>NW_027361701.1:16540000-17140000 GCF_039654945.1 Dendrobates tinctorius | reverse complement strand
TTGGACCCCAAAAATTGTTTTGCAATTTGTCCTGAGTAAAACACTGTTTGGGCGCATGTCAGAGCTTGGAAGGGAAGGAGCACCATTTGACTTTTTCAACTCAGAATTGGCTGGAATTGAAATCAGACGCCATGTTGCATTTGGAGAGCCCCTGATGTGCCCAAACAGTGGAAACCCCCAATTCTAACTCCAACCCGAACCCCAACACACCCCTAACCCTAATCTCAGCCCTAGCCCTAACCCTAGCCCTAACCCTAGCCCTAACCCTAGCCCTAACCCTAGCCCTAACCCTAACCCTACCCTAACCGTAATGGAAAAATGGAAATAAATACATTTTATTATTTTTCCCTAACTAAGGGGGTGATAACGGGGGGTTTGATTTACTATTTATGGCGGTTTTTATGTTTGGCGGCTGTCGCACGCTAAAAGACGCTTTTTATTGTAAAAATAGTTTTTGCATCACCACATATTGAGAGCTATAATTTTTCCGTATTTTGACCCACCGAGTCATGTGAGGTCTTATTTTTTGCGGGACGAGTTGGCGTTTTTATTGGTACCATTTTCGGGCACGTGACATTTTTTGATCGCTTTTTATTCCGATTTTTGGGACGCAGAATGAACAAAAACCAGCGTTTCATGAATTTCTTTTGGGGGGGGTGCGTTTACACCGTTCCGCGTGCGGTAAAATTGATAAAGCGCTTTTATTCTTCGGGTCAGTACGGTTACAGCGATACCTCATTTAGGTCTTTTTTTATGTTTTGTCGGTTTTATGCAATGAAAACTATTTTATATAAAAAATAATTATTTTTGCATCGCTTTATTCTGCGAGCTATAACTTTTTATTTTTTTGCTGATGATGCTGTGTGGTGGCTTGTTTTTTGCGGGACAAGATGATGTTTTCAGCGGTACCATGGATATTTATATGCGCCTTTTTGATCGCGCGTTATTACACTTTTTGTTTGGCGGTATGATAATAAATCATTATTTTTTGCTTAGTTTTTTATTTTTATTTTTTAAGGGGTTCGCTAAAGGGGTTAACTAATGGGACAGTTTTATAGGGCGGGTCGTAACGGACGCGGCGATACCTAATATGTGTACTTTTATTGCTTTTTTGTTTGTTTTTTTCAAAAAATGGATTTATTTGGGGGAATAATTTTTTTTTTTTGCAATTTATTTGGCGATTTTTTTTAAATTATTTTAACACTTTATTTTTATTTTTTTTCACTTTATTAAATAGTCCCAGGTAGGACATCACTGTTCTGTGACAGATCGCTGATCTGTCACATCACAGATCACTGTGACAGGTCAGCGATCTGTCACAGGCAGTGCACAAGGCTTCCTCATGCCTGCGCTTTGCAGGCACTGAGGAAGCCAGCTTCCTGCAGGCCCCCGAAGGCCCCCGTCGCCATCTTGGATTCGGGGGCCTGCAGGAAAGGAGCCCCCGGCAGCAGCGCTGCACATTGCGCTGCCGTGGGGGGCTCAGGGAAGCACGGAGGGAGCCCCCTCCCTGCCGATGCTTACCTTTAAACCCCGGTACACCGCGATCATGTTTGATCGCGGTGTGCAAGGGGTTAACGTGTCGGGGGCGGTCCGTGACTGATTATCACAGCTGACACCCGGCTGCGATCAGCAGCGCTCACCACGTGGGCGCCGCTGATCGCGATAGACGTACTATCCCATCCATGGGCATAGGGGCCCGGGTCCCATGGACGGGATAGTACGTCTGATGTCAGGAAGGGGTTAAACCCCCGTCTCCGACGCCACTTCTGCTGTGTGTACCACGAACACCTCTTCCATTGTGCTCACTACGGCTCGTGGGAGAACCAGCACCGCTCCTGTGTGCTGGGAAAGCCTCAAACAAACGGTTTACCAGAGTTGCTTGTTTGTTTGCCAATATGATCTCTACGTTCTCCTGTGGCATGATGCTGTATAATTTTTGCCTTTGGAGCGTGGATCGAGGATGCTGGCCAGCCTGTAATCGTCATCCCTCATCATTTTGGCAATGTGGGGGTCCCTTTTTAGGAACCGCAAGGCATAATCGCACATGTGGGCCAATGTTCCAGGTGTCAATGATGCACTGCCTGTGGTGGGTGGAGGAGCAGTTTCTGGCAAATCCACATCCCTACAGTCACCCACAAACACTGCCCCTGACCTTGAAGCGCCAACATTTTCTCTTGCCCCTGAGAAACCTCCTCCTGCTCAAAATAATCATACCCCTCATCCTCATCCTCCTCCTCTTCATCTTCTTCCTCCACCTCATCCAGGACAGTTCCCTGACCAGACAATGGCTGACTGTCATCAAGGCTTCCCTCCTCCTCCTCCGCTGCAGACACCTGATCCTTAATGTGCATCAAACTTTGCATGAGCAGATGCAGTGGGATGCTCATGCTTATTATGGCGTCGTCTGCGCTTACCAGCCGTGTGCATTCCTCAAAACCCTGAAGGACTTTACAGAGGTCTTTCAGCTTTGACCACTGCACACCCGTCAATTCCATGTCTTCCCTCAAACTGCCTGTCCGTATATCCTCCCACAATTGCATTACAGCCTGCCTCTGTTCGCACAGCCTCTCAACCATGTGCAGGGTGGAGTTCCACCTTGTTGCAATGTCTATGATTAGGCGGTTCTTGGGGAGGTGGAGCAATCGCTGCAGCTTCTGCATACGACTGGAGTGTTCGGCCGAGCGACTGATGTGCGAGCACAGTCTTCGCACCTTATGGAGCAGGGATGTTATCTCCGGATAATTAAGGAAGCACTTCACCACCAGGTTCAAAGTGTGAGCCAGGCAAGGTATGTGTGTGAGTTTTGTACGGGCTATGGCTGCCACAAAATTACGGCCATTATCACTGACTACTTTGCCAGCCTCAAGATGTAGACTGCCCAGCCATGACTCTGTTAGTTGCTGCATGTAGTCGGCCAGTACCTCCGCGGTGTCTGTTGTCGCCCAAAGACATCATTTTTAGCACAGCTTGCTGACACTTAACACTAGCTGTTCAATAGTGGGACACCTCGTATGTTGCTGCATGTAGTCGGCCAGTACCTCCGCGGTGTCTGTTGTCGCCCAAAGACATCATTTTTAGCACAGCTTGCTGACACTTAACACTAGCTGTTCAATAGTGGGACACCTCGTATGCAACACTGCCATCTGCGGATGTGGTGCTCGTGCGACTGCACTCTGATGACGAATTTTCACTGATAGACGAGGAGGAGGAGCGAAAGCCTACAGCCAACTGTTTCCTAAACCATGCTGCCTACAGCATTGCTCCACCGCTGCTGTCCCCAGTGGAGCCTGCATCCACCACATTAACCCAGTGCGCAGTGATGGACACGTAACGGCTCTGGCCATGCCTACTGGTCCATGCATCCGTTGTGAGGTGCATCTTTCCACTCACTGACTGTTTTAGTGCATGGACAATGCGGTCTTTCACATGCCAGTGGAGGGCAGGGATGGTTTTTCGAGAAAAGAAGTGATGACTGGGTAGGTCATAACGTGGGACAGCGTAGGCCATGAGGTCACGGAAAGCTTCGCTTTCAACCAAACAGTAGGGCATCATCTCTAATGAGATTAGTTTAGCGATGTAGGCGTTCAAACACAGTGTACGCTGATGAGAGGATGAGTACATTCTTGTCCTACTCATAGTGTCTGGAAGGGTGAGCTGGACTGGAGAGTTACATAAGGGGAAAGTAGCGGTGGACCGGATGGAGTGAGAGGGGGTTCGTGATGGTATTGGTGGTGATGGCCTAGATTCAGTGTTATGTTGCAAAACCATTGTGATTCCCTGAGTGCTTTGGCCTTGCGACGACACCTCCACATTTAGTGCTGGTGGTGTGCTTAATGGTGGCGGTGGTCTTACAGTGGGGGTAGCGATGGAGCATTGTTGGCTACCTTCAGTCAGAGCAGGTGCACATGTGCTACCTGAAGTTTTATAGTCCGTCCACGCTTGCAAGTGCATGTTGATTAAATGTCTAAGCATGCAACTGGTATTCAAATTTCAGAGTTGTTTACCTCAGCTAAAGGTCCTTCCGCACTTCTTACAGGTAACCTTTGCTTCGTCAGTAGGATTTTGGACAAATTAGTGCCACACTGCACTCTTCCTACTATGGTAAACATTTTCTGGCATTGCACACTGTGCTAAGTTGACCGTCTGGTCAAGCTGTCCTGCAACTCTTTTAGCTTTTGTTCCACCTTTTAGGACAACTACGAGCCTGCTAGATAACCGCTGCTGCGATGTCAATGCCTGCTGCGGATCCTTCTCCTTATCTGAACTATTGCCAGCTCCAACCTCCTCCCCCAATGGATGCCAATCCGGGTCAAGAACTGGGTCATCCATCACCTCCTCTTCAAAGTCATCTGCACCTTCCTCTTTACCTTCCTCTGTATCACAGTGTAAGGTGGCATAGTATGCGGGAAGGGGCACCTGAGTTTCATCAGGGTCATATTCTGGCTCAATAGACTGCGATGGCAATGTAGTGCTCTGGGTCGATGTACCAGCAGAATCATCTAGCAGTGGCTGTGCATCAGTGCATTCCATGTCAGATTCATCTTGGACTGGGGAATTCAGGATTTGACTTGATAACCCAGGCATGGTATGTGAAAAGAGCTCCATAGAGTAATCTGAAGTGTGGGCTGCCGCATCCTTAACTTTTGGTGGGGGTGAAGGACACAAGGAAAGGGTTTTTTTTTATGACCAGAACCCTGCACTGACGACTCCATGCTTGCAGTTTTTGACTGTTCAGAAGAGGAGGCAATAGAGCTGGTGACTGTTTGGGCAATGTACGCCAAAACCTGTTCCTGATGCTCCGGCTTTAAATGCGGTTTTCCGACTCCAAGAAAAGGCAACCTTACAGGCCTTCTTGGGCCAGAGGATGACGCAGGCTCAACACCTCCTGCCTTAGCTGCTATTGTGTTTTTGCCAGAACCAGCCGATGCACCACCACAATCAGTACCAGCTGCACCCCCCTGACCACGTCCACGGACTCTACCACCATTGCTCTTCCTGGCGCCGCTGGAGTGGCAGCCTGTTACTGTAGCTCCTTCTTTGCTCTCCTTTTTTCTCTATTTTTTCTATTTTTCCTTTCTCTTTTTTATTTTTACTCCAAAGGACATTGCACTATGGAAAACCATAAGAGGACCTGGACCTTCGTTGGACTTTTTACCTTGTTTTTACTTGGATCTATTGTGTTGGGAAATCCAGGAACTGAAAAAGACCCTATTGTCTACTCCAGAGAAGCTATACTGCTGCTTAGGGATACAGCAAGGCAGCATGCTGCTAATAGACCAGAGGACATTCTACCAAAAATAAGGAAGACTAAGAGAAAAGATTGCAGAGCTGGAGTCCTCAGGAAAGCTAGAAGAAGGCGCTATAGACCTGCGCTTCCCTCCATCATTATGGGCAATGTGAGGTCACTCAGGAATAAGATGGACGAACTGTCGGCACTGACCAGACATCATCGGGAATTAAGGGAGTGCAGTATGTTGCTGTTTACAGAGACCTGGCTCACCGAAGGTACTCCGGACACTGTTGTCTCGTTGGATGGCTTTAAACTCATTCGCGCGGACAGGACAAGGGAGAGCGGTAAGAGGAAAGGCGGAGGGCTGGCGATATTTGTGAATGATGGATGGTGTGACTGTAGGCATATCGTGGTCAAAGAGCAAACATGCTGTATGGACATTGAGCTATTAGCTGTGGGCATGAGACCTTTTTATTTACCAAGGGAATCATGAGAGCTGCATATGTCCCCCATTCTGCGAAAGCTGATGCCGCCACTGAGGTCCTACAATCCACAATGAGCATGATGCAGTCCTTTCACCCCCAAGCACTCCTTCTGGTTTTGGGAGACTTCAATCATGTGTCTCCAGCATCCATACTACCCGGTTGCACACAGTATGTTACCTGCCTCACTAGAGACAACAAAATATTGGACTTGTTCTTTGCCAATGTGAGAGGGGCATATGCCTCGTCAGCCCTACCGCCCCTTGGAAGATCGGATCACAACCTAGTGCACCTCCAACCTGTGTACAAGCCACTTGTACAGAGAGAACCTGCTGTCTCTCGCACAGTGAGGATATGGACTGAGGAGAGTGATGATGCTCTGAGAGACTGCTTTGAAACAACCACTTGGGATGTGCTGCAAGATTCCTATGGTGATGACATGGATGGTCTCACACACTGTATAACGGACTACATTAATTTCTGTGTAGACAACACGGTACCCACAAAAGTAGTGAGGTGCTTCTCTAACAATAAACCATGGATCAGCCCCAGAATAAAGGCTCTTCTCAAAGAGAAGTTGGCCTTCAGATCAGGTGACAAGGGCAGGCTGAGAGAGGTGCAGAAAGATCTGAAGAATCTAATCAGGCAGGGAAAGGCTGATTATAAGAGAAAGATTGAACTGAAATTGTCACAGAAAAGGATTCATGAAGTCTGGGAGGGTCTAAAGTCTGTATCTGGGCATAGACAGACTGTCTCCAGGATGGTTGTAGATAAAGAGGGGCTTAATGAACTTAATCTATTCTTTAACAGATTTAATCACACACTGGCTGCTCCTGCCACTGCATACCATTCACACCTCTCTGCTACAATAACCTCAACCCCTGCTGCAACTTGTCAACTGAGCCAGGGTCTGTTCTTCACAAGTACCCAGGTTGCAAAAGAACTGGATAAGATCAAAGTTTTGAAGGCTGCAGGTCCTGACGGCATCAGTGCAAGGCTAATCAAAACCTGCGGGCACCAGCTGAGTGAGATCATTACATATCTGTTCAATATGAGCCTGAGAATAGGTATAGTACCACAACTGTGGAAATTATCGTGTGTGGTACCAGTTCCGAAGAAACCTTATCCGAAAGACCTTAATGACTATAGGCCTGTAGCATTGACATCACACCTGATGAAGGTACTAGAGAGATTGGTTCTCACACGTCTCCGTCCTCTAGTGAGCTCGGATATGGACCCTCTCCAGTTTGTCTACAGGCCGGGCATTGGTGTGGATGATGCCATTATCCACCTTCTAGATAGGACTCTCTCTCACCTGGAGAAACCTGGGAACACTGTGAGAATAATGTTCTTCGATTTCTCTAGTGCTTTTAATACCATACAGCCAGGTCTACTGAGAGACAAGCTGGGCCTTGTTGGCGTGGACCTCCAACCCTCCACCTGGATCCTTAACTACCTCTCGAACTGACCTCAGTTTGTAAAGGTTCGGGACAGTGTGTCAGACATGGTGATCTGCAATACAGGGGCACCTCAAGGTACAGTTCTTGCCCCTTTTCTCTTCACACTGTACACTGCGGATTTAAGTGCAACTCATCTAGCTGCTACCTGCAGACGTATTCTGATGACTCTGCAATAGTAGGCCTCATCACAGGAGGAGATGAAAGAGAGTACAGAGATACTAACCAAGATTTTGTGGAGTGGTGTCAGAGGAACCACCTTAGGATTAATTCCGGGAAGACCAAGGAATTGGTGGTGGACTTTCGCAAGGGAAAAAATCCACCATTAGTGGTGAACGTTCAGGGAAATGACATTGAGATAGTCGACACTAGAGTTGAGCGAAACGGGTCGAAAAATTTCAAAAGTCGACGACTTTTGGCAAAGTCGGGTTTCATGAAACGAAACCCGACCCTAGGATGAGGTCGGCCACGAGGTCGGCGACTTACGCGCCAAAGTCGCGTTTCAAAAGTTTGTTTTGCGCTCTTTTTCAGCCAATCAGGATCCACGGACACTGTGGGGAACGTGATGACATAGGCACGGGTCACCAATATCTTTCAGAAGGGCATGCAAGTGATTGGCTTTCTTTGGTGGGCGTCACAGGGGGTATAAAAGGGCGTGCACGCCGACCGCCATCTTACTTCTGCCGATCTTAGCATAGGGAGAAGTTGCTGCTGATTCTGTAGGGAGAGCGTGAGGCAGGGAAGAAGAAAAAAAAACTGCTTCTGCTGCTAGCGATTGTGCCTGTACAACACACCAGTCACTGTGTGTGCAGTGCAAGGGGAGGCTATATTGTGGTGTATCAGTGGTGTTGGTTGTTGGGCTGCCTTCTAAGGCTTCCTGACAGCTGCATTGCTGTTTACCCACTGCTCTGCAAACTGCTTTTTTAAAAGCAATCCCAATTTTTTTTTGTCCTGCTGAGGTACTGAGCTGCAAACTGCTTTTTTAAAAGCAATCCCAATTTTTTTTTTCTTGTCCTGCTGAGGTACTGAGCGTGCATTTTTTCACACCATACAGCGGTGTACGCTTCTCACACAGTACCATGTAACGGCTGTTATCACAGCCACAGTGAAGCTATCTGTGTCATTCTGTGAGAATAAGTCGAGGACATGTTCCGTTCTTACAGACCTGCACTCTAGGGAGATTCCTACTCTGCCCAATTCTACATACATCTTGTAGTTTGTGATACACTAGCCAATTTCTGCCTGTGACATAGCGCTGTGATATTCAGTGGGCCTCACACAATCCAAAAGTGTCCAGTGTCCACAAGTGTCTGCAGAAATTCAAAATCTCCCTTATCCTCTAGTCACTTTGGTCACAGCTGTGCCATCGAGCCTGTGACATAGCGCTCAGATATTCAGTGGGCCTCACACAATCCAAAAGTGTCCAGTGTCCACAAGTGTCTGCAGAAATTCAAAATCTCCCTTATCCTCTAGTCACTTTGGTCACAGCTGTGCCATCGAGCCTGTGACATAGCACTCAGATATTCAGTGGGCCTCACACAATCCAAAAGTGTCCAGTGTCCACAAGTGTCTGCAGAAATTCAAAATCTCCCTTATCCTCTAGTCACTTTGGTCACAGCTGTGCCATCGAGCCTGTGACATAGCGCTCAGATATTCAGTGGGCCTCACACAATCCAAAAGTGTCCAGTGTCTGCAGAAATTCAAAATCTCACTTATCCTCTAGTCACTTTGGTCACAGTTGTGCCATCGAGCCTGTGACATAGCGCTCAGATATTCAGTGGGCCTCACACAATCCAAAAGTGTCCAGTGTCCACAAGTGTCTGCAGAAATTCAAAATCTCCCTTATCCTCTAGTCACTTTGGTCACAGCTGTGCCATCGAGCCTGTGACATAGCGCTCATATATTCAGTGGGCCTCACACAATCCAAAAGTGTCCAGTGTCTGCAGAAATTCAAAATCTCACTTATCCTCTAGTCACTTTGGTCACAGCTGTGCCATCGAGCCTGTGACATAGCGCTCAGATATTCAGTGGGCCTCACACAATCCAAAAGTGTCCAGTGTCTGCAGAAATTCAAAATCTCACTTATCCTCTTGTCACTTTGGTCACAGCTGTGCCATCGAGCCTGTGACATAGCGTTAAGATATTCAGTGGGCCTCACACAATCCAAAAGTGTCCAGTGTCCACAAGTGTCTGCAGAAATTCAAAATCTCCCTTATCCTCTAGTCACTTTGGTCACAGCTGTGCCATCGAGCCTGTGACATAGCGCTCAGATATTCAGTGGACCTCACACAATCCAAAAGTGTCCAGTGTCCACAAGTGTCTGCAGAAATTCAAAATCTCCCTTATCCTCTAGTCACTTTGGTCACAGCTGTGCCATCGAGCCTGTGACATAGCGCTCAGATATTCAGTGGGCCTCACACAATCCAAAAGTGTCCAGTGTCTGCAGAAATTCAAAATCTCCCTTATCCTCTAGTCACTTTGGTCACAGCTGTGCCATCGAGCCTGTGACGTAGCGCTCAGATATTCAGTGGGCCTCACACAATCCAAAAGTGTCCAGTGTCTGCAGAAATTCAAAATCTCACTTATCCTCTAGTCACTTTGGTCACAGCTGTGCCATCGAGCCTGTGACATAGCGCTCAGATATTCAGTGGGCCTCACACAATCCAAAAGTGTCCAGTGTCCACAAGTGTCTGCAGAAATTCAAAATCTCCCTTATCCTCTAGTCACTTTGGTCACAGCTGTGCCATCGAGCCTGTGACATAGCGCTCAGATATTCAGTAGGCCTCACACAATCCAAAAGTGTCCAGTGTCTGCAGAAATTCAAAATCTCCCTTATCCTCTAGTCACTTTGGTCACAGCTGTGCCATCGAGCCTGTGACATAGCGCTCATATATTCAGTGGGCCTCACACAATCCAAAAGTGTCCAGTGTCTGCAGAAATTCAAAATCTCACTTATCCTCTAGTCACTTTGGTCACAGCTGTGCCATCGAGCCTGTGACATAGCGCTCAGATATTCAGTGGGCCTCACACAATCCAAAAGTGTCCAGTGTCCACAAGTGTCTGCAGAAATTCAAAATCTCCCTTATCCTCTAGTCACTTTGGTCACAGCTGTGCCATCGAGCCTGTGACATAGCGCTCATATATTCAGTGGGCCTCACACAATCCAAAAGTGTCCAGTGTCTGCAGAAATTCAAAATCTCACTTATCCTCTAGTCACTTTGGTCACAGCTGTGCCATCGAGCCTGTGACATAGCGCTCAGATATTCAGTGGGCCTCACACAATCCAAAAGTGTCCAGTGTCCACAAGTGTCTGCAGAAATTCAAAATCTCCCTTATCCTCTAGTCACTTTGGTCACAGCTGTGCCATCGAGCCTGTGACATAGCGCTCAGATATTCAGTGAGCCTCACACAATCCAAAAGTGTCCAGTGTCTGCAGAAATTCAAAATCTCACTTATCCTCTAGTCACTTTGGTCACAGCTGTGCCATCGAGCCTGTGACATAGCACTCAGATATTCAGTGGGCCTCACACAATCCAAAAGTGTCCAGTGTCCACAAGTGTCTGCAGAAATTCAAAATCTCCCTTATCCTCTAGTCACTTTGGTCACAGCTGTGCCATCGAGCCTGTGACATAGCGCTCATATATTCAGTGGGCCTCACACAATCCAAAAGTGTCCAGTGTCTGCAGAAATTCAAAATCTCACTTATCCTCTAGTCACTTTGGTCACAGCTGTGCCATCGAGCCTGTGACATAGCGCTCAGATATTCAGTGGGCCTCACACAATCCAAAAGTGTCCAGTGTCCACAAGTGTCTGCAGAAATTCAAAATCTCCCTTATCCTCTAGTCACTTTGGTCACAGCTGTGCCATCGAGCCTGTGACATAGCGCTCAGATATTCAGTGAGCCTCACACAATCCAAAAGTGTCCAGTGTCTGCAGAAATTCAAAATCTCACTTATCCTCTAGTCACTTTGGTCACAGCTGTGCCATCGAGCCTGTGACATAGCACTCAGATATTCAGTGGGCCTCACACAATCCAAAAGAGTCCAGTGTCCACAAGTGTCTGCAGAAATTCAAAATCTCCCTTATCCTCTAGTCACTTTGGTCACAGCTGTGCCATCGAGCCTGTGACATAGCGCTCAGATATTCAGTGGGCCTCACACAATCCAAAAGTGTCCAGTGTCTGCAGAAATTCAAAATCTCCCTTATCCTCTAGTCACTTTGGTCACAGCTGTGCCATCGAGCCTGTGACATAGCGCTCATATATTCAGTGGGCCTCACACAATCCAAAAGTGTCCAGTGTCTGCAGAAATTCAAAATCTCACTTATCCTCTAGTCACTTTGGTCACAGCTGTGCCATCGAGCCTGTGACATAGCGCTCAGATATTCAGTGGGCCTCACACAATCCAAAAGTGTCCAGTGTCCACAAGTGTCTGCAGAAATTCAAAATCTCCCTTATCCTCTAGTCACTTTGGTCACAGCTGTGCCATCGAGCCTGTGACATAGCGCTCATATATTCAGTGGGCCTCACACAATCCAAAAGTGTCCAGTGTCTGCAGAAATTCAAAATCTCACTTATCCTCTAGTCACTTTGGTCACAGCTGTGCCATCGAGCCTGTGACATAGCGCTCAGATATTCAGTGGGCCTCACACAATCCAAAAGTGTCCAGTGTCCACAAGAGTCTGCAGAAATTCAAAATCTCCCTTATCCTCTAGTCACTTTGGTCACAGCTGTGCCATCGAGCCTGTGACATAGCGCTCAGATATTCAGTGGGCCTCACACAATCCAAAACTGTCCAGTGTCTGCAGAAATTCAAAATCTCCCTTATCCTCTAGTAACTTTGGTCACAGCTGTGCCATCGAGCCTGTGACATAGCGCTCAGATATTCAGTGGGCCTCACACAATCCAAAAGTGTCCAGTGTCCACAAGTGTCTGCAGAAATTCAAAATCTCACTTATCCTCTAGTCACTTTGGTCACAGCTGTGCCATCGAGCCTGTGACATAGCGTTAAGATATTCAGTGGGCCTCACACAATCCAAAAGTGTCCAGTGTCCACAAGTGTCTGCAGAAATTCAAAATCTCCCTTATCCTCTAGTCACTTTGGTCACAGCTGTGCCATCGAGCCTGTGACATAGCGCTCAGATATTCAGTGGACCTCACACAATCCAAAAGTGTCCAGTGTCCACAAGTGTCTGCAGAAATTCAAAATCTCCCTTATCCTCTAGTCACTTTGGTCACAGCTGTGCCATCGAGCCTGTGACATAGCGCTCAGATATTCAGTGGGCCTCACACAATCCAAAAGTGTCCAGTGTCCACAAGTGTCTGCAGAAATTCAAAATCTCCCTTATCCTCTAGTCACTTTGGTCACAGCTGTGCCATCGAGCCTGTGACATAGCGCTCAGATATTCAGTGGACCTCACACAATCCAAAAGTGTCCAGTGTCCACAAGTGTCTGCAGAAATTCAAAATCTCCCTTATCCTCTAGTCACTTTGGTCACAGCTGTGCCATCGAGCCTGTGACATAGCGCTCAGATATTCAGTGGACCTCACACAATCCAAAAGTGTCCAGTGTCCACAAGTGTCTGCAGAAATTCAAAATCTCCCTTATCCTCTAGTCACTTTGGTCACAGCTGTGCCATCGAGCCTGTGACATAGCGCTCAGATATTCAGTGGGCCTCACACAATCCAAAAGTGTCCAGTGTCTGCAGAAATTCAAAATCTCCCTTATCCTCTAGTCACTTTGGTCACAGCTGTGCCATCGAGCCTGTGACGTAGCGCTCAGATATTCAGTGGGCCTCACACAATCCAAAAGTGTCCAGTGTCTGCAGAAATTCAAAATCTCACTTATCCTCTAGTCACTTTGGTCACAGCTGTGCCATCGAGCCTGTGACATAGCGCTCAGATATTCAGTGGGCCTCACACAATCCAAAAGTGTCCAGTGTCCACAAGTGTCTGCAGAAATTCAAAATCTCCCTTATCCTCTAGTCACTTTGGTCACAGCTGTGCCATCGAGCCTGTGACATAGCGCTCAGATATTCAGTAGGCCTCACACAATCCAAAAGTGTCCAGTGTCTGCAGAAATTCAAAATCTCCCTTATCCTCTAGTCACTTTGGTCACAGCTGTGCCATCGAGCCTGTGACATAGCGCTCATATATTCAGTGGGCCTCACACAATCCAAAAGTGTCCAGTGTCTGCAGAAATTCAAAATCTCACTTATCCTCTAGTCACTTTGGTCACAGCTGTGCCATCGAGCCTGTGACATAGCGCTCAGATATTCAGTGGGCCTCACACAATCCAAAAGTGTCCAGTGTCCACAAGTGTCTGCAGAAATTCAAAATCTCCCTTATCCTCTAGTCACTTTGGTCACAGCTGTGCCATCGAGCCTGTGACATAGCGCTCATATATTCAGTGGGCCTCACACAATCCAAAAGTGTCCAGTGTCTGCAGAAATTCAAAATCTCACTTATCCTCTAGTCACTTTGGTCACAGCTGTGCCATCGAGCCTGTGACATAGCGCTCAGATATTCAGTGGGCCTCACACAATCCAAAAGTGTCCAGTGTCCACAAGTGTCTGCAGAAATTCAAAATCTCCCTTATCCTCTAGTCACTTTGGTCACAGCTGTGCCATCGAGCCTGTGACATAGCGCTCATATATTCAGTGGGCCTCACACAATCCAAAAGTGTCCAGTGTCTGCAGAAATTCAAAATCTCACTTATCCTCTAGTCACTTTGGTCACAGCTGTGCCATCGAGCCTGTGACATAGCACTCAGATATTCAGTGGGCCTCACACAATCCAAAAGTGTCCAGTGTCCACAAGAGTCTGCAGAAATTCAAAATCTCCCTTATCCTCTAGTCACTTTGGTCACAGCTGTGCCATCGAGCCTGTGACATAGCGCTCAGATATTCAGTGGGCCTCACACAATCCAAAACTGTCCAGTGTCTGCAGAAATTCAAAATCTCCCTTATCCTCTAGTAACTTTGGTCACAGCTGTGCCATCGAGCCTGTGACATAGCGCTCAGATATTCAGTGGGCCTCACACAATCCAAAAGTGTCCAGTGTCCACAAGTGTCTGCAGAAATTCAAAATCTCCCTTATCCTCTAGTCACTTTGGTAACAGCTGTGCCATCGAGCCTGTGACATAGCGCTCAGATATTCAGTGGGCCTCACACAATCCAAAAGTGTCCAGTGTCCACAAGTGTCTGCAGAAATTCAAAATCTCCCTTATCCTCTAGTCACTTTGGTCACAGCTGTGCCATCGAGCCTGTGACATAGCGCTCATATATTCAGTGGGCCTCACACAATCCAAAAGTGTCCAGTGTCTGCAGAAATTCAAAATCTCACTTATCCTCTAGTCACTTTGGTCACAGCTGTGCCATCGAGCCTCTGACATAGCGCTCAGATATTCAGTGGGCCTCACACAATCCAAAAGTGTCCAGTGTCTGCAGAAATTCAAAATCTCACTTATCCTCTAGTCACTTTGGTCACAGCTGTGCCATCGAGCCTGTGACATAGCGCTCGGATATTCAGTGGGCCTCACACAATCCAAAAGTGTCCAGTGTCCACAAGTGTCTGCAGAAATTCAAAATCTCCCTTATCCTCTAGTCACTTTGGTCACAGCTGTGCCATCGAGCCTGTGACATAGCGCTCATATATTCAGTGGGCCTCACACAATCCAAAAGTGTCCAGTGTCTGCAGAAATTCAAAATCTCACTTATCCTCTAGTCACTTTGGTCACAGCTGTGCCATCGAGCCTGTGGCATAGCGCTCATATATTCAGTGGGCCTCACACAATCCAAAAGTGTCCAGTGTCCACAAGTGTCTGCAGAAATTCAAAATCTCCCTTATCCTCTAGTCACTTTGGTCACAGCTGTGCCATCGAGCCTGTGACATAGCGCTCAGATATTCAGTAGGCCTCACACAATCCAAAAGTGTCCAGTGTCTGCAGAAATTCAAAATCTCCCTTATCCTCTAGTCACTTTGGTCACAGCTGTGCCATCGAGCCTGTGACATAGCGCTCATATATTCAGTGGGCCTCACACAATCCAAAAGTGTCCAGTGTCTGCAGAAATTCAAAATCTCACTTATCCTCTAGTCACTTTGGTCACAGCTGTGCCATCGAGCCTGTGACATAGCGCTCAGATATTCAGTGGGCCTCACACAATCCAAAAGTGTCCAGTGTCCACAAGTGTCTGCAGAAATTCAAAATCTCCCTTATCCTCTAGTCACTTTGGTCACAGCTGTGCCATCGAGCCTGTGACATAGCGCTCATATATTCAGTGGGCCTCACACAATCCAAAAGTGTCCAGTGTCTGCAGAAATTCAAAATCTCACTTATCCTCTAGTCACTTTGGTCACAGCTGTGCCATCGAGCCTGTGACATAGCGTTCAGATATTCAGTGGGCCTCACACAATCCAAAAGTGTCCAGTGTCCACAAGTGTCTGCAGAAATTCAAAATCTCCCTTATCCTCTAGTCACTTTGGTCACAGCTGTGCCATCGAGCCTGTGACATAGCGCTCAGATATTCAGTGAGCCTCACACAATCCAAAAGTGTCCAGTGTCTGCAGAAATTCAAAATCTCACTTATCCTCTAGTCACTTTGGTCACAGCTGTGCCATCGAGCCTGTGACATAGCACTCAGATATTCAGTGGGCCTCACACAATCCAAAAGTGTCCAGTGTCCACAAGTGTCTGCAGAAATTCAAAATCTCCCTTATCCTCTAGTCACTTTGGTCACAGCTGTGCCATCGAGCCTGTGACATAGCGCTCATATATTCAGTGGGCCTCACACAATCCAAAAGTGTCCAGTGTCTGCAGAAATTCAAAATCTCACTTATCCTCTAGTCACTTTGGTCACAGCTGTGCCATCGAGCCTGTGACATAGCGCTCAGATATTCAGTGGGCCTCACACAATCCAAAAGTGTCCAGTGTCCACAAGTGTCTGCAGAAATTCAAAATCTCCCTTATCCTCTAGTCACTTTGGTCATAGCTGTGCCATCGAGCCTGTGACATAGCGCTCAGATATTCAGTGAGCCTCACACAATCCAAAAGTGTCCAGTGTCTGCAGAAATTCAAAATCTCACTTATCCTCTAGTCACTTTGGTCACAGCTGTGCCATCGAGCCTGTGACATAGCACTCAGATATTCAGTGGGCCTCACACAATCCAAAAGTGTCCAGTGTCCACAAGTGTCTGCAGAAATTCAAAATCTCCCTTATCCTCTAGTCACTTTGGTCACAGCTGTGCCATCGAGCCTGTGACATAGCGCTCAGATATTCAGTGGGCCTCACACAATCCAAAAGTGTCCAGTGTCTGCAGAAATTCAAAATCTCCCTTATCCTCTAGTCACTTTGGTCACAGCTGTGCCATCGAGCCTGTGACATAGCGCTCATATATTCAGTGGGCCTCACACAATCCAAAAGTGTCCAGTGTCTGCAGAAATTCAAAATCTCACTTATCCTCTAGTCACTTTGGTCACAGCTGTGCCATCGAGCCTGTGACATAGCGCTCAGATATTCAGTGGGCCTCACACAATCCAAAAGTGTCCAGTGTCCACAAGTGTCTGCAGAAATTCAAAATCTCCCTTATCCTCTAGTCACTTTGGTCACAGCTGTGCCATCGAGCCTGTGACATAGCGCTCATATATTCAGTGGGCCTCACACAATCCAAAAGTGTCCAGTGTCTGCAGAAATTCAAAATCTCACTTATCCTCTAGTCACTTTGGTCACAGCTGTGCCATCGAGCCTGTGACATAGCGCTCAGATATTCAGTGGGCCTCACACAATCCAAAAGTGTCCAGTGTCCACAAGAGTCTGCAGAAATTCAAAATCTCCCTTATCCTCTAGTCACTTTGGTCACAGCTGTGCCATCGAGCCTGTGACATAGCGCTCAGATATTCAGTGGGCCTCACACAATCCAAAACTGTCCAGTGTCTGCAGAAATTCAAAATCTCCCTTATCCTCTAGTAACTTTGGTCACAGCTGTGCCATCGAGCCTGTGACATAGCGCTCAGATATTCAGTGGGCCTCACACAATCCAAAAGTGTCCAGTGTCCACAAGTGTCTGCAGAAATTCAAAATCTCACTTATCCTCTAGTCACTTTGGTCACAGCTGTGCCATCGAGCCTGTGACATAGCGTTAAGATATTCAGTGGGCCTCACACAATCCAAAAGTGTCCAGTGTCCACAAGTGTCTGCAGAAATTCAAAATCTCCCTTATCCTCTAGTCACTTTGGTCACAGCTGTGCCATCGAGCCTGTGACATAGCGCTCAGATATTCAGTGGACCTCACACAATCCAAAAGTGTCCAGTGTCCACAAGTGTCTGCAGAAATTCAAAATCTCCCTTATCCTCTAGTCACTTTGGTCACAGCTGTGCCATCGAGCCTGTGACATAGCGCTCAGATATTCAGTGGGCCTCACACAATCCAAAAGTGTCCAGTGTCCACAAGTGTCTGCAGAAATTCAAAATCTCCCTTATCCTCTAGTCACTTTGGTCACAGCTGTGCCATCGAGCCTGTGACATAGCGCTCAGATATTCAGTGGACCTCACACAATCCAAAAGTGTCCAGTGTCCACAAGTGTCTGCAGAAATTCAAAATCTCCCTTATCCTCTAGTCACTTTGGTCACAGCTGTGCCATCGAGCCTGTGACATAGCGCTCAGATATTCAGTGGACCTCACACAATCCAAAAGTGTCCAGTGTCCACAAGTGTCTGCAGAAATTCAAAATCTCCCTTATCCTCTAGTCACTTTGGTCACAGCTGTGCCATCGAGCCTGTGACATAGCGCTCAGATATTCAGTGGGCCTCACACAATCCAAAAGTGTCCAGTGTCTGCAGAAATTCAAAATCTCCCTTATCCTCTAGTCACTTTGGTCACAGCTGTGCCATCGAGCCTGTGACGTAGCGCTCAGATATTCAGTGGGCCTCACACAATCCAAAAGTGTCCAGTGTCTGCAGAAATTCAAAATCTCACTTATCCTCTAGTCACTTTGGTCACAGCTGTGCCATCGAGCCTGTGACATAGCGCTCAGATATTCAGTGGGCCTCACACAATCCAAAAGTGTCCAGTGTCCACAAGTGTCTGCAGAAATTCAAAATCTCCCTTATCCTCTAGTCACTTTGGTCACAGCTGTGCCATCGAGCCTGTGACATAGCGCTCAGATATTCAGTAGGCCTCACACAATCCAAAAGTGTCCAGTGTCTGCAGAAATTCAAAATCTCCCTTATCCTCTAGTCACTTTGGTCACAGCTGTGCCATCGAGCCTGTGACATAGCGCTCATATATTCAGTGGGCCTCACACAATCCAAAAGTGTCCGGTGTCTGCAGAAATTCAAAATCTCACTTATCCTCTAGTCACTTTGGTCACAGCTGTGCCATCGAGCCTGTGACATAGCGCTCAGATATTCAGTGGGCCTCACACAATCCAAAAGTGTCCAGTGTCCACAAGTGTCTGCAGAAATTCAAAATCTCCCTTATCCTCTAGTCACTTTGGTCACAGCTGTGCCATCGAGCCTGTGACATAGCGCTCATATATTCAGTGGGCCTCACACAATCCAAAAGTGTCCAGTGTCTGCAGAAATTCAAAATCTCACTTATCCTCTAGTCACTTTGGTCACAGCTGTGCCATCGAGCCTGTGACATAGCGCTCAGATATTCAGTGGGCCTCACACAATCCAAAAGTGTCCAGTGTCCACAAGTGTCTGCAGAAATTCAAAATCTCCCTTATCCTCTAGTCACTTTGGTCACAGCTGTGCCATCGAGCCTGTGACATAGCGCTCAGATATTCAGTGAGCCTCACACAATCCAAAAGTGTCCAGTGTCTGCAGAAATTCAAAATCTCACTTATCCTCTATTCAATTTGGTCACAGCTGTGCCATCGAGCCTGTGACATAGCACTCAGATATTCAGTGGGCCTCACACAATCCAAAAGTGTCCAGTGTCCACAAGTGTCTGCAGAAATTCAAAATCTCCCTTATCCTCTAGTCACTTTGGTCACAGCTGTGCCATCGAGCCTGTGACATAGCGCTCAGATATTCAGTGGGCCTCACACAATCCAAAAGTGTCCAGTGTCTGCAGAAATTCAAAATCTCCCTTATCCTCTAGTCACTTTGGTCACAGCTGTGCCATCGAGCCTGTGACATAGCGCTCATATATTCAGTGGGCCTCACACAATCCAAAAGTGTCCAGTGTCTGCAGAAATTCAAAATCTCACTTATCCTCTAGTCACTTTGGTCACAGCTGTGCCATCGAGCCTGTGACATAGCGCTCAGATATTCAGTGGGCCTCACACAATCCAAAAGTGTCCAGTGTCCACAAGTGTCTGCAGAAATTCAAAATCTCCCTTATCCTCTAGTCACTTTGGTCACAGCTGTGCCATCGAGCCTGTGACATAGCGCTCATATATTCAGTGGGCCTCACACAATCCAAAAGTGTCCAGTGTCTGCAGAAATTCAAAATCTCACTTATCCTCTAGTCACTTTGGTCACAGCTGTGCCATCGAGCCTGTGACATAGCACTCAGATATTCAGTGGGCCTCACACAATCCAAAAGTGTCCAGTGTCCACAAGAGTCTGCAGAAATTCAAAATCTCCCTTATCCTCTAGTCACTTTGGTCACAGCTGTGCCATCGAGCCTGTGACATAGCGCTCAGATATTCAGTGGGCCTCACACAATCCAAAACTGTCCAGTGTCTGCAGAAATTCAAAATCTCCCTTATCCGCTAGTAACTTTGGTCACAGCTGTGCCATCGAGCCTGTGACATAGCGCTCAGATATTCAGTGGGCCTCACACAATCCAAAAGTGTCCAGTGTCCACAAGTGTCTGCAGAAATTCAAAATCTCCCTTATCCTCTAGTCACTTTGGTAACAGCTGTGCCATCGAGCCTGTGACATAGCGCTCAGATATTCAGTGGGCCTCACACAATCCAAAAGTGTCCAGTGTCCACAAGTGTCTGCAGAAATTCAAAATCTCCCTTATCCTCTAGTCACTTTGGTCACAGCTGTGCCATCGAGCCTGTGACATAGCGCTCATATATTCAGTGGGCCTCACACAATCCAAAAGTGTCCAGTGTCTGCAGAAATTCAAAATCTCACTTATCCTCTAGTCACTTTGGTCACAGCTGTGCCATCGAGCCTCTGACATAGCGCTCAGATATTCAGTGGGCCTCACACAATCCAAAAGTGTCCAGTGTCTGCAGAAATTCAAAATCTCACTTATCCTCTAGTCACTTTGGTCACAGCTGTGCCATCGAGCCTGTGACATAGCGCTCGGATATTCAGTGGGCCTCACACAATCCAAAAGTGTCCAGTGTCCACAAGTGTCTGCAGAAATTCAAAATCTCCCTTATCCTCTAGTCACTTTGGTCACAGCTGTGCCATCGAGCCTGTGACATAGCGCTCATATATTCAGTGGGCCTCACACAATCCAAAAGTGTCCAGTGTCTGCAGAAATTCAAAATCTCACTTATCCTCTAGTCACTTTGGTCACAGCTGTGCCATCGAGCCTGTGACATAGCGCTCATATATTCAGTGGGCCTCACACAATCCAAAAGTGTCCAGTGTCCACAAGTGTCTGCAGAAATTCAAAATCTCCCTTATCCTCTAGTCACTTTGGTCACAGCTGTGCCATCGAGCCTGTGACATAGCGCTCATATATTCAGTGGGCCTCACACAATCCAAAAGTGTCCAGTGTCTGCAGAAATTCAAAATCTCACTTATCCTCTAGTCACTTTGGTCACAGCTGTGCCATCGAGCCTGTGACATAGCGCTCAGATATTCAGTGGGCCTCACACAATCCAAAAGTGTCCAGTGTCCACAAGTGTCTGCAGAAATTCAAAATCTCCCTTATCCTCTAGTCACTTTGGTCACAGCTGTGCCATCGAGCCTGTGACACAGCGCTCAGATATTCAGTGGGCCTCACACAATCCAAAACTGTCCAGTGTCTGCAGAAATTCAAAATCTCCCTTATCCTCTAGTCACTTTGGTCACAGCTGTGCCATCGAGCCTGTGACATAGCGCTCAGATATTCAGTGGGCCTCACACAATCCAAAAGTGTCCAGTGTCCACAAGTGTCTGCAGAAATTCAAAATCTCCCTTATCCTCTAGTCACTTTGGTAACAGCTGTGCCATCGAGCCTGTGACATAGCGCTCAGATATTCAGTGGGCCTCACACAATCCAAAAGTGTCCAGTGTCCACAAGTGTCTGCAGAAATTCAAAATCTCCCTTATCCTCTAGTCACTTTGGTCACAGCTGTGCCATCGAGCCTGTGACATAGCACTCATATATTCAGTGGGCCTCACACAATCCAAAAGTGTCCAGTGTCTGCAGAAATTCAAAATCTCCCTTATCCTCTAGTCACTTTGGTCACAGCTGTGCCATCGAGCCTGTGACATAGCGCTCATATATTCAGTGGGCCTCACACAATCCAAAAGTGTCCAGTGTCTGCAGAAATTCAAAATCTCACTTATCCTCTAGTCACTTTGGTCACAGCTGTGCCATCGAGCCTGTGACATAGCGCTCAGATATTCAGTGGGCCTCACACAATCCAAAAGTGTCCAGTGTCCACAAGTGTCTGCAGAAATTCAAAATCTCCCTTATCCTCTAGTCACTTTGGTCACAGCTGTGCCATCGAGCCTGTTACATAGCGCTCAGATATTCAGTGGGCCTCACACAATCCAAAAGTGTCCAGTGTCTGCAGAAATTCAAAATCTCACTTATCCTCTAGTCACTTTGGTCACAGCTGTGCCATCGAGCCTGTGACATAGCGCTCAGATAATCAGTGGGCCTCACACAATCCAAAAGTGTCCAGTGTCCACAAGTGTCTGCAGAAATTCAAAATCTCCCTTATCCTCTAGTCACTTTGGTCACAGCTTTGCCATCGAGCCTGTGACATAGCGCTCAGATATTCAGTGGGCCTCACACAATCCAAAAGTGTCCAGTGTCCACAAGTGTCTGCAGAAATTCAAAATCTCCCTTATCCTCTAGTCACTTTGGTCACAGCTGTGCCATCGAGCCTGTGACATAGCGCTCATATATTCAGTGGGCCTCACACAATCCAAAAGTGTCCAGTGTCTGCAGAAATTCAAAATCTCACTTATCCTCTAGTCACTTTGGTCACAGCTGTGCCATCGAGCCTGTGACATAGCGCTCAGATATTCAGTGGGCCTCACACAATCCAGAAGTGTCCAGTGTCTGCAGAAATTCAAAATCTCACTTATCCTCTAGTCACTTTGGTCACAGCTGTGCCATCGAGCCTGTGACATAGCGCTCAGATATTCAGTGGGCCTCACACAATCCAAAAGTGTCCAGTGTCTGCATAAATTCAAAATCTCACTTATCCTCTAGTCACTTTGGTCACAGCTGTGCCATCGAGCCTGTGACATAGCGCTCAGATATTCAGTGGGCCTCACACAATCCAAAAGTGTCCAGTGTCCACTAGTGTGATCAGAAATTCAAAATCTCCCCTGTCCTATAGACACCTTGTACCTTGTTTTACATTACTATATAGTTTGTTGGATTTTGTCTACATTTCTACCAAAAATGAGGAAGGCTGGTGGAAGAGGCCGTGGAATTGGGCGGGGGTTGGCAGATGGTAATGATGGTTTTGGTGGTGGATCTGATGGTAGTGGCAAGAGCAAAATAGGACCGAATGCAGGAGGTGTTGAGCCTGCGTCATCGTCTGGCTCCATAAGGCTTCAAAGGCTTAGTTTTCTAGGAGTTGGCAAACCGCTTTTAATGCCAGAGCATCAGGAAAAAGTTTTGTCTTACATTGCTGACTCAGCCTCCAGCTCTAACGCCTCCTCTTCTTCAGTTGTAAATAGTAAAAGCACTGAGTCGTCATTGGAGGCTCATGTTCATGAACCACACCTTTCCTTTTGTCCTTCACCCCAACCAAGATTGAAGGATGATGCAGGCCATACTACTGATTACTCCATGGAGCTGTTTTCACATACCATGCATGGATTATCAAGTGAAATGGTGAATTACCCAGGCCAAGATGAATCTGACATGGAGTGCACTGATGCACAGCCGCTGATAGATGATTCTGCTGGTACATTCACTCAGAGCACTACATTGTCCTCGCAGTGTACAGAGCCAGATTCTGACCCTGATGAGACTCAGGTGCCCCTTCCCGCACACTATACCACCATACACGGTGACACAGAGGAAGGTGCACATGACATTGAAGAGGAGGTGATGGATGACCCAGTTGTTGACCCAGATTGGCATCCATTGGGGGAAGAGGGTGCTGCTTACAATAGCTCAGATGAGGAGCATCCACAGCAGACATCGACATCGCAACAGCTGTTATCTGGCAGGCCCGGAGCACTCCAAAGACAGGTTCCAAAAATCAAAAGAGTTGCTGGACAGCTTGTCCAGAGGGTGAAAAGATCACAGCGTGCTAGTCCGCAAAATGTCTGCCAAAGTAGGAAGAGTGCAGTGTGGCACTTTTTTGAACAAAATCCTCATGATCAGGCCAAGGTTATCTGTAAGAAGTGCGCAAAGACCTTTAGCCGAGGGAAAAATCTGAAAAATTTGAATACCAGTTGCATGCTTAGACATTTAAACACCATGCACTTGCAAGCGTGGACACAACACCAAACCTCAAGTGCCACATGTGCAACTGATCACAACAAAGTTAGTCAGCAACGCTACATTGTTTCCCCCACTGTAAGCCCACCGGTTAGCACAGCAGCAAATGTTGAGGTGTCGTTGCAAGGCCACAGCAGTCAGGGAATCCCACTGTTATATCAACAAAAGACTGATTCTAGGCCATCAGAAAGAACACCAACTCCATCACCATCATCAACCCTCTCTCAGTCCACCCTGTCCACCGCTACTTCCACCATATGCAGCTCTCAAGTCCAGCTCACCCTCCCAGACACTATGAGTAGGTCAAGAAAGTACTCAGTCTCTCATCCGCGTACACTGGGTTTGAACGCCCACATTGCCAAACTAATCTCGTTTGAGATGATGCCCTTTCGGTTGGTGGAAAGCGCAGCTTTCCGCGAACTCATGGACTATGCAGTACCACGCTATGACCTACCCAGTCGCCACTTCTTCTCTCGCAAAGCCATCCCAGCCCTCCACCATCATGTGAAAGACCGCATTGTCCATGCACTCAAGCAGTCAGTGAGCGGAAAGGTGCACCTCACAACTGATGCATGGTCCAGTCGGCATAGCCAGGGCCGTTACGTGTCCATCACTGCGCACTGGGTTAATGTTGTGGATGCAGGGTCCACAGGGGACAGCAGTGGTGGGACAGTGCTGACTAGCCCACGGTATAGGAAACAGTTGGTTGTAGGCGTTCGACCCTCCTCCTCCTCCTGCTCCTCCTCCAGAAGCGAAAGCTCGTCCACAGAGCGCAGTCGTACAAGCACTCCATCTGCAGCTGCCACTGTTGCACACGAGGTGTCCCCCTATCGAGCAGCTAGTGGAAAGCATCAGCAGGCTGTGTTGCAGATGATGTGTTTGGGCGACAGACACACCGCCGAGGTGCTGGCCGAGTACTTGAAGCGACAAACTGAGTCATGGCTGGGCAGTGTACATCTTGAGGCAGGCAAGGTAGTTAGTGATAACGGCCGTAATTTTGTGGCACCCATAGCCCTTTCAAAACTCAGCCACATACCTTGCTTGGCTCACACCTTGAACCTGGTGGTGCAGTGCTTCCTCAAAAATTATCCGGAGTTAACAGCCCTGCTCCAGAAGGTGCGAAGACTGTGCGCGCACATCCGCCGGTCGCCTGTACACTCCGTTCGTATGCAGAAGCTGCAGCGATTGCTCCACCTTCCCAACCACCGCCTCATTATCGACATTGCAACAAGGTGGAACTCCACCCTGCACATGGTTGAGCGGCTGTGCGAGCAGAGGCAGGCCATAATGCATTTGTGGGAGGATACACGGCCAGGCACTTTGAGAGCAGACATGGAGTTGACAGGTGTGCAGTGGTCGAAGCTGAAAGACCTCTGTAAAGTCCTTCAGTGTTTTGAGGAATGCACACGGCTGGTAAGCGCAGACGACGCCATCCTAAGCATGAGCATCCCACTTATGCGTCTGCTCATGCAAACTTTGACGCACCTTAAGGAGCAGGCTTCTGTAGCCAATGTTGATGAGGAGGAAGAGTAGAAGGGAATCCTTGATGACATTCAGCCATTGTCTGCTCAGGGACCTCTCCTGGACGAGGTGGAGGAAGAAGAGGAGGAGGAGGAGGAGGATGATGGGGATGATTACTTAGGGGAGGAGGATGCATCTCGTGGGGCAAGTGAAAATGTTGGCGTGGCAAGGTCTGGTACAGGGTTTGTGCGTGACTGGAGGGATGTGGATTTGCCAGAAAATGCTCCTCCAACCAGCACTCGCAGTGCATCATTGACACCGGGAACATTGGCCCACATGTCAGATTATGCTTTGCTGATCCTAAAAAGGGACCCTCGCATTGCCAAAATGATGAATGATGATGACTACTGGTTGGCCAGCATCCTGGATCCACGCTATAAAGGCAAATTACAAAACATCATGCCACAGGAGAACCTTGACCTAATATTGGTTAATAAACAAGCAACTCTGGTAAATCGGTTGCTTGAGGCATTCCCAGCACACAGCAGCGGTGATGGTTCTCACATGAGCCGTACGGGCCGGGGGCAGCTTGCCAGAGGTGTTCGTGGTGCACACAGCAGAAGTGGCGTTGGAGACAGGAGTTTCATGACAATGTTGTGGACTGATTTTTCAAGTACAGCTCACACAACTGGTAATACTGCATCGATGGAAAGTGACAGGAGACAGCAGTTGTCAACTATGGTTACAAACTACTTTTCCTCCCATATCGATGTTCTCCCACACAGGTCATTCCCCTTTGACTATTGGGCCACTAAACTGGACACCTGGCCTGAATTGGCACAATATGCCTTACAGGAGCTCGCTTGCCCAGCTGCAAGTGTGCTATCGGAAAGAGTCTTCAGTGCAGCTGGATCAATCCTGACAGAAAAAAGGACCCGTCTGTCAACCCAAAATGTGGATGATCTAACCTTCATTAAAATGAACCACGCATGGGTTTCCAATGATTTTGTCCCACCTTCCCCTGATGACACATAGGGTGACAGAAAAATGGCTTGCTTTGGTCCACCTCTTCCTGGGACTTGACCTATTTCACCTTTTGCATCAGCTGAATGTCCAACATCAACATATGCCACTTTCTAAAACTCCCTAACTGTGCTGCCTCCCCCCCCATGGCCGGGGTCACCACCTAGCGCATGACATCGTGCGAGTGCCGTTGCCCTGGACAGGTGGGTAGGCCGACTCTTGGGCGCGGGTTCTGACACAGGGTCTCTCATAGTGCAATCAAGTGTCTCTGACGGTGGTGGTGCACACCCGCCGTCAGACACACCGCCGTACTATGAGGGGCCCAGTGCCAGTACCGACGCCCACGAGTGGGCCCCCCTTGCTTGGGCAGGGCCCCAGCATTTGCAATCTTTACCTCTCCCTGCTCCTCCGCTGTGTAGTCTGGGCCGTTAAATCCATACTGTGCCTGACACCGTTTGAGCCTGCCTCCTGATGTATAGACATATATTTTGAATGTGTACGCTATCCATACATGTTATCCGGGGATACGGTACTCTTTCTAACCTTTGTGCAATCATGTGCAATCCATACTGGGCCTAACATCGTCTGAGCCTGCCTCCTGATGTATAGTCATATATTTTGAATGTGTACGCTATCCATACATGTTATCCGGGGATACGGTACCCTTTCTAACCTTTGTGCAATCACGTGCAATCCATACTGGGCCTAACACCGTCTGAGCCTGCCTCCTGATGTATAGACATATATTTTGAATGTGTACGCTATCCATACATGTTATCCGGGGATACGGTACCCTTTCTAACCTTTGTGCAATCACGTGCAATCCATACTGGGCCTAACACCGTCTGAGCCTGCCTCCTGATGTATAGACATATATTTTGAATGTGTACACTATGCTATCCATACATGTTATCCGGGGATACGGTACCCTTTCTAACCTTTGTGCAATCACGTGCAATCCATACTGTGCCTAACACCGTCTGAGCCTGCCTCCTGATGTATAGACATATATTTTGAATGTGTACGCTATCCATACATGTTATCTGGGGATACGGTACCCTTTCTAACCTTTGTGCAATCACGTGCAATCCATACTGGGCCTAACACCGTCTGAGCCTGCCTCCTGATGTATAGACATATATTTTGAATGTGTACGCTATCCATACATGTTATCCGGGGATACGGTACCCTTTCTAACCTTTGTGCAATCACGTGCAATCCATTCTGGGCCTAACACCGTCTGAGCCTGCCTCCTGATGTATAGACATATATTTTGAATGTGTACGCTATCCATACATGTTATCTGGGGATACGGTACCCTTTCTAACCTTTGTGCAATCATGTGCAATCCATACTGGGCCTAACACCGTCTGAGCCTGCCTCCTGATGTATAGACATATATTTTGAATGTGTACGCTATCCATACATGTTATCCGGGGATACGGTACCCTTTCTAACCTTTGTGCAATCACGTGCATCCATACTGGGCCTAACACTGTCTGAGCCTGCCTCCTGATGTATAGACATATATTTTGAATGTGTACGCTATCCATACATGTTATCCGGGGATACGGTACCCTTTCTAACCTTTGTGCAATCACGTGCAATCCATACTGGGCCTAACACCGTCTGAGCCTGCCTCCTGATGTATAGACATATATTTTGAATGTGTACACTATGCTATCCATACATGTTATCCGGGGATACGGTACCCTTTCTAACCTTTGTGCAATCACGTGCAATCCATACTGGGCCTAACACCATCTGAGCCTGCCTCCTGATGTATTGACATATATTTTGAATGTGTACGCTATCCATACATGTTATCTGGGGATTCGGTACCCTTTCTAACCTTTGTGCAATCATGTGCAATCCATACTGGGCCTAACACCGTGTGAGCCTGCCTCCTGATGTATAGACATATATTTTGAATGTGTACGCTATCCATACATGTTATCCGGGGATACGGTACCCTTTCTAACCTTTGTGCAATCACGTGCAATCCATACTGGGCCTAACACCGTCTGAGCCTGCCTCTTGATGTATAGACATATATTTTGAATGTGTACACTATCCATACATGTTATCCGGGGATACGGTACCCTTTCTAACCTTTGTGCAATCACGTGCAATCCATACTGGGCCTAACACCGTCTGAGCCTGCCTCCTGATGTATAGACATATATTTTGAATGTGTACACTATGCTATCCATACATGTTATCCGGGGATACGGTACCCTTTCTAACCTTTGTGCAATCACGTGCAATCCATACTGGGCCTAACACCGTCTGAGCCTGCCTCCTGATGTATAGACATATATTTTGAATGTGTACGCTATCCATACATGTTATCCGGGGATACGGTACCCTTTCTAACCTTTGTTCAATCACGTGCAATCCATACTGGGCCTAACACCGTCTGAGCCTGCCTCCTGATGTACGCTATCCATACATGTTATCTTGCGATACGGTACCCTTTCTCACCTTTGTGCAATCATGTGTAATCCATACTGGGCGTGAGAACGGCTGGCGAGCTGTTAAGCAAGCTACAGCACCTGTGGTTTGCACACGTAAGTTTTTCATTTTTTCAGGAATGACGGTTAGGCCTAATTCCGGAACTGCGGTTGACCTGCACTTACTGGGAAATCATTGTTCGCGGGTAATAATTGTAATCAGTGATCCCCATCACTAACGTTGTTCAGTGGGTTATCTGCACCTGTAAGCGACAAACGCTGGCCTTTTCAGTGTAGCGCACATGCAGCCACGGACATGTAAGGGCATGACACACCAGTTATTGGCCAATCTCATGTGCCAGAGCCTCACGTGTCCCTCTAGTAAGCCGGACTCGGACCGCGGGGCATGACGGAGTCTCGTTTGTTAACGGAATTAAGTTTCCCAGGTGGAGTCGAATTTAACCGTAGGCTCCACTCCTGGTGGTGCCCTTCTGGACATTCCTTTAAGGTTCAGCTTTGCAACCATACTGCCCACGTAAAACAAACACTTTGCCTTCATAAACGCTGTTTGGAGGGTCATGACTCGTGGGAATAACGCCGCCCAATCAGTTAACCTGCTAGAGAGATCCTTCGTTGCTCCCAAGCATGACATCACACTCCCTAGGAGGAAGGTAATGCCACTGTGGCGACCGTACTCCTGGGGGCGACACAAGTGCACTGATGCCCAGCCACTGCTCGATGAATCTGCTGGTACATTGACCCAGACCACTACATTCCCCTCGCACGCTACACGGCCTGAATCTGACCCTGATGAAACTCAGGTTACCCTTCCCATATACAGTTCCATCTTACACGGTGACAAAGAGGAAGCTGCAGATGAAAGTGCAGGTTCGGCCCACCCGCCATCAGACACACCACCGTACTATGAGGAGCCCTGTGCCAGTGCCGTCGCCAACGAGTGGGCCCCCCCCTGCTTGCTCAGGATCACAGCACTTGCAAAGTTGAAATACTGTGCAGTGAGATGGAAGATGGGGACGACGAGGAGTCCAGACAAGTACAGGGATTCCCTACCGAGGAGACTTATTTGATTGTTTTCAATGTTGGGACAGCAATTTTTAGGGAGCACTATACTCTGGAGAATGATAGATGGGGCCCACCATACACTGGAACATTCCAAAGGTGGACATCAGACACTGGAGCAGCATTTACAGGGCCCATTATACACTAGAGCATTAGAAATGGGGCCCATTATGTTTGGAGCATTATTTGGGCCCATAAGACAGTGGAGCTTCATCCATGGGGACCAACATATACTGTAGCATTATGTGGAGCTCATCATATACTGTTTCAAACATTATATGGGACCAATGATTCTGTATGGAGAAATAGATGGGCCTCGTCATGAGATGTAAAAAGTGAAGTATTTTTCATTGTACTATACCGCTATTTCTCTGCCGTATCGGAGCATGATGAGTTGTGGTATGTGTTAAAGGGGCGCTCTTTCGCCCAGGGCACATGAAAACCTGGAGCCAGCCCTCCCCCCCCCACAACTGTAGCCAAATAACCCCCATTTTTCAGTGCGTAACTTGTATTATGAAGTTAATTAAGGTTGACAAGCTTAAGTAAGAAGAATTGATGCTTTTGGCATTCAAATGGGCACTGTAGGTGTGTTTCCTGTCCTCCTCTCACTGCTGACTTTTATTCCCCATTGACTTACATTGGGTTTCATGTTTCGGGACGACCCCGACTTTCCCCTATAATCGGACGATCTTGCTCGACCCGACTTTTGGAAAAGTCGGGTTTCACGAAACGAAACGCGACCCTAAAAAACCAAAAGTCGCTCAACTCTAGTCGACACCTATAAGTACCTTGGTGTGATCCTCAATAATAAGCTTGACTGGGCCCATCACTTGGATGCAGTGTACAGGAAGGGCCACAGTAGGCTTTATGTGCTCAGAAGGCTGAGAGCCTTCAGAGTTAGGGGGGCACTCCTTGCATCCTTCTTCAACTCTGTTGTGACACCAGTCATCTTCTTTGGTGTGGCGTGCTGGGGTAGTGGCATATCAACCAGGTGCAGGTGGTCTTCTCTTCCATCCTCCCAGTGGATGGCCATGGAACAAGGAGGTGGAATAAGATTCTGCAGGTGAACAACTGGCTACGTCGATGGTGCCGTCAGCAACGATTTGGATTTATGGATCACGGAGTGAATTACCTTTACGATGGACTACTTGCTAGAGATGGGGTGCACCTTACGAAGACTGGAAAACATGTATTTGGAAGTCGCCTTGCTAAACTTGTAAGGAGAGCTTTAAACTAGAACAACATGGGAAGGGAAGCAAAAGACCAGAAAAAGCCATACACCTGACAAATGCTATTGAAAACTCTGCAATTAGAAGTGGAAAGGAAGAACAAAGACAAAAGAATCTAATTACTAAAAATATTGGAGAAAGAGAAACCAATCACAAACTAACATGTTTCTATACTAATGCACAAATCATGGGCAATAAACAAGGAGAATTGGAATTACTAACACAGGAAAAGAAATATGATGTCATTGGAATCACTGAAACTTGGTGGGACAATACACATGATTGGAATACAAGACTAGAAGGATACAACTTATTTGCAAGAAACAGACTTGATAAACAAGGAGGAGGTGTTGCATTGTATGTTAGAAACGCGTATATCTGCACAGAGATTGAAGCTTCAGAGACTGGGAGTTCTGTGGAAACTGTTTGGGTAAGAATACAAGGACAGAACAATGGAAAGGACACCATTGTAGGCATTTACTACAGGCCGCCTGTGCAAGATGAAGATATAGATTAACTCTTTATGCATCAAATGGCCAAGTTCTCCAAAAAAATATGACATAGTTGTCATGGGAGATTTCAACTATCCAGACATTTGTTGGGAATCTCTCTCAGGCAAAACTAACAGGTCAAGGAAATTCTTATCCTCTCTTGCTGACAACTTTATCTTCCAAAAAGTAGGGGAGAAAACAAGGGGAACTGCTACCTTGGATCTAATCCTTATAAACAGGGAGGAAATGGTTGAGGAGGTAAAAGTGGCTGGGACCCTAGGAGGTAGCGACCATGCTATTTTAGAATTTTGGATAACTAGAGGAGGAAGACCTGTGAAGACTCAGACGTCAAGGTTAGATTTCAGAAAGACAGATTTTAAGGGATTCAGAAAGAGAATTGGAGGGATCCAATGGCTGGATATCCTTAAAGACAAAAATGTCCAGGAAGGATGGGAAATCTTGAAAAAAGAAATTCTCAAAGCACAGTTGTTAACAATTCCGAAAAGAGGGAAGAATAGGAAGCATTTAAGGAAACCAGGATGGATGAACACAGAACTTAAGCACATGCTAAAAAGGAAGAAAAAAATGTTTATAAAATGGAAAGAGGGAGGCATATCTAAAGAAGAATATAATGCTGTCTGCAGAACCTGCAGGGCACAAATCAGATCATCTAAAGCTGACAATGAATTGAGGCTTGCAAGAGATGTCAAAAGCAATAATAAAGGATTTTGGGGATATGTCAAAAGTAAAAGAAAAGTCAAAGATACTATAGGATTTTTACAGGATGAAAATGATGAAATGGTAAGATAGGATGTTGAGAAGGCCGAACTTTTAAATTCCTATTTTGCATCTGTTTTCTCTCAGAAAGCAAATATAACATCAACTGTTATGATGAGTCACTGAAGGAGGAAAAAACAAAATACTAGCTAAGTCCAGAAAAACCAGAGAGGTTGGCAGCTATCGGATTGCAGACCCCTGAACCTATCCACAACAACTAGCAGTAGCCGTGGGGGGTTCCTACGGTGCCCTAGACCCCTCGATCACAGCCGGAGAACTACATAGCCTAAAGACAGAAAGGGGAAAAACTAAACTGTCCCAGAAATCCTCTGTACCCCAAAAAGGCATTTCGATCCCTTGACATACAGGGAATTCTCCCTCAAAATCCGGAACACAGTCCGAACATGTTCCACATGAGAGTCCCAATTCTTGGAGAAGATCAAAATATCATCCAGATAGATAATCAAAAATGTATCCACAAAGTCTCGGAATATATCGTTCATGAAGCACTGGAAGACAGAAGGGGCATTAGTGAGCCCAAAAGGCATCACCAGGTACTCAAAATGTCCCTCCGGAGTATTAAACGCCGTCTTCCATTCATCCCCATGCTTAATGCAAATAAGATTATACGCCCCCCTGAGGGCAAGCACCTTTAACTCTGGAGAATAGATCAGAAATCAGGGGTAACGGATACTGATATTTAACAGTCATTTTGTTGAGGGCACGATAGTCAATACAAGGCCTTAATGAACCATCCTTTTTAGCCACGAAAAAAAAACCAGCACCTAAGGGTGAAGAGGATGGTCTAATATGACCCTTCTCCAATGACTCCTTAATATAGGATCGCATAGCCTCGTGCTCGGGTACAGATAAATTGAAAAGCCGACCCTTGGGGAATTTACACGCGGGGTTCAGCTCAATTGCAGTCATAACTCCTATGAGGAGGCAAAGACGCAGACTCATTCTCACTAAATACATCATAAAAGTCAGCCAAATAGTCAGGAACATCATGCAACTGAGGAGAGGTGAAGAAAACAGGAGCATCACTAAGGGCACACCGACAACCCCAACTCACCACAGACAAAGATTTCGAATCCAGAACTGGATTATGGATTTGCAACCAGGGAAACCCCAGAACAATGGTATCATGCAAATTATGTAACACCAAAAATCTGCAATTTTCTTGATGTCTGGGGCGACCCGCATTACCACCTGGGTCCAAAAACTGAGGTTTATTCTTTGCCAAAGGAGTAGCATCAATACCCCTCAAAGGGATAGGCGTCTGTAGGGGTGTCATAGGAAATCCACAACGTTTAGCAAAATCCAAGTCCATCAGGTTCAGAGCTGCTCCCGAATCCACAAAAGCCTTGGCGGAAAATGTGGACAGGGAGCAGATCAGAGTAATTGCCAGAAGAAACTTAGGTTGAACACCACCCACAGAAAACGTGTGTGCACAACGTTTCTCTCGTTTAGGGCAGACAGAAATAATATGCGAGGCATCTCCACAAAAAAACCACAGCTTATTACGCCTTCTGAACTCCTGACGTTGCGCCCTAGACAAAACTCTATCACATTGCATAGGTTCAGACATTTGTTCAACAGGTGGCAAGATCTCTCATGCAGTTTTGCGTTCACGTAAGCGCCGATCCACCTGAATGGCTAATGACATAGAATAGTCCAGACCAGAGGGAACAGGAAATCCCACCATAGTATCTTATACAGTTTCTGACAAATCCTTCCGAAAGAGAGCTGCCAAGGCACAATCATTCCAGGTAGTAAGGACCGCCCACTTTCGGAACTTTTGACAGTATAACTCTGCCGAATCCCGACCCTGGCTTAATGCCAACAGGGTCTTTTCAGCCTGATCAATAGCATTAGTTTCATCATACAACAAACCCAAGGCTTGAAAAAATGTGATCACATTATTCAGAATAGGATCATCAGGTTTCAAAGAAAACGCCCAATCCTGAGGATCGCCACGCAGCAAGGAGATGACAATTTTAACCTGCTGCGCGGAGTTCCCCGACGAGTTAGGCTTCAAGGCAAAAAATAATTTACAATTATTCTTGAAATTCAAGAATTTAGACCGATCCCCAAAAAACACATCAGGAGTATGAATCTTTGGTTCAGCAGCATGTGAATGAGCAAGATAGGCGGAAATTCCCCGCACTTCAGCAGCGAGCTGCTCCATACGATCAGACAATTGCTTCATCTCCATTGAGAGAAAAATTCCCCCTGCGGCCTCAGAGATATAGAGGAAAAAATATGCACAGAAAAAAAAAAATTCTGACACTTTTCTTTCTCTTTTTTTTTCTTACAATTCTCTCCTGCTATTGAGTACCCTAGGATCTGCGGTAAGGCTGGTGATTCTGTTATGATGAGTCACCGAAGGAGGAAAAAACAAAATACTAGCTAAGTCCAGAAAAACCAGAGAGGTTGGCAGCTATCGGATTGCAGACCCCTGAACCTATCCACAACAACTAGCAGTAGCCGTGGGGGGTTCCTACGGTACCCTAGACCCCTCGATCACAGCCGGAGAACTACATAGCCTAAAGACAGAAAGGGGAAAAACTAAACTGCCCCAGAGCAGACCCCAAAGCAATAGGCAGCCCCCAACATATAATGACGGTGAAGCAAGATGAAAACACTAACACAGATAGAAAGATAGGTTGAGCAAATGATGGGGCCCAAGCTAACTAAATAGGACAGGATAGGAAAGCTGCTGTCTGCCATCCGCAAAAACCCTATCCAGAATGTGCCAACCGACTGATAGGAAAAACAGGCCCTGAAGTCGCTAGGCTTCAAAAAACTATATCAGCACTCAGGTATATTCTGAAGACAGAGCAAAAGTTCAACAGATCAGAGACAAAAATGGAATTCAGCTCACCCCGGCCGGGGATGGCAGAACTCCCAAAAAACAAGGCAAAACAAAAACAAAACTGAACTGTACAAAGCAGAGCAGAAAAACTTTGCTTTGAGACGCAGGAATCAGACTGGTCTCCAAGAATCCAGCAGGATCACCAGCAAGGCAGAAGGGCGTCAGCTGCCTTATATCCAGTCCTCAATTCCAGCCACCCAGTCATCATCTAGCTGCCCAGGTGTTTGGTAATCAGCCTCACTACCTTCCTTCACCAGAGGAGGGAGTTCATCAGACCTCAACGGTGAAGGGAAAAATGAACTCACAACAATCAACTATTTTTCACTGTCCTATTAAGGGAGTAGAAGAATCCAGGATATCTATAAACAGAAAGATAGCGAGGAAACACTTAGCTAACCTAAATGAATTCAAGTCTCCAGGTCCAGATGAATTACACCCCAGAGTACTGAAGGAGATAGCAGAAGAAATTTTTGAACCCCTCTCCATAATCTTTGAAAATTCTTGGAGAACAGGAGAAGTCCCAGAAGACTGGAGAAGAGCAAATGTTGTTCCTATCTTCAAAAAGGGGAAGAAGGTGGACCCAGGCAACTATAGGCCGGTGAGTCTGACTTCTATACCAGGAAAGATCTTTGAACAAATTATTAAACAACATGTATGTCAGTACCTGGATAAGAATGAAGTGATTAAACAGAGTCAGCATGGGTTTGTAACTAATAAGTCATGTCAGACTAACTTAATTTCCTTCTATGATGGAATCACTGATTGGGTGGATCAAGGAAATGTTTTAGATATAGTATATCTTGACTTCAGCAAAGCATTTGACAAAGTATCTCATACAATCCTTATTGAAAAAATGACTAAGTATGAAATGGACAAGGCAACTGTTAGGTGGATTCATAACTGGCTTAGTGATCGGACCCAAAGAGTGGTCGTAAATGACTGCACATCCAGTTGGAAGAATGTCTCATGTGGGGTACCACAGGGCTCTGTCCTGGGCCCTGTATTGTTCAACATCTTTATCAACGATTCAGATGAAGGAATTGAGGGTAAACTGAGTAAATTTGCTGATGACACAAAGCTAGGAGGGATTGCTAATACTAGAGAAGAGAGAGAGAGGATTCAAAAAGATATAAATAAACTGGAGAAGTGGGCAGCAACTAACAGAATGGTTTTTAACAGGGAAAAATGCAAAGTACTACATCTGGGCAATAAAAATGAAAAAAGCATATACAGAATGGGAGGAATAGGGCTAAGCAACAGCACATGTGAAAAAGACTTGTGTATACTAATAGATCACAGACTGAATATGAGTCAACAGTGTGATGCAGCAGCAAAAAAGGCAAATGCAATTCTAGGATGTATTAACAGAAGCATACAGTCTAGATCACGTGAAGTCATTATTTCCCTCTACTTCTCTTTGGTCAGACCTCATCTGGAATATTGTATCCAGTTTTGGGCACCACATTTTAAAAAAGACATCAACAAACTGGAGCAAGTTCAGAAAAGAGCGACCAGAATGGTGACCGGTCTGCAATCCCTGTCTTATGAGGAAAGGTTGCAGGATTTGGGAATGTTTAGTTTGCAAAAGAGAAGACTGAGAGGAGACTTAATAGCTGTCTACAAATATCTAAAGGGCTGTCACATTGTAGAAGGATCAACTTTATTCTCATTTGCACAAGGAAAGACTAGAAGCAATGGGATGAAGCTGAATGGGAGGAGACACAGTTTAGATATTAGAAAAAACTTTTTGACAGTTAGAGTGATCAATGAGTGGAACAAGCTGCCACGAGAAGTGGTGAGTTCTCCTTCAATGGAAGTCTTCAAACAGAGGCTGGACAGACATCTGACTGGGATGATTTAGCGAATCCTGCTTTGAGCAGGGGGTTGGACCAGATGGCCCAGAAGGTCCCTTCCAACTCTACGATTCTATGATTCTAGGCTGGACAAACTAATTAGAAGGGCCAGCTCTGTCCTGGGATGCCCCCTTGATCCAGTTCAGGAAGTAGGCGACAGGAGGATACTGGCCAAGGTGAGCTACATGGTGCAGAATGATTCCCATCCCATGCATGAGACCGTGACAAAGATGTGCAGTACTGTCAGTGACCGGCTACTTCATCCTAAATGTGAGAGGGAGCGCTATTGAAAGTCCTTCCTTCCTGCTGCAGTTAGGCTGTATAACCAGCACTGTCCAAAACGGAGAACGACCCAAACAGTGAACTGATAGATCCAAAGTTGTGATAGTCCGGTTATATCTTTTTTTTTTTTTCGTATATGTACCTACCTACTGTCAATGTAATGCCTTTATGCATCTGTATCTGTGCTTGTTCCTGCCTTGCTGCTGTAATGCTCTGAATTTCCCCATGGTGGGACGATTAAAGGATTATCTTATCTTATCATACTTCCTCATGTTTGGGAAAATGTACCAAAATTACAAGCAGAGAGATGGTACTGTATGAGGAGCGTCCTGCTGTGTAAGGTGTATTAAACAAATTAAATCAATGTATATATTATGTTAGTCACAGATGCTCTCACAGTATGTATTGGACCGTAATCCAACAAGCAGATATCCGGAACAGTTTGAAAAATGGACACGACTCTAAGGTGTAGGTCTGGAAAAATGGACAAACTTCTCGGCATTTTTTTCCAGAGTCACACACAGGTAGCTTCTATTTGTCCGTGCTAGAAGGCAATACACAGTAGTGTGTGAGGAGCGTACACCGCTGTACGGTGTGTGTATGTAAAATTGTCAAGCTCCGTGTATTTGTAGATGGACTGACACACACTGTCTCTGTCTAGTTTTGACTGTAATCAAACAGCAGATATACGAAACTGTTTGAAAAACAGACACGACTCTAAGGTGTAGGTCTGGAAAATCGGACAAACTTCTCGGCATTTTTTTCCAGAGTCAAACACAGGTAGCTTCTATTTGTCCGTGCTAGAAGGCAGTACACGGTAGTGTGTGAGGAGCGTACACTGCTAGATGGTGTGTGTATGTAAAATTGTCAAGCTCCGTGTATTTGTATACGGACTGAAACACGCCGTCTCTGTCTAGTTTTGACTGTAATCAAACAGCAGATATACGAAACTGTTTGAAAAATTTTCATGACTCTAAGGTGTAGGTGTGGAAAAATGGACAAACTCCTTGTTTCTTTTTTCCAGAGTCACACACAGGTAGCTTCTATTTGTACGTGATACCAGCCGGAATACACTGTAGTGTGTGAGGAGCGTACACCGCTGTACGGTGTGTGTATGTAAAATTGTCAAGCTCCGTGTATTTGTATACGGACTGACACACGCTGTCTCTGTCTAGTTTTAACTGTAATCAAACAGCAGATATAGGAAACTGTTTGAAAAACGGACACAACTCTAAGGTGTGGGTCTGGAAAAACGGACAAACTCCTCGGCTTTTTCTTCCAGAGTCACACCCAGATAGCTTCTATTTGTCCTTGATACCAGCCGGTACACGGTAGTGTGTGAGGAGCGTACACCGCTAGACGGTGTGTGAAAAAAAATGAACGCTCAGTAACTCACCAGGACAAAATAATAAAATTTGGAGTGCTTTGAAAAAAGCAGTTTGAACAGCAGTGTGCACACAGCAATGCAGCTAGCAGGTAGCCTTAAAAGGCAGACTAATTACCACCAGCGCTGTTGCACACAACAAAAATCCTCCCCTTTCATTGCACACTAACTGTACAGTGAAAAGCGCTATCAGCAAAAGCATTTTTTTTTTCTTCTTCCCTGCCTAACGCTCTCCCTGTTCAGAATCAGCAGCAGCACCTCTCCCTATTGTAAGATCGGCAGAAGTAAGATGGCGGTCGGTGTTCACAGCCTTTTATACCCCCTGTGACGCCACACAAAGCCAGCCAATCACTTCAATGCCCTTCTCTAAGATGGTGCTGGCCGCTGCGCATGTCATCACGTTGCCCACAGTGTGCGTCCTCCATCATTGGGTGAGAAAAGTCACTGAAAGCATTATTTGAAACGTGACTTTGGTGCGCTGATCAGCGACCTCATGGCCGACCTCACGCTAGGGTCGGGTTTCGATTGGTGAAACACGACTTTGGCGAAAGTCGGCGATTTTTGAATCTGACCGACCTGTTTCGCTCATCTCTACTAGTGATGAGTGAGCACTAAAATGCTTGGGTGCTCGTTGTTCGGGTCGAGCAAATCGGAATACTCGAGAACTCGGACAGAACAAAGAGCCCAGTGTATGTCTATGGGAGACTTTGCCGCGATCCCCCCGGGGGTCCTTTAAAGGTGTAAAAACATCTGAAAATGATGGAAACACTGCTGAAATGACACAGGGACATCATGGGGATCGCCCCTGGAAGCATTCCTTACTCCTAGTTGACAGCTTATACAATTTTTTCGAGATTCATGCCATTTTTTCCGGTGCAACCAAAAGCACACCAAAACGAAACCAAAACGGATTTTGCAGGGAAATATGTTAAGATACATCCTTTGCAGGTTAATGACTTGCCTCCAGACCGAAACGTTCCTCCCCCAATGGGGCTAAATTCAGATGCAGCACTTTTGAAGCGTTTTTTAACTTTAACATTGCTTTCAACCACTTCAAGTGAATTCACTGGGAAATGTCATTGTAACATTTAACAACCCAAGCTGGCCATGTGGTGTGTGACAGATAAGCAGACATATCTTGTTTCATTTATGAAGGAGGGACTCTTAAAGTCACAGAGCCTATTTTTACTGGTGCATCAGGCGGCATTAATCTTCTTAAAGGGCCATTATTAAACTGTGGGTCTCCTAAACTGTTGTAACCTATGCTGTGAGTGGATGGGCTGCCAAGAATTGCGATGCACCCCAATATTCCTTTCATAAGACGTCCAGGATGGCCTCCATAAAAAATGTTGCATTAAATGCAAGGCCTACCCTGCTACGAATTTATATGCACCTCAATAAGCCTTTGAACCCACATACTGGATGGGCCCAGGAAAATCAAGTTCTCAATATGCATTTTGTACTACCGTACTCTTTCTGTTACGCATTCACAGCAAGGCAAGCCTTGCTGCATAGTCATATGCACCCCATTACACCTTTCAAACCACATACAGTATGGCCCCAGAAAATCAAGTTCACAATAAGCATTTTGTACTCCTGTAATCCTTTGTTTACACAGTTACAGCAATGTCTGCCCTGCTGCCTAGTCATATGCACCCCATTACACCTTGATACTCACATACTGGATGAGCCCATGAAAATCCACTTCACAATATTGATTTTGTACTCCCGTACTCTTTTGTTTACACAGTAACTGCAATGTCTGCCCTGCTGCATAGTCATATGCACCCCATTACACCTTGGTAGTACCCACATACTGGATGAGCCCATGAAAATCCACTTCACAATATTAATTTTGTACTCCTATACTCTTTTGTTTACACAGTGACAGCAAGGTCTGTCCTGCTACATAGTCATATGCACCCCATTACACCTTTGAAACCACATACAGTATGGACCCAGGAAAATCAAGTTCACAATATTCATTTTGTACTCCTGTACACCTTTGAACCCACATACTGGATGGGCCCAGGAAAATCCACTTCACCATATTCATTTTCTATTCCCGTACTCTTTGTTTTACACATTCATCTCTTTATGGAATAAAATTCTTGGACTTATGTGCGCTGCTAGACAGAATATCATATCCACATCATGTAGATAAATTGACCTTTTATTTTCCAACGCGTTTCGAAGTCCATATCACTTCTTCCTCAGGGGAAAAAAAGGAAAGAATCTGCATCTCTTCCAAAAAAAATTGCTAACACGTCAGAGTTGTGGCTGATTAAAATCTCACCAATTAGTCCAAAAGCGAGTGAAACAGATTACTTAAAATCCTTGCAAGACTATGTGACACAAAATGATGTCTGTTTTCAGTAAAGCTTTCGAGAATAACCAACAATGCAGTCTGAATGACATGATTGGAGACAGGAGACTGTTAGTTAAATAAAAAGGGTACCATGAAACCTGAAACTGTCAAACCCTTTCTTTGTTTTCAAATGGTAATGGAGTCCCGAGAATATGTTGAGAGCAGGATGCACAACATTTATGGACGATCAAATTTTTGTATTTTTTAATGGATGTTCCCTCTTTGCAGGATTATTTACGGGCGAATTAGGCTATTTGATTTGCCAAGTTTTTAACACTAAGGTTCAGATACGGCTTTAAAGAAGACTAGTACTTGAAATATAATGCCATTTTATTTCAAATTACAAAAGTCAAGGAATAGTATGATTGAATAGTTTGATTGCATACTGTTATGAATGGGTCACCGAGGAGGAAAACAAGACTAAGCTAAGTCACAGAGGTTGGTAACTATGCGGATTGCAGACCCCTGATCTTAACCACACAACAAACAGCAGCCGTGGAGCGTACCTACGATGATTCTAGACACCTCGTCACAGCCGGAGGACTAAATAAGCCTAAAGCAAGAAAAGGGGAAATCAAAAACTGCCGCAGAGCAGACCCAAAAGGAATAGACAGCCCCCACACATGTATTGATGGTGAGACAAGATGAAAACACGAACACAGGTAGGAAAATAGGCTGAGCAAACGATGGGGCCCACACTAACTAGAAAGGACAGGAAAGGAAAGATACTGTCTGCAATCACGCCAAAAACCCCTGCAAAAATGTCCAACACTGTCCAAAAAAAAACCCTGAAGTCACTAGACTTCACCCACTAGACCACACAAAAAAACTGAATAGACCAAACCAAATCAAATGTGAACATTAGCAGAGACAACTTAGCTTGAGAAGGCAGGAACTGAACTGGAAACTAAGACCTCAGGAGGCAGGAAAAAATCACCAGCATGGGAATAGGGAGTCGGCTGTCTTAAATCCAGTCTGAGACTCCAGATTTCCAATCCTCATCCTCATTATCAGGTGGCAGGTCTCTGTTAATTAGATCAGCTTCATTAACTCCTGACACCACCAGAGGGAGCCCGGAAAGAGAACTCACAACTAGAGTTGAGCAAAACGGGTCGAAAAATTTCAAAAGTCGCCGACTTTTGGTAAAGTCGGGTTTCATGAAACAAAACCCGACCCTAGGGTGAGGTCGGCCACGAGCTCGGCGACTTTAGCGCCAAAGTCGCGTTTCAAAAGTATGTTTTCCGCCCTTTTTCAGCCAATCAGGATCCACGGACACTGTGGGCAACGTGATGACATAGGCAGGGGTCACCACCATCTTTGAGAAGGGCATGCAAGTGATTGGCTTGCTTTGGGGGGCGTCACAGGGGGTATAAAAGGGCGTGCACACCGACCGCCATGTTACTCATGCTGATCTCAGAATAGGGAGAGCTGCTGCTGCTGCTGATTCTGTAGGGAGAGCGTTAGGCAGGGAAGAAGACACCAAAAACTGCTTCTGCTGCTAGCGATTTTGCCTGTACAACACACCAGTCACTGTGTGTGCAGTGCAAGTGGAGGCTATATTTTGCTGGATCAGCTGTGCTGGTTGTTAGGCTGCCTTATAAGGCTTCCTGATAGCTGCATTGCTGTTTTCCCACTGCTCTGCAAACTGCTTTTTTAAAAGCAATCCAAATTTTTTTTTTATCCTGGTGAGGTACTGAGCGTGCATTTTTTCACACCATACAGCAGTGTACGCTCCCCACACAGTACCGTGTAACGGCTGTTATCACGGCCACAGTGAAGCTATCTGTGTGTGACTCTGTAAGAATAAGTCGAGGACATGTTCCGTTCTTACAGACCTCCACCTTCTAGTTTTGTCTGCTTTTCAAACAGTTAAGTATATTTGCTGTTTGATCACATTCAAAACTATAGAGATACAGCGTGTGTCAGTCCGTATACTTAAAAAAAACGGAGCTTAACAATTTTACGGACACCGGACAGCGGTGTACGTGCACGCTCCTCTCTCAGTACCGTGTAACGGCTGTTATCACAGCCACAGTGAAGCTATCTGTGTGTGACTCTGTAAGAATAAGTCTGGGACATGTTCCGTTCTTAAAGACCTCCACCTTCTAGTTTTGTCTGCTTTTCAAACAGTTAAGTATATTTGCTGTTAGATCACATTCAAAACTATAGAGAGACAGCGTGTCAGTCCGTATACTTAAAAAACACGGAGCTTGACAATTTTACGGACACCGGACAGCGGTGTACGTGCACGCTCCTCTCTCAGTACCGTGTAATGGCTGTTATCACGGCCACAGCAAAGCTATCTGTGTGTCACTCTGTAAGGATAAGTCGAGGACATGTTCCGTTCTTACAGACCTACACTCTAGGGAGATTCCTATTCTGCCCAATTCTATATACACCTTGTAGTTTGTCATACACTAGCCAATTTCTGCCTGTGACATAGCGGTGTGATATTCACTGGGCCTCACACAATCCAACAGTGTCCACAAGTGTGTTCAGAAATTCTACATATCCCCTGTCCTATAGTGACATTTTTCACACCTGTGACATTGAGCCTGTGACATAGCGGTGTGATATTAAATGGGCCTCACACAACAGTATCCACAAGTGTGTTCAGAAATTCTAAATCTCCCCTGTCCAATAGTGACATTTTTCACACCTGCGACATTGAGCCTGTGACATAGCGGTGTGATATTAACTGGGCCTCACACCACAGTGTCCACAAGTGTGTTCAGATATTCTACATCTCCCCAGTCCTATAGTGACATTTTTCACACCTGCGACATTGAGCCTGTGACATAGCGGTGTGATATTAACTGGGCCTCACACAACAGTGTCCACAAGTGTGTTCAGAAATTCTACATCTCCCCTGTCCTATAGTGACATTTTTCACACCTGCGACATTGAGCCTGTGACATAGCGGTGTGATATTAACTGGGCCCCACACAACAGTGTCCAAAAGTGTGTTCAGAAATTCTACATCTCCCCTGTCCTATAGTGACATTTTTCACACCTACGACATTGAGCCTGTGACATAGCGGTGTGATATTAACTGGGCCTCACACAACAGTGTCCACAAGTGTGTTCAGAAATTCTACATCTCCCCTGTCCTATAGTGACATTTTTCACACCTGCGACATTGAGCCTGTGACATAGCGGTGTGATATTAACTGGGCCTCACACAATCCAACAGTGTCCAAAAGTGTGTTCAGAAATTCTACATCTCCCCTGTCATATAGTGACATTTTTCACACCTACGACATTGAGCCTGTGACATAGCGGTGTGATATTAACTGGGCCTCACACAACAGTGTCCACAAGTGTGTTCAGAAATTCAACGTCTCCCCTGTCCTATATACACCTTGTATCTTGCTTTACATTACTATATACACTCACTGGCCACTTTATTAGGTACACCTGTCCAACTGTGTGTTAAGACTTAATTTCTAATCAGCCAATCACATGGCGGCAACTCAGTGCATTTAGGCATGTAGACATGGTCAAGACAATCTCCTGCAGTTCAAACCGAGCATCAGTATGGGGAAGAAAGGTGATTTGAGTGCCTTTGAACGTGGCATGATTGTTGGTGCCAGAAGGGCTGGTCTGAGAATTTCAGAAACTGCTGATCTACTGGGATTTTCACGCACAACCATCTCTAGGGTTTACAGAGAATGGTCCGAAAAAGAAAAAAAATCCAGTGAGCGGCAGTTCTGTGGCCGGAAATGCCATGTTGATGCCAGAGGTCAGAGGAGAATGGGCAGACTGGTTCGAGCTGATAGAAAGGCAACAGTGACTCAAATTGCCACCCGTTACAACCAAGGTAGGCAGAAGAGCATCTCTGAACGCACAGTGCGTCGAACTTTGAGGCAGATGGGCTACAGCAGCAGAAGACCACACTGGGTACCACTCCTCTCAGCTAAGAACAGGAAACTGAGGCTACAATTTGCACAAGCTCATCGAAATTGGACAGTAGAAGATTGGAAAAACGTTGCCTGGTCTGATGAGTCTCGATTTCTGCTGCGACATTTGGATGGTAGGGTCAGAATTTGGCGTAAACAACATGAAAGCATGGATCCATCCTGCCTTGTATCAACGGTTCAGGCTGGTGGTGGTGGTGTCATGGTGTGGGGAATTTTTTCTGGTCACTCTTTGGGCCCCTTGGTACCAATTGAGCATCGTTGCAACGCCACAGCCTACCTGAGTATTGTTGCTGACCATGTCCATCCCTTTATGACCACAATGTACCCAACATCTGATGGCTACTTTCAGCAGGATAATGCGCCATGTCATAAAGCTCGAATCATCTCAGATTGGTTTCTTGAACATGACAATGAGTTTACTGTACTCAAATGGCCTCCTCAGTCACCAGATCTCAATCCAATAGAGCATCTTTGGGATGTGGTGGAACGGGAGATTCGCATCAGGGATGTGCAGCCGACAAATCTGCGCCAACTGTGTGATGCCATCATGTCAATATGGTCCAAAATCTCTGAGGAATGCTTCCAGCACCTTGTTGAATCTCTGCCACGAAGAATTGAGGCAGTTCTGAAGGCAAAAGGGGGTCCAACCCCTTACTAGCATGGTGTACCTAATAAAGTGGCCAGTGAGTGTAGTTTATGGGATTTTGTGTACATTTTTACCAAAAATGAGGAAGGCTGGTGGAAGAGGCCGTGGAATTGGGCGGGGGTTGCCAGCTGGTAATGATGGTGTTGGTGGTGGATCTGATGGTAGTGGCAAAAGCAAAATAGGACCGAATGCAGGAGGTGTTGAGCCTGAATCATCGTCTGGCTCCACAAGGCCTTGAAGGCTTAGTTTTCTAGGAGTTGGCAAACCGCTTTAAAAGCCAGAGCATCAGGAAAAAGTTTTGGCTTACATTGCTGACTCAGCCTCCAGCTCTATCGCCTCCTCTTCTGAAGTTGTAAAAAATAAAAGCACTGAGTCGTCATTGGAGGGTCATGTTCATGAACCACACCTTTCCTTGTGTCCTTCACCCCAACCAAGATTGAAGGATGACGCAGGCCATACAACTGATTACTCCATGGAGCTGTTTTCACATACCATGCCTGGGTTATCAAGTGAAATGGTGAATTACCCAGGCCAAGATGAATCTGACATGGAGTGCACTGATGCACAGCCACTGATAGATGATTCTGCTGGTACATTCAGTATACATTGTCCTTGCAGTGTAATTAGCCAGATTCTGACCCTGATGAGACTCAGGGGCCCCTTCCCGCATACTAAACCACCATACACGGTGACACAGAGGAAGGTGCACATGACATTGAAGAGGAAGTGATGGATGACCCAGTTGTTGACCCAGATTGGCATCCATTGGGGGAAGAGGGTGCTGCTTCCAATAGCTCAGATGAGGAGGAGGAGTATCCACAGCAGACATCGACATCGCAACAGCTGTTATCTGGCAGGCCCGGAGCACTCCAAAGACAGGTTCCAAAAATCAAAAGAGTTTCTGGACAGCTTGTCCAGACGGTCAAAATAGCACAGCGTGCTAGGCCGCAAAATGTCTTGCAAAGTAGGAAGAGTGCAGTGTGGCACTTTTTTGAACGAAATCCTCATGATCAGGCCAAGGTTATCTGTAAGAAATGCGCAAAGACCTTTAGTCGAGGGAAAAATCTGAAAAATTTGAATACCAGATGCATGCTTAGACATTTAACCAGCATGCACTTGCAAGCGTGGACACAACACCAAACCTCAAGTACCACATGTGCAACTGATCACAAAGAAGGTAGTCAGCAACGCTACATTGTTTCCCCCACTGTAAGCCCACCGGTTAGCACAGCAGCAAATGTTGAGGTGTCGTTGCAAGGCCAAAGCAGTCAGGGAATCCCACTGTTATATCAACGAAAGACTGAATCTAGGCCATCAGAAAGAACACCAACTCCATCACCATCATCAACCCTCTCTCAGTCCGCCCTGTCCACGGCTAGTTCCACCATATGCAGCGCTCAAGTCCAGCTCACCCTCCCAGAGACTATGAGTAGGTCAAGAAAGTACTCAGTCTCTCATCCGCGTACACTGGGTTTGAACGCTCACATTGCCAAACTAATCTCGGTAGAGATGATGCCCTATCGGTTGGTGGAAAGCGCAGCTTTCCGCGAACTCATGGCCTATGCAGTACCACGCTATGACCTACACAGTCAACACTTCTTCTCTCGCAAAGCCATCCCAGCCCTCCACCATCATGTGAAAGACCGCATTGTCCATGCACTCAAGCAGTCAGTGAGTGAAAAGGTGCACCTCACAACAGATGCATGGTCCAGTCGGCATGGCCAGGGCCGTTACGTGTCCATCACTGCGCACTGGGTTAATGTGGTGGATGCAGGGTCCACAGGGGACAGCGGTGGTGGGACAGTGCTGCCTAGCCCACAGTATAGGAAACAGTTGGCTGTAGGCGTTCGACCCTCCTCCTCCTCCTCCTCCAGAAGCGAAAGCTCGTCCACAGAGCGCAGTCGTACGAGCACTGCATCTGCAGCTGCCACTGTTGCACACGAGGTGTCCCCCTATCGAGCAGCTAGTGGAAAGCGTCAGCAGGCTGTGTTGCAGATGATGTGTTTGGGCGACAGACACACCACGGAGGTGCTGTCCGAGTACTTTCAGCGACAAACTGAGTCATGGCTGGGCAGTATACATCTTGAGGCAGGCAAGGTAGTTAGTGATAACGGCCGTAATTTTGTGGCAGCCATAGCCCTTTCAAAACTCAGCCACGTACCTTGCTTGGCTCACACCTTGAACCTGGTGGTGCAGTGCTTCCTCAACAATTATCCGGAGTTAACAGCCCTGCTCCAGAAGGTGCGAAGACTGTGCGCGCACATCCGCCGGTCCGGTCGCCTGTACACTCCATTCATATGCAGAAGCTGCAGCGATTGCTCCACCTTCCCAACCACCGCCTCATTATCGACATTGCAACAAGGTGGAACTCCACCCTGCACATGGTTGAGCGGCTGTGCGAACAGAGGCAGGCCATAATGCATTTGTGGGAGGATACATGGCCAGGCAGACATGGAGTTGACAGGTGTGCAGTGGTCAAAGCTGAAAGACCTCTGTAAAGTCCTTCAGTGTTTTGAGGAATGCACACGGCTGGTAAGCGCAGACGACGCCATCCTAAGCATGAGCATCCCACTTATGTGTCTGCTCATGCAAACTTTGACGCACCTTAAGGAGCAGGCGTCTGCAGCCAATGTTGACGAGAGGAAGAGGAGGAGGGAATCCTTGATGACATTCAGCCATTGTCTGCTCAGGGACCTCTCCTGGACGAGGTGGAGGAAGAAGAGGAGGAGGAGGATGATGATGGGCGTGATTACTTAGGGGAGGAGGATGCATCTCGTGGGGCAAGTGAAAATGTTGGCGTGGCAAGGTCTGGTACAGGGTTTGTGCATGACTGGAGGGATGTGGATTTGCCAGAAAGTGCTCCTCCAACCAGCACTCGCAGTGCATCATTGACACCGGGAACATTGGCCCACATGTCAGATTATGCCTTGCAGATCCTAAAAAGGGACCCCCGCATTGCCAAAATGATGAACGATGACGACTACTGGTTAGCCAGCATCCTGGATCCACGCTATAAAGACAAATTACAAAACATCATGCCACAGGAGAACCTTGACCTAATATTGGCTAATAAACAAGCAACTCTGGTAAACCTGTTGGTTGAGGCATTCCCAGCACACAGCAGCTGTGATGGTTCTCACACGAGCCGTACGGTTCGGGCGCTGCTTGGCAGAGGTGTTCGTGGTGCACACAGCAGAAGTGGCGTTGGAGACAGGGGTTTCATGACAATGTTGTGGACTGATTTTTCAAGTACCGCTCACACAACTGGTAATACTGCATCGATGAAAAGTGACAGGAGACAGCAGTTGTCAACTATGGTTACAAACTACTTTTCCTCCCATATCGATGTTCTCCCGCACAGGTCATTCCCCTTTGACTATTGGGCTGCTAAACTGGACACCTGGCCTGAATTGGCACAATATGCCTTACAGGAGCTCGCTTGCCCAGCTGCAAGTGTGCTATCGGAAAGAGTCTTCAGTGCAGCTGGATCAATCCTGACAGAAAAAAGGACCTGTCTGTCAACCCAAAATGTGGATGATCTAACCTTCATTAAAATGAACCATGCATGGGTTTCCAAGGATTTTGTCCCACCTTCCCCTGATGACACATAGGGTGACAGAAAAATGGCTTGCTTTGGTCCTCCTCTTCCTGGGACTTGAACAATTTCGCCTTTTGCATCAGCTGAACGTCCAACATCAACATATGCCACTTTCTAAAACTCCCTAACTGTGCTGCCTCCCCCCCATGGCCGGGGTCACCACCTAGTGCACGAAACCGTGCGAGTGCCGTTGCCCTGGACAGGTGGGTAGGCCGACTCTTGGGCGCGGGCACTGGCACAGGGTCCCTCATAGTGCAATCAAGTGTCTCTGACGGTGGTGGTGCACAGCCGCCGTCAGACACAACGCCGTACTATGAGGGGCCCAGTGCCAGTACCGACGCCCATGAGTGGGCCCCCCTTGCTTTGGTAGGGCCCCAGCATGTGCAATCTTTACCTCTCCCTGCTCCTCCACTGTGTAGTCTGGGCCGTCAAATCCATACTGGGCCTGACACCGTCTGAGCCTGCCTCCTGATCTATACACATATATTTTGAATCTGTACACTATGCTATCCATACATGTTATCCGGGGATACGGTACCCTTTCTCACCTTTGTGCAATCACGTGTAATCCATACTGGGCCTGACACCGTTTGAGCCTGCCTCCTGATCTATAGACATATATTTTGAATGTGTACACTATGCTATCCATACATGTTATCCGGGGATACGGTACCCTTTCTCACCTTTGTGCAATCACGTGTAATCCATACTGGGCCTGAGAACGGCTGGCGAGCTGTTAAGCAAGCTACAGCACCTGTGGTTTGCACACGTAAGTTTTTCATCTTTTCAGGAATGACGGTTAGGCCTAATTCCGGAACTGTGGTTGACCTGCACTTACTGGGAAATCATTGTTCGCGGGTAATAATTGTAATCCCAGATCCCCATCACTAACGTTGTTCAGCGGGTTATCTGCACCTGTAAGCGACAAACGCTGGCCTTTTCAGTGTAGCGCACATGCAGCCACGGACATGTAAGGGCATGACACACCAGTTTTTGGCCAATCTCACGTGCCAGAGCCTCGCATGTCCCTCTAGTAAGCCAGACTCGGACCGCGGGGCATGACGGAGTCTCGTTCGTTAACGGAATTAAGCTTGCAATGTGTGCATCTTTTTTGTGGCTGGATGGTTGAGGTTGCCCATGTTGAGTCAAATTACGCCGTAGGCTCCACTCCTGGTGGTGCCCTTCTGGACATTCCTTTAAGGTTCAGCTTTGCAACCATACTGCCCACGTAAAACAAACACTTTGCCTTCATGATCGCTGTTTGGAGGGTCGTGACTCGTGGGAATAACGCCGCCCAATCAGTTAACCTGCTAGAGAGATCCTTCGTTGCTCCCAAGCATGACATCACACTCCCTAGGAGGAAGGTAATGCCACTGTGGCGATCGTACTCCTGGGGGCGACACAAGTGCACTGATGCTCAGCCACTGCTCAATGAATCTGCTGGTACATTGACCCAGACCACTACATTCCCCTCGCACGCTACATGGCCTGAATCTGACACTGATGAAACTCAGGTTACCCTTCCCATACACAGTTCCATCTTACACGGTGACAAAGAGGAAGCTGCAGATGAAAGTGCAGGTTCGGCCCACCCGCCGTCAGACACACCACCGTACTATCAGGGGCCCTGTGTCAGTGCTGTCGCCAATGAGTGGGCCCCCCCTGCTTGCTCAGGATCACAGCACTTGCAAGGTTGAAATACTGTGCAGTGAGATGGAAGATGGGGACGACGAGGAGTCCAGACTAGTACATGGATTCCATAGCGAGGAGACTTATTTCATTGTTTTCAATGTTGGGACAGCAATTTTTGGGGAGCACTATACTCTGGAGAATGATAGATGGGGCCCACCATACACTGGAACATTCCAAAGGTGGACATCAGACACTGGAGCAGCATTTACAGGGCCCATTATACACTAGAGCATTAGAAATGGGGCCCATTATGTTTGGAGCATTATTTGGGCCCATAAGACAGTGGAGCTTCATCCATGGGGACCAACATATACTGTAGCATTATGTGGAGCTCATCATATACTGTTTCAAACATTATATGGGACCAATGATTCTGTATGGAGAAATAGATGGGCCTCGTCATGAGATGTAAAAAGTGAAGTATTTTTCATTGTACTATACCGCTATTTCTCTGCCGTATCGGAGCATCATGAGTTGTGGTATGTGTTAAAGGGGCGCTGTTTTGCCCAGGGCACATGAAAACCTGGAGCCAGCCCTACCCCCCCACAACTTTCGCCAAATAACCCCCATTTTTAAGTGCGTAACTAGTATTATGAAGTTAATTAAGGTTGACAAGCTTAAGTAAGAAGAATTGATGCTTTTGGCATTCAAATGGGCACTGTAGGTGTGTTTCCTGTCCTCCTCTCACTGCCGACTTTAATTCCCCATTGACTTACATTGGGTTTCGTGTTTCGGTCGGACCCCCGACTTTTCCCTATAGTCGGCCGATTTTGCTCGACCCGGGTTTCATGAAATGAAACTCGACCCTAAAAAAGCAAAAGCCGCTCAACTCTACTCACAACTCCTCTGACAGCTCAACCAGCTCCCTCACCAGAAACCAGAGGCAGACCAGAAAATGAGTTCACAACAGCGTACACTTTTGTCTATTTTATCATACTAAGGTTAAGTACATATGTATAAAGATTACATATATATAATGGTTAAGTATATATAAAGATTAACTACATGCAGGATACATACATCATCACCAAGAGGCTTTTAAACATCATCCGTCTGCAATATAAGAGAAGCAACACCAAGATTGAGAACCCCTGGGAGATTCACTACACTGCATGGGCATCCCCAATTATGCAGATATGAACACACTGTACATGTACAAGTGCCCCAGTTTTTGCTTCTGTCTTAGTCATGTTTCTCTGGTCTTAAATAGTGATTTACACTATGTAGTAACTCTAGTTTCACCCAGCCCTTCAAGTGGCCAGCTTTCAAGGTCGGATGAAACTGAGATGTCATGGAGTCAACAGACGAGGGGCCATAAACTCTTAGAAGATTAACTATGCAGAATCCTTTAAATATCCTGGTACTCTTGAAACCAAAGGATGCAAATGGCTGTCCATCCAGGAACTTAAATTTTCAATTAGGGACCCTATACTAGAAATAATTGGTCTGAGAGGTTGAGGAAAAACTTCTTTATGTACTTTAGATAACTCATGAAAAATGGGAATAATTGGAAAATCAGGTAACAGCCATTTAGCAACCTTGGATTCGAGTATCCCTGACATTAAACCATCTTGAATTAATTTTTTAATTCTAATCTGAAACCATATGTAGGGTCAGATTGGAGCGACAAAAAGGTAAAACAATCATATAAAACATTATTCACAGACTGTACATATAAAAATAAACCAGCATCCATCACTACCATACAACCCCCTTTATCTGATTGTCTGATGACAATATTCAAATTATTATTCAATTCAGAAACAGCTTTAGATTGTTTTAATGAACAATTACGATGAAAAGAATTTTGATTTGTAGATTGTGCTAGCTTTTTTAGATCTTTTTTCACTAAAGATTGAAACAAATCAAGACAGGGGACTCGGGATTGTAACGGATAATAAGTTGCATTTTGGGGACAAATGTGAATATCAGAGTCATCACGGATAGGGTCATCACAGCTTTTAATTCATTAAATTGGAAAGAAGACGGATTTTCAAAAGACGAGAGATGAGATGTATTTAATGAATCGAGTTTAGCTTGATCTTCTGAAAGAAATATCTTTTTTTTTTAAACATCTTTTTATTAAGTTTAAAATGCATACAAGAAGAACGTATAAAACTAGCGGATATATGTAACAGAGCATTTGAATACAAGAAAATCATTTGGTAGTTAATCATTTACAGGTTGTATAACATTTGATTTCAAACAAAATCTCTTTTCATGTAAAGCTAGTATGTAGTAATAAAAAGAAAACCAGATTTCCTTACAGTATGACTGTACTGTTCTTACTCCAACATTTTCATTATTTCAAAGAATTAAGAATTAATGCCTGTACATATAATCCTATTTCTTTTAAGTTTTAAGGTAAAAGTGAGGAAGGTGTAGGGGGAGAGAGGGATAAGTTGATAGGAGAGTCTTCCAAACAGGGGGGAAGGCAGAGATAGTATCTGATTCCAACATAAAACAGAAGGTCTATAGGGATAGTAGTGTGAGTCACGTATTACCCAGCTCACCTTTCAATCGAGATCTGAGATCACCTTCCAGAATACTTCAGTTACTCAGTGCTCCTGAACTTCGACTATTCATCTGTTTCCCTATATGATACCCATGGGGTCCAAGTCTCGCTAAATTTAGCAGTCGAAAGGTGTGAAAATGCCACTATTTCTTCTATATAATAGAGCTGATCCACTTTTTGTAACTATGCTGAGATACTCGGACAGCTTTGGGCATGTCAGTTTGGAGGTATAAGTAGTTTGGCAACCGCCACCAAGAATAGCAAAAGAGATTTGTACCTTGTTTGTGGGAAATCACTGGACCAATTGAGGAAGATAAGGTTCGGTTGTAGTGGTTTTTTGAGTCTGCATATTTTAGTTGCAATTCTCATAACTTCCCCCCAAAATGGCCTTATCTTATCACAGGACCACCAGAGGTGTAGAAGCGTCCCTCTATTCAAAGCGCATCTCCAGCAGGTTGGTGGGATACTGGGGCACCATACATGAGTTGCCACCGGAGTGGTATACCATCTTGTGATGACCTTGTATGAGTTTTCTTGAACTCTTACACAATTGGATGGGCCATAAGAGTGTTTGTAAATACGTTCAACTTCCCAATCCTGTAGCTCGATGCCCAGGGGGTCAGATAACCAGGAGAGACAGAGCAGTACAAAAGCAGGATACAGAGGCAGAAGTCAGAGGACAAACGGAATCCTACACAGCAAGGCACACAAGCACAGAGGCACACTTTTCAAGACGAGTCAGCAACCACTAACCGAGTATAATGAAGTATCACCAACACTTAAATGCAGGTACTGCCAACATTAAAAAGCTGCTCCAAAACCAGAGAGGTGGACTGAATTAACCCTTACCTGACCAGAATGGAGGCGGAACCATCCTGTTCAGAGTCATGACACACAGAAGTCAACCTCCAGTCAGGAGGTCAAGCAAAGGTATCCCAGCTAGACGCCTTTCTTATATGGTCAGAACACTTCCAGAACCAGAGCCACAGTCATGGCAAGATATTCAGAAACTACATGTTCACAAGAAGCATAAGTGGATAAATGCTTCTAATGAAGAGATGGAGTCCCTTCACCAACTCCAGCATGGGAGCTTACTGAGCTACCACAATGAAAAAGAAATTGCAAAGCTAGGTGAAATTCTCAACCAGCACTTTGAGACTAAGGACCTTGGAAATGTGACATATTATTTGGAATCCAAATCCAGAGCGAGGAAGAAGGGAATTTTCTACTCAACCAAAGTTCTAAAATTTCCGCAATCTTAAATCAGTTTAGAATGTCAGAAGCAAAAGATGCATGAACACCAATGTATCTGTCCTACGTAAATTTGGAAGGAGAAGAAGATCTGCTACCCAGCAATGAGAGTTACAGACAAGCAATGGGGCGCTTCTGTAAATAGCAACCACAACTCGTCCGGATATCACAACCACAGTCAGAATTCTCTGCCGACGTGTAAGCAAGCCACGCCAAAGAGACTAGAATGCAATTAAAAAAATTCTTCAATATCTTGAAGAAACTCAAACACTAAATCTTAAGATATCTGCATCAGGAGATCTCACTCTCAGAGGTTATGTGGATGCAGATTGCTCTGGAGATTCAAGTGATTGGATATCAACAAGTGGTTACTTGTTAAAGTTAGGAGAAAATTCAATTTCTTAGTCCAGCAGAAAACCAGTGTCAGTCACATATCTTCTACAGAAGTAAAATACACTGCTCAAAAAATAAAGGGAACACTCAAATAACACATCCTAGATATGAATTAATGAAATATTCTCATTGACTACTAGTTCTGTACAAAGTTGAATGTGCTGACAAAATCACACAAAAATCATCAATGGAAATCAAAATTATTGACCAATGGAGGCCTGTATTTGGAGTCACCCACAAAATTAAAGTGGAATGTAATGTCCTTAAAACAAGTCAAAATGAGGCTCAGTAGTGTGTGTGGCCTCCACGTGCCTGTATGACCTCACTACAATGCCTGGCCATGCTCCTGATGAGATTGCAGATGGTCTCCTGAGGGATCTCCTCCCATACCTGGACTAAAGCATCCGCCAACTCCTGGACACTCTGTGGTGCAACGTGATGTTGGTGGATGGAGCAAGACATGATGTCCCCGATGTGCTCAATTGGATTCAGGTCTGGGGAATGGGCGGGCCAGTCCATAGCTTCAATGCCTTCATCTTCCAGGAACTGCTGACACACTCCAGCCACATGAGGTCTGGCATTGTCCTGCATTAGGAGGAACTCAGGGCCAACCGCACCAGCATATGGTCTCACAAGGGGTCTGAGCATCTCATCTCGGTACATAATGGCAGTCAGGCTACCTCTGGAGAGCACATGGAGGGCTGTACGGCCCTCCAAAGAAATGCCACCCCACACCATTACTGACCCACTGCCAAACTGGTCAGGCTGAAGGATATTGCAGGAAGCAGATTGCTCTCCACGGCGTCTCCAGACTCTGTCTCGTCTGTCACAAGTGCTCGGTGTGAACCTGCTTTTATCTGAGAAGAGTACAGGGTGCCAGTGGTGAATTTGCCAATCCTGGTTTTCTGTGGCAAATGCCAATAGTCCTGCATGGTGTTGGGCTGTGAGCACAACCCCCATCTGTGGACGTCGGGCCCTCATACTGTACCATCCTCATGGATTCGGTTTCTACTGTAACCATTTGTTCAGACACATGCACATTTGTGGCCGGCTGGAGGTCATTTTGCAGGGCTCTGGCAGTGCTCCTCCTTTTTCTCCTTTGACAAAGGTGGAGGTAGCGTACCTGATGCTGGGTTGTTGCCCTCCCTCGGCCCCCTCCATGTCTCCTGGTGTACTGGTCTGTCTCTTGGTAGCACCTCCAGCCTCTGGACACTACGCTGACAGACACAGCTAACCTTCATGCCACAGCTCGCATTGATTTGCCATCCTGGATGAGCTGCACTACCTGAGCCACTTGTGTGGGTTGTAGAGTCCGTCTCATTCTACTATGGGTGTGAAAGCACAACCAAAATTCAAAAGTGACCAAAACATCAGCCAGAAAGCATTGGTATAGAGATGTGGTCTGTAGTCCCAACCTGCAGAGCGACTCCTTTATTGAGTGTGTCTTGATAATTGCCAATAATTTCCATCTGTTGTCTATTCCATTTGCACAACAGCATGTGATATTGATTGTCAATCAATGTTGCTTCCTAAGTGGACAGTTTGATTTCACAGAAGTTTGATTTACTTGGAGTTATATTCTGTTGTTTAAGTGTTCCCTTTATTTTGTGGAGCAGTGTATATGTCTGCTGCTTATGCAAGTCAAGAAGTAATTTAGTTGGAACAACTTTTGGACGATTCCGGCAAGCCATTAGCTTGACCAACAGTTATCTATGAGGACAACCAATGATGCATTAAATTGCCAGCAGTGAGATGATTATTGCAAGGACTAAACAAATTGATGAAAAATATCACCACTTACGTAACTTTGAGGAACGTGGTGTAATCAAGTTTTTTCATTGCGAGTCTGACAAGATGATAGCTGATGGTATGACAAATCCATTATCAAGGGCCAAGTTTGTGGACTTCAGAACCGCAATGGGACTAACAGGATAAGTAGTTGTTAAGTGGGGGTGTTGGAATATGTTTGGTGCAACAACTCCATTCTCCATGTCTGAGTGTTTAGTTGTTAAATTTGTATGCTGTTCATAAAGTTAGAACAAAAAATAAAAATCTCCCAGAGGCTCACACAGTGATAGTATGTTACGGTATTTCCTGTTTTTCCTGTGTCTGTGTATGAGAGAAGCAACCTGCTGTAGATGATGCACAGATAGAGACACGCAAAAGATTTTGTCAGGAACACCGCACTGCACTTGCTCACTGAGCCAGTGCGCATGTACTGAGTACAAAAACTGTGCACAAAGATACCTGTGGAGCAGGGCAGCAGTGGTGATGATGAGTGCTCCAGACTAACAGGACCTGAAGCCCATGACTGCTGAGGGCGTGGTCTAAACTCCAGAGAGCTAGGAGCTGAGGAAAACTCTTAAAAGGGTAACTACGGGACAATGTTACCAAGGGTCATAGACAGAGACATAAACCAGATCAGGCCGGGGTCTAAGAACGAGATAGCACGACAGTACCAAAGGATTAGACAGAACGGTGTTATGAATGAGTCACCGTAGGAGGCAAAAACAGAAATACTAGCTAAGTCCAGAAAAACAGAGAAGTTGGCAGCTATCGGATTGCAGACCCCTGAACCTATCAACAACAACTAGCAGTAGCCGTGGGGGGTTCCTACGGTGCCCTAGACCCCTCGATCACAGCCGGAGAACTAAATAGCCTAAAGACAGAAAGGGAAATCTAAACTGCCCCAGAGCAGACTCCAAAGCAATAGGCAGCCCCCAACATATAATGACGGTGAAGCAAGATGAAAAAACACTCACACAGATAGAAAGATAGGCTGAGCAAATGATGGGGCCAAAGCTATCTAAATAGGACAGGATAGAAAAGCTGCTGTCTGCAATCCGCCAAAACCCTATCAAAACAAGAGCCAACAGACTGATAGGGAAAAAAGCCCTGAAGACGCTAGGCTTCAAAAAAACTATATCAGTACTCAGGTATTTTCTGAAGACAGAGCAAAAAGGAATTCAGCTCACCCCAGCAGGGAATGGCAGAAATCCAGAAAAACAAGGCAAAACAAAACCAAAACACAAATGCAAAAGACAGAGCAGAAAAGACCCAGGAATTATCCTCCTGACCATAACCCTTCCACTTAACCAAATACTGGAGTCTCCGTCTAGCCAGACGGGAATCCAGTATCTTCTCTACCTCATATTCCATGTTACCTTCAACCAATACAGGGTCCGGAGGTGCCACCCCAGGAACAACTGGTTCAACAAACCTCTTCAATAAGGACTTATGAAACACATTATGGATTTTAAATGTGACAGGAAGAGCCAAACGAAAAGAGACCGGATTAATAATCTCCAAAATCTTGCAAGGTCCAATAAATCTAGACTTAAACTTAGGAGAAGCCACCTTCACAGCGATATTTTTTGATGATAACCAAACCATATCACCAACCTTAAACTGGGGACCAATGGTCCTATGTCGGTTGGAAAACCACTGGGTCTTTTCCTGGGAGAGAGATAACTTATCCACCACTTGGTCCCAGATCTGGTGCATTCTCTCCACCACAGTGTCAACACCTGGGCAGGCAGAAGGCTCCACCTGCCCTGAAGAAAATCGAGGATGAAACCCAAAGTTACAAAAAAAAGGTGACATCAAAGTGGCAGAACTAGCTCTATTATTTAAAGCAAATTCGGCCAAGGTCAATAATGAAACCCAATCATCCTGATCAGCGGAAATAAAACATCTCAAATACGACTCCAAGGTCTGGTTTGTTCTCTTGGTCTGCCCATTGGTCTGAGGGTGAAAAGCAGAGGAGAAGGACAACTGAATTCCCAGCTTGGAACAGAAAGTCCTCCAAAATCTAGACACAAACTGAACTCCTCTGTCAAATACAATGTTCTCAGGAATCCCGTGCAAGCGAACCACCTGTTGCAAAAACAGGGGCACCAACTCAGAGGAAGATGGCAACTTAGGGAGTGGTACAAGATGAACCATCTTAGAGAACCTATCACAAATCACCCAAATAACAGTCATTCTCTGAGAGACAGGCATATCAGAGATGAAATCCATTGAAATATGGGTCCATGCCCTCCTGGGGACCGGCAAAGGCATCAACAACCCACTAGAGCGAGAACAAGGTTTAGACCGGGAGCAAGTCCCACAGGACTGCACAAAATTCCTGACATCACGAGACAAGGCGGGCCACCAAAAAGACCGACTCACCAGATCTCTAGTACCAAAAATACCTGGATGACCAGCCAATGCAGAGCAATGAACTTCAGACATCACTCTCTTCTTCCACTGGTCAGGAACATACAACTTTCCACTGGGACAACGAATCATAGAATCATAGAATCGAAGAGTTGGAAAGGACCTCCTGGGCCATCTGGTCCAACCCCCTGCTCAAAGCAGGATTTGCTAAATCATCCCAGTCAGATGTCTGTCCAGCCTCTGTTTGAAGACTTCCATTGAAGGAGAACTCACCACTTCTCGTGGTAGCTTGTTCCACTCATTGATCACTCTAACTGTCAAAAAGTTTTTTCTAATATCTAATCTGTGTCTCCTCCCATTCAGTTTCATCCCATTGCTTCTAGTCTTTCCTTGTGCAAATGAGAATAAAGTTGATCCTTCTACAATGTGACAGCCCTTTAGATATTTGTAGACAGCTATTAAGTCTCCTCTCAGCCTTCTATTTTTCAAGCTAAACATTCCCAAATCCTGCAACCTTTCCTCATAAGACAGGGTTTGCAGACCGGTCACCATTCTGGTCGCTCTTTTCTGAACTTGCTCCAGTTTGTTGATGTCTTTTTTAAAATGTGGTGCCCAAAACTGGACACAATATTCCAGATGAGGTCTGACCAAAGAGGAGTAGAGGGAAATAATGACTTCACGTGATCTAGACTGTATGCTTCTGTTAATACATCCTAGAATTGCATTTGCCTTTTTTGCTGCTGCATCACACTGTTGACTCATATTCAGTCTGTGATCTATTAGTATACACAAGTCTTTTTCACATGTGCTGTTGCTTAGCCCTATTCCTCCCATTCTGTATATGCTTTTTTCATTTTTATTGCCCAGATGTAGTACTTTGCATTTTTCCCTGTTAAAAACCATTCTGTTAGTTGCTGCCCACTTCTCCAGTTTATTTATATCTTTTTGAATCCTCTCTCTCTCTTCTCTAGTATTAGCTATCCCTCCTAGCTTTGTGTCATCAGCAAATTTAATCAGTTTACCCTCAATTCCTTCATCTAAATCATTGATAAAGATGTTGAACAATACAGGGCCCAGGACAGAGCCCTGTGGTACCCCACTTGAGACATTCTTCCAACTGGATGTGCAGCCATTTACGACCACTCTTTGGGTCCGATCACTAAGCCAGTTATGAATCCACCTAACAGTTGCCTTGTCCATTCCATACTTAGTCATTTTTTCGATAAGGATTGTATGAGATACTTTGTCAAATGCTTTGCTGAAGTCAAGATATACTATATCTACAGCATTTCCTTGATCCACCCAATCAGTGATTCCATCATAGAAGGAAATTAAGTTAGTCTGACATGACTTATTAGTTACAAACCCATGCTGACTCTGTTTAATCACTTCATTCTTATCCAGGTACTGACATACATATTGTTTAATAATCTGTTCAAAGATCTTTCCTGGTATAGAAGTCAGACTCACCGGCCTATAGTTGCCTGGGTCCACCTTCTTCCCCTTTTTGAAGATAGGAACAACATTTGCTCTTCTCCAGTCTTCTGGGACTTCTCCTGTTCTCCAAGAATTTTCAAAGATTATGGAGAGGGGTTCAAAAATTTCTTCTGCTATCTCCTTCAGTACTCTGGGGTGTAATTCATCTGGACCTGGAGACTTGAATTAATTTAGGTTACTAAGTGTTTCCTCACTATCTTTCTGTTTATAGATATCCTGGATTCTTCTATTCCATTAATAGGATAGTGAAGAACAGTTGATGTTACATTTCCTTTCTGAGAGAAAACTGATGCAAAATAGGAATTTAAAAGTTCGGCCTTCTCAACATCCTGTCTTACCATTTCATCATTTTCATCCTGTAAAAATCCTATAGCATCTTTGACTTTTCTTTTACTTTTGACATATCCCCAAAATCCTTTATTATTGCTTTTGACATCTCTTGCAAGCCTCAATTCATTTTCAGCTATAGATAATCTGATTTGTGCCCTGCAGGTTCTGCAGACAGCATTATATTCTTCTTTAGATATGCCTCCCTCTTTCCATTTTATAAACTTTTTTTCTTCCTTTTTAGCATGTGCTTAAGTTCTATGTTCATCCATCCTGGTTTCCTTAAATGCTTCCTATTCTTCCCTCTTTTCGGAATTGTTAACAATTGTGCTTTGAGAATTTCACTTTTCAAGATTTCCCATCCTTCCTGGACATTTTTGTCTTTAAGGATATCCAGCCATTGGATCCATCCAATTCTCTTTCTGAATCCCTTAAAATCTGCCTTTCTGAAATCTAACCTTGACGTCTGAGTCTTCACAGGTCTTCCTCCTCTAGTTATCCAAAATTCTAAAATAACATGGTCGCTACCTCCTAGGGTCCCAGCCACTTTTACCTCCTCAACCATTTCCTCCCTGTTTATAAGTAATAGATCCAAGGTAGCAGTTCCCCTTGTTTTCTCCCCTACCTTTTGGTTTGGTTTGTCCTCCTGGAACTCGTCCAGAGCATGTCTCAAATCGGGCGAGATGGCAGAAAGAACTACCCCTTCGCCTAAGATGGTAGCAGGCTTGGTCACCACAGGAGAATCAGCAAAGAAGCTCCTAGAGAGAGAGTCAGCCTTGACATTCTTAGTGCCAGGAAGAAAAGAGACCACAAAATCAAAACATGTGAAAAACAAGGCCCACCTAGCCTGTCTAGGGTTCAAGTGTTTGGCCGACTCCAGGTAAATCAAATTCTTGCGGTCAGTGAGGACCACGACTTGATGTTTAGCTCCCTCCAACCAATGTCTCCACTCCTCAAATGCCCATTTCATGGCTAACAGTTCCCGATTCCCCACATCATAGTTACGTTCAGATGGAGAGAACTTTTGGGAAAAGAAAGCACAGGGATTCATTTTAGATGTTACAGGATTCTTTTGGGACAAAACAGCTCCTGCACCAATCTCAGAAGCGTCCACCTCTACCTGGAACGGGAGTGAGACATCAGGTTGCCGCAAAACCGGTGCAGAAGTGGATCTTCGCTTCAGCTCCTGAAAGGAAGAAACAGCCTCTGGAGACCAATTCAACACATCAGCACCCTTCTTAGTCAGATCAGTCAATGGCTTGGCAATACTAGAAAATTTTGCTATAAATTTCCGATAAAAATTAGCAAAACCCAAAAACTTCTGGAGGGATTTCAAAGAAGTGGGCTGAACCGAATCATAAATGGCCTGTACCTTGGCCGGGTCCATTTCAATAGTTGACGGAGACAAAATAAATCCCAAAAATGAAATCCTCTGTACCCCAAAAAGGCATTTCGATCCTTTGACATACAGGGAATTCTCCCTCAAGATCCGGAACACAGTCCGAACATGTTCCACATGAGAATCCCAATCCTTGGAGAAGATCAAAATATCATCCAGATAGATAATCAAAAATTTATCCACAAAGTCTCGGAAAATGTCGTTCATGAAGCACTGGAAGACAGAAGGGGCATTAGTGAGCCCAAAAGGCATCACCAGGTACTCAAAATGTCCCTCCGAAGTATTAAACGCCATCTTCCATTCATCCCCATGCTTAATGCGGATAAGATTATACGTCCCCCTGAGGTCAAGCTTGGTAAACCAGCAAGCACCTTTAACTCTGGAGAATAGATCCGAAATCAGGGGTAACGGATACTGATATTTAATAGTAATTTTGTTGAGGGCACGATAATCAATACAAGGCCTTAATGAACCATCCTTTTTGGCCACGAAAAAAAAAACGGCACCTAAGGGTGAAGAGGATGGTCTAATATGACCCTTCTCCAACGCCTCCTTAATATAAGATCGCATAGCCTCGTGCTCGGGTACAGATAAATTGAAAAGCCGACCCTTGGGAAATTTACACCCCGGGCTCAGTTCAATTGCACAGTTATAACTCCTATGAGGAGGCAAAGACGCAGACTCATTCTCACTAAATACATCATAAAAGTCCGCCAAATAGTCAGGAACATCATGCGACTGAGGAGAGGTGGAAAAAAACGGAGCCTCACTAAGGGCACACCGACAACCCCAACTCACCACAGACACAGATTTCCAATCCAAAACTGGATTATGAATTTGCAACCAGGGAAACCCCAGAACAATGGTATCATACAAATTATGCAACACCAAAAATCTGCAATTTTCTTGATGGTCTGCGGCGACCCGCATTACCACCTGGGTCCAAAACTGAGGTTTATTTTTTGCCAAAGGAGTAGCATCAATCCCCCTCAAAGGTATAGGCGTCCGCAGAGGTGTCATCGGAAATCCATAACGTTTAGCAAAATCCAAGTCCATTAGGTTCAGTGCTGCTCCCGAATCCACAAAAGCCTTGGTGGAAAATGTGGACAGGGAGCAGATCAGAGTAATTGCCAGAAGAAACTTAGGTTGAACACCACCCACAGAAAACATGTGTGCAAAACGTTTCTCTCGTTTAGGACAGACAGAAATAATATGCGAGGCATCTCCACAAAAAAAACACAGCTTATTACGCCTTCTGAACTCCTGACGTTGCTCCCTGGATAAAACTCTATCACATTGCATAGGTTCAGACACTTGTTCAACAGGTGGCAACACCTCTCGTGCAGTCCTGCGTTCACGTAAACATAGAATCGTCAAGACCAGAGGGAACAGGAAATCCTACCATAGTATCTTTTACGGCTTCTGACAAACCCTTCCGAAAGAGAGCTGCCAAGGCATTATCATTCCAGGTAGTAAGGACCGCCCACTTTCGGAATTTTTGACTGTACAATTCTACAGAATCTCGACCCTAGCTCAATGCCAACAGGGTCTTTTCAGCCTGATCAATAGCATTAGGTTCGTCATACAACAAACCCCAAGGCTTGAAAAAATGCATTCACATTAGTCAGAATAGGATCATCTGGTTTCAAAGAAAACGCCCAATCCTGGGGATCGCCACGCAGCGAAGAGATGACAATTTTAACCTGCTGCGCAGAGCTCCCTGACGAGTTAGGCTTCAAGGCAAAAAATAATTTACAATTATTTTTGAAATTCAAAAATTTAGACCAATCCCCAAAAAACACATCAGGAGTAGGGATCTTTGGTTCAGCAGCATGTGAATGAGCAAGGTAGGCAGAAATTCCCCACACTTCCGGAGCGAGCTGCTCCTCACGATCAGACAATTGCTTTATCTCCATTGAGAGAAAAAAAATTCCCCCTACGGCCTCAGAGATATAGAGCAAAAAATATACACACTTTTTTTTTTTTTTTTACAATTCTTTCCTGCTATTGAGTACCCTAGGATCTGCGGTATGGCTGGTGATTCTGTTATGAATGAGTCACCGTAGGAGGCAAAAGCAAAAATACTAGCTAAGTCCAGAAAACCAGAGAAGTTGGCAGCTATCGGATTGCAGACCCTTGAACCTATCAACAACTAGCAGTAGCCATGGGGGGTTCCTATGGTGCCCTAGACCCCTCGATCACAGCCGGAGAACTAAATAGCCTAAAGACAGAAAGGGAAATCTAAACTGCCCCAGAGCAGACCCCAAAGCAATAGGCAGCCCCCAACATATAATGACGGTGAAGCAAGATGAAAAAACACTCACACAGATAGAAAGATAGGCTGAGCAAATAATGGTGCCAAAGCTAACTAAATAGGACAGGATAGAAAAGCTGCTGTCTGCAATCCGCCAAAACCCTATCAAAACAAGAGCCAACAGACTGATAGGGAAAAAAGCCCTGAAGACGCTAGGCTTCAAAAAGACTATATCAGGACTCAGGTATTTTCTGAAGACAGAGCAAAAAGGAATTCAGCTCACCCCAGCAGGGAATGGCAGAAATCCAGAAAAACAAGGCAAAACAAAACCAAAACACAAATGCAAAAGGCAGAGCAGAAAACTTAGCTTTTGCGGAGCAGGAATCAGACTGGTCTCCTAGAATCCCTGAGGGAAATCACCAGCAAGGCAGAAGGGCGTCGGCTGCCTTTTATCCAGTCAGCAATTCCAGTCACCCAGTCATCATCATCCTGCTCAGGTGCTTGGTAATCAGCCTCACTACCTTCCTTCACCAGAAGAGGGAGTTCATCAGACCTCAATGGTGAAGGGAAAATGAACTCACAACAGAACGGATAGTCAGGACGAAGCAATAGATCAGTAAACCAGAACGGGCAATAGACGGTACAATAGGGGCAAACGGTAATGGATTAACGATAGCCAAGCCAGGAGGTCAGAACCGGAGAAGACAATAATACCAAAACGTGAGACAGAGAACAGAGTGAGGGGACAGACCAGGTCATACACGGGAAGCAAACAAGCAATGCAGTATACACGCACACCAGGGGTCAGACACACAGCCAGAACAACAGTGTAGCTGACAGGGAATCCTAGTCTGGAGTGGGTATAAATACCCCTCCCAGATCCAAAGGGAGGCCAGCAAAAGTTAACCCTGCGAGAACAGGACATTAACCTTGTCCTATACCATGACAGATTTATTCCTAATCTATTAAGCTTATCATATATTGTTCCTGTTTGTTCCTGAATAAAGAAGCTCTGTTGACACATGCTTGGAGAGTTTCCTGAATAATCTGCAGCCAACAGACTACTTGCTAGAGATGGGCTGCAGGTTACCAAGATGGGAAAACACATATTTGGATGTCGCTTTAAAAAAGAACATTGTGGGAATGGAACTAAAAGGCTAGGGAAAGTTATACAGCAAACAAATACTATTGAGAACTCTGTTATTAGAAGTATAAAAACAAGACAAAAATTCAGAACAATGCAATTATTGGAGAAAGAGGATATTACAGTTTTATTGCAACATAGAAGAGCTAGAAGATCGCAGCATCTAATTTCTCCTGCTCCTGCACTGATTAGAAGCACTTCACCTTATTATGAAACAATGTAAATTTCTTTTGGCAGTGCAGGGTTAATCTGCTCTGTTGAGAGCTCCTGGAACATTTAGGCTCTTTGCTGCTCACTGTTAGCCACTCCCATCTCCATTGTAATCTGGGTCCTGGCTAGCACTCATTGTCAGAGTTAGCTTATTCTGCATAGCTGGAGGTTGTTACTGGGTATTATTGGAGAAGGCAATTGGTGGATTTATCTGTGATTGTTGCTAGGTTTTGAGTATGTGACAATTCCCTTTCTTCTCCTACATTGGTTTAACCCCATCCTCAACTCCACGGTGCATTCCTCTGTTACATGTGTGAGTATATTTGTAAGCTTGTTTTTTTTCTTTACCCCTGTTCATACTACCCTGTTAGTCTGGTTGGTGCACTACGGTATACTACTATTCCCCTCAACCATGGGTGGAGGAAAGGTACAGACTGAGGACGGATTCGGGAACTAAGGCAAGGTTAATTACTCTGTCATCTTCACCATCAGAAGTAATCCGGGAGCTGAGCGAGCTAGGGTGCACCCTTGCGTTAGGGACAGGGTTGGAGCCCCTGGTCCCAGGAAACCTGACAACACAGTTGCGAAACCGATCAAAACCTAAGATATTTTTATACAAATGCACAAAGCATGGGCAACATACAAAGAGAATTGGAGCTACTAATGCAGGAAAGGATATATGATGTCATTGGCATCACTGAAACTTGGTGAGACAATACACATGATTGGAATACAAGACTAGAAGAATACAACTTATTTGCAAGAAACAGACTTAATAAATGGGGAGGAGGTGTCGCATTGGGTGTTAGAAAAGTGTATATCCACAGAGATTGAAGCTCCAGAGACTGGGAGCCCTGTGGAAACTGTTTTGTTAAGAATACAAGGCGAGAACAACGGAAAGGACACCATTGTAGGAGATGACTTAATGATCATGTGAAATTTCAACTGTCCAGACATTTGTTGGGACTCTCTCATAGGCAAAACTAACAGGTCCAGCCAGGTACAGACTGGGGCTGAAATTCAGTCCTGGCATTTGAAATCACACAGGCCCATGTTGTCCCCATCCCCATGAACCAGATCGGACATATTATTAATATTACCCTGGATGGAGGAAATTAAGATTTTCTGCAAAGCCTATATTTCTAATGATACCCGTGGCCTGCTGGGGTAAGTGATGGAGTCAGCAACTTTGTGCTCCATCACAACTTTTAACAGTATGGGTGTCTTGAAAACACCGATTTTGTTAACATAGCAGACATGGCAGCCCATGACTAGTGTTGCGCGATACCACCTGATATTGAAAAATATCGGATCGGATTGGATCGGCCGATATGAAAAAAGTATCGGGTATCGCCGATTCCGATCCCGGAAGTCCCATTCAAGTCAAAGGAACAGAAATATCGGTATTAAAAAAAAACCTTTTTTTTCCCTGTAGGTTAATTCTACATGAAGAAAAACAACTAAGAATAATGTAGAATGTATTGGGGGAGGTGGAGGAGACATTAAAGGCATAGAGGTTTAGCCCAATCAAATGGAATAGCAGGAATAAATTTTGTTTTTAAAGATGTTCGGAGTTACAAAGATATCGACTATGTTAACCTTTTGTATATTTTGTTAGATATGTATGCTTCACTACTTCCATGCTCTTCACCTTCTTTTTTACTTCTCCAACACTTTCTCCTTCATCATCCTCAGCAGCAGCATCTTTTTCATCAACTTCTTCAACTTATTCATCTTCTACTTCTTCACCTTCTTCCTATTATTCTTTTTTTTTACATTCTTCATCTTCTTCCTATTATTCTTTTTTTGTACATTCTTCATATTCTTCTTATTCATCTTCTTCCTATTCTTCTTCTTCATCATATTCTTATTTGTGACATGCATTCCTGTAGTTGTTATCTATAAAATTTTGAAGATTACACCTTCTGTTTTGCCTGTCACAAAAGATTTACAACAGGATTTGTCCGCGTTCAGTTTGGCCTGCAGAAGCAGGCATTTTCCAGGGGCACCACGAGGAGGAACGGACTCACCCCATACACTGCTTAGTCTTCTTCTGCTTAGAATTTAGATAATATCTTTTGCTCTGATTTTTAGTCTTATGCTTAATGTTCTTCTGCTTTTGGTCCTTCTGCGTTTTGTTCTTCTGCTTCTTGGTCTTCTGTCTCTTGTTGTTCTGCATCTTGGTGGTTGTCTTTATGTTCTTTGTCATCTTGGTCATCTTCTTCAGGGTCATCTTTTTGGTCTTCTTCGGTGTGGTCGTCGTCAGGGAAATTCAGAGTGAGAACCATAAACCATTTCCACAAGCGTGAACTTTGAAAAGTAGCAGAAGGTACAAGAAGGCTGAGGAACTGCCAAGAACCAGCTGATGGTACTGGAACCCGGATGGGCAACAGAAGGAACAAGAGCCAATGGCACAACTGTGGACCAGCTGATGGTTCTGGAACACGGTTACTAAGCAGGAGGTACCTGTGCTACAAAGCACTACCAAGGACCAGCAGACATTGCTGGAACTCGGATACCGAGAAGGAGGCACCTAGGCCAAAGGCACTGCCGAGAGCCAGCTGACGGTGCTGGAACCCGGATGGGTAGCAGAAGCTACCCCTGAAAAACAACGTTGCAAGGTCGCGAGCCGGCCGCAGTTACCGAAACCCAAAGTCCTACAGGGGGTGCTTGTCCTATTGGCACTACGGAACCAGCCTTTATTACCAGAACCCGCAGCCCACATAGGAAGTACCTAAACTGCAGGCACCATAGACTCGGATAACCCGACCGCAACACGACAGGACTATGTATTGGTGGTAAAGTGACGTTGACACTACCCGGAAACAGCAGGCGTGCTGGAACCAGGTTGAGCAGGAGGGAGTACCCATGCCAAAGGCTCTGCCGAGAGCCAGCTGACGGTGCTGGAACTCGGATACCGAGAAGCAGAAGCTACCCCTGAAAAACAACGTTGTAAGGCCGCGAGCCGGCCGCAGTTACCGAAACCCACAGTCATACAGGGGGTGCTTGTCCTATTGGCACTACGGAACCAGCCTTTATTACCAGAACCCGCAGCCCACATAGGAAGCACCTAAACTGCAGGCACCATAGACTCGGCTAACCCGACCGCAACACGACAGGAATATGTATTGGTGGCAAAGCAGCGTTGACACTACCCGGAAACAGTAGGCATGCTGGAACCAGGTTGGGCAGAAGGGAGTACCCATGCAAAAGACACTGCCGAGGACCAGCTGACGGTGCTGGAACCCGGATGGGTAGCCGAAGCTACAAGAGTCAATGGAACTACCGTGAACCAGCTGACGGTGCTGGTACCCAGAGTGGCAGGGTAAGGAACAAGAGCCAATGGCACAACCGTGGACCAGCTGACAGTGCTGGAACACGGTTACTAAGCAGGAGGTACCTGTGCTACAAAGCACTACCAAGGACCAGTTGACGTTGCTGGAACTCGGATACCGAGAAGGAGGCACCTAGGCCAAAGGCACTGCCGAGAACCAGCTGACGGTGCTGGAACCCGGATGGGTAGCAGAAGCTACAAGAGTCAATGGAACTACCGAGAACCAGCTGATGGTGCTGGTGCCCAGAGTGGCAGCAGAAGGAACAATAGCCAATGGCACAACCGTGGACCAGCTGACAGTGCTGGAACACGGTCACTAAGCACGAGGTACCTGTGCTACAAAGCACTACCAAGGACCAGTTGACGTTGCTGGAACTCGGATACCGAGAAGGAGGCACCTAGGCCAAAGGCACTGCCGAGAACCAGCTGACGGTGCTAGAACCCGGATGGGTAGCAGAAGCTACCCCTGAAAAACAACGTTGCAAGGTCGCGAGCCGGCCGCAGTTACCAAAACCCACAGTCCTACAGGGGGTGCTTGTCCTATTGGCACTACGGAACCAGCCTTTATTACCAGAACCCGCAGCCCACATAGGAAGCACCTAAACTGCAGGCACCATAGACTCGGCTAACCCGACCGCAACACGACAGGACCATGTATTGGTGGCAAAGTGACGTTGACACTACCCGGAAACAGCAGGCGTGCTGGAACCAGGCTGGGCAGGAGGGAGTACCCATGCCAAAGACACTGCCGAGGACCTGCTGACGGTGCTGGAACCCGGATGGGTAGCAGAAGCTACAAGAGTCAATGGAACTACCAAGAACCAGCTGATGGTGCTGGTACCCAGAGTGGCAGCAGAAGGAACAAGAGCCAATGGCACAACCGAGGAACAGCTGACAGTGCTGGAACACAGTTACTAAGCATAAGGTACCTGTGCTACAAAGCACTACCAAGGACCAGCAGACGTTGATGGAACTCGGATACCGTGAAGGAGGCACCTAGGCCAAAGGCACTGCCGAGAACCAGCTGACGGTGCTGGAACCCGGATGGGTAGCAGAAGCTACAAGAGTCAATGGAACTACCGAGAACCAGCTGACGGTGCTGGTACCCAGAGTGGCAGCAGAAGGAACAATAGCCGATGGCACAACCGTGGACCAGCTGACAGTGCTGGAACACAGTTACTAAGCAGGAGGTACCTGTGCTACAAAGCACTACCAAGGACCAGCAGACGTTGCTGGAACTCGGATACCGAGAAGCAGAAGCTACCCCTGAAAAACAACGTTGCAAGGCCGCGAGCCGGCCGCAGTTACCGAAACCCGCAGTCCTGCAGGGGGTGCTTGTCCTATTGCAACTACGGAACCAGTTTTTATTACCAGAACCCGCAGCCCACATAGGAAGCACCTAAACTGCAGGCACCATAGACTCGGCTAACCCGACCGCAACACGACAGGAATATGTATTGGTGGCAAAGTAGCATTGACACTACCCGGAAACAGCAGGCGTGCTGGAACAAGGTTGGGCAGGAGGGAGTACCCGTGCCAAAGACACTGCCGAGGACCAGCTGACGGTGCTGGAACCCGGATGGGTAGCCGAAGCTACAAGAATCAATGGAACTACCGAGAACCAGCTGACGGTGCTGGCACCCAGAGAGGCAGGAGAAGGAACAAGAGCCAATGGCACAACCATGGACCAGCTGACAGTGCTGGAACACGGTTACTAAGCAGGAGGTACCTGTGCTACAAAGCACTACCAAGGACCAGCAGACACTGATGGAACTCGGATACCGAGAAGGAGGCACCTAGGCCAAAGGCACTGCCGAGAACCAGCTGACGGTGCTGGAACCCGGATGGGTAGCAGAAGCTACAAGAGTCAATGGAACTACCGAGAACCAGCTGACGGTGCTGGTACTGGAGAAGTGGGCAGCAACTAACAGAATGGTTTTTAACAGGGAAAAATGCAAAGTACTACATCTGGGCAATAAAAATGAAAAAAGCATATATAGAATGGGAGGAATAGGGCTAAGTGACAGCACATGTGAAAAAGACTTGGGTATACTAATAGATCACAGACTGAATATGAGTCAACAGTGTGATGCAGCAGCAAAAAAGGCAAATGCAATTCTAGGATGTATTAAGAGAAGCATACAGTCTAGATCACGTGAAGTAATTATTTCCCTCTACTCCTCTTTGGTCAGACCTCATCTGGAATATTGTGTCCAATTTTGGGGACCACATTTTAAAAAAGACATCAACAAACTGGAGCAAGTTCAGAAAAGAGCGACCAGAATGGTGACCGGTCTGCAAACCCTGTCTTATGAGGAAAGGTTGCAGGATTTGGGAATGTTTAGTTTGCAAAAGAGAAGACTGAGAGGAGACTTAATAGCTGCCTACAAATATCTAAAGGGCTGTCACATTGTAGAAGGATCAACTTTATTCTCATTTGCACAAGGAAAGACTAGAAGCAATGGGATGAAGTTGAATGGGAGGAGACACAGATTAGATATTAGAAAAAACTTTTTGACAGTTAGAGTGATCAATGAGTGGAACAGGCTGCCACGAGAAGTGGTGAGTTCTCCTTCAATGGAAGTCTTCAAACAGAGGCTGGACAGACATCTAACTGGGATGATTTAGCGAATCCTGCTTTGAGCAGGGGGTTGGACCAGATGGCCCAGGAGGTCCCTTCCAACTCTACGATTCTATGATTCTATGATTCTATGATTCTAATCAGAGTGGCAGCAGAAGGAACAATAGCCAATGGCACAACCGTGGACCAGCTGACAGTGCTGGAACACGGACACTAAGCACGAGGTACCTGTGCTACAAAGCACTACCAAGGACCAGTTGACGCTGCTGGAACACGGATGCCGAAAAGGAGGCACCTAGGCCAAAGGCACTGCCGAGAACCAGCTGATGGTGCTGGAACCCGGATGGGTAGCAGAAGCTACCCCTGAAAAACAACATTGCAAGGTCGCGAGCCGGCCGCAGTTACCGAAACCCACAGTCCTACAGGGGGTGCTTGTCCTATTGGCACTATGGAACCAGCCTTTATTACCAGAACCCGCAGTCCACATAGGAAGCACCTAAACTGCAGGCACCATAGACTCGGCTAACCCGACCGCAACACGACAGGACTATGTATTGGTGGCAAAGTGACGTTGACACTATCCGGAAAGAGCAGGCATGCTGGAACCAGGCTGGGCAGGAGGGAGTACCCGTGCCAAAGACACTGCCGAGGACCAGCTGACGGTGCTGGAACCCGGATGGGTAGCAGAAGCTACAAGAGTCAATGGAACTACCGAGAACCAGCTGACGGTGCTGGTACTGGAGAAGTGGGCAGCAACTAACAGAATGGTTTTTAACAGGGAGAAATGCAAAGTACTACATCTGGGCAATAAAAATGAAAAAAGCATATATAGAATGGGAGGAATAGGGCTAAGTGACAGCACATGTGAAAAAGACTTGGGTATGCTAATAGATCACAGACTGAATATGAGTCAACAGTGTGATGCAGCAGCAAAAAAGGCAAATGCAATTCTAGGATGTATTAAGAGAAGCATACAGTCTAGATCACGTGAAGTAATTATTTCCCTCTACTCCTCTTTGGTCAGACCTCATCTGGAATATTGTGTCCAATTTTGGGGACCACATTTTAAAAAATACATCAACAAACTGGAGCAAGTTCAGAAAAGAGCGACCAGAATGGTGACCGGTCTGCAAACCCTGTCTTATGAGGAAAGGTTGCAGGATTTGGGAATGTTTAGTTTGCAAAAGAGAAGACTGAGAGGAGACTTAATAGCTGTCTACAAATATCTAAAGGGCTGTCACATTGTAGAAGGATCAACTTTATTCTCATTTGCACAAGGAAAGACTAGAAGCAATGGGATGAAGCTGAATGGGAGGAGACACAGATTAGATATTAGAAAAAACTTTTTGACAGTTAGAGTGATCAATGAGTGGAACAGGCTGCCACGAGAAGTGGTGAGTTCTCCTTCAATGGAAGTCTTCAAACAGAGGCTGGACAGACATCTAACTGGGATGATTTAGCGAATCCTGCTTTGAGCAGGGGGTTGGACCAGATGGCCCAGGAGGTCCCTTCCAACTCTACGATTCTATGATTCTATGATTCTATGATTCTACTCAGAGTGGCAGCAGAAGGAACAATAGCCAATGGCACAACCGTGGACCAGCTGACAGTGCTGGAACACGGACACTAAGCACGAGGTACCTGTGCTACAAAGCACTACCAAGTTGACGCTGCTGGAACACGGATGCCGAAAAGGAGGCACCTAGGCCAAAGGCACTGCCGAGAACCAGCTGATGGTGCTGGAACCAGGATGGGTAGCAGAAGCTACCCCTGAAAAACAACATTGCAAGGTCGCGAGCCGGCCGCAGTTACCGAAACCCACAGTCCTACAGGGGGTGCTTGTCCTATTGGCACTACGGAACCAGCCTTTATTACCAGAACCCGCAGTCCACATAGGAAGCACCTAAACTGCAGGCACCATAGACTCGGCTAACCCGACCGCAACACGACAGGACTATGTATTGGTGGCAAAGTGACGTTGACACTATCCGGAAAGAGCAGGCATGCTGGAACCAGGCTGGGCAGGAGGGAGTACCCGTGCCAAAGACACTGCCGAGGACCAGCTGACGGTGCTGGAACCCGGATGAGTAGCCGAAGCTACAAGAATCAATGGAACTACCGAGAACCAGCTGACGGTGCTGGCACCCAGAGAGGCAGGAGAAGGAACAAGAGCCAATGGCACAACCATGGACCAGCTGACAGTGCTGGAACACGGTTACTAAGCAGGAGGTACCTGTGCTACAAAGCACTACCAAGGACCAGCAGACGTTGATGGAACTCGGATACCGAGAAGGAGGCACCTAGGCCAAAGGCACTGCCGAGAACCAGCTGACGGTGCTGGAACCCGGATGGGTAGCAGAAGCTGCAAGAGTCAATGGAACTACCGAGAACCAGCTGACGTGCTGGTACTCAGTGTGGCAGCAGAAGGAACAATAGCCAATGGCACAACCGTGGACCAGCTGACAGTGCTGCAACACGGTCACTAAGCACGAGGTACCTGTGCTACAAAGCACTACCAAGGACCAGTTGACGTTGCTGGAACTCGGATGCCGAAAAGGAGGCACCTAGGCCAAAGGCACTGCCGAGAACCAGCTGATGGTGCTGGAACCCGGATGGGTAGCAGAAGCTACCCCTGAAAAACAACATTGCAAGGTCGCGAGCCGGCCGCAGTTACCGAAACCCACAGTCCTACAGGGGGTGCTTGTCCTATTGGCACTACGGAACCAGCCTTTATTACCAGAACCCGCAGTACACATAGGAAGCACCTAAACTGCAGGCACCATAGACTCGGCTAACCCGACCGCAACACGACAGGACTATGTATTGGTGGCAAAGTGACGTTGACACTATCCGGAAAGAGCAGGCGTGCTGGAACCAGGCTGGGCAGGAGGGAGTACCCGTGCCAAAGACACTTCTGAGCAGCAACTGTCGATGTTGGAGCCCAGGGTCAATCATGCAGCAGGCTGAGGCCTACTTGGAGCGAGTAGAAAGTAAGATGTAGTGTGATTTTGGAGGCAGCAGGAGACTTTGTCGTCCACACAGCAGGGGAGCAGCTGGCATTACTGTACCCCACTGACACAGGAGCTAGTGTTTCTCTCTGTGCGGACGGCACTTCCAAGCAACAACTGGCTGTGTTGAAGCCCAGGATCAAGCATGGAGCAGGCTGAGGCCTACTTGGAGAGAGTAAAAAGTAAGTTGTAGTGTGATTTTGGAGGCAGCAGGAGACTTTGTCGTCCACACAGCAGGGGAGCAGCTGGCGTTACTGAACCGCACTAACACTAGAGCATGTGTTTTTCTCTGTGTAGATGACACTTCTGAGCACCAACTGGCTGTGTTGAAGCCCAGGATCAATCATGGAGCAGGCTGAGGACTACTTGAAGCAAGTTTTATATCGGTTGTACACTACTACTGATTGTAACCGTGCTCCACTTAGGCCTCTGGCTCCACTGTCTCTAGTATTTCCCCTGGCCTCCAACCCCGCCAGTTGCTGCTCAGAAGTGGCGTCTGCACAATCCACACTTGTTCCTGGGTTACAGGGGCTCAGTCATGTCAGCTGATCCCCTGATGTGTGTCCGGCAAGGTCTCCTGCTCTGTCCACATTCCCACTACTAGTAATGGGAATGTGGACAGAGCAGGAGACATTGCCGGACACACATCAGGGGATCAACTGACGTGACTGAGCCCCACTAACACAGTAACAAGTGTGGATTGTGCAGACGCCACTTCGGAGCAGCAACAGGTGAGGTTGGAGGCCGGAAGAAATACTAGAGACAGTGGAGCCAGAGGCCTAAGTGGAGCGCGGTTAAAAATCAGTAGTAGTGTGATTGTGTAGGCAGCAGGAGACTTTGCCATCCACACAGCAGGGGAGCAGCTGGCGTTACTGAACCCCACTGACACAGGAGATAGTGTTTCTCTCTGTGCGGACGGCATTTCCAAGCAACAACTGGCTGTGTTGAAGCCCAGGATCAATCATGGAGCAGACTGAGGCCTACTTGGAGCGAGTAGAAAGAAAGATGTAGTGTGATTTTGGAGGCAGCAGGAGACTTTGTCGTCCACACAGCAGGGGAGCAGCTGGCGTTACTGTACCCCACTGACACAGGAGCTAGTGTTTCTCTCTGTGCGGACGGCACTTCCAAACAACAACTGTCTGTGTTGAAGCCCAGGATCAATAATGGAGCAGGCTGAGGCCTACTTAGAGCGAGTAAAAAGTAAGATGTAGTGTAATTTTGGAGGCAGCAGGAGACTTTGTCGTTCACACAGCAGGGGAGCAGCTGGCGTTACTGAACCCCACTAACACTAGAGCATGTGTTTTTCTTTGTGCAGACGGCACTTCCGAGCACCAACTGGCTGTGTTGAAGCCCAGTATCAATCATGGAGCAGGCTGAGGCCTACTTGGCATGTCAAATGGTACTGTCTCCAAATGAATGACTGCGTTTGAAAGAGAAGGAAAAACGTCTGAAGCAAAGCACAGGTCCGGACGAAAGTCGAAGTAGACTGAGAGCGTTACTGTCGGACTGTAAGGCAAATTTAGATAGAGGATCGCAAGACCACTGCTCGGAAAAACAATGCAGAGCTCAATGAACACCTACAGAACACAGTTTCCACGAAAAAAGTTTGTCGCGAGCTGCACAAATCTGGATTCCACGTAATCGCTGCAATTGTAAAAACACTTCTCTCAATGACAAATGTTTCCATGCATTTAGAGTGGTGTAGAAACCTACAGAAAAAGACTATTGAGCTGTGAAAACATTTTATATTCTCAGACCAATCATCGTTTACCCTATTTACAACCTCCGGCCGAGTGTACGTTTGTAGATAGCCTAAAGAAATATTCAATCCAGACTGCCTTCTCGCAACCGTAAAGCATGGCGGATGTTCTGTGATGATCTGGGGTGACATTTCGTGGACATACTCCAGGCCAATGATATCCCTTACTTGTAGAAGTAACAGCCGCGATTATATAGGCATTTTGGGCAACCAAGTGCATCCTGTGGATCAAGCACTGTTCCCGGAGGGGAACGCCATCTTTCAGGATGATAACGCACCAATTTACACAGCTCGAATCGCTAAAGCATGGCACGAGTAACACTGTAATGAAGTTGAGCATCTCATACAGTTGTGGCCAAAAGTACTGACACCCCTGCAATTCTGTCAGATAATACTCAGTTTCTTCCTGAAAATGATTGCAAACACAAATTCTTTGGTATTATTATCTTCATTTAATTTGTCTTAAATGAAAAAACACAAAAGAGAATGAAGCAAAAAGCAAAACATTGATCATTTCACACAAAACTCCAAAAATGGGCCAGACAAAAGTATTGGCACCCTCAGCCTAATACTTGGTTGCACAACCTTTAGCCAAAATAACTGCGACCAATCGCTTCCGGTAACCATCAATGAGTTTCTTACAATGCTCTGCTGGAATTTTAGACCATTCTTCTTTGGAAAACTGCTCCAAGTCCCTGATATTTGAACGGTGCCTTCTCCAAACTGCCATTGTTAGATCTCTCCACAGGTGTTCTGTGGGATTCAGGTCTGGACTCATTGCTGGCCACCTTACAGAAGAAGTCTCCAGTGCTTTCTCTCAAACCATTTTCTAGTGCTTTTTGAAGTGTGTTTTGGGTCATTGTCCTGCTGGAAGACCCATGACCTCTGAGGGAGACCCAGCTTTCTCACACTGGGCCCTACATTATGGTGCAAAATTTGTTGGTAGTCTTCAGACTTCATAATGCCATGCACACGGTCAAGCAGTCCAGTGCCAGAGGCAGCAAAGAAACCCCAAAACATCAGGGAACCTCCACCATGTTTGACTGTAGGGACTGCGTTCTTTTCTTTGAATGCCTTTTTTTTCCTGTAAACTCAATGTTGATGCCTTTGCCCAAAAAGCTCTACTTTTGTCTCATCTGACCAGAGAACATTCTTCCAAAATGTTTTAGGCTTTTTCAGGTAAGTTTTGGCAAGCTCCAGCCTGGCTTTTTTATGTCTCGGGGTAAGAAGTGGGGTCTTGCTGGGTCTCCTACCATACAGTCCCTTTTCATTCAGACGCCGACAGATAGTACGGGTTGACACTGTTGTACCCTCGGACTGCAGGGCAGCTTGAAGTTGTTTGGATGTTAGTCGAGGTTCTTTATCCGACATCCGCACAATCTTGCGTTGAAATCTCTTGTCAATTTTTCTTTTCCGTCCACATCTAGGGAGGTTAGCCACAGTGCCATGGGCTTTAAACTTCTTGATGACACTGCCCATGGTAGAGACAGGAACATTCAGGTCTTTGGAGATGGACTTGTAGCCTTGAGATTGCTCATGCTTCCTCACAATTTGGTTTCTCAAGTCCTCAGACAGTTCTTTGGTTTTCTTTCTGTCATGATCCAGCATGGATCTGACAGATTAAATGGATAAGTGAACTTTTTTCCCTTGGCTAGGTGCCAAAGTGATGTGATTGCCCCCGGTGGTCATTAGAATTATTACACGTGGTGTCGTTCATTCTAAGTTGCCCGGTGGTGGTGAGTGGTATCGCACCTTAGTTTTAGGGTTAATGTGCACGCAATTACAAATCAGGTGGTAGGCTCTATATAAGAGAGCCAGGTGTGTTCAATCACTGTTGGTGATATTGTGTGTTAGTCATTCACAAGGAAGCCTGGGTGAATGAAGGAGCTGAACAAGAGTCCTGCGCAGCCCAGCCACAGGGGATGAGTGGCAGCTAGGTGGTCTGCAAGAAGGGCTGGCATGGCGTGGTGGAGTGACGACTATGGAGAGAGTTGCACTCAGCATGCGGGACTTGGTTGCTGAGAGCTGGACTCAAGCATGCTTGACTTTTTGGGCAGGAGCTGAACTCATCTTTGGGACTCTGTTACTGGACAGCTGCAACTGGTGGTGGACTCTGCTCCAAGGCTGCACTATGGTGAAGGATCCAGTTACGGTGATGGATCCGGGTGGAGGAGAAGATGCACACAGTGGTGGGCTCTGTTGCTAGGAGCGTACGCAACAGAGCAAAGCTAAGTGGTGTTTCCCCTGTTTTGTCATCTTTCCTCATATGTGTTTTAGTGCAGTGGTGGGATTAGTTTCTGCACCGACCAATTCCCTAGTGAGGGTTTAGGTCAGGGAGAGCTAGGGTTTTCAGATTCCTGTTGCACGCCCGGTGCGGAACCGGCATAGGGAACGTTAGGAGTTCAGGGACACTGGCTCAGGGGAGCTCAGGAGGTCTCCACTTTTCTATTCCCTATCGCAGGGCCCACCATTGTTAATGTTTCCCAGGTTCCCCTATATTATTTAAATTTGCCTTACTGGAGGCGGGGTTTCCAGACTTGTATATACGTGTAATGTCTAAATTTGCCAGTTGGAGGCGGTGTATCCAGCTGCACGTGTTTATTATTTAAATTCGCCCCACCGGAGGCGGTGTATCCAGGGTCACGTGTGTCATATGGGTTCGCCTTGCGGTACTCGCTGCGTCCAGACACACGTGACTGTGACATTATCACCAACCCTACATTTTTTTTTTCTGGTGAGCTTTGGCCATGTGGAGACCGCTGAGTAATTGCTGCCGGGCCTCACTGAGGTAAGTGGGGAGCGGCAAGGTGTTTAGAGACGCTGCAGCAGCAGTTATCAGGGTCTGGGGCCTCTGCTCAGGTAACCAGGAAATCAAAATGGCGGCTTTGGCAAATTGCAGGTCTGGCAAAAGCCCCCTTGAGTCGCTTGCTGGGGAGCGGGACTTGTTCATACAGGTGGACGTAACCAGACAGGTGGGTGGAGTTGGTGATCCCCATGGTGCTGTCTGGGGTTCCCCGAGGTGAAGGGGTATGCCTCTGTAGTGAGCAGACTGGTGATAGTCCGCGGGGCTCACGCCAAATCTTCAATACCACCGAAGAAGCCGCCCCCTCCTGGTCGTGTGGAGGAAGGCGACCAGCGAGTGTATTTTTTCCTCCATGTCCCTGCGGCTTTGGTAAAAGCCCCCTGGAGTCGCTGCTGGGCAGCAGGACTTGTTCATACAGGCGGACGTAACCAGACAGGTGGGTGGAGTTGGTGATCCCCATGGTGCTGTCTGGGGTTCCCCGAGGTGAAGGGGTACGTACCTGTAGTGAGCAGACTGGTGATAGTCCGCTGTGCTCACACCAAATCTTCAGTACCACCGAAGAAGCCACCCCCTCCTGGTCGTGTGGAGGAAGGCGACCAGCGAGTGTATATTTCCTCCGTATCCCGGTCCCTTCACCTCCAGGTGTGAGCAGCAGGTGTGCTGCGGGGGAGTAGGGACAAATCTCACCCCTCACCATTAACCAACCCTGGGAGGCGCAGACCTCATGGTGAAAGGGTTGGAGGGTGGTGTCCCTTGGTGAATAGCGGGGGTGTGAGTGTGGACTCAGGGGGGCGCCTCTGTTGTAGAGTCCAGAATGAGTTCACCAAAATATGACAAACGAATGTGTGGCAATAAACGTTCAGGTCCGGACCTGTGTGTGAATGAGCATGTATGGGTGGCCACCAAAAAACATCCTGTGGAAGTGTGTTGTGGAGTCTGATCAGCTCATAGCAAACATACACATACATAAACTCGTTCCCCAGGTCTTCGCTGTGGAGATGAGTGGTGCCTCCAGAACACATATTGTCAATACCAGCAGTGCGTTTGTCATTAGCCTAAAATGTCAGGTAGTGGTGGGATGAACTCAGGATCTGGGCGTCCCCGCTGTAGGTGTTTCCCTAATGAGGAGTGGTCTGGAGGGTCCAGAGGCCCCTCATTAAGGAGGGGGTACTGTCATGATCCAGCATGGATCTGACAGATTAAATGGATAAGTGAACTTTTTTTCCTTTGGCTAGGTGCCAAAGTGATGTGATTGCCCCCGGTGACCATTAGAATTATTACACGTGGTGTCGTTCATTCTAAGTTGCCCGGTGGTGGTGAGTGGTATCGCACCTTAGTTTTAGGGTTAATGTGCACGCAATTACAAATCAGGTGGTAGGCTCTATATAAGAGAGCCAGGTGTGTTCAATCACTGTTGGTGATATTGTGTGTTAGTCATTCACAAGGAAGCCTGGGTGAATGAAGGAGCTGAACAAGAGTCCTGCACAGCCCAGCCAGAGGGGACGAGTGGCAGCTAGGTGGTCTGCAAGAAGGGCTGGCATGGCGTGGTGGAGTCACAGTTTTTGGTGTTGGCAGGAAGTGCTTGCATGGCTTGGTGGAGTGATGACTATGGAGAGAGTTGCATTCAGCATGCGGGACTTGGTTGCTGAGAGCTGAACTCAAGCATACTTGACTTTTTGGGCAGGAACTGAACTCATCTTTGGGACTCTGTTACTGGACAGCTGCAACTGGTGGTGGACTCTGCTCCAAGGCTGCACTATGGTGAAGGATCCAGTTATGGTGATGGATCCTGGTGGAGGAGAAGATGCACAGAGGTAGTGGGCTCTGTTGCTAGGAGCGTACGCAACAGAGCAAAGCTAAGTGGTGTTTCCCTTGTTTTGTCATCTTTCCTAATGTGTGTTTTAGTGCAGTGGTGGGATTAGTTTCCGCACCGACCTATTCCCTAGTGAGGGTTTAGGTCAGGGCGAGCTAGGGTTTTTAGGTTCCTGTTGCGCGCCCGGTGCAGAACCGGCATAGGGAACGTTAGGAGTGCAGGGACACTGGCTCAGGGGAGCTCAGGAGGTCTCCACTTCCCTATTCCCTATCGCAGGGCCCACCATTGTTAATGTTTCCCAGGTTCCCCTTTATTATTTAAATTCGCCTTACTGGAGGCGGGGTTTCCAGACTTGTATATATGTGTAATGTCTAAATTCGCCAGTTAGAGGCAGTGTATCCAGCTGCACGTGTTTATTATTTAAATTCGCCCCACTGGAGGCGGTGTATCCAGGGTCACGTGTGTCATATGGGTTCGCCTTGCGGTACTCGCTGCGTCCAGACACACGTGACCGTGACACTTTCTTTTCTCCATGCTCAATGTGGTACACACAAGGATACAGGACAGAGGTTGAGTCAACTTTAATCCATGTCAACTGGCTGCAAGTGTGATTTAGTTATTGCCAATACCTGTTAGATGCCACAGGTAAGTTACAGGTGCTGTTAATTACACAAAATAGAGAAGCATCACATGATTTTTCGAACAGTGCCAATACTTTTGTCCACCCTCTTTTTTATGTTTGGTGTGGAATTATATCCAATTTGACTTTAGGACAATTCATTTTGTGTTTTTTCGTTTAAGACAAATTAAATGAAGATAATAATACCAAAGAATCTGTGTTTGCAATCATTTTCAGGAAGAAACTGAGTATTATCTGACAGAATTGCAGGGGTGTCAATACTTTTGGCCACAACTGTATGTCCCCCACAATCCCCAGACCTCCACATTATTGATCATTTATGGCAGAGTTTTTAGATTCAAGTTATACGTCGATTTCCGCCACCATTGTCGCTCAAAGAACTGTTTGGTGTTTTAACTGAAGAATGGGCTACTATTCCTTTGGAAACAATTCATACCTTGTATGAATCCATACCTCGGATAATCAAGGCTGTAATCGCTGCAAAAGGTGGACCTACACCATATTAACCTAAGTTTGGTTGATGTTTCCATGTGTTTCCATTCTTTTTTCCAACCACCAGATTTCATGAGTCAACCACACCCGCTCACACAGTCAGTATGGATTTAAACGTACTCAAACAAGTTGAAAAAAGGTACTGTATCAGCAGATGCAAAGTGTATCCAGTCCAGGGGTAATTGGAAATATCCGTCTATATTTCCGGAGTCAGAAAAATACACTCCCAGGCTCAGTATAGATTAGACAAGAATATAAAATGTCCAAAAAGGGTACAGCTGCATACGGTATTGGTGTCATTTTAAATCTCCTTATAGTTTTCAGGAGTCTGACACAAACTGTCACAGGCTCAGTTCGGATTACACCAGAATCTAAAAATTAAAAAAAGGGAAATGTATTAGAAGCGTACAACAGTATACAGTGTTGTGGTACTTTTAAATATTCATTTATATTTCAGTGTCAGTAAGCCAGTCCAGACTGTCCGCTACAAGAAACTAGATGGATAAAAGTCCAGAAGCAAAGTCGAGTGATTGCTGAAATTTTGGAAAATTACTAATCAAGGGAAAACCTCCTGAGAGAATTCGCAGAGGCGATGCTGACCCTCAATTAATTTGTGGAGACTGCGAAAACGGTTCTTTGTGAATAACAGGTTGCTGTATCACAGTAGCGTGGATCCCATCACCGTTACTCGTATCCATCAAATTGTGATGACAGCTAGAGATGTACACATGGTCCTCACTGCCTATCATAATCTGTCTGTTAATTTTGGAGTGCAAAAGACTGAAGCCACAGGCCGTAGGCGATTCTATTGGATTGCCATGAGAGGAGACTGTTATGAATGAGTCACCGAGGAGGAAAAATCAAAAAGCAAGCTAAGCCCAGAAAACCAGAGAGGTTGGTAACTAGCAGATTGCAGACACCTGATCCTATCCACCACAACTAGCAGTAGCCGTGAAGCGTGCCTACGGTGGTCCTTGACGCCTCGTCACGGCCGGAGAACTAAGTAAGCCTAAAGAAAGAAAGGGAAAATCTAAACTTCCCCAGAGCAGACTCCAAAGCAATAGACAGCCCCCAACATGTATTGTCGGTGAAACAAGATGAAAACACAGACACAGGTAGAAAGATAGGCTGAGCAAACGATGGGGCCCTCGCTAACAAGAAAGGACAGGAAAGAAAAGCTGCTGTCTGCAATCACACAAAAACCCTGCCAAAAAGAATGTCCAACACGTCTGATAGAAAAAGGCCCTGAAGTCGCTAGACTTCAAAATCACTATATCAGCACTCAGGTATATTCTGAAGACAGAGCAAAAGAGATCAACTGATCAGAGACAAAATGGGGATTCAGCCCAGTCCCAGCCAGGGCTGGCTGAAAGTAAACCAGACAAAAACTCATATGAACAATAGCAGAGAAAACTTAGCTTTAGGAAGGCAGGAACCAAACTGGAAACCAGAAGCCACAGTCAGGAAAAATCACCAGCAAGAAACTAGGGAGTCGGCTGCCTTAAATCCAATAAGAAACTCCTGATGTCCAATCGCAGTCCGCTTCCTCAGGTGCCCGGTCTCTGCCATTTAGATCAGCTTCATTACCTCCCTTCACTAACAGAGGGAGTCCAGATAGAGAACTCACTACTCCTCTGTCAGCACAGCCAGCTCCATAACCCTCATTAGAAGCCAGAGGCAAACCCGAAAATGAGCTCACAACAGTACCCCCCCTTGAGGAGGGGTCACCGAACCCTCATCCACGCCACCGGGCCGATCAGGATGGGCTCAATGAAAAGCATGAACCAATTTATCGTCATGAATATCAGAGGCAGAGACCCAAGAATTGTCCTCCTGGCCATAACCCTTCCACTTGACCAAATACTGGAGTCTCCGTCTAGCCAGACGAGAATCCAGTATTTTCTCTACCTCATATTCCACATTACCTTCAACCAATACAGGGTCGGGAGGTGCAGCCATAGGAACTACTGGCACAACATATCTCTTCAACAGCGACTTATGAAACACGTTATGGATCTTAAACGTAACAGGAAGAGCCAATCGAAAAGAAACCGGATAAAGAATCTCCAAAATCTTGTAAGGTCCAATAAATCTTGGCTTGAACTTTGGAGAAGCCACCTTCATAGAGATATTCTTTGATGACAACCAAACAATATCACCCACTTTAAACCGGGGACCAATGGTCCTATGCCGGTTAGAAAACCGCTGGGCCTTTTCCTGGGAGAGAGACAGCTTATCCACTACTTGGTCCCAAATCTGCTGCATTCTCTCTACCTCAGTGTCAACACCTGGGCAGGCTGAAGATTCCACTTGTCCTGAAGAAAATCGAGGATCAAACCCAAAGTTACAGAAAAAGGGCGACATCAAGGTGGCAGAACTAGCTCTATTATATAAAGCGAATTCGGCCAAGGGCAAAAATGAAACCCAATCATCCTGATCAGCAGATATAAAACATCTCAAATAGGACTCCAAAGTCTGGTTTGATCTCTCCATCTGCCCATTGGCCTGAGGGTGAAACGCAGAGGAGAAGGACAACTGAATTCCCAGCTTGGAGCAAAAGGCTTTCCAGAATCTGGAAACAAACTGAACTCCTCTGTCTGATACAATGTTCTCAGGAATCCCATGCAACTGAACCACCTGTTGTAAAAACAAGGGTACCAAATCTGAGGAAGATGGCAACTTTGGGAGTGGTAAAAGATGGACCATCTTAGAGAATCTATCACAAATCACCCAGATAACAGTCATTCTCTGAGAGACAGGAAGATCAGAAATAAAATCCATTGAAATATGGGTCCATGGCCTCTTAGGCACCGGCAAGGGCATCAACAACCCACTAGAGCAAGAACAGGGTTTAGACCGGGAACAAGTCCCATGGGACTGCACAAAATTCCTGATATCACGAGATAAGGCGGGCCACCAAAAAGACCGCCTCACCAAATCTCTGGTACCAAAAATACCTGGATGACCAGCCAATGCGGAGCAATGAACTTCAGACATCACTCTCTTCCTCCACTGGTCAGGAACATACAATTTTCCCATAGGACAACGCTCAGGTTTGTCCTCCTGGAATTCTTCCAGCGTATGTCTCAAATCGAGCGATATGGCAGAAAGAACTACCCCCTCACCTAGAATGGTAGTAGGCTTGGTCACAATAGGAGAATCAGCAAAGAAACTCCTAGAAAGGACGTCTGCCTTAACATTCTAAGAGCCTGGAAAAAAGGAGACCACAAAATCAAAACGCGTTAAAAAACAAGGCCCACCTAGCCTGTCTAGGATTCAAGCGTTTGGCCGACTCAAGGTAAATCAAATTCTTGTGGTCAGTGAGGACCACAACTTGATGTCTAGCTCCCTCCAACCAATGTCTCCACTCCTCAAATGCCCATTTCATGGCCAACAATTTCCGATTCCCCACATCATAGTTGCGTTCAGATGGGGAGAACTTTCGGGAAAAGAAGGCACAGGGATTCATTTTAGACGTCACCGGATCTTTTTGGGACAAAACAGCTCCTGCACCAACCTCTGAAGCGTCTACCTCCACCTGAAAAGGAAGTGAGACATCAGGTTGCCGCAAAACTGGAGCAGAAGTGAACCTCTGCTTCAGCTCCTGAAAGGCCGAAACAGCCTCTGAAGACCAATTCAGCACATCAGCACCCTTCTTAGATAAATCAGTCAGTGGTTTAGCAATACCAGAACAATTAGCTATAAATTTACGATAAAAATTAGCAAAACCAAAAAACTTCTGGAGAGCCTTCAAAGAAGTGGGTTGAAACCAATCATAAATGGCCTGTACCATGGCCGGGTCCATTTCAATAGTTGACGGAGACAAAATAAATCCCAAAAATGAAATCCTCTGTACACCAAAAAGGCACTTCGATCCCTTAACATACAAGGAATTCTCCCTCAATATCCTGAACGCAGTCCGAACATGTTCCACATGAGAATCCCAATCCCCGGAAAAGATCAAAATATCATCCAGATAGATGATCAAAAACTTATCCACAAAGTTCTGGAAAATATAATTCATGAAGGATTGGAAGACAGATGGGGCATTAGTGAGCCCAAAAGATATCACCAGGTACTCAAAATGTCCCTCTGGAGTATTAAACGCCATCTTCCATTCATCCCCATGCTTGATGCAAATAAGATTATACGCCCCCCTGAGGTCAAGCTTAGTAAACCAGCAAGCACCTTAACTCTGGAGAATAAAACAGAAATCAGGGGTAACGGATACTGAAATTTAACCGTAATTTTGTTGAGCGAATGATAGTCAATACAAGGCCTTAATGAACGATCCTTCTTGGCCATGAAAAAAAACCCAGCACCTAAGGGCGAAGAGGATGGTCTAATAAGACCCTTCTCCAACGACTCCTTAATATAAGATCGCAGAGCCTCGTGTTCGGGTACAGATAAATTGAAAAGTTGACCCTTGGGAAATTTACACCCAGGTCTCAACTCAATTGCACAGTCATAACTCCTATGAGGAGGCAAAGACGCAGGCTTGCTCTCACTAAATACATCATAAAAATCAGCCAAATAGTCAGGAGGAACATCATGTGACTGGGGAGAGGTGGAGAAAACAGGAGTGTCACCAAGAGCACACCGACAACCCCAACTCACCACAGACACAGATTTCCAATCCAAAACTGGATTATGGATTTGCAACCAGGGAAAACCCAGAACAATGGTATCATGTAAATTATGCAACACCAAAAATCTGCAATTTTTTTGGTGGTCTGGGGCGACCCACATTATCACCTGGGTCCAAAACTGAGGTTTATTCTTCGCCAAAGGAGTAGCATCAATGCCCCTCAAAGGAATAGGCATCCGCAGAGGTGTAATAGGAAAACCACAATGTTTAGCAAAATCCAAGTCCATTAGATTCAAGGCCGCTCCTGAATCCACAAAAGCCTTCGTGTAAAATGTGGATAAGGAGCAGATCAGAGTAATTGCCAAAAGAAACTTAGGTTGTACACCACCCTAAATGTGTGTGCAAAACGTTTCTCTCATTTAGGGACAGAAATAACATGAGAGGCATCGCCACAGAAAAAACACAGCTTATTTCTAGTGTTGAGCGATACCGTCCGATACTTAAAAGTATCGGATCGGAATGGATCGGCCGATCTAAAAAAAATATCGGGTATCGCCGATTCCGATACCGGAAGTCCCATTCAAGTCTATGGGACTTCCGGTATCGGAATAAGAAAAACCCTATTTTTGCCTTGTACAGCCTCTCTGGGGTCTGTACGGGCCTTTCGGGGGCTGTACCGGCCTGCCGGGGGGTCTGTGCAGGCTCCGATGGTCTGTGCCGGCCTGCCGGGGGGCTGTGCCGGCCTGCCGGTGGTCTGTGCCGGCCTGCCGGGGAGCTGTGCCGGCCTGCCGGTGGTCTGTGCAGGCTCCGGTGGTCTGTGCCGGCCTGCCGGGGGGCTGTGCAGGCTCCGGTGGTCTGTGCCGGCCTGCCGGGGGGCTGTGCCGGCCTGCCGGTGGTCTGTGCAGGCTCCGGGGGTCTGTGCAGGCATCGTCCGATGGGACTACAAGTCCCATCGGGCGATGCCTGCTACCATGACAGTGATTGACACATTAGCCAATGATGGGACAGTAGTAGTCCCATCATCCGGCTAATGTGTTGAATGTAAAAAAAAAAAAAAAAAATTACATGCAACATACATACAACATGCATACTACATACAGTGGGGAAAAAAAGTATTTAGTCAGTCAGCAATACTGCAAGTTCCACCACTTAAAAAGATGAGAGGCGTCTGTAATTTACATCATAGGTAAACCTCAACTATGGTAGACAAACTGAGAAAAAAAAATCCAGAAAATCACATTGTCTGTTTTTTTTTCATTTTATTTGCATATTATGGTGGAAAATAAGTATTTGGTCAGAAACAAAATTTCATCTCAATACTTTGTGATTAGAGTTGAGCGATACCGTCCGATACTTCAAAGTATCGGATCGGAATGGATCGGCCGATCTTAAAAAAAAGTATCGGTATCGCCGATTCCGATACCGGAAGTCCCATTCAAGTCTATGGGACTTCCGGTATCGGAATAAGAAAAATCCTGTTTTTCCCTTGTACAGCCTCTCTGGGGTCTGTACGGGCCTTTCGGGGGGCTGTGCCGGCCTGCCAGGGGGTCTGTGCAGGCTCCGGTGGTCTGTGCCGGCCTGCCGGGGGGCTGTGCAGGCTCCGGTGGGCTGTGCCGGCCTGCCGGGGGGCTGTGCCAGCCTGCCGGGGGGCTGTGCAGGCTCCGGGGGGCTGTGCCGGCCTGCCGGGGGGCTGTGCCGGCCTGCCGGGGGGCTGTGCAGGCTCCGGGGGGCTGTGCCGGCCTGCCGGGGGGCTGTGCAGGCTTCGGGGGTCTGTGCAGGCATCGTCCGATGGGACTACAAGTCCCATCGGGCGATGCCTGCTACCATGACAGTGATTGACACATTAGCCAATGATGGGACAGTAGTAGTCCCATCATCCGGCTAATGTGTTGAATGTAAAAAAAAAAAAAAAAAAATTACATGCTACATACATGCTACATACATACAACATGCATACTACATATATACTACATGCTACATACATACCACATACATACTACATACATACTACATACATACTACATATATACTACATGCATGCTACATACATACTACATGCTACATACATACTACATATATACTACATACATACTACATACATACATACTACATGCTACATACATACCACATACATACTACATACATACTACATACATACTACATGCTACATACATACCACATACATACTACATACATGCTACATACATGCTACATACATACTACATATATACTACATGCATGCTACATACATACTACATATATACTGCATACATACATACTACATGCATGCTACATACATACTACATGCTACATACATACCACATACATACTACATACATACTACATGCTACATACATACTACATATATACTACATGCATGCTACATACATACTGCATGCTACATGCATGCTACATACATACTACATACATACTACATGCTACATACATACCACATATATACTACATACATACTACATACAATACATTCATACAATACATACATAGACATACAGTACATATAACATAGAGTAACATACTTACCAATACTTGTCACATTGTTCCCCGAAGCCATTGTCTTTTACGGAATAAATATTAACATAACAAACCACAAAATGCTCACCCACGATCCGAAGCAGTCCACGAGTGTGTCCCACGACGATCTTGGGTAGAGAACTGCAGCATCAGCTGTTGCTGCCGTTCTCTACGGGCTGCAGGAATCCAATGACGGAAGGTAGGTATCCTTCCGCACTGTATTCCTCCGCCACTTAAAAAAAAAAAAGTCCCTAGTCTCACTTTATGCCATTGCTGTGTGGGAAATTCCCACACAGCAATGGCATAAAGTGAGACTAGGGACTTTTTTTTTTTTAAGTGGCGGAGGAATACAGTGCGGAAGGATACCTACCTTCCGTCATTGGATTCCTGCAGCCCGTAGAGAACGGCAGCAACAGCTGATGCTGCAGTTCTCTACCCAAGATCGTCGTGGGACACACTCGTGGACTGCTTCGGATCGTGGGTGAGTATTTTGTGGTTTGTTACGTTAATATTTATTCCGTAAAAGACAATGGCTTCGGGGAACAATGTGACAAGTATTGGTAAGTATGTTACTCTATGTTATATGTACTGTATGTCTATGTATGTATTGTATGAATGTATTGTATGTAGTATGTATGTAGTATATATGTGCTATGTATGTAGCATGTAGTATGTATGTAGTATGTATGTAGTATGTATGTAGCATGCAGTATGTATGTAGCATGTATGTAGCATGTATGTAGTATGTATGTAGTATATATGTAGTATGTATGTAGCATGTAGTATGTATGTAGCATGCATGTAGTATATATGTAGTATGTATGTAGCATGTAGTATGTATGTAGCATGCATGTAGTATGTATGTAGTATATATGTAGTATGTATGTAGCATGTAGTATGTATGTAGCATGCATGTAGTATATATGTAGTATGTATGTATGTAGTATGTATGTAGTATGTATGTAGCATGCATGTAGTATATATGTGTTATGTATGTGGTATGTATGTGGTATGTATGTAGTATGTATGTAGTATGTATGTGGTATGTATGTGGTATGTATGTAGTATGTATGTAGTATGTATGTAGCATGTAGTATGTATGTAGCATGCATGTAGTATATATGTAGTATGTATGTATGTAGTATGTATGTAGCATGCATGTAGTATATATGTGGTATGTATGTGGTATGTATGTGGTATGTATGTGGTATGTATGTAGTATGTATGTAGTATGTATGTAGCATGTAGTATGTATGTAGCATGCATGTAGTATGTATGTAGTATTTTTTTTTTTTTTTAACATTTAACACATTAGCCGGATGATGGGACTACTACTGTCCCATCATTGGCTAATGTGTCAATCACTGTCATGGTAGCAGGCATCGCCAGATGGGACTTGTAGTCCCATCGGACGATGCTTGCACAGACCCCCGGACATCAGCACAGCCCCCCGGCAGGCCGGCACAGCCCCCCGGCAGGCCGGTACAGACCCCCACAGGGTGCACAGACCACCGGCAGGCCGGCACAGCCCCCCGGCAGGCCGGTACAGACCCCCACAGGGTGCACAGACCACCGGCAGGCCGGCACAGCCCCCCGGCAGGCCGGTACAGACCCCCACAGGGTGCACAGACCACCGGCAGGCCGGCACAGACCACCGGCAGGCCGGCACAGCCCCCCGGCAGGCCGGTACAGACCCCGGGCAGTCCACACAGCCCCCCGGCAGGCCGGCAGAGACCCCCGGCAGGCCGGTACAGACCCCGGGCAGTCCACACCGCCCCCCGGCAGGCCGGCAGAGACCCCCGGAAGGCCCGAAATGACGGCGCATCATGATGCGCACACACCGCGCATCATGATGACGTCAGGCTGTCAATCAACTTTAAACTTCCGATTCCGATGCCGACTTCCGATATTGAAAAAATATCGGAAGTCGGTATCGGAATTCCGATACAGCAAGTATCGGCCGATACCCGATACTTGCGGTATCGGAATGCTCAACACTATTTGTGATACATCCTTTGTTGGCAATGACAGAGGTCAAACGTTTTCTGTAAGTCTTCACAAGGTTGCCACACACTGTTGTTGGTATGTTGGCCCATTCCTCCATGCAGATCTCCTCTAGAGCAGTGATGTTTTTGGCTTATCGCTTGGCAACACGGACTTTCAACTCCCTCCAAAGGTTTTCTATAGGGTTGAGATCTGGAGACTGGCTAGGCCACTCCAGGACCTTGAAATGCTTCTTACGAAGCCACTCCTTCGTTGCCCTGGCGGTGTGCTTTGGATCATTGTCATGTTGAAAGACCCAGCCACGTTTCATCTTCAATGCCCTTGCTGATGGAAGGAGGTTTGCACTCAAAATCTCACGATACATGGCCCCATTCATTCTTTCATGTACACGGATCAGTCGTCCTGGCCCCTTTGCAGAGAAACAGCCCCAAAGCATGATGTTTCCACCACCATGCTTTACAGTACGTATGGTGTTTGATGGATGCAACTCAGTATTCTTTTTCCTCCAAACACGACAAGTTGTGTTTCTACCAAACAGTTCCAGTTTGGTTTCATCAGACCATAGGACATTCTCCCAAAACTCCTCTGGATCATCCAAATGCTCTCTAGCAAACTTCAGACGGGCCCGGACAAGTACAGGCTTAAGCAGTGGGACACGTCTGGCACTGCAGGATCTGAGTCCATGGTGGCGTAGTGTGTTACTTATGGTAGGCCTTGTTACATTGGTCCCAGCTCTCTGCAGTTCATTCACTAGGTCCCCCCGCATGGTTCTGGGGTTTTTGCTCACTGTTCTTGTGATCATTCTGACTCCACGGGGTGGGATTTTGCGTGGAGCACCAGATCGAGGGAGATTATCAGTGGTCTTGTATGTCTTCCATTTTCTAATTATTGCTCCCACAGTTGATTTCTTCACTCCAAGCTGGTTGGCTATTGCAGATTCAGTCTTCCCAGCCTGGTGCAGGGCTACAATTTTGTTTCTGGTGTCCTTTGACAGCTCTTTGGTCTTCACCATAGTGGAGTTTGGAGTCAGACTGTTTGAGGGTGTGCACAGGTGTCTTTTTATACTGATAACAAGTTTAAACAGGTGCCATTACTACAGGTAATGAGTGGAGGAAAGAGGAGACTCTTAAAGAAGAAGTTACAGGTCTGTGAGAGCCAGAAATCTTGATTGCTTGTTTCTGACCAAATACTTATTTTCCACCATAATATGCAAATAAAATGAAAAAAAAACAGACAATGTGATTTTCTGTATTTTTTTTTCTCAGTTTGTCTCCCATAGTTGAGGTCTACCTATGATGTAAATTACAGACGCCTCTCATCTTTTTAAGCGGTGGAACTTGCACTATTGCTGACTGACTAAATACTTTTTTCCCCACTGTATATACTACATGTAGCATACATACTACATATATACTACATGCAACATACATGCTACATACTACATACATGCTACATACATACTACATACATAATACATATATACTACATGCATGCAACATACATACAACATATATACTACATGCATGCAACATGCATACTACATATATACTATATATACTACATGTAACATACATACTACATATATACTACATGCTACATACATGCAACATACACACTACATGCTACATACATGCAACATACATACTACATACATGCTACATACTACATGCATTCTACATACATACACTACATGCATGCAACATACATACTACATATATACCACATGCATGCAACATGCATACTACATATATACTGCATATATACCACATGCATACTACATATATACCACATACATGCTACATACATACAACATGCATACTACATATATACTACATGTAACATACATACTACATATATACTACATGCATACTACATACATGCTACATACTACATACATGCTACATATATACTACATACATAATACGTATATACTACATGCATGCAACATACAACATATATACTACATGCATGCAACATGCATACTACATATATACTATATATACTACATGTAACATACATACTACATATATACTACATGCTACATACATGCTACATACTACATACATGCTACATACTACATACATAATACATATATACTGCATGCAACATACATACAACATATATACTACATGCATGCAACATGCATACTACATATATACTATATATACTACATGTAACATACATACTACATATATACTACATGCTACATACATGCAACATACACACTACATGCTACATACATGCAACATACTACATACATGTTACATACTACATGCATACTACATACATGCTACATACATACTACATACATACACTACATGCATGCAGCATACATATATACTACATACAATACATACATATAGACATACAGTACATATAACATAGAGTACATACTCACCGTCACTTGTCACTTTGATCCCCGAAGCCATTGTCGCCTGAGGAATAAATATCAAAATAAAAAAACACCAATATACTTACCCCGATCCACAAAAGTCCACGAGGGTCCCACGTCCATCTTGCCTGGAGAACAGCAGCATCAGTTGATGCTACCGTTCTCTACCAGCTCCAGGAATACAATGACGGAAGGTAGGTATCCTTCCGCACTGTATTCCTCCACCACTGTAAAAAAAAGTCCCTAGTCTCACTTTATGCCATTGCTGCGTGGGAATTTCCCACGCAGCAATGGCATAAAGTGAGACTAGGGACTTTTTTTTTTTTTTAAAGTGGTGGAGGAATACAGTGCGGAAGGATACCTACCTTCCGTCATTGTATTCCTGGAGCTGGTAGAGAACGGTAGCATCAGCTGATGCTGCTGTTCTCCACGCAAGATGGACGTGGGACCCTCGTGGACTTCTGCGGATCGGGGTAAGTATATTGGTGTTTTTTTATTTTGATATTTATTCCTCAGGCGACAATGGCTTCGGGGATCAAAGTGACAAGTGACGGTATGTACTCTATGTTATATGTACTGTATGTCTATATGTATGTATTGTATGTAGTATATATGTATGTTGCATGCATGTAGTGTATGTATGTAGTATGTATGTAGCATGTATGTAGTATGCATGTAGTATGTAGCATGTATGTAGTATGTTGCATGTATGTAGCATGTAGTGTGTATGTTGCATGTATGTAGCATGTATTATATATGTAGTATGTATGTTACATGTAGTATATATAGTATATATGTAGTATGCATGTTGCATGCATGTAGTATATATGTTGTATGTATGTTGCATGCATGTAGTATATATGTATTATGTATGTAGTATGTAGCATGTATGTAGTATGTAGCATGTATGTAGCATGTAGTATATATGTAGTATGTATGTTACATGTAGTATATATAGTATATATGTAGTATGCATGTTGCATGCATGTAGTATATATGTTGTATGTTGCATGCATGTAGTATATATGTATTATGTATGTAGTATATATGTAGCATGTATGTAGTATGTAGCATGTATGTAGTATGCATGTACTATGTAGTATATATGTAGTATGTATGTTACATGTAGTATATATGTAGTATGCATGTTGTATGTATGTAGCATGTATGTGGTATATATGTAGTATGCATGTAGTATATATGCAGTATATATGTAGTATGCATGTTGCATGCATGTGGTATATATTTAGTATGTATGTTGCATGTATGTAGCATGTAGTGTGTATGTTGCATGTATGTAGCATGTAGTATATGTAGTATGTATGTAGCATGTATGTATATATAGTATATATGTAGTATGCATGTTGCATGCATGTGGTATATATGTAGTATGTATGTTGCATGCATGTAGTGTATGTATGTAGTATGTATGTTGCATGTATGTAGCATGTAGTGTGTATGTTGCATGTATGTAGCATGTATTATATATGTAGTATGTATGTTACATGTAGTATATATAGTATATATGTAGTATGCATGTTGCATGCATGTAGTATATATGTTGTATGTATGTTGCATGCATGTAGTATATATGTATTATGTATGTAGTATGTAGCATGTATGTAGTATGTAGCATGTATGTAGCATGTAGTATATATGTAGTATGTATGTTACATGTAGTATATATAGTATATATGTAGTATGCATGTTGCATGCATGTAGTATATATGTTGTATGTTGCATGCATGTAGTATATATGTATTATGTATGTAGTATATATGTAGCATGTATGTAGTATGTAGCATGTATGTAGTATGCATGTACTATGTAGTATATATGTAGTATGTATGTTACATGTAGTATATATGTAGTATGCATGTTGTATGTATGTAGCATGTATGTGGTATATATGTAGTATGCATGTAGTATATATGCAGTATATATGTAGTATGCATGTTGCATGCATGTGGTATATATTTAGTATGTATGTTGCATGTATGTAGCATGTAGTGTGTATGTTGCATGTATGTAGCATGTAGTATATGTAGTATGTATGTAGCATGTATGTATATATAGTATATATGTAGTATGCATGTTGCATGCATGTGGTATATATGTAGTATGTATGTTGCATGCATGTAGTGTATGTATGTAGTATGTATGTTGCATGTATGTAGCATGTAGTGTGTATGTTGCATGTATGTAGCATGTAGTATATATGTAGTATGTATGTTACATGTAGTATATATAGTATATATGTAGTATGCATGTTGCATGCATGTAGTATATATGTATTATGTATGTAGTATATATGTAGCATGTATGTAGTATGTAGCATGTATGTAGCATGTATGTAGTATGCATGTTGTATGTATGTAGCATGTATGTAGCATGTATGTAGCATGTATAGTATGTAGCATGTAATTTTTTTTTTTTTTTACATTCAACACATTAGCCGGATGATGGGACTACTACTGTCCCATCATTGGCTAATGTGTCAATCACTGTCATGGTAGCAGGCATCGCCCGATGGGACTTGTAGTCCCATCGGACGATGCCTGCACAGACCCACGGAGCCTGCACAGACCACCGGCAAGCCGGCACAGTCCCCTGGCAGGCCGGCACAGACCACCGGAGCCTACACAGACCACCGGCAGGCCGGCACAGCCCCCCGGCAGGCCGACACAGACCACCGGCAGGCCAGCACAGCCCCCCGGCAGGCCGGCACAGACCACCGGAGCCTGCACAGACCACCGGCAGGCCGGCACAGCCCCCCGGCAGGCCGGCACAGACCACCGGAGCCTGCACAGACCACCGGCAGGCCGGTACAGACCCCGGGACAGTCGGCACAGCCCCCCCGAAGGCCCGAACTGACGGCGCATCATGATGCGCACAGACAGCGCATCATGATGACGTCATTTCGGCAGCCAATCAGAGCCACAAAAGTGGCTCATTGCATTTTGGACTTCCGATTCCGGTATCCGATACGAAAAAAGTATCGGTACTCGGTATCGGAATTCCGATACGGCAAATATCGGCCGATACCCGATACTTGCGGTATCGGAAAGCTCAACACTACTTATTACGCCTTCTAAACTCCTGACGTTGCGCCCTAGACAAAACTCCATCACATTGCATAGGTTCAGACATTTGTTCAAAATGTGGCAGCGCCTCCCGTGTAGTTTTACATTCACGTAAACGCTGATCAACTTGAATGGCTAGTGTCATAGAATCGTCAAGACCAGAGGGAACAGGAAATCCCACCATAGTATCTTTTAAAGTCTCAGACAAACCCTTCCGAAAGAGAGCTGCCAATGCACTATCATTCCATGTAGTAAGGACCGCCCACTTTCAGAATTTCTAACAGCATAACTCTGCAGGATCCTGACCCTGGTTCAATGCCAATAGGGCTCTCTCAGCTTGATCAATAGCATTAGGTTCATCATGTAACAACCCCACGGCTTGAAAAAATGCATCCACATTAGTCAAAACAGGATCTTCAGGTGTCAAAGAAAACGCCCAAACCTGGGGATCACCACGCAGCAAGGAGATAGAGATGACAAAACCAGGGGAAGAGTCTTGAGGAGATCATTTGCATATTCCCAGTGCCTTCTGGGATAAGTGAAGAGTCTCCGCGAGCTCAACGATCACTGGGTTTTGGCTGTTGCAGCTGAAAAGAGGAAATCGGAAAACCAGGGGAAGAGTCTTGAGGAGATCATTTGCATATTCCCAGTGCCTTCTGGGATAAGTGAAGAGTCTCCGCGCGCTCAACGATCACTGGGTTTTGGCTGTTGCAGCTGAAAAGAGGAAATCTCAATATGGAAGAGGCCAGGAGCCATTTGGTGAGCTGCATTTCTTGCTACATGTTCACAGACTTACCAGTGGAAAAGCCAAACTTAACATGCCACAAATGCAAGCTTGTGTCCCTGTTGGAGGAAAAGTTGCAAAATCTCAAAGAGAGGTTAGCTACGTTGAAGATCATTAAGGAAGGGGAAGAGTTCTTAGACAGAGCAGAATTATCTCTTCATGTTACAGAAAGAGAAGAAATTCGAAGTGCACCTGAAGAAACAGAGTAATGGAGACATGTGACCCAGAGAAGCAGGAGGATCAGGAGGCAGTCAGCACCCATACTGCTCAAGAACCAGTACCAGGCTCTCACGCAGGAAAACGATAAAGAAATACATCAGGATAAGACTTTGCCCACAAACAGCAACCTTGTACGCCTTCAGAGTCCTCCTGGATGGAGAAAGAAAAATGTTGTGAAGAAGAAACGGAGAGTGGTGTTCATGGGGGATTCCCTGTTGAGAGAAACAGAGACCGCTATCTGCAGACCGGATATAACTTCAAGAGAAATGTGCTGTCTTCCAGGTGCAAAAATTAAAGATGTGTCTGACAGGATATCAAGACTCTTCAGACCTACAGATGACTACCCATTCCTGCTACTACATGTGGGGAAAATGACACCGCAAGAAACGATCTGGAAACCATCTGCAGAGACTTTGTAGACTTAGGCAAGAAAGTGAAAGAACTGGGAGCGCAGGTGGTCTTCTCTTCCATCCTCCCAGTGGATGGCCATGGAACAAGGAGGTGGAATAAGATTCTGCAGGTGAACAACTGGCTACGTCAATGGTGCCGTCAGCAACGATTTGGATTCATGGATCACGGAGTGAATTACCTTTACGATGGACTGCTTGCTAGAGATGGGGTGCACCTTACGATGACTGGAAAACATGTATTTGGAAGTCGCCTTGCTACACTTGTAAGGAGAGCTTTAAACTAGAACAACGTGGGAAGGGAAGCAAAAGACCAGAAAAAGCCATACACCTGACAAATGCTATTGAGAACTCTGCTATTAGAAGTGGAAAGGAAGAACAAAGACAAAAGAATCTAATTAATAAAAATATTGGAGAAAGAGAAACCAATCACAAACTAAAATGTTTCTATACTAATGCACAAAGCATGGGCAACAAACAAGGAGAATTGGAACTACTAACACAGGAAAAGAAATATGATGTCATTGGAATCACTGAAACTTGGTGGGACAATACACATGATTGGAATACAAGACTAGAAGGATACAACTTATTTGCAAGAAACAGACTTGATAAACGAGGAGGAGGTGTCGCATTGTATGTTAGAAACGCGTATATCTGCACAGAGATTGAAGCTTCAGAGACTGGGAGTTCTGTGGAAACTGTTTGGGTAAGAATACAAGGACAGAACAATGGAAAGGACACCATTGTAGGCATTTACTACAGGCCGCCTGTGCAAGCAGAAGATATGGATGAACTCTTTATGCATCAAATGGCCAAGTTCTCCAAAAAATATGACATAATTGTCATGGGAGATTTAAACTATCCAGACATTTGTTGGGAATCTCTCCCAGGCAAAACTAACAGGTCAAGGAAATTCTTATCCTCTCTTGCTGACAACTTTATCTTCCAAAAGGTAGGGGAGAAAACAAGGAGAACTGCTACCTTGGATCTAATCCTTATAAACAGGGAGGAAATGGTTGAGGAGGTAAAAGTGGCTGGGACCCTAGGAGGTAGCGACCATGCTATTTTAGAATTTTGGATAACTAGAGGAGGAAGACCTGTGAAGACTCAGACGTCAAGGTTAGATTTCAGAAAGGCAGATTTTAAGGGATTCAGAAAGAGAATTGGAGGGATCCAATGGCTGGATATCCTTAAAGACAAAAATGTCCAGGAAGGATGGGAAATCTTGAAAAATGAAATTCTCAAAGCACAATTGTTAACAATTCCGAAAAGAGGGAAGAATAGGAAGCATTTAAGGAAACCAGGATGGATGAACACAGAACTTAAGCACATGCTAAAAAGGAAGAAAAAAATGTTTATAAAATGGAAAGAGGGAGGCATATCTAAAGAAGAATATAATGCTGTCTGCAGAACCTGCAGGGCACAAATCAGATTACTAAAGCTGACAATGAATTGAGGCTTGCAAGACATGTCAAAAGCAATAATAAAGGATTTTAGGGATATGTCAAAAGTAAAATAAAAGTCAAAGATGCTATAGGATTTTTACAGGATGAAAATGATGAAATGGTAAGACAGGATGTTGAGAAGGCCGAACTTTTAAATTCCTATTTTGCATCTGTTTTCTCTCAGAAAGGAAACGTAACATCAACTGTTCTTCATGTCATGATCCAGTGTTGGATCTGGCGGTATTTAATGCATTAAGTGAACTTTTTTTCCTTTGGTTCCAAAGTGTGTCGTGATAGCCCCCGGTGGCCATTAGAATTATCACACGTGGTGTCGTTCATTCTAAGTTGCCCGGTGGTGGGGAATGGTATCGCACCTTAGGTTTAGGTTAATGTTCACTTAATTATGGATCAGGTGTGACACCCTATAAAGGTGTGCTCAGGGTATGCAATCATCGTTGGTGATAGTTGTTCATTTGCAACCAACCTTGGTGGTGGAAGGAGCTGGAGAGATTGCTCAGCTCAATCTGAGTCCTGGTGTGGAAGGAGTCACAGAAGGGAGTTCATTGCAGCGCTGACTGAACTTGGTGGCAGCTATTCAGGAGGAAGGCTGCAGTCGGTTGCTGGACTCTGTGCTGGAGCATTTGCACAGAGAGAGCTAAGTTCTATTTCCCCTGTTTGTGACTTTCCTTATGTGTGATCTAGTGCAGTGGTGGGATTAGTTTCCGCACCGGCCAATGCCCTAGCGAGGGACTAGGTTCAGGGTGAGTCAGGGCATAAGGTTCGCGTGCGGCGACAGGTTCGGAGCCTGTATAGGGAATGTAAGGAGTGCAGGGATGCTTCCTCAGGGGAGCTCAGGAGGTCCACCACTGTAATTGTTCCTGTGTTTCCCCTTATTATTTAAATTCGCCAGCTGGAGGCGGGGTATCCAGTTTTACGTGTACTTTTTAAATTCGCCAGCTGGAGGCGGTGTATCCGGCTGCACGTCCCGGTATTATTTAAATTCGCCCCGCTGGAGGTGCTGTATCCAGGGTCACGTGTGTCATAAATTCGCCCTGCTGGAGGCACTGTGTCCAGTCCCACATTGACCGTTACATTTCACTGTCCTATTAAGGGTATAGAAGAATCCAGGATATCTATAAACAGAAAGATAGTGAGGAAACACTTAGCTAACCTAAATGAATTCAAGTCTCCAGGTCCAGATTAATTACACCCCAGAGTACTGAAGGAGATAGCAGAAGAAATTTTTGAACCCCTCGCCATAATCTTTGAAAATTCTTGGAGAACAGGAGAAGTCCCAGAAGACTGGAGAAGAGCAAATGTTGTTCCTATCTTCAAAAAGGGGAAGAAGGTGGACCCAGGCAACTATAGGCCGGTAAGTCTGACTTCTATACCAGGAAAGATCTTTGAACAAATTATTAAACAACATGTATGTCAGTACCTGGATAAGAATGAAGTGATTAAACAGAGTCAGCATGGGTTTGTAACTAATAAGTCATGTCAGACTAACTTAATTTCCTTCTATGACGGAATCACTGATTGGGTGGATCAAGGAAATGCTGTAGATATAGTATATCTTGACTTCAGCAAAGCATTTGACAAAGTATCTCATACAATCCTTATTGAAAAAATGACTAAGTATGGAATGGACAAGGCAACTGTTAGGTGGATTCATAACTGGCTTAGTGATCAGACCCAAAGAGTGGTCGTAAATGGCTGCACATCCAGTTGGAAGAATGTCTCAAGTGGGGTACCACAGGGCTCTGTCCTGGGCCCTGTATTGTTCAACATCTTTATCAATGATTTAGATGAAGGAATTGCGGGTAAACTGATTAAATTTGCTGATGACACAAAGCTAGGAGGGATAGCTAATACTAGAGAAGAGAGAGAGGATTCAAAAAGATATAAATAAACTGGAGAAGTGGGCAGCAACTAACAGAATGGTTTTTAACAGGAAAAATGCAAAGTACTACATCTGGGCAATAAAAATGAAAAAAGCATATACAGAATGGGAGGAATAGGGCTAAGCAACAGCACATGTGAAAAAGACTTGGGTATACTAATAGATCACAGACTGAATATGAGTCAACAGTGTGATGCAGCAGCCAAAAAGGCAAATTCAATTCTAGGATGTATTAACAGAAGCATACAGTCTAGATCACGTGAAGTCATTATTTCCCTCTACTCCTCTTTGGTCAGACCTCATCTGGAATATTGTGTCCAGTTTTGGGCACCACATTTTAAAAAAGACATCAACATACTGGAGCAAGTTCATAAAAGAGCGACCAGAATGGTGACCGGTCTGCAAACCCTGTCTTATGAGGAAAGGTTGCAGGATTTGGGAATGTTTAGTTTGCAAAAGATATCAAAGAAACAATTTTCGGATTTAAACGTGCGCTGCTAGACAAAACGACTCCTTTCCAGATTGTGTACTTGTATACTTTTATTTTCCCAACGCGTTTCGAAGTCTCAAACTTCTTCCTCAGGGGATGACATGTACAAACAGACAGAGCTCTGTCTGTTTGTACATGTCATCCCCTGAGGAAGAAGTTTGAGACTTCGAAACGCGTTGGGAAAATAAAAGTATACAAGTACACAATCTGGAAAGGAGTCGTTTTGTCTAGCAGCGCACGTTTAAATCCGAAAATTGTTTCTTTGATATCTGATGATCTATGGTCACGGCGGGGCCATTTGGATGTGCAGCAGCTTTGACCTCTATTCCTTTATGCCTCTAACTCTCCTGCTATTGTTTTAACCACTAGTTTGCAAAAGAGAAGACTGAGAGGAGACTTAATAGCTGTCTACAAATATCTAAAGGGCTGTCACATTGTAGAAGGATCAACTTTATTCTCATTTGCACAAGGAAAGACTAGAAGCAATGGGATGAAACTGAATGGGAGGAGACACAGATTAGATATTAGAAAAAACTTTTTGACAGAGTGATCAATGAGTGGAACAAGCTGCCACGAGAAGTGGTGAGTTCTCCTTCAATGGAAGTCTTCAAACCGAGGCTGGACAGACATCTGACTGGGATGATTTAGCAAATCCTGCTTTGAACAGGGGGTTGGACCAGATGGCCCAGGAGGTCCCTTCCAACTCTACGATTCTATGATTCTATGATTGAATTTTAACCTGCTGCGCTGAGCTCCCCGATGAACTAGGCTTCAAGACAAGAAATAATTTACAATTATTCTTAAAATTCAAAAATTTAGACCGATCCCCAGAAAACACATCAGGGGCAGGGATCCTTGGTTCAACAGCATGTGAATGAGTGAGATAGGTGGAAATTCCCTGCATTTCAGCAGCGAGCTGCTCCACACGATCAGACAATTGCTTTATCTCCATCAAGGAGAAAAAAAAAAAAAAATAGAATCCTCCTACGGCCCCAGAGAAAAAGAGGAGAAAATATACATATAAAAAAAAAATTCTGACACTTTTTTTTTCTACAATTCTCTCCTGCTTTTGAGTACCCTAGAATCTGCGGTATGGCTGGTGATTCTGTTATGAATGAGTCACTGAGGAGGAAATAACAAAATGCTAGCTAAGCCCAGAAAACCGGAGAGGTTGGTAACTAGCGGATTGCAGACCCCTGATCCTATCCACAACAACTAGCAGTAGCTGTGGAGCATGTGTACGGTGGTCCTAGACGCCTCTGTTATGAATGGGTCATCGAGGAGAAAAAAAAGCAACACACGCTAAGTCTCAGGAAACCAGAGAGGTTGGTAACTATGCAGATTTCAGATCCCTGATCTTAACACACAACTAGCAGCAGTCGTGGAGCGTGCCTACGATGGTCCTGGATGCCTCGTCACAACCGGAGAGCTAAATAAGCCTAATGTAAGAAAAGAGGAAAACTAACTCCCCCAGAGCAGACCCCAAAGGAAAGACAGCCCCCCACATGTATTGACGGTGAAGCAAGATGAAAACACAAACAAAGGCAGAAAAATAGGCTGAGCAAACGATGGGGCCAAACTAACTTGAAAGGACAGGAAAGGAAAGATACTGTCTGCAATCTGCCAAAAAACCCTACCCAAAATAATGTCCAACACTTCTGATAACAAAATTAACTTTGAAGTCACTAGACTTCTCCCACTATATCAGCACTCTGAAATATTCTGAGACAGCAAAAAAGAGGCCAATCTAATAAAGGACAAAAAGGCAAATTGGCAAATACAGATAAATAAGAGTGGAAGTTCAGCACAGCCCAGCCGGGCTGGCTGACCACAAAAAAACTGAGTTGACCAACAAGAGCAAGTGTGAACATTAGCAAAAACAAACTTAACTTGAGAAGACTGGAGCAGAGCTGAAGTCCAAGACCTGAGAAGCAGACTGAATCACCAGCAACTGGATAGGGCATCGGCTGTCTTATATCAAGTCTGATACTCCAGAGATCCATTCATTATCCTCCTCATCAGGAGGCAGACCATTACCAATTAAACCAACCTCACTACCTCCTGTCAACACCAGAGGGAGAACAGAAGGAGAACTCCCAGCTGGTGGAGCAGAAAATGAGCTCATAACAGTACCCCCCTTGAGGAGGGGTCACTGAAACCTCATCCACGCCACCAGGCTGATCAGGATGGGCCCGGTGAAAAGCACGAACCAATTTATTGGCATGAATATCCGAGGCAGAGACCCAAGAATTATCCTCCTGGCCATAACCCTTCCATTTGACCAAATACTGGAGTCTCCGTCTGACCAAACGAGAATCCAATATTTTCTCTACCTCATATTCCACATTGCCTTTAACCAAAACAGGGTCAGGAGGTGCCGCCACAGGAACTACTGGCTCAGCAAACCTCTTCAACAGTGATTTGTGAAATACGTTATGGATTTTGAATGTAACTGGAAGAGCCAATCGAAAAGAAACAGGATTAAGAATCTTCAGAATCTTATAAGGTCCAATAAATCTTGGCTTAAATTTTGGAGATGCAATTTTCATAGGGATATTCTTAGACGACAACCAAACCATATCACCCACTTTAAACCGGGGACCAATGGTCCTATGCCGGTTGGAAAAACGCTGGGCCTTTTCCTGAGAGAGTGACAACTTATCCATCACTTGGTCCCATATCTGCTGCATTCTCACAACCACAGTGTCCACACCTTGGCAGGACGAAGATTCCACTTGTCCAGAAGAGAATCGAGGATGAAACCTAAAATTACAGAAAAAGGGTGACATCAAAGTGGCAGAACTAGCTCTATTTTTCAGTGCAAATTCGGCCAAGGGCAAAAATGAGACCCAATCATCTTGATCAGCAGATATAAAACATCTTAAATAAGACTCCAGTGTCTGGTTTGTTCTCTCAGTCTGCCCATTGGTCTGGGGATGAAACGCGGAGGAGAAGGATAGCTGAATTCCCAGATTGGAACAAAAGGCTTTCCAATATCTGGAAACAAACTGGACACCTCTATCGGACACAATGTTCTCAGGAATCCCGTGTAACCGAACCACCTGTTGTAAAAACAAGGGTACCAACTCAGCGGAAGATGGCAACTTTGGGAGAGGTACAAGATGGATCATCTTCGAAAATCTATCACAAATCACCCAGATAACAGTCATTCTCTGAGAGACAGGAAGATCAGAAATAAAATCCATTGAGATATGGGTCCATGGCCTCTTGGGCACCGGGAGGGGCATCAGCAACCCACTAGAATGAGAACAGGGTTTAGACCGAAAACAAGTCCCACAGGACTGTACAAAATTCCTGACATCACGAGATAAGGCAGGCCACCAAAACGACCGACTCACCAAATCTCTAGTACCAAAAATACCTGGATGACCAGCCAATGCGGAGCAATGGACTTCAGACATCACTCTCTTTCTCCACTGGACAGGAACATACAATCTTCCCATAGGGCAACGCTCAGGTTTATCCTCCTGAAATTCCTCCAGGGTGCGTCTCAAATCGGGCGAAATGGCAGAAAGAACTACCCCCTCAACTAGAATAGTAGTAGGCTCAGTCACATTAAGAGAATCAGCAAAGAAAACAGCTCCTGCACCAATCTCAGAAGCCTCTACCTCCACTTGAAATGGAAGTGTGACATCAGGTTGCCGTAGAACTGGAGCTGAAGTAAATCTCCGCTTAAGCTCCTGAAATGCTGAGACAGCCTCAGGAGACCAATTCAGCACATCAGCTCCCTTCTTGGTCAGATCAGTCAGTGGTTTGACAATACTAGAAAAATTACCTATAAATTTACGATAGAAATTAGCAAAACCCAAAAACTTCTGGTGAGCCTTCAAAGACGTAGGCTGAACCCAATCATAAATGGCCTGTACCTTGGCCGGGTCCATTTTAATAGTCGATGGAGACAAGATAAATCCCAAAAATGAAATCCTCTGTACACCAAAGAGGCATTTCGATCCCTTAACAAACAGGGAATTCTCCCTCAAAATCCGGAACACAGTCTGGACATGTTCCACATGGGAATCCCAATCACTAGAAAAGATCAAAATATCATCCAGATAGATGATCAAAAACTTATCCACAAAGTCTCGAAAAATATCATTCATAAAGGACTGGAAGACAGGAGGGGCATTAGAGAGCCCAAAAGGCATTATCAGGTACTCAAAATGTCCCTCCGGAGTATTAAACGCCGTCTTCCATTCATCCCCGTGCTTGATGCGAATAAGATTATACGCCCCCCTGAGGTCAAGCTTAGTAAACAGCGAAAAGGAGGATGAGTGACCTCATGGAGATCAACATCCAACACTGCGGAGACACCATCACATGTTTCTCAACGCAGTGATTCTAGAGCAATGCCCCCATCCCTTATGGGAAATATGCAAAAACATGTAAATCAACAGCTGCGGAGACACCATCACATGTTTCTCAACGCAAGCAATGACTAGCCAGGTCTTTCACCGGGAAGGAACAACCACGGGAAGGGCAGTCTCCAATGAAGGAAACCACCTATGCCAAAACATGGTATCCATCCACAGACAGCTGTTTCGGGGTATTGCCCCTCATCAGTGTGGAGTAGGAAACTGGCTAGTAGGAGCAATGCCTAGTAAAAAGACTGCGAAAAGGAGGATGAGTGACCTCATGGAGATCAACATCCAACACTGCGGAGACACATCACATGTTTCTCAACGCAGTGATTCTAGAACAATGCCCCCATCCCTTATGGGAAATATGCAAAAACATGTAAATCAACAGCCGCGGAGACACCATCACATGTTTCTCAACGCAAGCAATGACTAGCCAGGTCTTTCACCGGGAAGGAACAACCACGGGAAGGGCAGTCTCCAATGAAGGAAACCACCTATGCCAAAACATGGTATCCATCCACAGACAGCTGTTTCGGGGTATTGCCCCTCATCAGTGTGGAGTAGGAAACTGGCTAGTAGGAGCAATGCCTAGTAAAAAGACTGCGAAAAGGAGGCTGAGTGACCTCATGGAGATCAACATCCAACACTGCGGAGACACCATCACATGTTTCTCAACGCAGTGATTCTAGAGCAATGCCCCCATCCCTTATGGGAAATATGCAAAAACATGTAAATCAACAGTCGCGGAGACACCATCACATGTTTCTCAACGCAAGCAATGACTAGCCAGGTCTTTCACAGGGAAGGAACAACCACGGGAAGGGCAGTCTCCAATGAAGGAAACCACCTATGCCAAAACATGGTATCCATCCACAGACAGCTGTTTCGGGGTATTGCCCCTCATCAGTGTGGAGTAGGAAACTGGCTAGTAAAGAAACATGTGATGGTGTCTCCGCAGTGTTGGATGTTGATCTCAATGAGGTCACTCATCCTCCTTTTCGCAGTCTTTTTACTAGGCATTGCTCCTACTAGCCAGTTTCCTACTCCACACTGATGAGGGGCAATACCCCGAAACAGCTGTCTGTGGATGGATACCATGTTTTGGCATAGGTGGTTTCCTTCATTGGAGACTGCCCTTCCCGTGGTTGTTCCTTCCCGGTGAAAGACCTGGCTAGTCATTGCTTGCGTTGAGAAACATTTGATGGTGTCTCCGCGGCTGTTGATTTACATGTTTTTGCATATTTCCCATAAGGGATGGGGGCATTGCTCTAGAATCACTGCGTTGAGAAACATGTGATGGTGTCTCCGCAGTGTTGGATGTTGATCTCCATGAGGTCACTCAGCCTCCTTTTCGCAGTCTTTTTACTAGGCATTGCTCCTACTAGCCAGTTTCCTACTCCACACTGATGAGGGGCAATACCCCGAAACAGCTGTCTGTGGATGGATACCATGTTTTGGCATAGGTGGTTTCCTTCATTGGAGACTGCCCTTCCCGTGGTTGTTCCTTCCCGGTGAAAGACCTGGCTAGTCATTGCTTGCGTTGAGAAACATGTGATGGTGTCTCCGCAGCTGTTGATTTACATGTTTTTGCATATTTCCCATAAGGGATGGGGGCATTGTTCTAGAATCACTGCGTTGAGAAACATGTGATGGTGTCTCCGCAGTGTTGGATGTTGATCTCCATGAGGTCACTCATCCTCCTTTTCGCAGTCTTTTTACTAGGCATTGCTCCTACTAGCCAGTTTCCTACTCCACACTGATGAGGGGCAATACCCCGAAACAGCTGTCTGTGGATGGATACCATGTTTTGGCATAGGTGGTTTCCTTCATTGGAGACTGCCCTTCCCGTGGTTGTTCCTTCCCGGTGAAAGACCTGGCTAGTCATTGCTTGCGTTGAGAAACATTTGATGGTGTCTCCGCGGCTGTTGATTTACAAGCTTAGTAAACAAGCAGGCACTCTTAACTCTGGAGAATAAATCAGACATCAGAGGTAACAGGTACCGATATTTAACCGTCATCTTGTTAAGGGAACGATAATCAATACACGGTCTTAATGAACCATTTTTCTTGGCCACAAAAAAAACAGCGCCTAAAGGTGACGAGGATGGTCTAATATGACCCTTCTCCAACGACTCCTTAATATAGGATTGCATAGCATCATGTTCGGGTACAGATAAGTTGAAAAGCCGACCCTTGGGAAATTTGCACCCAGGCATCAACTCAATTGCACAGTCATAACTCCTATGAGGAGGCAAATATGCAGACTTACTCTCACTAAATACATCAGAGAAATCAGTCAGATAATCAGGAATATCATGAGACTGAGGAGAGGTGGAGAAAACAGGAGCGTCCCTAAGAACACACTGACAAGCCCAACTCACCACAGACACAGATTTTCAATCCAAAACTGGTTTATGAGTTTGCAACCAGGGGAAACCCAGAACAATAGTATCATGCAAATTATGCAGCACCAAAAATTTACAATTTTCTTGGTGGTTTGGGGCAACTCGCATTATCACCTGGGTCCAAAACTGAGGTTTATTCTCTGCCAAAGGAGTGGCATCAATACCCCTCAAAGGAATAGGCGTCTGCAGAGGCGTCATGGACAAACCACAACGTTTGGCAAAGTCCAAATCCATCAGATTCAGAGCTGCTCCTGAATCCACAAAAGCCTTAATGGAAAACGTGGACAAGGAGCAGATCAAAGTAATTGCCAAAAGGAACTTAGGTTGTACACTGCCCACAGCAAATGTGTGTGCAAAACGTTTCTCTCGTTTAAGGCAGACAGAAATAGTATGAGAGGCGTCTCCACAGAAAAAACACAGCTTATTACACCTTCTAAACTGCGGACGTTGCGCCCTAGACAATACCCCATCACATTGCAAAGGTTCAGACATTTGTTCCGAAGGTGGCAGCGGCTGCCGTGTAGTTTTACGTTCACGTAAACGCCGATCAACTTGAATGGCTAATGACAAAGAGCCATCCAGACCAGAGGGAACAGGAAATCCCACCATAACATCTTTTATCGTCTCTGATAAACCTTTCCGAAAGAAAGCTGCCAGTGCACTATCATTCCATGTAGTAAGGACCGCCCACTTTCGGAATTTTTGACAGTATAACTCTGCAGGATCCTGACCCTGGTTTAATGCCAACAGGGTTCTCTCAGCTTGATCAACGGCATTAGATTCATCATACAACAACCCCAAGGCTTGAAAAAATGCATTCACATTAGTCAAATAGGATTTTCAGGTGTCAGAGAAAAAGCCCAATCCTGGGGATCGCCGCGCAGCAAGGAGATGACAATTTTAACCTGCTGCACAGAGCTCCCTGATGAGTTAGGCTTCAAGGCAAGAAATAATTTACAATTTTTCTTAAAATTCAGAAATTTAGACCGATCCCCAGAAAACACATCAGGAGTAGGGATCTTGGGTTCAGCAACATGTGACTGAATGAGGTAGGTAGAAATTCCCTGCACTTCAGCAGCAACTTGCTCCACACGATCGGACAGTTGCTTAATCTCCATTTGGAGAGAAAAAAAAATCCTCCTACGGCCCCAGAGAAAAAGAGGAAAAAATATTTAAAAAATTGACACTTTTTTTTTTTTAAACAATTTTTTCCTGCTCTTGAGTACCCTAGAATCTGCAGTATGGCTGGTGATTCTGCTATGAATGGGTCACCAAGGAGAAAAAAAAGCAACACACGCTAAGTCTCAGAAAACCAGAGAGGTTGGTAACTATGCAGATTGCAGATCCCTGATCTTAACACACAACTAGCAGCAGTCGTGGAGCATGCCTACGATGGTCCTGGACGCCTCGTCACAACCGGAGAGCTAAATAAGCCTAATGTAAGAAAAGAGGAAAACTAACTCCCCCAGAGAAGACCCTAAAGGAAAGACAGCCCCCCACACGTATTGATGAAAGATGAAAACACAAACAAAGGCAGAAAAATAGGCTGAGCAAACGATGGGGCCAAACTAACTTGAAAGGAAAGGAAAGATACTGTCTGCAATCTGCCATAAAACTCTACCCAAAATAATGTCCAACACTTCTGATAACAAAATTACCCCTGAAGTCACTAGACTTCTCCCACTATATCAGCACTCTGAAATATTCTGAGACAGAGCAAAAAAGAGGCCAATCTAATAAAGGACAAAAAGGCAAATTGGCAAACACAGATAAATAAGAGTGGAAGTTCAGCACAGCCCAGCCGGGCTGGCTGACCACAAAAAAACTGAGTTGACCAACAAGAGCAAGTGTGAACATTAGCAAAAACAAACTTAACTTGAGAAGACTGGAGCAGAGCTGAAGTCCAAGACCTGAGAAGCAGACTGAATCACCAGCAACTGGATAGGGCGTCGGCTGTCTTATATCCAGTCTGATTCTCCAAAGATCCAATCATTATCCTCCTCATCAGGTGGCAGACCATTACCAATTAAACCAACCTCACTACCTCCTGTCACCACCAGAGGGAGAACGGAAGGAGAACTCCCAGCTGGTGGAGCAGAAAATGAGCTCATAACACGCCTCGTCACAGCCTGAAAACTAAATAAACCTAAAGAAAGAAAGGGAAAATCTAAACTGCCCCAGAGCAGACCCCAAAGCAATAGACAGCCCCCAACATGTATTGTTGGTGAAACAAGATGAAAACACAGACACAGGTAGAAAGATTGGCTGAGCAAACGATGGGGCCCTCGCTAACTAGAAAGGACAGGAAAGAAAATGACACCGCAAGAAACGACCTGGAAACCATCTGCAGAGACTTTGAAGACTTAGGCAAGAAAGTGAAAGAACTGGGAGCGCAGGTGTTCTTTTCTTCCATCCTCCCAGTGGATGGCCATGGAACAAGGAGGTGGAATAAGATTCTGCAGGTGAACAACTGGCTACGTTGATGGTGCCATCAGCAACGATTTGGATTTATGGATCACGGAGTGACTTACCTCTATGATGGACTACTTGCTAGAGATGGGGTGCACCTTACGAAGACTGGAAAACATACATTTGGAAGAAGCCTTGCTACACTTGTAAGGAGAGCTTTAAACTAGAACAACATGGGAAGGGAAGCAAAAGAAAAGAAAAAGTCACACACCTGACAAATGCTATTGAGAACTCTGCTATTTGAAGTGGAACGGAAGAACAAAGACAAAATAATCTAATAAATAAAAATATTGGAGAAAGAGAAACCAATCACAAACTAAAATGTTTCTATACTAATGCACAAAGCATGGGCAACAAACAAGGAGAATTGGAACTACTAACACAGGAAAAGAAATATGATGTCATTGGAATCACTGAAACTTGGTGGGACAATACACATGATTGGAATACAAGACTAGAAGGATACAACTTATTTGCAAGAAACAGACTTGATAAACGAGGAGGTGTCGCATTGTATGTTAGAAACGCGTATATCTGCGCAGAGATTGAAGCTTCAGAGACTGGGAGTTCTGTGGAAACTGTTTGGGTAAGAATACAAGGACAGAACAATGGAAAGGACACCATTGTAGGCATTTACTACAGGCCGCCTGTGCAAGCTGAAGATATGGATGAACTCTTTATGCATCAAATGGCCAAGTTCTCCAAAAAATATGACATAGTTGTCATGGGAGATTTCAACTATCCAGACATTTGTTGGGAATCTCTCTCAGGCAAAACTAACAGGTCAAGGAAATTCTTATCCTCTCTTGCTGACAACTTTATCTTCCAAAAGGTAGGGGAGAAAACAAGGGGAACTGCTACCTTGGATCTAATCCTTAAAAACAGGGAGGAAATGGTTGAGGAGGTAAAAGTGGCTGGGACCCTAGGAGGTAGCGACCATGCTATTTTAGAATTTTGTATAACTAGAGGAGGAAGACTTGTGAAGACTCAGACGTCAAGGTTAGATTTCAGAAAGGCAGATTTTAAGGGATTCAGAATGAGAATTGGAGGGATCCAATGGCTGGATATCCTTAAAGACAAAAATGTCCAGGAAGGATGGGAAATCTTGAAAAATGAAATTCTCAAAGCACAACTGTTAACAATTCCGAAAAGAGGGAAGAATAGGAAGCATTTATGGAAGCCAGGATGGATGAACACAGAACTTAAGCACATGCTAAAAAGGAAGAAAAAAAGTTTATAAAATGGAAAGAGGGAGGCATATCTAAAGAAGAATATAATGCTGTCTGCAGAACCTGCAGGGTACAAATCAGATTATTAAAGCTGACAATGAACTGAGGCTTGCAAGAGATGTCAGAAGCAATAATAAAGGATTTTGGGGATATGTCAAAAGTAAAATAAAAGTCAAAGATGCTATAGGATTTTTACAGGATGAAAATGACGAAATGGTAAGACAGGATGTTGAGAAGGCTGAACTTTTAAAATCCTATTTTGCGTCTGCTATCTCTCAGAAAGGAAATGTAACATCAACTGTTCTTCACTGTCCTATTAAGGGAATAGAAGAATCCAGGATATCTATAAACAGAAAGATAGTGAGGAAACACTTAGCTAACCTAAATGAATTCAAGTCTCCAGGTCCAGATGAATTACACCCCAGAGTACTGAAGGAGATAGCAGAAGAAATTTTTGAACCCCTCTCCATAATCTTTGAAAATTCTTGGAGAACAGGGAAGTCCCAGAAGACTGGAGAAGAGCAAATGTTGTTCCTATCTTCAAAAAGAGGAAGAAGATGGACCCAGGCAACTATAGGCTGGTGAGTCTGACTTCTATACCAGGAAAGATCTTTGAACAAATTATTAAACAACATGTATGTCAGTACCTGGATAAGAATGAAGTGATTAAACAGTGTCAGCATGGGTTTGTAACTAATAAGTCATGTCAGACTAACTTAATTTCCTTCTATGATGGAATCACTGATTGGGTGGATCAAGGAAATGCTGTAGATATAGTATATCTTGACTTAAGCAAAGCATTTGACAAAGTATCTCATACAATCCTTATTGAAAAAATGACTAAGTATGGAATGGACAAGGCAACTGTTAGGTGGATTCATAACTGGCTTAGTGATCAGACCCAAAGAGTGGTCATAAATGGCTGCACATCCAGTTGGAAGAATGTCTCAAGTGGGGTACCACAGGGCTCTGTCCTGGGCCCTGTATTGTTCAACATCTTTATCAACGATTTAGATGAAGGAATTGAGGGTAAACTGATTAAATTTGCTGATGACACAAAGCTAGGAGGGATTGCTAATACTAGAGAAGAGAGAGAGAGGATTCAAAAAGATATAAATAATCTGGAGCAGTGGGCAGCAACTAACAGAATGGTTTTTAACAGGAAAAATGCAAAGTACTACATCTGGGCAATAAAAATGAAAAAAGCATATACAGAATGGGAGGAATAGGGCTAAGCAACAGCACATGTGAAAAAGACTTGGGTATACTAATAGATCACAGACTGAATATGAGTCAACAGTGTGATGCAGCAGCAAAAAAGGCAATTTCAATTCTAGGATGTATTAACAGAAGCATACAGTCTAGATCACGTGAAGTCATTATTTCCCTCTACTCCTCTTTGGTCAGACCTCATCTGGAATATTGTGTCCAGTTTTGGGCACCACATTTTAAAAAAGACATCAACAAACTGGAGCAAGTTCAGAAAAGAGCGACCAGAATGGTGACTTGTCTGCAAACCCTGTCTTATGAGGAAAGGTTGCAGAATTTGGGAGTGTTTAGTTTGCAAAAGAGAAGACTGAGAGGAGACTTAATAGCTGTCTACAAATATCTAAAGGGCTGTCACATTGTAGAAGGATCAACTTTATTCTCATTTGCTTTGAGCAGGGGGTTGGACCAGATGGCCCAGGAGGTCCCTTCCAACTCTACGATTCTATGATTCTATGATTCTATGAAAAGCTGCTGTCTGCAATCACGCAAAAAACCCTGCCAAAAAGAATGTCCAACACGTCTGATAGAAAAAGGCCCTGAAGTCGCTAGACATCAAAATCACTATATCAGCACTCAGGTGTATTCCGAAGACAGTGCAAAAGAGATCAACTGATCAGAGACAAAATGGGGATTCAGCCCAGTCCCAGCCAGGGCTGGCTGAACACAAAAACTAAGTAAACCAGACAAAAACTCATATGAACAATAGCAGAGAAAACTTAGCTTTAGGAAGGCAGGAACCAAACTGGAAACCAGAAGCCACAGTCAGGAAAAATCACCAGCAAGAAACTAGGGAGTCGGCTGCCTTAAATCCAATCAGAAACTCCCGATGTCCAATCGCAGTCCTCTTCCTCAGGTGGCCGGTCTCTGCCATTTAGATCAGCTTCATTACCTCCCTTCACCAACAGAGGGAGTCAAGATAGAGAACTCACTACTCCTCTGTCAGCACAGCCAGCTCCATAACCCTCATCAGAATCCAGAGGCAAACCCGAAAATGAGCTCACAACACGAGACATTGACAAATGGTGTCAGGAATGTTACACGTCTGTGACTAGGAAAACTGTGAAAGCTGATCATAATGCACCCGTGCATCCGATTGTGAGTCGACGTCCATTACAAATGGTAGCCATTGATCATCTGAAGGTAGAGGCCAGCAGGACTGGCCATAGATACGTTTTAACCATCATCGATCAATTCAGCAAAGTTGTAGTGCCCATCCCTGTGAAAGATTTAACTGGCCAGACTACACAGCGGTGGAGCAGGGAGAGGTAAGTGTTGCAAGTGCTTGGGCCCTGAGCAAGCATGGGGGGCACACTCGTGGGTGGCGGCACTGGCACAGGGCCCCTCATAGTACGCCGGTGTGTCTGACGGCGAGTGGGCCCCACACCGTCAGACACTTTACTGTACTATGAGGGGCCCTGTGCCAGAGCCCTCGCCCAAGAGTGGGCACACCCACCTGTTCAGGGCAATGGCACTTGCCCGGGTGTGCCAGGGGGTGACCCCAGCCATGGGGGGGTCATCCCAGTTAGGGTGGTTGAAAAAATGGTATATGTTGATGTGTAGGCTGTACATTCAGCCACTGCAAATGGAGAAAGTGGAGAAGTACGAGGAAGAGGAGTACAAATGCTAGACATTTTTATTGCCACCTATGTGTCATCAGGGGAAGGTGGGACAAAATCCTTTGAAACCCATGCATGATTCATTTTAATGAAGGTTAGATCATCAACATTTTGGGTCGACAGACGGGTCCTTTTTTCTGTGAGGATTAATCCAGCAGCACTGAAGACTCTTTCAGATAACACACTAGCAGCAGGGCAAGCGAGCTCCTGTTAAGCATATTGTGCCAATTCAGGCCAGGTGTCCAGTTTACAGGCCCAATAGTCAAAGGGCAATGACCTATGAGGGAGAACATCGATATGGGAGGAGAAGTAGTTTGTAACCATAGTTGACAACTGCTGTCTCCTGTCACTTGCAATCGATTCTGTATTAGCAGTCATGTGAGCGGTACTTGAAAAATTATTCCACAACATGGTCATGAAACCGCTGTCTCCAACGCCACTTCGGCTGTGTGCACCATGTACACCTCTTCCATTTTGACCTCTACGGCTTGTGGGAGAACCAGCACCGCTGCTGTGTGCTGGGAATGCCTCCAACAAACGGTTTACCAGAGTTTCTTGTTTGTTAGCCAATATTATCTCTAGGTTCTCCTGTGGCATGATGTTCTGTAATTTGACTTTATAGCGTGGGTCCAGGATGTTGGCCAACCAGTAGTTGTCATTAGAGTTGAGCGAAACGGGTCGAACAATTTCAAAAGTTGCCGACTTTTGGCAAAGTCGGGTTTCATGAAACGAAACCCGACCCTAGGATGAGGTCGGCCACGAGGTCGGCGACTTACGCGCCAAAGTCGCGTTTCAAAAGTTTGTTTAGCGCTCTTTTTCAGCCAATCAGGATCCACGGACACTGTGGGCAATGTGATGACATAGGCAGGGGTCGCCACCATCTTTCAGAAGGGCATGCAAGTGATTGGCTTGCTTTGGTGGGCGTCACAGGGGTTATAAAAGGGCGTGCACGCCGACCGCCATCTTACTTCTGCCGATCTTAGCATAGGGAGAGGTTGCTGATTCTGTAGGGAGAGCGTTAGGCAGGGAAGAAGAGAAAAAAACTGCTTCTGCTGCTAGCGATTTTGCCTGTGCAACACACCAGTCACTGTGTGTGCAGTGCAAGGGGAGGCTATATTGTGGTGGATCAGCGGTGTTGGTTGTTAGGCTGCCTTCTAAGGCTTCCTGACAGCTGCATTGCTGTTTCCCCACTGCTCTGCAAACTGCTTTTTTAAAAGCAATCCCAATTTTTTTTTTGTCCTGCTAAGGTACTGAGCGTGCATTTATTCACACCATACAGCGGTGTACGCTCATCACACAGTACCGTGTAACGGCTGTTATCACAGCCACAGTGAAGCTATCTGTGTGTCACTGTGGAAGGATAATTGGAGGACTTGTTCCGTTCTTACAGACCTACACTCTAGGGAGATTCCTATTCTGCCCAATTCTACAATTCACTTTTTTCACACCTGTGCCATCGAGCCTGTGACATAGCGCTCTGATATTCAGTGGGCCTCACACAATCCAAAAGTGTCCAGTGTCCACAAGTGTCTGCAGAAATTCAAAATCTCCCTTATCCTGTAGTCACTTTTTTCACACCTGCTGCATTGAGCCTGTGACATAGCGCTCTGATATTCATTGGGCCTCACACAATCCAAAAGTGTCCAGTGTCTGCAAAAATTCAAAATCTCCCTTATCCTGTAGTCACTTTTTTCACACCTGCTGCATCGAGCCTGTGACATAGCGCTCTGATATTCATTGGGCCTCACACAATCCAAAAGTGTCCAGTGTCCACAAGTGTCTGCAGAAATTCAAAATCTCCCTTATCCTATAGTCACTTTTTTCACACCTGTGCCATCGAGCCTGTGACATAGCGCTGTGATATTCAGTGGGCCTCACACAATCCAAGTGTCCAGTGTCCACAAGTGTCTGCAGAAATTTAAAATCTCCCTTATCCTGTAGTCACTTTTTTCACACCTGTGCCATCGAGCCTGTGACATAGCGCTGTGATATTCAGTGGGCCTCACACAATCCAAGTGTCCAGTGTCCACAAGTGTCTGCAGAAATTCAAAATCTCCCAGAAATTCAAAATCTCCCTTATCCTGTAGTCACTTTTTTCACACCTGTGCCATCGAGCCTGTGACATAGCACTGTGATATTCAGTGGGCCTCACACAATCCAAGTGTCCAGTGTCCACAAGTGTCTGCAGAAATTCAAAATCTCCCTTATCATGTAGTCACTTTTTTCACACCTGTGCCATCGAGCCTGTGACATAGCGCTGTGATATTCAGTGGGCCTCACACAATCCAAGTGTCCAGTGTCCACAAGTGTCTGCAGAAATTCAAAATCTCCCAGAAATTCAAAATCTCCCTTATCCTGTAGTCACTTTTTTCACACCTGTGCCATCGAGCCTGTGACATAGCACTGTGATATTCAGTGGGCCTCACACAATCCAAGTGTCCAGTGTCCACAAGTGTCTGCAGAAATTCAAAATCTCCCTTATCCTGTAGTCACTTTTTTCACACCTGTGCCATCGAGCCTGTGACATAGCGCTGTGATATTCAGTGGGCCTCACACAATCCAAGTGTCCAGTGTCCACAAGTGTCTGCAGAAATTCAAAATCTCCCAGAAATTCAAAATCTCCCTTATCCTGTAGTCACTTTTTTCACACCTGTGCCATCGAGCCTGTGACATAGCACTGTGATATTCAGTGGGCCTCACACAATCCAAGTGTCCAGTGTCCACAAGTGTCTGCAGAAATTCAAAATCTCCCTTATCCTGTAGTCACTTTTTTCACACCTGTGCCATCGAGCCTGTGACATAGCGCTGTGATATTCAGTGGGCCTCACACAATCCAAGTGTCCAGTGTTCACAAGTGTCTGCAGAAATTCAAAATCTCCCAGAAATTCAAAATCTCCCTTATCCTGTAGTCACTTTTTTCACACCTGTGCCATCGAGCCTGTGACATAGCACTGTGATATTCAGTGGGCCTCACACAATCCAAGTGTCCAGTGTCCACAAGTGTCTGCAGAAATTCAAAATCTCCCAGAAATTCAAAATCTCCCTTATCCTGTAGTCACTTTTTTCACACCTGTGCCATCGAGCCTGTGACATAGCGCTGTGATATTCAGTGGGCCTCACACAATCCAAGTGTCCAGTGTCCACAAGTGTCTGCAGAAAATCTAAATCTCCCCTGTCCTACTATATTGTTTGTAGGATTTTGTCTACATTTCTACCAAAAATGAGGAAGGCTGGTGGAAGAGGCCGTGGAATTGGGCGGGGGTTGGCAGCTGGTAATGATGGTGTTGGTGGTGGATCTGATGGTAGTGGCAAAAGCAAAATAGGACCGAATGCAGGAGGTGTTAAGCCTGCGTCATCGTCTGGTTCCATAAGGCTTCGAAGGCTTAGTTTTCTAGGAGTTGGCAAACCGCTTTTAACGCCAGAGCATCAGGAAAAAGTTTTGTCTTACATTGCTGACTCAGCCTCCAGCTCTATCGCCTCCTCTTCTGAAGTTGTAAAAAGTAAAAGCACTGAGTCGTCATTGGAGGCTCATGTTCATGAACCACACCTTTCCTTGTGTCCTTCACCACAACCAAGATTGAAGGATGACGCAGGCCATACTACTGATTACTCCATGGAGCTGTTTTCACATACCATGCCTGGATTATCAAGTGAAATGGTGAATTACCCAGGCCAAGATGAATCTGACATGGAGTGCACTGATGCACAGCCGCTGATAGATGATTCTGCTGGTACATTCACTCAGAGCACTACATTGTCCTCGCAGTGTACAGAGCCAGATTCTGATCCTGATGAGACTCAGGTGCCCCTTCCTGCACACTATACCACCATACACGGTGACACAGAGGAAGGTGCACATGACATTGAAGAGGAGGTGATGGATGACCCAGTTGTTGACCCAGATTGGCATCCATTGGGGGAAGAGGGTGCTGCTTCCAATAGCTCAGATGAGGAGCATCCACAGCAGACATCAACATCGCAACAGCTGTTATCTGGCAGGCCCGGAGCACTCCAAAGACAGGTTCCAAAAATCAAAAGAGTTGCTGGACAGCTTGTCCAGAGGGTCAAAACATCACAGCGTGCTAGGCCGCAAAATGTCTGCCAAAGTAGGAAGAGTGCAGTGTGGCACTTTTTTGAACAAAATCCTCATGATCAGGCCAAGGTTATCTGTAAGAAGTGCGCAAAGACCTTTAGCCGAGGGAAAAATCTGAAAAATTTGAATACCAGTTGCATGCTTAGACATTTAACCAGCATGCACTTGCAAGCGTGGACACAACACCAAACCTCAAGTGCCACATGTGCAACTGATCACAAAGAAGGTAGTCAGCAACGCTACATTGTTTCCCCCACTGTAAGCCCACCGGTTAGCACAGCAGCAAATGTTGAGGTGTCGTTGCAAGGCCACAGCAGTCAGGGAATCCCACTGTTATATCAACGAAATACTGAATCTAGGCCAACAGAAAGAACACCAACTCCATCACCATCATCAACCCTCTCTCAGTCCGCCCTGTCCACCGCTACTTCCACCATATGCAGCTCTCAAGTCCAGCTCACCCTCCCAGACACTATGAGTAGGTCAAGAAAGTACTCAGTCTCTCATCCGCGTACACTGGGTTTGAACGCCCACATTGCCAAACTAATCTCGTTTGAGATGATGCCCTATCGGTTGGTGGAAAGCGCAGCTTTCCGCGAACTCATGGCCTATGCAGTACCATGCTATGACCTACCCAGTCGCCACTTCTTCTCTCGCAAAGCCATCCCAGCCCTCCACCATCATGTGAAAGACCGCATTGTCCATGCACTCAAGCAGTCAGTGAGTGGAAAGGTGCACCTCACAACTGATGCATGGTCCAGTCGGCACGGCCAGGGCCGTTACGTGTCCATCACTGCGCACTGGGTTAATGTGGTGGATGCAGGGTCCACAGGGGACAGCGGTGGTGGGACAGTGCTGCCTAGCCCACGGTATAGGAAACAGTTGGCTGTAGGCGTTCCACCCTCCTCCTCCTCCTCCTCCAGAAGCGAAAGCTCGTCCACAGAGCGCAGTCGTACGAGCACTCCATCTGCAGCTGTCACTGTTGCACACGAGGTGTCCCCCTATCGAGCAGCTAGTGGAAAGCGTCAGCAGGCTGTGTTGCAGATGATGTGTTTGGGCGACAGACACACCGCCGAGGTGCTGGCCGAGTACTTGGAGCGACAAACTGAGTCATGGCTGGGCAGTGTACATCTTGAGGCAGGCAAGGTAGTTAGTGATAACGGCCGTAATTTTGTGGCAGCCATAGCCCTTTCAAAACTCAGCCACATACCTTGCTTGGCTCACACCTTGAACCTGGTGGTGCAGTGCTTCCTCAAAAATTATCCGGAGTTAACAGCCCTGCTCCATAAGGTGCGAAGACTGTGCGCGCACATCCGCTGGTCGCCTGTACACTCCGTTCGTATGCAGAAGCTGCAGCGATTGCTCCACCTTCGCAACCACTGTCTCATTATCGACATTGCAACAAGGTGGAACTCCACCCTGCACATGGTGGAGCGGCTGTGCGAGCAGAGGCAGGCCATAATGCATTTGTGGGAGGATACACGGCCAGGCACTTTGAGAGCAGACATGGAGTTGACAGGTGTGCAGTGGTCGAAGCTGAAAGACCTCTGTAAAGTCCTTCAGTGTTTTGAGGAATGCACACGGCTGGTAAGTGCAGACAACGCCATCCTAAGCATGAGCATCCCACTTATGCGTCTGCTCATGCAAACTTTGACGCACCTTAAGGAGCAGGCGTCTGCAGCCAATGTTGACGAGGAGGAAGAGGTGGAGGGAATCCTTGATGACATTCAGCCATTGTCTGCTCAGGGACCTCTCCTGGACGAGTTGGAGGAAGAAGAGGAGGAGGAGGATGATGATGGGGATGATTACTTAGGGGAGGAGGATGCATCTCGTGGGGCAAGTGAAAATGTTGGCATGGCAAGGTCTGGTACAGGGTTTGTGCGTGACTGGAGGGATGTGGATTTGCCAGAAAGTGCTCCTCCAACCAGCACTCGCAGTGCATCATTGACACCGGGAACATTGGCCCACATGTCAGATTATGCCTTGCAGATCCTAAAAAGGGACCCCCGCATTGCCAAAATGATGAACGATGATGACTACTGGTTGGCCAGCATCCTGGATCCACGCTATAAAGGCAAATTACAAAACATCATGCCACGGGAGAACCTTGACCTAATATTGGCTAATAAACAAGCAACTCTGGTAAATCGGTTGCTTGAGGCATTCCCAGCACACAGCAGCGGTGATGGTTCTCACACGAGCCATACGGGCCGGGGGCAGCTTGGCAGAGGTGTTCATGGTGCACACAGCAGAAGTGGCGTTGGAGACAGGGGTTTCATGACAATGTTGTGGACTGATTTTTCAAGTACCGCTCACACAACTGGTAATACAGCATCGATCGAAAGTGACAGGAGACAGCAGTTGTCAACTATGGTTACAAACTACTTTTCCTCCCATATCGATGTTCTCCCACACAGGTCATTCCCCTTTGACTATTGGGCTGCTAAACTGGACACCTGGCCTGAATTGGCACAATATGCCTTACAGGAGCTCGCTTGCCCAGCTGCAAGTGTGCTATCGGAAAGAGTCTTCAGTGCAGCTGGATCAATCCTGACAGAAAAAAGGACCCGTCTGTCAACCCAAAATGTGGATGATCTAACCTTCAATAAAATGAACCATGCATGGGTTTCCAAGGATTTTGTCCCACCTTCCCCTGATGACACATAGGGTGACAGAAAAATGGCTTGCTTTGGTCCACCTCTTCCTGGGACTTGACCTATTTCGCCTTTTGCATCAGCTGAATGTCCAACATCAACATATGCCACTTTCTAAAACTCCCTAACTGTGCTGCCTCCCCCCCCCCATGGCCGGGGTCACCACCTAGCGTACGACACCGTGCGAGTGCCGTTTCCCTGGACAGGTGGGTAGGCCGACTCTTGGGCGCGGGCACTGGCACAGGGTCCCTCATAGTGCAATCAAGTGTCTTTGACGGTGGTGGTGCACACCTGCCGTCAGACACACCGCCGTACTATGAGGGGCCCAGTGCCAGTACCGACGCCCACGAGTGGGCCCCCCTTGCTTGGGCAGGGCCCCAGCATTTGCAATCTTTACCTCTCCCTGCTCCTCCGCTGTGTAGTCTGGGCTGTCAAATCCATACTGTGCCTGACACCGTCTGAGCCTGCCTCCTGATGTATAGACATATCTTTTGAATGTGTACGCTATCCATACATGTTATCCGGGGATACGGTACCTTTTCTCACCTTTGTGCAATCACTTGCAAGCCATACTGGGCCTAACACCGTCTGAGCCTGCCTCCTGATGTATAGACATATCTTTTGAATGTGTACGCTATCCATACATGTTATCCGGGGATACGGTACCCTTTCTCACCTTTGTGCAATCACTTGCAAGCCATACTGGGCCTTACACCGTCTGAGCCTGCCTCCTGATGTATAGACATATCTTTTGAATGTGTACGCTATCCATACATGTTATCCGGGGATACGGTACCCTTTCTCACCTTTGTGCAATCACTTGCAAGCCATACTGGGCCTTACACCGTCTGAGCCTGCCTCCTGATGTATAGACATATCTTTTGAATGTGTACGCTATCCATACATGTTATCCGGGGATACGGTACCCTTTCTCACCTTTGTGCAATCACTTGCAAGCCATACTGGGCCTTACACCGTCTGAGCCTGCCTCCTGATGTATAGACATATCTTTTGAATGTGTACGCTATCCATACATGTTATCCGGGGATACGTTACCCTTTCTCACCTTTGTGCAATCACTTGCAAGCCATACTGGGCCTAACACCGTCTGAGCCTGCCTCCTGATGTATAGACATATCTTTTGAATGTGTACGCTATCCATACATGTTATCCGGGGATACGGTACCCTTTCTCACCTTTGTGCAATCACTTGCAAGCCATACTGGGCCTTACACCATCTGAGCCTGCCTCCTGATGTATAGACATATCTTTTGAATGTGTACGCTATCCATACATGTTATCCGGGGATACGGTACCCTTTCTCACCTTTGTGCAATCACTTGCAAGCCATACTGGGCCTTACACCGTCTGAGCCTGCCTCCTGATGTATAGACATATCTTTTGAATGTGTACGCTATCCATACATGTTATCCGGGGATATGGTACCCTTTCTCACATTTGTGCAATCACTTGCAAGCCATACTGGGCCTTTCACCGTCTGAGCCTGCCTCCTGATGTATAGACATAACTTTTGAATGTGTACGCTATCCATACATGTTATCCGCGGATACAGTACCCTTTCTCACCTTTGTGCAATCACTTGCAAGCCATACTGGGCCTTACACCGTTTGAGCCTGCCTCCTGATGTATAGACATATCTTTTGAATGTGTACGCTATCCATACATGTAATCCGGGTATACGGTACCCTTTCTCACCTTTGTGCAATCACTTGCAAGCCATACTGGGCCTTACACCGTCTGAGCCTGTCTCCTGATGTATAGACATATCTTTTGAATGTGTACGCTATCCATACATGTTATCCGGGGATACGGTACCCTTTCTCACCTTTGTGCAATCACGTGCAAGCCATACTGGGCCTAACATCGTCTGAGCCTGCCTCCTGATGTATAGACATATCTTTTGAATGTGTACGCTATCCATACATGTTATCCGGGGATACGGTACCCTTTCTCACCTTTGTGCAATCACGTGTAACCCATACTGGGCGTGAGAACGGCTGGCGAGCTGTTAAGCAAGCTACAGCACCTGTGGTTTGCACACGTAAGTTTTTCATTTTTTTCAGGAATGACGGTTAGGCCTAATTTCGGAACTGCGGTTGACCTGCACTTACTGGGAGATCATCGTTCGCGAGTAATAATTGTAATCAGTGATCCCCATCACTAACGTTGTTCAGCGGGTTATCTGCACCTGTAAGCGACAAACGCTGGCCTTTTCAGTGTAGCGCACATGCAGCCACGGACATGTAAGGGCATGACACACCAGTTATTGGCCAATCTCATGTGCCAGAGCCTCACGTTTCCCTCTAGTAAGCCAGACTCGGACCGCGGGGCATGACGGAGTCTCGTTCGTTAACAGAATTAAGCTTGCAATGTGTGCATCTGTTCTGTAGCTGGCATGGTTGAGGTTGCCCGTGTTGAGTCAAATTACGCCGTAGGCTCCACTCCTGGTGGTGCCCTTCTGGACATTCCTTTAAGGTTCAGCCTTGCAACCATACTGCCCACGTAAAACAAACACTTTGCCTTCATGAACGCTGTTTGGAGGGTCATGACTCGTGGGAATAACGACGCCCAATCAGTTAACCTGCTAGAGAGATCCTTCATTGCTCCCAAGCATGACATCACACTCCCTAGGAGGAAGGTAATGCCACTGTGGCGACCGTACTCCTGGGGGCGACACAAGTGCACTGATGCCCAGCCACTGCTCGATGAATCTGCTGGTATATTGACCCAGACCACTACATTCCCCTTGCACGCTACCCGGCCTGAATCTGACCCTGATGAAACTCAGGTTGCCCTTCCCATATACAGTTCCATCTTACACGGTGACAAAGAGGAAGCTGCAGATGAAAGTGCAGGTTCGGCCCACCCGCCATCAGACACACCACCGTACTATCAGGGGCCCTGTGCCAGTGCCGTCGCCAACGAGTGGGCCCCCCCGCTTGCTCAGGATCACAGCACTTGCAAGGTTGAAATACTGTGCAGTGAGATGGAAGATGGGGACGACGAGGAGTCCAGACTAGTACAGGGATTCCCTAGCGAGGAGACTTATTTCATTGTTTTCAATGTTGGGACAGCAATTTTTGGGGAGCACTATACTCTGGAGAATGATAGATGGGGCCCACCATACACTGGAACATTCCAAAGGTGGACATCAGACACTGGAGCAGCATTTACAGGGCCCATTATACACTAGAGCATTAGAAATGGGGCCCATTATGTTTGGAGCATTATTTGGGCCCATAAGACAGTGGAGCTTCATCCATGGGGACCAACATATACTGTAGCATTATGTGGAGCTCATTATATACTGTTTCAAACATTATATGGGACCAGTGATTCTGTATGGAGAAATAGATGGGCCTCGTCATGAGATGTAAAAAGTGAAGTATTTTTCATTGTACTATACCGCTATTTCTCTGCCGTATCGGAGCATGATGAGTTGTGGTATTATGTGTTAAAGGGGCGCTCTTTCGCCCAGGGCACATGAAAACCTGGAGCCAGCCCTACCCCCCCACAACTTTAGCCAAATAACCCCCATTTTTCAGTGCGTAACTTGTATTATGAAGTTAATTAAGGTTGACCAGCTTAAGTAAGAAGAATTGATGCTTTTGGCATTCAAATGAGCACTGTAGGTGTGTTTCCTGTCCTCCTCTCACTGCCGACTTTTATTCCCCATTGACTTACATTGGGTTTCGTGTTTCGGGACGACCCCGACTTTTCCCTATAATCGGCCGATCTTGCTCGACCCGACTTTTGGGAAAGTCGGGTTTCACGAAACGAAACTCGACCATAATAAAACAAAAGTCGCTCAACTCTAGTTGTCATCCTTCATCATTTTGGCAATGCAGGGGACCCTTTTTAGGATCCGCAAGGCATAATCACACATGTGGGCCAATGTTCCAGGTGTCAATGATGCACTGACAGTGGTGGGTGGAGGAGCACTTTCTTGGAAATCCACATCCCTCCAGTCACGCACAAACCCTGGACCTGACCTTGGCACGCCAACGTTATCTCTTGCCCCCTGAGAAGCATCCTCCTCCCCAAAAAAATCATCCCCCTCATCCTCCTCTTTCTCTTCTTCCTCCAACTCATCCAGGTCAGTTGCCCTCGCTGACAATGGCTTCTCTCCTCCTCTTCATCCTCTGCTGCAGAGGCATGATCCTTAATGTACATCAAAGTTTGCATGAGCAGACGCATAAGTGGTATGCTCATGCTTATGATGGCGTCGTCTGCGCTTACCAGCCATGTGCATTCCTCAAAACACTGAAGGACTTTATAGAGGTCTTTCAGCTTTGACCACTGCACACCCGACAATTCCATGTCTTCCCTCAAACTGCCTGTCCGTGTATCCTCCCACAAATGCATCACAGCCTGCCTCTGTTCGCACAGCCTCTCAACCATGTGCATGGTCGAGTTCCACCTTGTTGCAACGTCTATGATTAGGCGGTGCTTGGGGAGGTGGAACGATCGCTGCAGCTTCTGCACACGACTGAAGTGTACAGGCGAGTGACGGTTGTGCGAGCACAGTCTTTGCACCTTATTGAGCAGGGCTGTTAACTCCGGATAATTATTTAGGAAGCACTGGACCATCAGGTTCAAAGTGTGAGCCAGGCATGATATATGTCTGAGTTTTGCAAGGGCTATGGCTGCCACAAAATTCCTGCTGTTATCACTGACTACCTTGCCTGGCTCAAGATGTAGACTGCCCAGCCATGACTCAGTTTGTCGATGCAAGTAGTCGACCAATACCTCCGCAGTGTGTTCTTTTGTCGCCCAAAGACATCATCTTTAAAGCAGCCTGCTGCCACTTACCACTAGCTGTTCGATAATGGGACTCCTCGTGTGCAACACTGGCAGCTGTGGATGGAGTGCTCATGCGACTGCGCTCTGTCGACGAGCTTTCGCTTCTGGAGGAGCAGGAGGAGGGTCGAACGCCTACAGCCAACTGTTTCCTATACCATGGGCTAGGCAGCACTGTTCCACCACTGCTGTCCCCGGTGGAGCCAGCATCCACCACATTAACCCAGTGCGCAGTGATGGACACGTAATGGCCCTGGCCATGCCTACTGGCCCATGCATCTGTTGTGAGGTGCACCTTTCCACTCACTAATTGTTTGAGTGCATGGACAATGCGGTCTTTCACATGCAGGTGGAGGGCAGGGATGGCTTTTCGATAAAAGAAGTGCTGACTTGGTAGGTCATAGCGTGGGACAGCGTAGGTCATGAGCTCTCGGAAAGCTTCGCTTTCAGCCAAACGGAAGGGCATCATCTGTAATGAGATCAGTTTGGCTATGTAGCCGTTCAAAGCCAGTGTACGCGGATGAGAGGATGAGTACTTTCTTGTCCTACTCAGAGTGTCTGGTAGGGTGAGCTGGACTTGAGAGCTGCATAGGGGGAACTAGCGGTGGACATTAAGGACTGAGAGGGGGTTGGTGATGGTGATGGTTGTGTCGGTGATGGCCTAGATTCAGTGTTTTTTTGCAAAAACATTGTGATTCCCTGACTGCTTTGGCCTTGCGACGACACCTCAACATTTCTTGCTGGTGGGGTGCTTAGCGGTGGCCTTTCAGTTGGTGAAGCAATGGAGAGTGGCTGGCTACCTTCAGTTGGAGCAGGTGCACATGTGCTACCTGAGGTTTTGCAGTCCATCCACGTTTGCAAGTGCATGGTGGTTAAATGTCTAAGCATGCAACTGGTGTTTAAATTTCGGAGATTTTTACCTCGGCTGAAGGTCCTTCCGCACTTCTTACAGATAACCTTTGCCTCATCAATAGGATTTTGGTCAAAAAAGTTCCACACTGCACTCTTCCTACTATGGTATAAATTTTGCACGGTGTGCATATTTGACCGTCTGGCCAAGCTGTCCTGTAACTCTTTTTGTTTTTTTAACTAGTTTTGGTACAGCTACGGCCCTGCTAGATAACCGCTGCTGCTATGTCGATGTCTGCTGCGGATCCTTCTCCTCTTCTGAGCTATTGCCAGTGGCCCCCTCTTCCCAGAATGGATGCCAACTGGGTCATCCATCACCTCCTCTTCAATTTTATCTGCACCTTCCTCTGTGTCACCGTGTCAGGTGGTATAGTATGCGGGAAGGGGCACCTGAGTTTCATCAGAGTCAGATTCTGGCTCTGCAAAGTGTGAGGGGAATGTAGTGCTGTGGGTGAATGTACCAGCAGAATCATCTAGGAGTGGCTGTGCATCAGTGCACTCCATGTCAGATTCATCTAGGACTGGGGAGTTCAGGATTTGACTTGATAACCCTGGCATGGTATGTGAGAAGAGCTCCTTGTAGTAATCTGAAGTGTGTGCTGCTGCATCCTTCAATTTTGGTGTGGGTGAAGGACACTAAGAAAGGTGTTGTTCCTGACCAGAAACCTGCACTGACGACTCTGTGCTTGCAGTATTTGTAACTTCAGAAGAGGAGGCAATAGAGCTGGAGGCTGTTTCAGCAATGTAAGCCGAAACCTGTTCCTGATGCTCCGGCTTTAAAAGCGGTTTACCTACTCCCAGAAAAGGGAACCTTAAAGGCCTTCTTGTGCCAGAGGATGACGCAGGCTCAACACCTCCTCCCTTAGCTGCTACTGTGCTTTTGCCATAACCAGCAGATCCACCACCACCATCAGCACCAGCTGCGCCTCCATGCCCACGTACGTGGCCTCTTCCACCATACCTACTCATGTTTGGGAAAATGTATAAAAAATACCAGCAGAGATATGGTACTGTATGAGAAGCGTACTGCTGTGTAAGGTGTATGTAAAAATTTAAATCTCCGTATATATTTCGTTACTCACAGACGCTCTCCCAGTATGTATTTAACCATAATCCAACCCGCAGATATACGGTACTGCATCAGAAGTATACAGCTGTATACGTTTTTGGTGAAACTGTCAATCTCCGTACATTTGTTTCAGGAGTCACACAGACGCTCTGGCAGTATGCATTTGACTGTAATACAACCAGCAGATATACGGTACTGTATGAGACGTGGACAGCTCTATACAGTGTAATGAAATATGGAAATGTCCGTATATGTATTTCTGGAGTCTCACACACACGCTGTGTCTGTATAGATGTGACCGTAATGCGAACAGCAGATATACGATACTGTTTGAGAAGCGGACAGCTCAATACGGTATATGGAGAAATGGAAATGTCTGTATATGTATTTACGGAGTCTCACACACACACGATGACTCTGTATAGATGTGACCGTAAAGCGAACAGCAGATATATGATACTGTTTGAGAAACGGACAGCTCAATAAGGTGTATGGAGAAATGGAAATATCCCTATATGTATTTACGGAGTCTCACACACACACGATGACTCTGCATAGATGTGACCGTAAAGCGAACAGCAGATATACGATACTGTTTGAGAAACGGACAGCTCAATATGGTGTATGGAGAAATGGAAATGTCCCTATATGTATTTACGGAGTCTCACACACACACGATGACTCTGTGTAGATGTGACCGTAAAGCGAACAGCAGATATATGATACTGTTACAGAAGCGGACAGCTGTATATGGTGTATATATGGACAATTTTAAATCTCTGTCTATTTTTTTACGGAGTCAAACACAGATAGCATGTATTTGTCCGTGATACCAGTCGGTACAGGGTAGTGTGTGAGGAGCGTACAGTTCTATATGGTGTAGGTATGGAAAAATGAAAATCTACGGCTATTTTTTTCCGTAGTCACACACAGATGCTGTCTCTGTATAGATTTAACCGTAATCAAACAGCAGATATAGGATTCTGTTTGACAAGCGGACAGCTCTACACGGTGTATGTATGGGAAAATGAAATTCTCCGTCTATCTTTTTACGGAGTCACAGACAGATAGCATGTATTTGTCTGTGATACCAGCCGGTACACGGTAGTGTGTGAGGAGCGTACAGTTCTATACGGTGTATGTATGGAAAATTTTAAATCTCTGTCTATTTTTTTACGGACTCACACACACGCTTTTAGGCATCGGGTTCCTGCAACTGCACAGCAGGAATCCAGAGGCTTGCATTCAGCGTTCTCCCATTCTCCAATGACTGCTCAGGAGCCTGCACAGCAATCCCGGCATTCCAGGTGCCCTGTGGGTCTGGCTGTGGCTGCCACCTCTGGGCCAGCAATAGCAGGGCTGGCTGCTCAGCAGCAAGCTACTTCAGAGGCTAAGTCCTCAAGTCGCGCTACTGGGCATGCTCACGAGACGATCTCCCATTGGAGATTGGGAGTCACATGCTCAGGTCCTTCTCGTGATCTGATTGGTCCATCTTAGGGATCGAGAAGCTTCCGGAAGGTCCCGGCTATAAAAGGTTCGCATGGCCACTCGGCCATGCGCTAGTACAGACTCTACTTGCTGCATGTGTGAATGATGATGGATGCATGAACCTGCGAATGACTCATTAAGACTCCCCTCCCTCTGACATTACGTGTGTGGATAGGGACTTAGTCATAGAGTCAGCGCCAGTCAGTGGCACTCTACAGGCCACAGTGCGTATCATCACCTAACTAGAGTCCGACAGTGCGCCCCTCCTGGACATTGTTGGATAGCAGCTGTGTCAGTCGCCACGTTGCAATCTGCAGCACCTGTGGGCGTCCGCGGTAGCGACGCCGCATGCATGGTAGGTCTAGACGGACTTTGTCCCTCTGCCTTGTGCCCAGCTACTGTGACCATATACCGTGCGTGCATTTCTCTGACCTGTGAGTCCAACAGGCTCAGTATTTATGTTTATGTCTAAGGCATCTCTGTGAAGTTAACAGAGCACGCCCAGTGCACACCGGGTGACGTTCAACCCGTGTGCGATATACCGCCATATTGTGTGTCTGTCATTATATAGCAGCAGTTTAACACCTCTGCACGGTGGACCCCGGGCGGCGAATGCACTTTCTATTTTATATTTAGTGCGTTCCACCGTCCCTAACACACGCAGTCTCTGTATAGATTTGACCGTTATCAAACAGCAGATACTGTTTGACAAGCGGACAGCTCTATACGGTGTATGTAAAAATGTAAATTTCCGTATATGTATTTACGGGGTCTCACACACACACGCTGTCTATGTATAGATTTGACTGCTATACAAACAGCAGATATACAATACTGTTAAGTGAACAGCTCTATGCGGTGTATGCATGGAAAAATGAAAATCTCCGTCTATCTTTTTACAGAGTCACACACAGATAGCATGTGTTTGTCTGTGATACCAGTCGGTACACGGTAGTGTGTGAGGAGCGTACACCTCTATACGGTGTGTGAAAAAATGAACGCTCACTAACTGTGCAGACAAAAGGAATACAAGTTTTTTTGCTTTGAAAAATGCAGTCTGCACAGCAGTGTGCACACAGCAGTGCAGCTATCCTATCAGGTAGCCTTATAAGGTAGCCTAATAAAGACCAGCGCTGCTGCACACAAAAGTGTGAAAAAATGAACACTCGGTAACTGTGCAGACAAAAAGAATAAAATTATATTTGCTTTGAAAAAAGCAGTCTGCACAGCAGTGTGCAAACAGCAATGCAGCTACAGTATCAGGGAGCCTTATAAGGCAGCCTAATAACCACCAGAGCTGCTGCACACAAAAATATCCTCCCCTGTCACTGCACATTAAGTGTTGTATTGTACAGTGAAAATCGCTGTCAGCAGAAGCAGTTTTTTTTTCCTGCCTAAACACTCTCCCTATTGAGAACGAGCAGCAGCAACCTCTCCCTATGCTAAGATCGGCAGAAGTAAGATGGCGGTCGGCGTTCAGGGCTTTTATAGCCAGTGTGATGCCACACAAAGCCAGCCAATCACTGCAATGCTCTTCTCTAAGATGGTGGTTGCCGCTCCCCATGTCATCGCATAGCCCACAGTGTGCGTCCTTGATCACTGGCTGAGAAAAGGTGCTGGAAGCATTATGGGAAACGCGACTTTGGCACTCGAGTCAGCGACCTCATGGCCGACCTCACGCTATGGTCGGGTTTCGATCGGTGAAACTCGACTTTAGCGAAAGTTGGTGACTTTTGAATTTGACCGACCCGTTTCGCTCAACTCTAATCATGACACTTAGTCAGAGAGGAGGAACCGATCTCATAGCAGCAAAAGAACCATTAGTCTTTCTATTTCTGAGGGACAAGAGCAGGACTATAAATAGCGCTCACCCGTAGTGAGAAGCTGGCACTGTGACACATAATCAGTGAGGAAGAACTGATCTATTAGCTGAACAGTTGTTATGTGCTTGCGCTGAACGCAATTGTTGTGTTTTGTTTGTGTGCAGTGACAGGGGAGGATTTCTGGTGGGCAGCAGCGCAAGGCATTAGGCTGCCTGACAGTGACAGGGACCATTTTCTTGTGTGCAGCAGCGCGGATTATTAGCCTGCCTTATTGCAGTATTGCTGTGTGGACACTGCTGTGCAGACTGCATTTTACACAGTACTCCTACTTTTAGTCTGTTTTCCTGCAGTGAACGAACGTTCATTATTTCTTACACCATATAGAGCTGTACGCTCCTCACACACTACCGTGTACCGGATGGTATCATGTATAAATATATGCTGACTATCTTTATGAGACTATGGAAATATATAGGGAGATTAACATTTTCTATTACACTATATACACCGGGTATTTGATGATAGAGTACCTTTGTTCTTAATTTTTTCTTACGGTATAATACATACTGAGTGAGCGTGTGTGGTTTACTCATTCAATATATATGGAGAAAAACATTTTACCCTATACTCTATACACCTCCTATCTTGTGATACAGTACCTTTGTTTGACATTTCGTATTACGTTGAAATCCATACTGGGTGACTGTCTGAGGGTGACTACGGAAATATATACAGAGATTTAAATTGTACCCTACAGTACATATACTTGCTATCTTGTTATCCAGTACCTTTTTTAAACATTTTCTATTATGGTTTAATCCAGACTGAGTGAACGTCTGAGGGTGACTCCGGAAATATATACAGAGATTTACTTTTAGCCAAACACTGTATCCAGCTGTAAAAAACAGTACCCTTTTTTGCAATTAACATTCTGTTGTAATCCATACTCAGCCGGTGATTGTCTGTCTATTACTCCGAAAACGAGGCTATGCGATCTTATATTAAGGAGTCGTTGGAGAAGGGTCTTATTAGACCATCCTCTTCGCCCTTAGGTGCTGGGTTTTTTTTCGTGGCCAAGAAGGGTGGTTCATTAAGGCCTTGTATTGACTATCATTCGCTCTACAAAATTACGGTTAAATTTCAGTATCCGTTACCCCTGATTTCTGGTTTATTCTCTAGAGTTAAGGTGCTTGCTGGTTTACTAAGCTTGACCTCAGAGGGGCGTATAATCTTATTTGCATCAAGCATGGGGATGAATGGAAGATGGCGTTTAATACTCCGGAGGGACATTTTGAGTACCTGGTGATACCTTTTGGGCTCACTAATGCCCCATGTGTCTTCCAATCCTTCATGAATTATATTTTCCAGAACTTTGTGGATAAGTTTTTGATCATCTATCTGGATGATATTTTGATCTTTTCCGGGGATTGGGATTCTCATGTGGAACATGTTCGGACTGCGTTCCGGATATTGAGGGAGAATTCCTTGTATGTTAAGGGATTGAAGTGCCTTTTTGGTGTAAAGAGGATTTCAATTTTGGGATTTATTTTGTCTCCGTCAGCTATTGAAATGGACCCGGCCATGGTACAGGCCATTTATGATTGGGTTCAACCCACTTCTTTGAAGGCTCTCCAGAAGTTTTTGGGTTTTGCTAATTTTATCGTAAATTTAAAGCTAATTTTTCTGGTATTGCTAAACCACTGACTGATTTATCTAAGAAGGGTGCTGATGTGCTGAATTGGTCTTCAGAGGCTGTTTCGGCCTTTCAGGAGCTGAAGCGGAGGTTCACTTCTGCTCCAGTTTTGCGGCAACCTGATGTCTCACTACCTTTTCAGGTGGAGGTAGACGCTTCAGAGATTGGTGCAGGAGCAGTTTTGTCCCAAAAAGATCCGGTGACGTCTAAAATTAATCCCTGTGCCTTCTTTTCCCGAAAGTTCTCCCCATCTGAACGAAACTATGATGTGTTGAATCGGGAATTGTTGGCCATGAAATGGGCATTTGAGGAGTGGAGACATTGGTTGGCGGGAGCTAGACATCAAGTTGTGGTCCTCACTGACCACAAGAATTTGATTTACCTTGAGTCGGCCAAACGCTTGAATCCTAGACAGGTTAGGTGGGCCTTATTTTTTACGCGTTTTGATTTTGTGGTCTCCTTTCTTCCAGGCACTAAGAATGTTAAGGCAGACGCCCTTTCTAGGAGTTTCTTTGCTGATTCTCCTATTGTGACCAAGCCTACTACCATTCTAGGTGAGGGGGTAGTTCTTTCTGCCATATCGCCCGATTTGAGACGTACTTTGGAAGAATTCCAGGAGGACAAACCTGAGCGTTGTCCTATGGGAAAATTGTATGTTCCTGACCAGTGGAGGAAGAGAGTGATGTCTGAAGTTCATTGCTCCGCATTGGCTGGTCATCCAGGTATTTTTGGTACCAGAGATTTGGTGAGGCGGTCTTTTTGGTGGCCCGCCTTATCTCGTGATGTCAGGAATTTTGTGCAGTCCTGTGGGACTTGTTCCCGGTCTAAACCCTGTTCTCGCTCTAGTGGGTTGTTGATGCCCTTGCCAGTGCCTAAGAGGCCATGGACCCATATTTCAATGGATTTTATTTCTGATCTTCCTGTCTCTCAGAGAATGACTGTTATCTGGGTGATTTGTGATAGATTCTCTAAGATGGTACATCTTTTACCACTCCCAAAGTTGCCATCTTCCTCAGATTTGGTACCCTTGTTTTTACAACAGGTGGTTCGGTTGCATGGGATTCCTGAGAACATTGTATCGGACAGAGGAGTTCAGTTTGTTTCCAGATTCTGGAAAGCCTTTTGTTCCAAGCTGGGAATTCAGTTGTCCTTCTCCTCTGCGTTTCACCCTCAGACCAATGGGCAGACGGAGAGAACAAACCAGACTTTGGAGTCCTATTTGAGATGTTTTATATCTGCTGATCAGGATGATTGGGTTTCATTTTTGCCCTTGGCCGAATTCGCTTTAAATAATAGAGCTAGTTCTGCCACCTTGATGTCGCCCTTTACCTGTAACTTTGGGTTTGATCCTCGATTTTCTTCAGGACAAGTGGAATCTTCAGCCTGCCCAGGTGTTGACACTGAGGTAGAGAGAATGCAGCAGATTTGGGACCAAGTAGTGGATAAGTTGTCTCTCTCCCAGGAAAAGGCCCAGCGGTTTTCTAACCGGCATAGGACCATTGGTCCCCGGTTTAAAGTGGGTGATATAGTTTGGTTGTCATCAAAGAATATCTCTATGAAGGTGGCTTCTCCAAAGTTCAAGCCAAGATTTATTGGACCTTACAAGATTTTGGAGATTCTTTATCCGGTTTCTTTTCGATTGGCTCTTCCTATTACGTTTAAGATCCATAACGTGTTTCATAAGTCGCTGTTGAAGAGATATGTTGAGCCAGTAGTTCCTATGGCTGCACCTCCTGACCCTGTATTGGTTGAAGGTAATGTGGAATATGAGGTAGAGAAAATACTGGATTCTCGTCTGGCTAGACAGAGACTCCAGTATTTGGTCAAGTGGAAGGGTTATGGCCAGGAGGACAATTCTTGGGTCTCTGCCTCTGATATTCATGACGATAAATTGGTTCGTGCTTTTCATTGAGCCCATCCTGATCGGCCCGGTGGCGTGGATGAGGGTTCGGTGACCCCTCCTCAAGGGGGGGTACTGTTGTGAGCTCATTTTCGGGTTTGCCTCTGGCTTCTAATGAGGGTTATGGAGCTGGCTGTGCTGACAGAGGAGTAGTGAGTAGTGTTGAACATTCCGATACCGCAAGTATCGGGTATCGGCCGATATTAGCGGTATCGGAATTCCGATACTGACTTCCGATACTTTTGTCATATCGGATTCCGGAATCGGAATCGGAAGTTCCCATCATGCTATGAGCCTGCTTGCTTTGATTAAGCCAATGGGAATCCTCCGAAGTGTGGGCACATCCTGTTAGGCATGTAGGCATGTTAACTATTGGCATGGCTGTGATTGGCTGCCGAAATGATGTCATGATGCACTATAAAAGCCACCGCAGCCGCCATTTCTGGTTCACTCTGCTGTGAATTCAGTTAGAGACAGGCTGCTGTAGAAGACTGTGAGGGACAGTTAGAAATAGCGATTCCACCAAACTTCTAGTGCTTTACCCAGGCTACATAAACCACCACTGTAGCCTTCTTTGCCCTAGCAGCAGTGTTCACAGCTGTCTGCAAGGGCTGTGTGAGTGCAGCTCACGCTGTGGAGTGGGTCCTGCAGCCACGTCAGGCTGTAGGCCACCCAGTGTGATCACTGCTGCCTCATACATCTTTTAATTTTTGAGCTGCATTTTTTACATAATTTCAATCTAGTGTGCTTCCATCCGTATCCATATACGTTGGTTGCAAACACTAGTAGTGGACAGCGGAGCCTTTCTGCAGCCTTTCAGTGCTAGTGTCCACTTTGCTGCACTGTTCACGGCTGTCTGAGAGGTCTCTGACTGTGTGTGAGTGCAGCTCACGCTGAGTAGTGTGTCCTGCAGCTACGTCTGGTTGTAGGACGCTCAGCGTGTCACTGCCTCACACATTTTTCTTTTATTGCAGCTCATTTTTTCTTCTATTAGTGTGCATCCATCCGTCTCCATCTACGGTGGTTGCAAACACTATATAGGAGTACACAGCGGAGCCTTTCTGCAGGCTGTCAGTGCCAATGCCCACTTAGCTGCACTGTTCACGGCTGTCTGAGAGGTCTCTGATTGTGTGTGAGTGCAGCTCACGCAGAGTAGAGTGTCCTGCAGCTACGTCTGGTTGTAGGACGCTCAACGTGCGTCACTGCCTCACACATATTTGTCTTTGAGTGCAGCTCATTTTTTCTTCTCCTATTAGTGTGCATCCATCCGTATCCATCAACATTGGTTGGTTGCAAACACTATATAGGAGTAGATAGAGGAGCCTTTTTTTCTGGCTTGTGCCCTGCAGGCGCAGCCAGATTAGTATTACCAAATTTTTTTGGAGCCTCATCTTTTGCATTGTAGGTTACCTGCCTGCATTGTAATAGCTCCAAAAAGTTGGTGATACTATCAGTTTCAATTCTTTGTTCACATACTTTGAGTTTGTTTCCAACAAAGAAACCACAAAAAAAGTTCACCAAACACTACATTTGGAACTTGTGTAGGCCTCATCAGCTCCTATTAAAGTGTAGTCCACACACACACACTTAATAAAATTTGTGTTTCTTGTACCTGTAACCAGCTGTTCAGGAATAAGCACACTAAGGCCCCCCTTTGTACTTTTCTGCCTATCATAAGCAGTCTGGCAAGATGAAGAAGGCAGGGAGTAAGGCGCGTGGGCGTGGGCGTGGAGTTTCAGCAGGGAGAGGACGTTGGGATTCTGCAGGGAGAGGACATTGGGATTCTGCAGGTAGAGGACGTGGGGATTCTGGGCCTGCTGCGGGCACCAGTGGATCAGCATCCCCCAGTTTTATCAGGCAACAGTCCTTTATGCGCAGCTTTGTAGGACCTCAACGTACCCCACTGCTGCGGGAGGAACAAATTGAAGCCGTTGTCGGATGGATGGCAGCTAACGCATCGACTTCAATTACTTCCACATCTCTCAGGGCCAGAGCACCGAAGAGCAACCATCTGTCTCTTCGCCACCTGCCAAAGTGCCCAGGCCGTCAGAGAGACATGGACAGGAGCCATCACAGTCTCTACTTCTGTTCTCGGAATCTGTTGGCTTGGAAAGAGGGGGCCAGCCAAGCAGCATTCCTGAATGTGAAGAAGAGGGAGTATGCAGTGATGCGCAACTTCTTTGTCCCTCTGAATCTGAAGAGGCGAGTGGGCCAGTGCCTATGGTCAGCACACCTCAGTACGCATCAGATGATGACGAGACTCAGTTGCCACTTTCTGGTGCGTACGGTGCTGGCGACACAACCCCGGAGAATCAGCTGTTTGAAGAGGGGAGGGAAGATGATGAGGTCCTTGACCCATCATGGCGTGAGGAACAGGAAGGTGGTGGGAGCAGCTCGGAGGAAGAGATTCCCCTACCGGCCAAAACAGGAGGCAGAGGGAGGGGGAAGACTTGGTTGCCTGTACCCTCCACTTCGGCACCCGTTAGGAGCATTCCTCATTCCAAAGGCAAAACGGGCGCTCCCAAGAGTTGCAGTGCGTGGTCCTTTTTTGACACAGTTGCAGATGACATTTGCTTTGTCAAATGCAAGCTGTGTCATCAGATAGTCAAAAGAGGGAGAAATGTCAGCAACCTCAATACCACAAATATGTGGAAACATGTGCGCACCAAGCACGAGTTGGAGTTGCAGAGACACCCTGAAGACGTAGGCCAACGTACAGCACCACCTACCACCTCTTCAGTTCGTGTTGGGGCCTCTTCCTCCAGCTCACGCACTGCTGGTTCGGCTTCCTCACAGGATCGCCAAGGAAGAACCTCTGCCACTGTTGTCCGGAGACCCTGTCAGATTCCACCCATAGCAGCACGTTCCCATCCATCACAGCCATCGATAGCACAGGCATGGGATAAAAGGCGCCCTTACTCGGCAAACCATCCCCGAGCACAGTCTCTGAATGCTGGCATTGCCAAACTTCTGGCAGTTGAAATGCTGTCATTCAGGCTGGTGGACACTGACACCTTCCGGGACTTAATGGCATTGGCAGTCCCCCAATACAACGTGCCCAGCCGCTTTTATTTCAGCAGGCGAGCCGTCCCTGCCCTGCAGAAACATGTTGAGGGCAAAATAAAACATGCGCTACTAAACACCGTTAGTAGCAAGGTCCACCTGACCACCGATGCGTGGACCAGTAACCATGGACAGGGACGATACCTTTCCCTCACTGCCCACTGGGTCAATGTTGTGGAGCCGGGTACAGATCTGGAGAGTGGCGCTGTACGTGTTCTTCCAACGCCACGGATTGCAGGACTCCAGTCTGTACACATAGACTCCTCCTCCTACTCAAGTTCCTCAGAAACAGCAGAGCAGGAGCCTGTTACGACCGATATGAGCACAGCCGTGGCCAAACGTCAACAGGCTGTACTCAAATTAATTTCTTTGGGGAATCGAAGCCACACAGCGCAGGAGCTCTGGAATGCTATCAAGCTGGAGAGCGATGTGTGGTTTGGGCCAGCGAATCTCCAGCCAGGCTTGGTAGTGTGTGACAATGGCCGAAATCTGGTGGCAGCTCTTGGCCTAGGCAACCTCACACACATCCCATGTCTGGCACATGTGCTTAACTTGGTCGTGCAGAGCTTTCTGAGGGACTATCCGGATCTGATGCACTGTTGCACAAGGTCCGCATAGAGTGCGCTCACTTGCGGCGTTCCAGCACGGCAAGATCGCGCCTCGCTGCTCTGCAGCGACGATTTGGCCTTCCGGAACATCGCATCATATGTGACCTACCCACCCAGTGGAATTCAACGTTACATATGTTGGAGCGGTTGTGTGAGCAGCAGGCAGCAGTCATGGAGTACCAGCTGCATCAGGCGCAAACAAGTCGCACTGTGCGCCGTTCACACTTCAGCACCATTGAGTGGGCCTCTATGAAGGACATCTGCCTCGTTTTGCGTGCCTTCGATGAATCCACGCGGATGGCGAGTGCAGATGATGCACTAGTCAGCATGACTGTCCCCCTTATCTGCCTGCTTCAACAAACACTGCAAGCACTAAGGGATGAGGTTTCGGAAGAGGTGGAGGATGAGGAGTCCCAAATGCCATCTGCTTCTGGACAGTCTGCGCTACGTGTTTCCTCACAAAGGCCTAGGCAGGGGACACTTTGTGAGGAGGATGAGGAGGAGTCGATGGAGGAGGAAGACATCTCTCCAGAGGAGGGAGGTACACAAACCTCTACTCAGTATGTACAGCGAGGGTGGGGTGATGCAGAGCAGGCCGAGGTCACGCCTCAAACAGGGGACAGCAGTTCTTTGGCAGTTGGGAGTCTGCAGCACATGGTTGATTTCATGCTGCAGTGCCTGAGAAACGACCGCCGCATCGCCCACATTCTCGTCTCAGCTGATTATTGGGTGTACACCCTCCTAGATCCTCGCTACCGGGACAGCGTACAAAGGCTCATACCAACGTTGAACCGGGAGCGTAAACTGCGGGAGTACGAAGAGTCACTGGTGCAGTCCATAATGTTTTCCATTCCACCCGACAGCATTGTTGCTAGTGCTTTACAAAGCAGCTCTGTGCGTCGAGGCAGTGGAGGAAACTCTGCACAAAGAGGGAGCAGAGGCAGCGCCGCAGCACAAGGCAAGACCACTATGGCCCAAATGTGGCAAAGTTTTGTGTGTCCACCACAATTGTCTACACCATCAGCGACGCCTCGAGTCAGCAGGAGGCAACGCTTCCGTCAGATGGTGTCAGACTACATGTCTTGCCCTGTCACTGTACTCCCAGATGGCTCTTCCCCCTTCAAGTTTTGGGTCTCTAAGCTGGATACATGGCCAGAGCTTAGTCAGTATGCATTGGAGGTGCTGGCTTGCCCTGCTGCCAGTGTATTATCGGAACGTGTCTTTAGTGCCGCAGGTGGTGTACTAACAGACCGTCGCACGCGACTATCTTCCGATAATGTTGACCGGCTGACTTTTCTGAAAATGAACAAGGCCTGGATCTCCAAAGACTTTGCCATTCCTCTTACACACTAAATTAGTGGTTGGCAACTGTATCCAGGTCTGCTGGTGTGTTCATTTTTCTACCACCTGAACTATAATCCCTGTGCTTCAACACAGCCAGTTGTCACTCAGATGTGTCGTCTGCACAGAGAAACACACTAGCTCCTGTGTTAGTGGGGTTCAGTAACGCCAGCTGATCCCCTGCTGTGTGGACGGCAAAGTCACCAGCTCCATCAACATTCAAACCACTACTGATTTTTAACCGTGCCCAACTTAGGTCTCTGGCTCCACTGTCTCTACTATTTCCCCTGACCTCCAACCCCGCCATCTACATCTCTGAAGTGGCGTCATCACAATCTACACTTGTTCCTGTGTTCCTGTGGCTCAGTCCCATCAGTTTATCCCCTGATGTGTGTCCGGCAAGGTCTCCTGCTCTGTCCACATTCCCATAACCAGTAGTGGGAATGAGGACAGAGCTGGCGAACTTGCCGGACAAACATCAGGGGATCAACTGACGGGACTGAGCACCAGTAACACAGGAACAAGTGTAGATTGTGCTGACGCCACTTCAGAGATGTAGCTGGCGGGGTTGGAGGCCAGGGTAAATAGTAGAGACAATGGAGCCAGAGGCCTAAGTGGAGCATGGTTAGAATCAGTAGTAGTCAACAACCTCCATGAAAACCGCTGCCCATTGGCCTCTGCATGCGGCATGCGTAATCCTGGGCTCCAACAGTGTCAGTTGGTGTTCAGAAGTGTCGTCTCCACAGAGCCAAACACATTCGTTCAAGTGTTAGTGGGGTTCAGCACTGCCAGCTGTTCCCCTGCTGTGGAGATGGCAAGTCTCCTGCTGCCTTCACCTGCCAAAATCCAGTAGGCCCCAGCCTGCTCCACGCCTAATCCTGGGCTCCAACAGCGTCAGTTGGTGTTCAGAAGTGTCGTCTCCACAGAGCCAAACACATTCGTTTGAGTGTTACTGGGGTTCAGCACTGCCAGCTGTTCCCCTGCTGTGGAGATGGCAAGTCTCTTGCTGCCTTCACCTGCCAAAATCCAGTAGGCCCCAGCCTGCTCCACGCCTAATCCTGGGCTCCAACAGCGTCAGTTGGTGTTCAGAAGTGTCGTCTCCACAGAGCCAAACACATTAGTTCAAGTGTTAGTGGGGTTCAGCACTGCCAGCTGTTCCCCTGCTGTGAAGATGGCAAGTCTCCTGCTGCCTTCACCTGCCAAAATCCAGTAGGCCCCAGCCTGCTCCACGCCTAATCCTGGGCTCCAACAGCGTCAGTTGGTGTTCAGAAGTGTCGTCTCCACAGAGCCAAACACATTCGTTCGAGTGTTAGTGGGGTTCAGCACTGCCAGCTGTTCCCCTGCTGTGGAGATGGCAAGTCTCCTGCTGCCTTCACCTGCCAAAATCCAGTAGGCCCCAGCCTGCTCCACGCCTAATCCTGGGCTCCAACAGCGTCAGTTGGTGTTCAGAAGTGTCGTCTCCACAGAGCCAAACACATTCGTTCGAGTGTTAGTGGGGTTCAGCACTGCCAGCTGTTCCCCTGCTGTGGAGATGGCAAGTCTCCTGCTGCCTTCACCTGCCAAAATCCAGTAGGCCCCAGCCTGCTCCACGCCTAATCCTGGGCTCCAACAGCGTCAGTTGGTGTTCAGAAGTGTCGTCTCCACAGAGCCAAACACATTCGTTCAAGTGTTAGTGGGGTTCAGCACTGCCAGCTGTTCCCCTGCTGTGGAGATGGCAAGTCTCCTGCTGCCTTCACCTGCCAAAATCCAGTAGGCCCCAGCCTGCTCCACGCCTAATCCTGGGCTCCAACAGCGTCAGTTGGTGTTCAGAAGTGTTGTCTCCACAGAGCCAAACACATTCGTTCGAGTGTTAGTGGGGTTCAGCACTGCCAGCTGTTCCCCTGCTGTGGAGATGGCAAGTCTCCTGCTGCCTTCACCTGCCAAAATCCAGTAGGCCCCAGCCTGCTCCACGCCTAATCCTGGGCTCCAACAGCATCAGTTGGTGTTCAGAAGTGTCGTCTCTACAGAGCCAAACACATTTGTTCAAGTGTTAGTGGGGTTCAGCACTGCCAGCTGTTCCCCTGCTGTGGAGATGGCAAGTCTCCTGCTGCCTTCACCTGCCAAAATCCAGTAGGCCCCAGCCTGCTCCACGCCTAATCCTGGGCTCCAACAGCGTCAGTTGGTGTTCAGAAGTGTCGTCTCCACAGAGCCAAACACATTCGTTCGAGTGTTAGTGGGGTTCAGCACTGCCAGTTGTTCCCCTGCTGTGGAGATGGCAAGTCTCCTGCTGCCTTCACCTGCCAAAAGCAACAGGCCCCAGCCTGCTCCTCGCCTAATCCTGGGCTCCAACAGCGTCAGTTGGTGTTCAGAAGTGTCGTCTCCACAGAGCCAAACACATTCGTTCAAGTGTTAGTGGGGTTCAGCACTGCCAGCTGTTCCCCTGCTGTGGAGATGGCAAGTCTCCTTCTGCCTTCACCTGCCAAAATCCAGTAGGCCCCAGCCTGCTCCACGCCTAATCCTGGGCTCCAACAGCGTCAGTTGGTGTTCAGAAGTGTCGTCTCCACAGAGCCAAACACATTCGTTCGAGTGTTAGTGGGGTTCAGCACTGCCAGCTGTTCCCCTGCTGTGGAGATGGCAAGTCTCCTGCTGCCTACACAGTCCTACTACTACTGATTTTTAACCGTGCTCCATAACTAGTTATGGGAATGTGGACAGAGCAGGCGGCATTGCCGGACACACATCAGGGGATTAACTGACCGGACTGAACACCTGTAACACAGGAACAAGTGTGGATTGTGCAGATGCCACTTCGGAGCTGTAACTGGCGGGGTTGGAGGACAGGGGAAATACGAAAATCAGTGAAGCCACAGGCCTAAGTGGAGCTTGGTTAAAATTAGTAGAAGTCTACAACCGATCTTAAAATTTCTTCAATGCAGCCTCAGCCTGCTCCGTGCTTGTCCCTGGGCTTCAACACAGCCAGTTGTTGCTCGGAAGTGCCGTCTTCACAGAGTAAAACACTAGCTCCTGTGTTTGTGGGGTTCAGTAACGTCAGCTGTTCCCCTGCTGTTTTGATGGCAATCTGTCCTGCTGCCTCCCAATTGACAGCACATCAGGCCTCAGCCTGCTAAGTGCTTTTCCCTGGGCTCCAACATCGCCAGTTGCTGCTCATAACTGACTTTGGCACGGGTACTCCCTCCTGCCCAGCTTGGTTCCAGCCCTGCCTGCTGTTTCCGGGAAGTGTCAATGTCAGTTTGCCACCCCAAGTTGCCATGTCGTGTTGCGGTTGGGTTAGCCGAGGCTAGGGTGCCAGCAGTTTAGGTGCTTCCTATGTGGACTGCGGGTTCTGGTAAGAAAGGCTTGTTCCGTAGTGCCAGTAGGACAAGCACCCCCTGTAGGACTGTGTGATTCGGTAACTGCGGCCAGCTTGCGGCATGCCAACTTTGCTTTTCAGGGGTAACTTCTGCTACCCCTCCGGGTTCCAGCACCGTCAGCTGGTTCTCGTCAGAGCCTTTGGCTTAGGTGCCTCCATCTCGGTATCCGAGTTCCGGCAACGTCTGCTGGTCCTTGGTAGTGCTTTGTAGCACAGGTACCTCCTGCTTAGTAACCGGGTTCCAGCACCGTCAGCTGGTCCTCGGTTGTGCCATTGGCTCTTATTCCTTCTGCTGCCCCTCCGGGTGCCAGCACTGTCAGCTGGTCCTCGCTATTTCCATTTGCTCTTGCAGCTTCTGCTACCCCTCCGGGTTCCAGCACCGTCAGCTGGTTCTCGTCAGAGCCTTTGGCCTAGGTGCCTCCATCTTGGTATCCGAGTTCAGGCAACGTCTGCAGGTCCTTGGTAGTGCTTTGTAGCACAGGTACCTCCTGCTTAGTAACCGGGTTCCAGCACCGTCAGCTGGTCCTCGGTTGTGCCATTGGCTCTTATTCCTTCTGCTGCCCTTCCGGGTGCCAGCACTGTCAGCTGGTCCTCGCTATTTCCATTTGCTCTTGCAGCTTCTGCTACCCCTCCGGGTTCCAGCACCGTCAGCTGGTTCTCGTCAGAGCCTTTGGCTTAGGTGCCTCCATCTCGGTATCCGAGTTCCGGCAACGTCTGCTGGTCCTTGGTAGTGCTTTGTAGCACAGGTACCTCCTGCTTAGTAACCGGGTTCCAGCACCGTCAGCTGGTCCTCGGTTGTGCCATTGGCTCTTATTCCTTCTGCTGCCCCTCCGGGTGCCAGCACTGTCAGCTGGTCCTCGCTATTTCCATTTGCTCTTGCAGCTTCTGCTACCCCTCCGGGGTCCAGCACCGTCAGCTGGTTCTCGTCAGAGCCTTTGGCCTAGGTGCCTCCATCTCGGTATCCGAGTTCCGGCAACGTCTGCTGGTCCTTGGTAGTGCTTTGTAGCACAGGTACCTCCTGCTTAGTAACCGGGTTCCAGCACCGTCAGCTGGTCCTCGGTTGTGCCATTGGCTCTTATTCCTTCTGCTGCCCCTCCGGGTGCCAGCACTGTCAGCTGGTCCTCGCTATTTCCATTTGCTCTTGCAGCTTCTGCTACCCCTCCGGGTTCCAGCACCGTCAGCTGGTTCTCGTCAGAGCCTTTGGCCTAGGTGCCTCCATCTTGGTATCCGAGTTCAGGCAACGTCTGCAGGTCCTTGGTAGTGCTTTGTAGCACAGGTACCTCCTGCTTAGTAACCGGGTTCCAGCACCGTCAGCTGGTCCTCGGTTGTGCCATTGGCTCTTATTCCTTCTGCTGCCCTTCCGGGTGCCAGCACTGTCAGCTGGTCCTCGCTATTTCCATTTGCTCTTGCAGCTTCTGCTACCCCTCCGGGTTCCAGCACCGTCAGCTGGTTCTCGTCAGAGCCTTTGGCCTAGGTGCCTCCATCTCGGTATCCGAGTTCCGGCAACGTCTGCTGGTCCTTGGTAGTGCTTTGTAGCACAGGTACCTCCTGCTTAGTAACCGGGTTCCAGCACCGTCAGCTGGTCCTCGGTAGTGCCATTGGCTCTTGTTCCTTCTGCTGCCCCTCCGGGTGCCAGTACCGTCAGCTGGTTCAAGAGGACAAAGAACAGGAAGACAACCACCAAGATGCAGAACAACAAGAGAGAGAAGACAAAGAAGCATAAAAAAACAAAGCAGAAGAACATTAAGCATAAGACTAATACTCTGAGCAAATGATATTATCTTATTTATAAGCAGAAGAAGACTAAGCAGTGTATGGGGGTGAGTCCGTTACTCCTCGTGGTGCCCCTGGAAAAGGCCTGCTGCTGCAGGCCAAACTGAACGCGGACAAATCCTGTTGTAAATCTTTTGTGACAGGCAGAACGGAAGGTGTAAACTTCTAACTTTTCTAGATAACAACTACAGGAATGCCTGACACAAACAAGAATATGATGAAGAAGAATAGGAAGAAGATGAAGAAGTTGAATATGTAGAATAATAATTGTTGAATAAGAAGAATATGAAGAATGTAAGAAAAGGAAGAAGAAGAAGAATGTAAAAAAAGGAAGTAGAAGAATTTAAAAAAAGGAAGAAGAAGAAGAATGTAAAAAAAGGAATAAGAAGAAGAATGTAAAAAAAGGAAGTAGAAGAATGTAAAAAAAGGAAGAAGAAGAAGAATGTAAAAAAAGGAATAAGAAGAAGAAGGTAAAAAAAGGAAGAAGAATAAGAAAGAAGAAGAAAGAAGAAAGAAGAAGAAGACATACATGTCTGGCAAAATATAAATGAGGCTAACATAGTCAATATCTTTGTAACTCCTAACGTCTTTAAAAAAAAAAGTTTAATTCCTGCTATTCCATTTGATTGGGCTAAACCTCTATGGCTTTATTGTGTCCTCCACCTCCCACAATACATTCTACATTATTCTTAGTTGTTTTTCTTCATGTAGAATTAACCTGCAAGGAAAGAAAGGGTTTTTTTTAATTCCGATATTTTGGCCCCATTGACTTGCATTGGTTCCCGGTATCGGAATCGGCGATACCGATACTTTTTTTTAAGATCGGCCGATCCATTCCGATCCGATATTTTCAAGTATCGGCTGGTATCGCTCAACTCTAGTAGTGAGTTCTCTATCTGGACTCCCTCTGTTGGTGAAGGGAGGTAATGAAGCTGATCTAAATGGCAGAGACCGGCCACCTGAGGAAGCGGACTGTGATTGGATATCAAGAGTTTCAGATTGGATTTAAGGCAGCCGACTCCCTAGTTTCTTGCTGGTGATTTTTCCTGACTGTGGCTTCTGGTTTCCAGTTTGGTTCCTGCCTTCCTAAAGCTAAGTTTTCTCTGCTATTGTTCATATGAGTTTTTGTCTGGTTTACTTAGTTTTTGTGTTCAGCCAGCCCTGGCTGGGACTGGGCTGAATCCCCATTTTGTCTCTGATCAGTTGATCTCTTTTGCTCTGTCTTCAGAATATACCTGAGTGCTGATATAGTGATTTTGAAGTCTAGCGACTTCAGGGCCTTTTTCTATCAGACGTGTTGGACATTCTTTTTGGCAGGGTTTTTTGCGTGATTGCAGACAGCAGCTTTTCTTTCCTGTCCTTTCTTATTAGCGAGGGCCCCATCGTTTGCTCAGCCTATCTTTCTACCTGTGTCTGTGTTTTCACCTTGTTTCACCGACAATACATGTTGGGGGCTGTCTATTGCTTTGGGGTCTGCTCTGGGGAAGTTTAGATTTTCCCTTTCTTTCTTTAGGCTTACTTAGTTCTCCGGCCGTGACGAGGCGTCAAGGACCACCGTAGGCACGCTCCACGGCTACTGCTAGTTGTTGTGGATAGGATCAGGTGTCTGCAATCTGCTAGTTACCAACCTCTCTTGTTTTCTGGGCTTAGCTTGCTTTTTGATTTTTCCTCTTCGGTGACTCGTTCATAACAGTCTCCTCTCATGGCAATCCAATAGAATCGCCTACGGCCTGTGGCTTCAGTCTTTTGCACTCCAAAATGAACAGACAGATTATGATAGGCAGTGAGGACCATGTGTACATCTCTAGCTGTCATCACAATTTGATGGATACGAGTAACGGTGATGGGATCCACGCTACTGTGATACAGCAACCTGTTATTCCCAAAGAACCGTTTTCGCAGTCTCCACAGACAAATTAATTGAGGGTCAGCATCACCTCTGCGAATTCTCCCAGGAGGTTTTCCCTTGATTAGTAATTTCCAAAATTTCAGCAATCACTCGACTTTGCTTCTGGACTTTTATCCATCTAGTTTCCTGTAGCGGACAGTCTGGACTGGCTTACTGACACTCAAATATAAATTAATATTTAAAAGTACCACAACACTGTATACTGTTGTACGCTTCGAATACATTTCCCTTTTTTAAATTTTTAGATTCTGGTGTAATCCGAACTGAGCCTGTGACAGTTTGTGTCAGACTCCTGAAAACTATAAGGAGATTTAAAATGACACCAATACCGTATGCAGCTGTACCCTTTTTGGACATTTTATATTCTTGTCTAATCTATACTGAGCCTGGGAGTGTATTTTTCTGACTCCGGAAATATAGACGGATATTTCCAATTACCCCTCGACTGGATACACTTTGTATCTGCTGATACAGTACTTTTTTCATCTTGTTTGAGTACGTTTAAATCCATACTGACTGTGTGAGCGGGTGTGGTTGACTCATGAAATCTGGTGGTTGGAAAAAAGAATGGAAACACATGGAAACATCAACCAAACTTAGGTTAATATGGTGTAGGTCCACCTTTTGCAGTGATTACAGCCTTTATTATCCGAGGTATGGATTCATACAAGGTGTGAATTGTTTCCAAAGGAATAGTAGCCCATTCTTCAGTTAAAACACCAAACAGTTCTTTGAGCGACAATGGTGGCGGAAATCGACGTATAACTTGAATCTAAAAAATCTGCCATAAATGATCAATAATGTGGAGGTCTAGGGATTGTGGGGGACATACAGTTGTGGCCAAAAGTATTGACACCCCTGCAATTCTGTCAGATAATACTCAGTTTCTTCCTGAAAATGATTGCAAACACAAATTCTTTGGTATTATTATCTTCATTTAATTTGTCTTAAATGAAAAAACACAAAAAGAATTGTCCTAAAGCCAAATTGGATATAATTCCACACCAAACATAAAAAAGAGGATGGACAAAAGTATTGGCACTGTTCGAAAAATCATGTGATGCTTCTCTAATTTGTGTAATTAACAGCACCTGTAACTTACCTGTGGCATCTAACAGGTGTTGGCAATAACTAAATCACACTTGCAGCCAGTTGACATGGATTAAAGTTGACTCAACCTCTGTCCTGTATCCTTGTGTGTACCACATTGAGCATGGAGAAAAGAAAGAAGTGTCGAACCCATATGACACACGTGACCCTGATACACCGCCTCCAGTGGGGCGAATTTAAATAATAAACACGTGCAGCTGGATACACCGCCTCTAACTGGTGAATTTAGACATTACACGTATATACAAGTCTCAAAACCCCGCCTCCAGTAAGGCGAATTTAAATAATAAAGGGGAACCTGGGAAACATTAACAATGGTGGGCCCTGCGATAGGGAATAGGGAAGTGGAGACCTCCTGAGCTCCCCTGAGCCAGTGTCCCTGCAATCCTAACGTTCCCTATGCCGGTTCCGCACCGGGCGCACAACAGGAACCTAAAAACCCTAGCTCGCCCTGACCTAAACCCTCACTAGGGAATAGGTCGGTGCGGAAACTAATCCCGCCACTGCACTAAAACACACATTAGGAAAGATGACAAAACAAGGGAAACACCACTTAGCTTTGCTCTGTTGCGTACACTCCTAGCAACAGAGCCCACCACCTGTGTGCATCTTCTCCTCCACCCGGAACCATCACCATAACTGGATCCTTCACCATAGTGCAGCCTTGGAGTAGAGTCCACCACCAGTTGCAGCTGTCCAGTAACAGAGTCCCAAAGATGAGTTCAGCTCCTGCCCAAAAAGTCAAGTATGCTTGAGTCCAGCTCTCAGCAACCAAGTCCCGCATGCTGAATGCAACTCTCTCCTTAGTCATCACTCCACCAAGCCATGCAAGCACTTCCTGCCAACACCATAAACTGTGACTCCACCACACCATGCCAGCCCTTCTTGCAGACCACCTAGCTGCCACTCGTCCCGTCTGGCTGGGCTGTGCAGGACTCTTGTTCAGCTCCTTCATTCACCCAGGCTTCCTTGTGAATGACTAACACACAATATCACCAGCAGTGATTGAACACACCTGGCTCTCTTATATAGAGCCTACCACCTGATTTGTAATTGCGTGCACATTAACCCTAAAACTAAGGTGCGATACCACTCACCACCACCGGGCAACTTAGAATGAACGACACCACGTGTAATAATTCTAATGGCCACCGGGGGCAATCACATCACTTTGGCACCTAGCCAAAGGAAAAAAGTTCACTTATCCATTTAATCTGTCAGATCCATGCTGGATCATGACAGTCCCCCCTCCTTAATGAGGGGCCTCTGGACCCTCAAGACCACTCCTCATTAGGGAAACACCTACAGCGGGGACGCCCAGATCCTGAGTTCACCCCACCACTACCTGACACTTTAGGTTAATGACAAACGCACTGCTGGTATTGACAATATGTGTTCTGGAGGCACCACTCATCTCCACAGCGAAGACCTGGGGAACGAGTTTATGTATGTGTATGTTTGCTATGAGCTGATCAGACTCCAAAACACACTTCCACAGGATGTTTTTGGTGGCCACCCATACATGCTCATTCACACACAGGTCCGGACCTGAACGTTTATTGCCACACATTCGTTTGTCATATTTTGGTGAACTCATTCTGGACTCGACAACAGAGGCGTCCCCCTGAGTCCACACTCACACCCCCGCTATTCACCAAGGGACACCACCCTCCAACCCTTTCACCATGAGGTCTGCGCCTCCCAGGGTTGGTTAATGGCGAGGGGTGAGATTTGTCCCTACTCCCCCGCAGCACACCTGCTGCTCACACCTGGAGGTGAAGGGACCGGGATACGGAGGAAATATACACTCGCTGGTCGCCTTCCTCCACACGACCAGGAGGGGGCAGCTTCTTCGGTAGTACTGAAGATTTGGTGTGAGCCCAGCAGACTATCACCAGTCTGCTCACTACAGGGACGTACCCCTTCACCTCGGGGAACCCCAGACAGCACCATGGGGATCACCAACTCCACCCACCTGTCTGGTTACGTCCGCCTGTATGAACAAGTCCTGCTGCCCAGCAGCGACTCCAGGGGGCTTTTACCAAAGCCGCAGGGACATGGAGGAAAAAATACACTCGCTGGTCGCCTTCCTCCACATGACCAGGAGGGGGCGGATTCTTCGGTGTTATTGAAGATTTGGCGTGAGCCCCGCGGACTATCACCAGTCTGCTCACTACAGGGGCGTACCCCTTCACCTCGGGGAACCCCAGACAGCACCATGGGGATCACCAACTCCACCCACCTGTCTGGTTACGTCCACCTGTATGGACAAGTCCCGCTCCCCAGCAAGCGACTCAAGGGGGCTTTTGCCAGACCCGCAATTTGCCAAAGCCGCCATTTTGATTTCCTGGTTACCTGAGCAGAGGCCCCAGACCCTGATAACTGCTGCTGCAGCGTCTCTAAACACCTTGCCGCTCCCCACTTACCTCAGTGAGGCCCGGCAGAAATTACTCAGCGGTCTCCACACGGCCAAAGCTCACCAGAAAAAAAAAATGTAGGGTTGGTGATAATGTCACAGTCACGTGTGTCTGGATGCAGCGAGTACCACAAGGCGAACCCATATGACACACGTGACCCTGGATACACCGCCTCCAGTGGGGCGAATTTAAATAATAAACACGTGCAGCTGGATACACCGCCTCCAACTGGCAAATTTAGACATTACACGTATATACAAGTCTGGAAACCCCGCCTCCAGTAAGGCGAATTTAAATAATATAGGGGAACCTGGGAAACATTAACAATGGTGGGCCCTGCGATAGGGAATAGGGAAGTGGAGACCTCCTGAGCTCCCCTGAGCCAGTGTCCCTGCACTCCTAACGTTCCCTATGCCGGTTCCGCACCGGGCGTTTAACAGGAACCTGAAAACCCTAGCTCTCCCTGACCTAAACCCTCACTAGGGAATTGGTCGGTGCAGAAACTAATCCCACCACTGCAGTAAAACACACATGAGGAAAGATGACAAAACAGGGGAAACACCACTTAGCTTTGCTCTGTTGCGTACGCTCCTAGCAGCAGAGCCCACCACTGTGTGCATCTTCTCCTCCACCCGGATCCATCACCATAACTGGATCCTTCACCATAGTGCAGCCTTGGAGCAGAGTCCACCACCAGTTGCAGCTGTCCAGTAACAGAGTCCCAAAGATGAGTTCAGCTCCTGCCCAAAAAGTCAAGCATGCTTGAGTCCAGCTCTCAGCAACCAAGTCCCGCATGCTGAGTGCAACTCTCTCCATAGTCGTCACTCCACCACGCCATGCCAGCCCTTCTTGCAGACCACCTAGCTGCCACTCATGCCCTGTGGCTGGGCTGCGCAGGACTCTTTTTCAGCTCCTTCATTCACCCAGGCTTCCTTGTGAATGACTAACACACAATATCACCAACAGTGATTGAACACACCTGGCTCTCTTATATAGAGCCTACCACCTGATTTGTAATTGCATGCACATTAACCCTAAAACTAAGGTGCGATACCACTCACCACCACCGGGCAACTTAGAATGAACGACACCACATGTAATAATTCTAATGGCCACCAGGGGCAATCACATCACTTTGGCACCTAGCCAAAGGAAAAAAGTTCACTTATTCAATTAATCTGTCAGATCCATGCTGGATCATGACAGAAAGAAAACCAAAGAACTGTCTGAGGACTTGAGAAACCAAATTGTGAGGAAGCATGAGCAATCTCAAGGCTACAAGTCCATCTCCAAAGACCTGAATGTTCCTGTCTCTACCGTGGACAGTGTCATCAAGAAGTTTAAAGCCCATGGCACTGTGGCTAACCTCCCTAGATGTGGACGGAAAAGAAAAATTGACAAGAGATTTCAACGCAAGATTGTGCGGATGTCGGATAAAGATCCTCGACTAACATCCAAACAACTTCAAGCTGCCCTGCAGTCCGAGGGTACAACAGTGTCAACCCGTACTATCCGTCAGCGTCTGAATGAAAAGGGACTGTATGGTAGGAGACCCAGCAAGACTCCACTTCTTACCCCGAGACATAAAAAAGCCAGGCTAGAGTTTGCCAAAACTTACCTGAAAAAGCCTGAAACGTTTTGGAAGAATGTTCTCTGGTCAGATGAGACAAAAGTAGAGCTTTTTGGGCAAAGGCATCAACATAGAGTTTACAGGAAAAAAAAGGCATTCAAAGAAAAGAACACGGTCCCTACAGTCAAACATGGCGGAGGTTTTCTGAAGTTTTGGGGTTGCTTTGCTGCCTCTGGCACTGGACTGCTTGACCGTGTGCATGGCTTTATGAAGTCTGAAGACTGCCAACAAATTTTGCAGCATAATGTAGGGCCCAGTGTGAGAAAGCTGGGTCTCCCTCAGAGGTCATGGGTCTTCCAGCAGGACAATGACCCAAAACACACTTCAAAAAGCACTAGAAAATGGTTTGAGAGAAAGCACTGGAGACTTCTACTGTAAGGTGGCCAGCAATGAGTCCAGACCTGAATCCCATAGAACACCTGTGGAGAGATCTAACAATGGCAGTTTGGAGAAGGCACCCTTCAAATATCAGGGACCTGGAGCAGTTTTCCAAAGAAGAATGGTCTAAAATTCCAGCAGAGCATTGTAAGAAACTCATTGATGGTTACCGGAAGCGATTGGTCGCAGTTATTTTGGCTAAAGGTTGTGCAACCAAGTATTAGGCTGAGGGTGCCAATACTTTTGTCTGGCCCATTTTTGGAGTTTTGTGTGAAATGATCAATGTTTTGCTTTTTGCTTCATTCTCTTTTGTGTTTTTTTTTCATTTAAGACAAATTAAATGAAGATAATAATACCAAAGAATTTGTGTTTGCAATCATTTTCAGGAAGAAACTGAGTATTATCTGACAGAATTGCAGGGGTGTCAATACTTTTGGCCACAACTGTATGAGATGCTCAACTTCATTACAGTGTTACTCGTGCCATGCTTTAGCGATTCGAGCTGTGTAAATTGGTGCGTTATCATCCTGAAAGATGGCTTCCCCTCCGGGAACAGTGCTTGATCCACAGGATGCACTTGGTTGCCCAAAATGCCTATATAATCGTGGCTGTTACTTCTACAATTAAGGGATATCATTGGCCTGGAGTTTGTCCACGAAATGTCACCCCAGATCATCACAGAACATCCGCCATGCTTTACGGTTGCGTGAAGGCAGGCTGGATTGAATGTTTCTTTAGGCTATCTACAAACGTACACTCGGCCGGAGGTCGTAAATAGGGTAAACGATGATTGGTCTGAGAATATAAAATGTTTTCACAGCTCAATAGTCATTTTCTGTAGGTTTCTACACCACTCTAAATGCATGGAAACATTTGTCATTGAGAGAAGTGTTTTTACAATTGCAGCGATTACGTGGAATCCAGATTTGTGCAGCTCGCGACAAACTTTTTTCGTGGAAACTGTGTTCTGTAGGTGTTCATTGAGCTCTGCATTGTTTTTCCGAGCAGTGGTCTTTCGATCCTCTATCTAAATTTGCCTTACAGTCCGACAGTAACGCTCTCAGTCTACTTCGACTTTCGGCCGGACCTGTGCTTTGCTTCAGACGTTTTTCCTTCTCTTTCAAACGTAGTCATTAATTTGGAGACAGTACCATTTGACACGCCAAGCATAGGGCACTTTCTGTTACACTAGCGCCTGCCATACCAGCATCAACAATTTGGGCTCTTTGAAAATCACAGAGGTCTGCAATTGGAATAAGTTTTTCCTCAATGTTCTTAAAATTATGCAAAACAAACATTTAATTTACATACACATATCACATTACACAAATAATCAACTACAAAACATTAACATATGGCATGGTTTGCATGTTTATAAGATGTTTGTAGATTATGATGACAACACATTAGGTGTTTGTAAATAGAAACACCAGCAAAAAATATCAAATGTCCATGCTATAAGGCGACTCAATATCATACTGCAATAAAGGAGGAACAACGAGTACATATAGCCAAAATCACAAAGGAGAGTTATATTTATCAAAAGTTATACTTTAATAAATATATGTAATACAAACATCATATGTTGACAAAAATGCATGGGCATATATAAAGGTCATGTGACTAAATCCATGGGTCAATTTTAATGACCAGGAAAATCGGGGACCCAAAATTTAGATAACACATGTACCATTCAAAAAGAGTCATATAGAGAGTTAAAGGTAGTTTAGAATCACATGTTATCCAGCGATAGGGATTAAACAATACTGACTTCCCCAAAGCATACAATTCCTATACCACTAGGTAAGCAGCCTCTCATAGACACTGATTAGCATCTCTATAAGTGTATAATACATTGCGCGGTGGAGAAAAAGTTTATAAGAGAAGTAATGCAAAGTAATTAGCCATAGTGGTATGTGTGGAGTCCCGTCAAGACCTTGGTCATATACCCCGACGCGTGTTTCGCGTACACAAGGTATCGCTTCCTCAGGGGGCGTGGCCTAATCCCGGTCTCGGTCGGGTATTTATGACAAGTGAGTCCGGTCATGTGACTAAAGTGCCTAGTGAGTAGTGCGCAGGCGTGAAACACGGAAATGTGCTGCCCACCACATCCAGACCTCGCTCTCGGCTCACACAAGATGGTCACATGATGGGGCTGGTACCAAGCACCCACACACGTCACACATTTGCGGCGTTGTACCGAGGGTGAATGCAATAAGGCAGTGTGAATGAAAGTATATAGAACAGTGATAGGCTTAATGCCAAAATATCACAATAACAAAGGATAGTGCGAAAGAAAAAATGTGAAAGAAAGTGAATTCTAATTATATTAATTTTATATGAATATGCATAAATAAATGTACATGAATAAATTATGAATATAGCTGAGCATAAGTGACAATACAAAAAATGTGACAAAATATAATATAACTTGTGCATAACATATGTTGTCCATCTCACATGCCCTCTCATAGAAAGTAAAACATATATATTTATAATATATTACCAAATTTGCATCCAATATATTAAGAAATCTTTCTTTGAAAAGAGGTTCCCTTGCACATATATGCTCAAAACAGTAATAGTCAGACAATGTAATCATTTGAGCAAAGAATATAAGAAAAAATATTATTTAAGAAAAAATCATTTTTCACAATGTAACAAATTTAATATGATATTCTTAAATTACATGGAGATCCCAGAGAAGAGGTAAAATGCTTTGTAGAAGGATTTAATATATCATTTATTCATCTTTACATCTCTTCCCTTGAAGTAGTAATCTCCACTTTCTTCATTTTATTTCTTTCTTCATCTCATATTGCATTTTTCTTATTTTTCTTAATTCTTGTTTTCATCTTTTTTGCACACCAATAAAATGATATTGTCGAAAAATATTGCTGAAGCAAACAATGCACAAATCCATCGGACACAACCAACTAAAAACAACCAAGACAAAAATATAAAAATCAATGGTGGCAGGTAGAGATAATGCACCACAGACAAAATGGATATATTTTTATAAAAAGGAAGAAAACCCATGAGTCTCATTGAGACCCCTTGGAGTCATCGTGTCCAGTGTTGTAATCCACTTGCACTCTCTTTGTGCAAGGAGGCGTGGGATATCGCCTCCTCTAATTCCACACTGGACATGATCAATCCCCCTCACCGAGAGAAACTTAGGATCACATTTGTGAAATTGCAAAAAATGACGTGGTAGAGTTTTTAATTAAGCTATATCAGTGGCATTTTCAGCCGCCATTATATCACGCACATGTTCCCGAGTTTGTGTACCCAGGCGTCTAGTTGTCATTCCAATATACACTTTAGGGCAACTGCATCTCGCGTAATATATTACCTGGGTAGTTCCACAGGTGATATGAGAATTTATAGAAAAAATCTTCCTACCATCTGAAGATGCAAATTCTGATGTACGACAGATATTACTGCAAGCTATGCAGTTGCCACATGGAAAGCATCCCCTAGGTAGACCACGTGAACCAAAAATGTTTTGCTTAGGCGTTGGAATGTAATGACTTGATACAAGCAAATCTTTAAGATTTCTACTACGTCTAGAGGTCATAGATGGATATTTAGTCAGATATTTTGATAAAATTGGATCCATTAAGAGAATATCCCAATGTTTTTGTAAACAATTTCTCATTGAGACCCCTTCTCCATTGTATGTGGATATGAAACGGACAACATCTCTATCTTTATTCATCTTAATCCGAGGACATAACAAATCCTCTCTTGACTGATATTTGGCCTTTTCATATCCTCTCTTGATGGATTTATTGCTATATCCCCTTGCTTTAAATCTAGATTTCAAGTCCTTGGCCTGTGATTCAAATCTGGCAGTTGAAGAGCAGATACGCTTCATTCTCAGATGCTGACCAACTGGGATGGCATTTATTGTAGAATAGGGATGACTAGAATCCGCATGCAAAAGAGAGTTAACAGCAGTGGGTTTCCTGTATACATCAGTCTGCAAGTAACGATTCTCATCCACCTCAATCTTTATATCTAGGAAGTCCATTGCCTTTTTACTCACTTGATAGGTCAATTTAATATTGAACCCATTAACATTCAATTGTTGCATAAATTGATGTAACATATCCTCTGATCCCTGCCATATGATGAATAAATCATCAATATAGCGTAACCAGCACTGCACATGGTCAGCGACCCGTGCACCTCCCCCGCCAAAAATCTCCCTCTCCCAGAAACCCAGGAAGAGGTTGGCGAAAGAATGCGCACAGGCCGCACCGATGGCAGTGCCAGGTTGTTGCAGATAAAAGACATCCCTAAAGACAAAAAATTTTTTTGTCAAAATGAATGTTAACAATTCAATAACAAGGTCACAAATAGCATCATCCCAGTTGCTTGCATCTAAGAAGAAGCGAACCGCCCGTAGACCATCATCATGCCGAATACACGTGTAGAGAGATTCTATATTGGCTACCACCAACCACATATCTTCCTCCAATTGAATCCCATTGATCCTACATAGGACTTCCGATGTGTCACGGGCATAGGAGGGAAGCGTCTCCACAATAGGTTTTAAATAAAAGTCAACAAACTTACAAATAGGATCGCTTAAACCCCCCACCCCCGAGACAATCGGACGGCCAGGAGGGTCAGTGGGATTTTTATGTATTTTGGGGATAAAATACAGAGTCGGAACTTTAGGTTTTTTGGTAAGAAGTCCATCTACAATTATTTTGGGTATTACTCCCTTCTCATACGCATTAAGCAGAATGACTCCCAATTCTTGTTTGAATTTGTCAATGGGATTGTGATCTAATTTATGATATGTGTCCTTGTCCTTAAGATGTCTGAGTGCCTCTCTTTCATAAAGGTCCTTGGGCCACAGGACTATGTTTCCCCCCTTGTATGCTGGTTTTATAACAATATCATCATATGTCCTTAATTTTTCAAGAGCTAATCTCTGTTTAGATGTCAGATTGTCACATCTACGTCTACATGATATGTTTTGGAAGTCCTGCACTACCATTTTTGTAAAGACTTCCACCGCCGGACACAGAGACAAAGGGGGAAACTTAGTCGATCTAGGATAACAATTTTGGGGAAAAACATTTTTTGTACCTGAAGATTGTTCTTCCAGAAGATCCTCAAGTGCCATGAGTGCCTCACATTCTATATTCTCTACTGCTGGCATATGGACATCTTTTTCATGTAATTTTTTTAAAATTAATTTCCTTGAGAAGAGGTGTAAATCTTTTGTAGCTGTAAAAAGATCAAAATTATTAGTTGGAGAAAATGATAAACCTTTCTCCAATACCTCCAGCTGATCATTGGAGAGAATGTGATAAGACAAATTAATTACCTCCAGACCCTTCTTTTCTTTTTTGTTTTGCTGATTAGCTTGAGGAGTCTTACGTTTGACAGCTTGTCTTTCTCGGTTAAACCCAGAGTTACGTAGATCATAGAATCTAGAATGTGATCTGTTAGATCCTTCACTTGATGTTACCGATATAGTGGAGGCAGATCTGGCACGAGAGGATCCTCGGGCACGATAAGGTTTTCTATTCCATCTGTATACCATATTAGATTGTTGATCAGTCACATCCCGTTGGAATTTCTTTGATTTATTTTCACAAATGCTTTTCTCTCATTTGACAAATTCATTTTCAAGTTCAGTATTGAATCTGACTAAAGCCTCATTAGATAAATCCTGTTTTAATTGATTTTGCAGTTCCACAATGTCCTTATCTAAATTCTCCAAAGTGATCTGATTATTGGATGCCAGTAGCTCCATGAATCCCCTGGAACATGTTGTAGCCAAATCCTCCCATTTTTGGCGAAAGATAAGGTCATCAACCTCAAATGAGGGAAATACTTGAATCCTAAGACCTCTTGGTATTAATCCTTTCTCAAGGTACTTGTTTAAAAAGACCCGATTCCACCAGGTCCTCATACATTTATTCAAAACATCTTTTAATTTATTAAAAATATCCTGTTTATCTCTACCATTACCCATTGGCAAAACCCCTGGATCATCACAGAATACATCATTCAATTGTGGCAGCCATGTCTGTTCACGGGCTTTATAATCCATATTAGAACTGGCTTTGAAAGCTGTGAAAAACACAGAAATAATCAATTGTAAATAGAAACACCAGCAAAAAATATCAAATGTCCATGCTATAAGGCGACTCAATATCATACTGCAATAAAGGAGGAACAACGAGTACATATAGCCAAAATCACAAAGGAGAGTTATATTTATCAAAAGTTATACTTTAATAAATATATGTAATACAAACATCATATGTTGACAAAAATGCATGGGCATATATAAAGGTCATGTGACTAAATCCATGGGTCAATTTTAATGACCAGGAAAATCGGGGACCCAAAATTTAGATAACACATGTACCATTTAAAAAGAGTCATATAGAGAGTTAAAGGTAGTTTAAGAAGTATCATTTCTCCTTGCGGAGAATGACATGCTAAGCATGTCGAGGTGAGGAGACTTAAAGCCGCAATGCTCCTCTGGGAAATATGCTAATTATGCAAATTGTCTCTTCAGAGAGGAAGAGGACTAGAACTCTAGTGCCACCTATTGGAGGTAGCAATCCTAAAAGTCAATGTTGACCCTTTAACGAGTCTAGTTACATGACTTAGGATAAAAGCCAAACCAGAATCTCCATTTGCAGACACTGTGTTTCGGGGTACTGCCCCTCATCAGTGCAAAGTGGGAGATCTGGTTTGGCTGTGAGAGAGGCGTCTGACCGATATCCAAGAAGTATAATTTCTCCTTGTGGAGAATGACATGCTAAGCATGTCGAGGTGAGGAGACTTAAAGCCGCAATGCTCCTCTGGGAAATATGCTAATTATGCAAATTGTCTCTTCAGAGAGGAAGAGGACTAGAACTCTAGTGCCATCTATTGGAGGTAGCAATCCTAAAAGTCAATGTTGACCCTTTAACGAGCCTAGTTACATGACTTAGGATAAAAGCCAAACCAGAATCTCCATTTGCAGACACTGTGTTTCGGGGTACTGCCCCTCATAAGTGCAAAGTGGGAGATCTGGTTTGGCTGTGAGAGAGGCGTCTGACCGATATCCAAGAAGTATCATTTCTCCTTGCGGAGAATGACATGCTAAGCATGTCGAGGTGAGGAGACTTAAAGCCGCAATGCTCCTCTGGGAAATATGCTAATTATGCAAATTGTCTCTTCAGAGAGGAAGAGGACTAGAACTCTAGTGCCACCTATTGGAGGTAGCAATCCTAAAAGTCAATGTTGACCCTTTAACGAGCCTAGTTACATGACTTAGGATAAAAGCCAAACCAGAATCTCCATTTGCAGACACTGTGTTTCGGGGTACTGCCCCTCATCAGTGCAAAGTGGGAGATCTGGTTTGGCTGTGAGAGAGGCGTCTGACCGATATCCAAGAAGTATCATTTCTCCTTGCGGAGAATGACATGCTAAGCATGTCGAGGTGAGGAGACTTAAAGCCGCAATGCTCCTCTGGGAAATATGCTAATTATGCAGCTAATTATGCAAATTGTCTCTTCAGAGAGGAAGAGGACTAGAACTCTAGTGCCACCTATTGGAGGTAGCAATCCTAAAAGTCAATGTTGACCCTTTAACGAGCCTAGTTACATGACTTAGGATAAAAGCCAAACCAGAAGGTAGTTTAGAAACACATGTTATCCAGCGATAGGGATTAAACAATACTGACTTCCCCAAAGCATACAATTCCTATACCACTAGGTAAGCAGCCTCTCATAGACACTGATTAACATCTCTATCAGTGTATAATACATTGCGCGGTGGAGAAAAAGTACATTTTTTGTATTGTCACTTATGCTCAGCTATATTCATAATTCATTCATGTACATTTATTTATGCATATTCATATAAAATTAATATAATTAGAATTCACTTTCTTTCACATTTTTTCTTTCGCACTATCCTTTGTTATTGTGATATTTTGGCATTAAGCCTATCACTGTTCTATATACTTTCATTCACACTGCCTTATTGCATTCACCCTCGGTACAACGCCGCAAATGTGTGACGTGTGTGGGTGCTTGGTACCAGCCCCATCATGTGACCATCTTGTGTGAGCCGAGAGCGAGGTCTGGATGTGGTGGGCAGCACATTTCCGCGTTTCACGCCTGCGCACTACTCACTAGGCACTAGAGTTGAGCGACTTTTGGTTTTTTAGGGTCGCGTTTCGTTTCGTGAAACCCGACTTTTCCAAAAGTCGGGTCGAGCAAGATCGTCCGATTATAGGGAAAAGTCGGGGTCGTCCCGAAACACGAAACCCAATGTAAGTCAATGGGGAATAAAAGTCGGCAGTGAGAGGAGGACAGGAAACACACCTACAGTGCCCATTTGAATGCCAAAAGCATCAATTCTTCTTACTTAAGCTTGTCAACCTTAATTAACTTCATAATACAAGTTACGCACTGAAAAATGGGGGTTATTTGGCTAAAGTTGTGTGGGGGGTAGGGCTGGCTGCAGGTTTTCATGTGCCCTGGGCGAAAGAGCGCCCCTTTAACACATACCACAACTCATCATGCTCCGATACGGCAGATAAATAGCGGTATAGTACAATGAAAAATACCTCACTTTTTACATCTCATGACGAGGCCCATCTATTTCTCCATACAGAATCATTGGTCCCATATAATGTTTGAAACAGTATATGATGAGCTCCACATAATGCTACAGTATATGTTGGTCCCCATGGATGAAGCTCCACTGTCTTATGGGCCCAAATAATGCTCCAAACATAATGGGCCCCATTTCTAATGCTCTAGTGTATAATGGGCCCTGTAAATGCTGCTCCAGTGTCTGATGTCCACCTTTGGAATGTTCCAGTGTATGGTGGGCCCCATCTATCATTCTCCAAAGTATAGTGCTCCCCAAAAATTGCTGTCCCAACATTGAAAACAATCAAATAAGTCTCCTCGCTAGGGAATCCCTGTACTTGTCTGGACAGGTGCTGTAGCTTGCTTAACAGCTCGCCAGCCGTTCTCACGCCCAGTATGGATTGCACGTGATTGCACAAAGGTTAGAAAGGGTACCGTATCCCTGGATAACATGTATGGATAGCGTACACATTCAAAATATATGTCTCAGGAGGCAGGCTCAGACGGTGTTAGGCCCAGTATGGATTGCACGTGATTGCACAAAGGTTAGAAAGGGTACCGTATCCCTGGATAACATGTATGGATAGCGTACACATTCAAAATATATGTCTATACAGCATGAGGCAGGCTCAGACGGTGTTAGGCCCAGTATGGATTGCACGTGATTGCACAAAGGTTAGAAAGGGTACCGTATCCCTGGATAACATGTATGGATAGCGTACACATTCAAAATATATGTCTATACAGCATGAGGCAGGCTCAGACGGTGTTAGGCCCAGTATGGATTTGACGGCCCAGATTACACAGCGGAGGAGCAGGGAGAGGTAAAGATTGGGCAAGGGGGGCCCACTCATGGGCGTCGGTACTGGCACTGGGCCCCTCATAGTACAGCGGTGTGTCTGACGGCGGGTGTGCACCACCACCGTCAGAGACACTTGATTGCACTATGAGGGACCCTGTGCCAGTGCCCGCGCCCAAGAGTCGGCCTACCCACCTGTCCAGGGCAACGGCACTTGCACGGTGTCGTGCGCTAGGTGGTGACCCTGGCCATGGGGGGGGAGGCAGCACAGTTAGGGAGTTTTAGAAAGTGGCATATGTTGATGTTGGAGATTCAGCTGATGCAAAAGGCGAAATAGGTGAAGTACCAGGAAGAGGTGGACCAAAGCAAGCCATTTTTCTGTCACCCTATGTGTCATCAGTGGAAGGTGGGACAAAATCCTTGGAAACCCATGCGTGGTTCATTTTAATGAAGGTTAGATCATCCACATTTTGGGTTGACAGACGGGTCCTTTTTTCTGTCAGGATTGATCCAGCTGCACTGAAGACTCTTTCCGATAGCACACTTGCAGCTGGGCAAGCGAGCTCCTGTAAGGCATATTGGGCCAATTCAGGCCAGGTGTCCAGTTTAGCGGCCCAATAGTCAAAGGGGAATGACCTGTGTGGGAGAACATCGATATGGGAGGAAAAGTAGTTTGTAACCATAGTTGACAACTGCTGTCTCCTGTCACTTTCCATCGATGCAGTATTACCAGTTGTGTGAGCGGTATTTGAAAAATCAGTTCACAACATTGTCATGAAACCCCTGTCTCCAACGCCACTTCTGCTGTGTGCACCACGAACACCTCTGCCAAGCTGCCCCCGGCCCTTACGGCTCGTGTGAGAACCATCACCGCTGCTGTGTGCTGGGAATGCCTCAAGCAACCGATTTACCAGAGTTGCTTGTTTATTAGCCAATATTAGGTCAAGGTTCTCCTGTGGCATGATGTTTTGTAATTTGCCTTTATAGCGTGGATCCAGGATGCTGGCCAACCAGTAGTCATCATCGTTCATCATTTTGGCAATGCGGGGGTCCCTTTTTAGGATCCGCAAGGCATAATCTGACATGTGGGCCAATGTTCCCGGTGTCAATGATGCACTGCGAGTGCTGGGTGGAGGAGCACTTTCTGGCAAATCCACATCCCTCCAGTCACGCACAAACCCTGTACCAGACCTTGCCACGCCAACATTTTCACTTGCCCCACGAGATGCATCCTCCTCCCCTAAGTAATCATCCCCATCATCCTCCTCCTCCTCCTCTTCTTCCTCCACCTCGTCCAGGAGAGGTCCCTGAGCAGACAATGGCTGAATGTCATCAAGGATTCCCTCCTCCTCTTCCTCCTCATCAACATTGGCTGCAGACGCCTGCTCCTTAAGGTGCGTCAAAGTTTGCATGAGCAGACGCATAAGTGGGATGCTCATGCTTAGGATGGCGTCGTCTGCGCTTACCAGCCGTGTGCATTCCTCAAAACACTGAAGGACTTTACAAAGGTCTTTCAGCTTCGACCACTGCACGCCTGTCAACTCCATGTCTGCTCTCAAAGTGCCTGGCCGTGTATCCTCCCACAAATGCATTATGGCCTGCCTCTGCTCGCACAGCTGCTCCACCATGTGCAGGGTGGAGTTCCACCTTGTTGCAATGTCGATAATGAGGCGGTGGTTGGGAAGGTGGAGCAATCACTGCAGCTTCTGCATACGAACGGAGTGTACAGGCGACCAGCGGATGTGCGCGCACAGTCTTCGCACCTTCTGGAGCAGGGCTGTTAACTCCGGATAATTTTTGAGGAAGCACTGCACCACCAGGTTCAAGGTGTGAGCCAAGCAAGGTATGTGGCTGAGTTTTGAAAGGGCTATGGCTGCCACAAAATTACGGCCGTTATCACTAACTACTTTGCCTGCCTCAAGATGTACACTGCCCAGCCATGACTCAGTTTGTCGCTTCAAGTACTCGGCCAGCACCTCGGTGGTGTGTCTGTCGCCCAAACACATCATCTGCAACACAGCCTGCTGACGCTTTCCACTAGCTGCTCGATAGGGGGACACATCGTGTGCAACAGTGGCAGCTGCAGATGGAGTGCTCGTACGACTGCGCTCTGTGGACGAGCTTTCGCTTCTGGAGGAGGAGGGTGGAACGCCTACAGCCAACTGTTTCCTATACCGTGGGCTAGGCAGCACTGTCCCACCACCGCTGTCCCCTGTGGACCCTGCATCCACCACATTAACCCAGTGCGCAGTGATGGACACGTAACAGCCCTGGCCATGCCGACTGGACCATGCATCAGGTGTGAGGTGCACCTTTCCGCTCACTGACTGCTTGAGTGCATGGACAATGCGGTCTTTCACATGATGGTGGAGGGCTGGGATGGCTTTGCGAGAGAAGAAGTGGCGACTGGGTAGGTCATAGCGTGGTACTGCATAGGCCATGAGTTCGCGGAAAGCTGTGCTTTCCACCAACCGAAAGGGCATCATCTCAAACGAGATTAGTTTGGCAATGTTGGCGTTCAAACCCAGTGTACGCGGATGAGAGACTGAGTACTTTCTTGACCTACTCATAGTGTCTGGGAGGGTGAGCTGGACTTGAGAGCTGTATATGGTGGAAGTAGCGGTGGACAGGGCGGACTGAGAGAGGGTTGATGATGGTGATGGAGTTGGTGTTCTTTCTGATGGCCTAGAATCAGTCTTTCGTTGATATAACAGTGGGATTCCCTGACTGCTGTGGTCTTGCAACGACACCTCAACATTTGCTGCTGTGCTAACCGGTGGGCTTACAGTGGGGGAAACAATGTAGCGTTGCTGACTACCTTCGTTGTGATCAGTTGCACATGTGGCACTTGAGGTTTGGTGTTGTGTCCACGCTTGCAAGTGCATGCTGGTTAAATGTCTAAGCATGCAACTGGTATTCAAATTTTTCAGATTTTTCCCTTGGCTAAAGGTCTTTGCGCACTTCTTACAGATAACCTTGGCCTGATCATGAGGATTTTGTTCAAAAAAGTGCCACACTGCACTCTTCCTACTTTGGCAGACATTTTGCGGCCTAGCACGCTGTGATCTTTTGACCCTCTGGACAAGCTGTCCAGCAACTCTTTTGATGTTTGGAACCTGTCTTTGGAGTGCTCCGGGCCTGCCAGATAACAGCTGTTGCGATGTCGATGTCTGCTGTGGATGCTCCTCATCTGAGCTATTGGAAGCAGCACCCTCTTCCCCCAATGGATGCCAATCTGGGTCAACAACTGGGTCATCCATCACCTCCTCTTCTATGTCATGTGCACCTTCCTCTGTGTCACCGTGTATGGTGGTATAGTGTGCGGGAAGGGGCACCTGAGTCTCATCAGGGTCAGAATCTGGCTCTGTACACTGCGAGGACAATGTAGTGCTCTGAGTGAATGTACCAGCAGAATCATCCATCAGCGGCTGTGCATCAGTGCACTCCATGTCAGATTCATCTTGGCCTGGGTAATTCACCATTTCACTTGATAATCCAGGCATGGTATGTGAAAACAACTCCATGGAGTAATCAGTAGTATGGCCTGCGTCATCCTTCAATCTTGGTTGGGGTGAAGGACACAAGGAAAGGTGTGGTTCATGAACATGAGCCTCCAATGACGACTCAGTGCTTTTACTTTTTACAACTGAAGAAGAGGAGGCGATAGAGCTGGAGGCTGAGTCAGCAATGTAAGACAAAACTTTTTCCTGATGCTCTGGCTTTAAAAGCGGTTTGCCAACTCCTAGAAAACTAAGCGTTCGAGGCCTTATGTAGCCAGACGATGACGCAGGGTCAGCACCTCCTGCATTCGGTCCTATTTTGCTCTTGCCACTACCATCAGATCCACCTCCAACACCATCATTACCAGCTGCCATCCCCCGCCCAATTCCACGGCCTCTTCCACCAGCCTTCCTCATTTTTGGTAGAAATGTAGACAAAATCCAACAAACTATATAGTAATGTAAAACAAGGTACAAGGTGTCTATAGGACAGGGGAGATTTAGAATTTCTGCACACACTTGTGGACAGTGGACACTTTTGGATTGTGTAAGGCCCACTGATATCTGAGCGCTATGTGACAGGCTCGATGGCACAGCTGTGACCAAAGTGACGAGAGGATAAGGGAGATTTTGAATCTCTGCGCACACTTTTGGACACTGGACACTTGTGGATTGTGTGAGGCCCACTGATATCTGAGCGCTATGTGACAGGCTCGATGGCACAGCTGTGACCAAAGTGACGAGAGGATAAGGGAGATTTTGAATCTCTGCGCACACTTTTGGACACTGGACACTTGTGGATTGTGTGAGGCCCACTGATATCTGAGCGCTATGTGACAGGCTCGATGGCACAGCTGTGACCAAAGTGACGAGAGGATAATGGAGATTTTGAATCTCTGCGCACACTTTTGGACACTGGACACTTGTGGATTGTGTGAGGCCCACTGATATCTGAGCGCTATGTGACAGGCTCGATGGCACAGCTGTGACAAAAGTGACGAGAGGATAATGGAGATTTTGAATCTCTGCGCACACTTTTGGACACTGGACACTTGTGGATTGTGTGAGGCTCACTGATATCTGAGCGCTATGTGACAGGCTCGATGGCACAGCTGTGACAAAAGTGACGAGAGGATAATGGAGATTTTGAATCTCTGCGCACACTTTTGGACACTGGACACTTGTGGATTGTGTGAGGCCCACTGATATCTGAGCGTTATGTGACAGGCTCGATGGCACAGCTGTGACAAAACTGACGAGAGGATAATGGAGATTTTGAATCTCTGCGCACACTTTTGGACACTGGACACTTGTGGATTGTGTGAGGCCCACTGATATCTGAGCGCTATGTGACAGGCTCGAAGGCACAGCTGTGACCAAAGTGACGAGAGGATAATGGAGATTTTGAATCTCTGCGCACACTTTTGGACACTGGACACTTGTGGATTGTGTGAGGCCCACTGATATCTGAGCGCTATGTGACAGGCTCGATGGCACAGCTGTGACAAAAGTGACGAGAGGATAAGGGAGATTTTGAATCTCTGCGCATACTTTTGGACACTGGACACTTGTGGATTGTGTGAGGCCCACTGATATCTGAGCGCTATGTGACAGGCTCGATGGCACAGCTGTGACCAAAGTGACGAGAGGATAATGGAGATTTTGAATCTCTGCGCACACTTTTGGACACTGGACACTTGTGAATTGTGTGAGGCCCACTGATATCTGAGCGCTATGTGACAGGCTCGATGGCACAGCTGTGACAAAAGTGACGAGAGGATAATGGAGATTTTGAATCTCTGCGCACACTTTTGGACACTGGACACTCGAGAATTGTGTGAGGCCCACTGATATCTGAGCGCTATGTGACAGGCTCGATGGCACAGCTGTGACAAAAGTGACGAGAGGATAATGGAGATTTTGAATCTCTGCGCACACTTTTGGACACTGGACACTTGTGGATTGTGTGAGGCCCACTGATATCTGAGCGTTATGTGACAGGCTCGATGGCACAGCTGTGACAAAACTGACGAGAGGATAATGGAGATTTTGAATCTCTGCGCACACTTTTGGACACTGGACACTTGTGGATTGTGTGAGGCCCACTGATATCTGAGCGCTATGTGACAGGCTCGAAGGCACAGCTGTGACCAAAGTGACGAGAGGATAATGGAGATTTTGAATCTCTGCGCACACTTTTGGACACTGGACACTTGTGGATTGTGTGAGGCCCACTGATATCTGAGCGCTATGTGACAGGCTCGATGGCACAGCTGTGACAAAAGTGACGAGAGGATAAGGGAGATTTTGAATCTCTGCGCATACTTTTGGACACTGGACACTTGTGGATTGTGTGAGGCCCACTGATATCTGAGCGCTATGTGACAGGCTCGATGGCACAGCTGTGACCAAAGTGACGAGAGGATAATGGAGATTTTGAATCTCTGCGCACACTTTTGGACACTGGACACTTGTGAATTGTGTGAGGCCCACTGATATCTGAGCGCTATGTGACAGGCTCGATGGCACAGCTGTGACAAAAGTGACGAGAGGATAATGGAGATTTTGAATCTCTGCGCACACTTTTGGACACTGGACACTCGAGAATTGTGTGAGGCCCACTGATATCTGAGCGCTATGTGACAGGCTCGATGGCACAGCTGTGACCAAAGTGACGAGAGGATAATGGAGATTTTGAATCTCTGCGCACACTTTTGGACACTGGACACTTGTGGATTGTGTGAGGCCCACTGATATCTGAGCGCTATGTGACAGGCTCGATGGCACAGCTGTGACCAAAGTGACGAGAGGATAAGGGAGATTTTGAATCTCTGCGCACACTTTTGGACACTGGACACTTGTGGATTGTGTGAGGCCCACTGATATCTGAACGCTATGTGACAGGCTCGATGGCACAGCTGTGACAAAAGTGACGAGAGGATAATGGAGATTTTGAATCTCTGCGCACACTTTTGGACACTGGACACTTGTGGATTGTGTGAGGCCCACTGATATCTGAGCACTATGTGACAGGCTCGATGGCACAGCTGTGACAAAAGTGACTAGAGGATAAGGGAGATTGGATTGCTTTTAAAAAAGCAGTTTGCGGAGCAGTGGGTAAACAGCAATGCAGGAATGTCAGAAAGCCTTAGAAGGCAGCCCAACAACCAACACCACTGATACACCACTACATAGCCTCCCCTTGCACTGCACACACAGTGACTTGTGTGTTGTGCAGGCCAAATTGCTAGCAGCAGAAGCAGTTTTTTTGTCTTCTCAGCAGGACAAAAAAAAAAATTGGGATTGCTTTTAAAAAAGCAGTTTGCGGAGCAGTGGGTAAACAGCAATGCCAGTGTGTCAGGAAGCCTTAAAAGGCAGCCCAACAACCAACACCACTGATACACCACAATATAGCCTCCCCTTGCACTGCACACACAGTGAATTGTGTGTTGTGCAGGCCAAATCGCTAGCAGCAGAAGCAGTTTCCCTATACTAAGATCGGCAGAAGTAAGATGGCGGTCGGCGTGCACGCCCTTTTATACCCCCTGTGACGCCCACCAAAGCAAGCCAATCACTTGCATGCCCTTCTGAAAGATGGTGGTGACCCGTGCCTAGGTCATCACGTTGCCCACAGTGTCCGTGGATCCTGATTGGCTGAAAAAGAGCGCAAAACAAACTTTTGAAACGCGACTTTGGCGCGTAAGTCGCCGACCTCGTGGCCGACCTCATCCTAGGGTCGGGTTTCGTTTCATGAAACCCGACTTTGCCAAAAGTCGGCGACTTTTGAATTTTTTCGACCCATTTCGCTCAACTCTACTAGGCACTTTAGTCACGTGACCGGACTCACTTGTCATAAATACCCGACCGAGACCGAGATTAGGCCATGCCCCCTGAGGAAGCGATACCTTGTGTATGCGAAACGCGCGTCGGGGTATATGACCAAGGGCTTGACGGGACTCCACACATACCACTATGGGTAATTACTTTGCATTACTTCTCTTATAAACTTTATCTCCACCGCGCAATGTATTATACACTGATAGAGACGCTAATCAGTGTCTATGAGAGGCTGCTTACCTAGTGGTATAGGAATTGTATGCTTTGGGGAAGTCAGTATTGTTTAATCCCTATCGCTGGATAACATGTGTTTCTAAACTACCTTTAACTCTCTATATGACTCTTTTTGAATGGTACATGTGTTATCTAAATTTTGGGTCCCCGATTTTCCTGGTCATTAACCCCTTCACCCCCAAGGGTGGTTTGCACGTTCATGACCGGGCCAATTTTTACAATTCTGACCACTGTACCTTTATGAGGTCATAACTCTGGAACGCTTCCATTGATCCCGGTGATTCTGACATTGTTTTCTCGTGACATATTGTTCTTCATGTTAGTGGTAAAATTTCATTCAAATAACTTGCGTTTATTTGTGAAAAAAATGGAAATTTGGCAAAAATTTTGAAAATTTCGCAATTTTCCAACTTTGAATTTTTATGCCCTTAAATCACAGAGAGACGGCACACAAAAATCTTGATAAGTAACATTTCCCACATGTTTACTTTACATCAGCACAATTTTGGAACCAAAATTTTTTTTTGTTAGGAAGTTATAAGGGTTAAAAGTTGACCAGCGATTTCTCATTTTTACAACACCATTTTATTTTTAGGACCACATCACATTTGAAGCCACTTTGAGGGGTCTATATGATAGAAAATACCCAAAAGTGACACCATTCTAAAAACTGAACCCCTTAAGGTGCTCAAAACCACATTCAAGAAGTTTATTAACCCATTAGGTGCGTCACAGGAATTTTTTTGAATATTTAAAAAGAAATGAACATCTAACTTTTTTTCACAAAAAAAATACTTCAGGTTCAATTTTTTTATTTTACCATGGGTAACAGGAGAAATTGGACTGCAAAAGTTATTGTGCAATTTGTCCTGAGTACGCTGATACCTGATTTGTGGGGGGGAACGACTGTTTCGGCACATGGCAGAGCTCAGAATGGAAGGAGCGCCGTTTGACTTTTTCAATGCAAAATTGGCTGGAATTCAGATCGGACGCCATGTCACGTTTGGAGAGTCCCTGATGTACCTAAACAGTGGAAACCCCCTACAAGTGACCCCATTTTGGAAACTAGACCCCCCAAGGAACTTATCTAGATATGTGGTGAGAACTTTGAACCCACAAGGGCTTTACAGAAGTTTATAACGTACAGCGGTACAATTAAAAAATCATATTTTTTCCACAAAAATGATCTTTTCACCCCAACTTTTATTTTCCCAAGGGTAACAGGACCCTAAAAGTTATTGTGCAATTTGTCCTGAGTACGCTGATACCCCACATGTGGGGGTAAACCACTATTTGGGCGCATGGCAGAGCTCGGAAGGGAAGCAGTGCCATTTGACGTTTTTGGCTGGAATTGAGATCGGACACCATGTCGCGTTTGGAAAACCCCTGATGTACCAAAACAGTGGAAACCCCCACAAATGACACCATTTTGGAAACTAGACCCCCTAAGGAACTTATCTAGATGTGTGGTGAGAACTTTGAACCCCCATGGGCTTCACAGAAGTTTATAACATAAAGCCATACAATTAAAAAATCATATTTTTTCCACAAAAATGATCTTTTCACCCTCAATTCTTATTTTTCCAAGGGTAACAGGACCATAAAAGTTATTGTGCAATTTGTTCTGAGTACGCTGATACCCCACATGTGGGGGTAAACCACTATTTGGGCGCATGGCAGAGCTCGGAAGGGAAGCAGCGCCATTTGACGTTTTTGGCTGGAATTGAGATCGGACACCATGTCGCGTTTGGAAAACTCCTGATGTACCAAAACAGTGGAAACCCCCCACAAATGACACCATTTTGGAAACTAGACCCCCTAAGGAACTTATCTAGATGTGTGGTGAGCACTTTGACCCCCCCAGTGCTTCACAGAAGTTTATAATGCCCGGGCGTGAAAATAAATAATTTGTATTTTTTCCACAAACATGATCTTTTAGTCACCATTTTTTTATTTTCCCAAGGGTACCAGGAGAAATTGGACCCCAAAAGTTGTTGTCCAATTTGTCCTGAGTATGCTGATACCCCATATGTGGGAGAAAACTACTGTATGGGCACACGTCGGGGCTCGGAAGGGAAGTAGTGATGTTTTGGAATGCAGACTTTGATGGAATGGTCTGCGGGTGTCATGTTGCCTTTGGAGAGCCCCTAATGTACCTAAACAGTGGAAACCCCCCACAAATGACACCATTTTGTAAACTAGACCCCCCAAGGAACTTATCTAGATGTGTGGTGAGCACTTTGAACCCCCCAGTGCTTCACAGAAGTTTATAACGCCCGGGCGTGAAAATAAAAAATTCGTATTTTTTCCACAAACATGATCTTTTAGTCACCATTTTTTTATTTTCCCAAGGGTACCAGGAGAAATTGGACCCCAAAAGTTGTTGTCCAATTTGTCCTGAGTATGCTGATACCCCATATGTGGGAGAAAACTACTGTATGGGCACACGTCGGGGCTCGGAAGGGAAGTAGTGACGTTTTGGAATGCAGACTTTGATACAATGGTCTGCGGGTGTCATGTTGCCTTAGGAGAGCCCCTAATGTACCTAAACAGTGGAAACCCCCCACAAATGACACTATTTTGTAAACTAGACCCCCCAAGTAACTTATCTAGATGTGTGGTGAGCACTTTGAACCTCCCAGTGCTTCACAGAAGTTTATAACGCCCGGGCGTGAAAATAAATAATTCGTATTTTTTCCACAAACATGATCTTTTAGTCACCATTTTTTTATTTTCCCAAGGGTACCAGGAGAAATTGGACCCCAAAAGTTGTTGTCCAATTTGTCCTGAGTATGCTGATACCCCATATGAGGGAGAAAACTACTGTATGGGCACACGTCGGGGCTCGGAAGGGAAGTAGTGACGTTTTGGAATGCTGACTTTGATGGAATGGTCTGCGTGTGTCATGTTGCCTTTGGAGAGCCCCTAATGTACCTAAACAGTGGAAACCCCCCACAAATGACCCCATTTTGAAAACTAGACCCACTAAGGTACTTATCTAGATGTGAGGTGAGCACTTTGAACCCCCAAGGGCTTCACTGAAGTTTATAATGCCAGGGCATGAAAAAAAAAAAATCGTATTTTTTCCAGAAACATGATCAATTAGTCCCCAATTTTTTCATTTTCCCAAGGGTACCAGGAGAAATTGGACCCCCAAAAGTTGTTGTCCAATTTGGCCTGAGTACGCTGACACCCCATATGTGGGAGAAAACTACTGTATGGACACACGTCGGGGCTCGGAAGGGAAGCAGTGACGTTTTGGAATGCAGACTTTGATGAAATGGTCTGCGGGTGTCATGTGCGTTTGGAGAGCCCCTGATGTACCTAAACTATTGAAACTCCCCACAAGTGACCCCATTTTGGACACTAGACCCCCCCACGGAACTTATCTAGATGTGTGGTGAGCACTTTGAACCCCCAAGTGCTTCACAGAAGTTTATAACACTCGGACGTGAAAATAAAAAAATCATTTTTTTCCACAAAAATGATATTTTTGCCCCCAATTTTTTATTTTCCTAAGGGTAACAGGAGAAATTGGACCCCAAAAATTGTTTTGCAATTTGTCCTGAGTAGGCTGATACCCTACATGTGGGGGTAAAACACTGTTTGGGCGCATGGCAGAGCTTGGAAGGGAAGGAGCACCATTTGACTTTTTCAACTCAGAATTGGCTGGAATTGAGATCAGATGCCATGTTGCATTTGGAGAGCCCCTGATGTGCCCAAACAGTGGAAACCCCCAATTATAACTCCAACCCTAACCCCAACACACCCCTAACCCTAATCTGAGCCCTAACCCTAGCCCTAACCCTAGCCCTAACCCTAGCCCTAACCCTAGCCCTAGCCCTAACCCTAGCCCTAAACCTAGCCCTAACCCTAGCCCTAACCCTAGCCCTAGCCCTAACCCTAAGGCTGTGTGCACACGCTGCGGATTTTGCTGCGGTTCCGCAGCGGTTTTGGCTGCTGAGGACCCGCAGCAGTTTCTGCTGCGGTGTACAGTACCATGATTCCCTATGGGAATCAAAAACCGCAGTGCAGACGGTGCAGAATTTTCCGCGCGGATTATCTGCGGTTTTCAATCCGCAGAAAGAATTGACATGTCAATTCTTTCTGCGGATTCTCCTGCGGTTTGCCATCTCCTCTATTGAGGAGATGAAAAACCGCAGGGCAAAACCGCAGAGCAATCCGCAGGTAAAACCGCAGGTCTTTTGACCTGCGGTTTCACCTGCGGATTTTACAAAATCCGCGCGGATGAATCCGCACCTAATCCGCAGCGTGTGCACACAGCCTTACCCTAACGGGAAAATGGAGGTAAATACTTTTTTTTTAGTTTTATTATTTTTCCCTAACAAAGGGGGTGATATCGGGGGGTTTGATTTACTATTTATGGCGGTTTTTATGTTTGGCGGCTGTCACACGCTAAAAGACGCTTTTTATTGTAAAATAGTTTTTGCATCACCACATTTTGAGAGCTATAATTTTTCCGTATTTTGACCCACTGAGTCATGTTAGGTCTTATTTTTTGCGGGACGAGTTGACATTTTTATTGGTACCATTTTCGGGCACGTGACATTTTTTGATCGCTTTTTATTCCTATTTTTGGGACGCAGAATGAACAAAAACCAGCGTTTCATGAATTTCTTTTGGGGGGGTGCGTTTACACCGTTCCGCGTGCGGTAAAATTGATAAAGCGGTTTTATTTTTCGGGTCAGTACGGTTACAGCGATACCTCATTTAGGTCGTTTTTTTATGTTTTTGTCGGTTTTATGCAATGAAAACTATTTTATATAAAAAATAATTATTTTTGCATCGCTTTATTCTGCGAGCTATAACTTTTTTATTTTTTCGCTGATGATGCTGTGTGGCGGCTCGTTTTTTGCGGGACAAGATGACGTTTTCAGTGGTACCATGGATATTTATATGCGTCTTTTTGGCGGTATGATAATAAATCATTATTTCTTGCTTCGTTTTTTATTTTTATTTTTTAAGGGGTTCGCTAAAAGGGTTAACTAATGGGACAGTTTTATAGGGCGGGTCATTACAGACGCGGCGATACCTAATATGTGTACTTTTATTGTTTGTTTTTTTTATTATTTCCAAAAAATGGATTTATTGGGGGAATATTTTTTTTTTTTTTTAATTTATTTGGCGATTTTTTTAAATTTATTTTTACATTTTTTTTTAATTTTTTTTTACTTTATTACATAGTCCCAGGTGGGACATCACTGTCCTGTGACAGATCGCTGATCTGTCACATCACAGATCACTGTGACAGATCAGCAATCTGTCACAGGCATTGAAGAAGACTTCCTCTTGCCTGCGCTTTGCAGGCACTGAGGAAGCCAGCTTCCTCAGGTCCCCGAAGGCCCCCGTCGCCATCTTGGATTCGGGGGCCTGGAGGATAGGAGCCCCCCGCAGCAGCGCTGCACATTGCGCGGCTGTGGGGGGCTCAGGGAAGCACGGAGGGAGCCCCCTCCCTGCCGATGCTTCCCTTTAACTCCCGGTACACCGCGATCATGTTTGATCGCGGTGTGCCAGGGGTTAACGTGTCGGGGGCGGTCCGTGACACATAGTGCCGGGTGTCAGCTGTGATAGTCAGCTGACACCCGGCCGCGATCAGCGGCGCTCACCACGTGGGCGCCGCTGATCGCGGTAGACGTACTATCCCGTCCACGGTCATACGGGCCCGGGTACCGTAGACGGGATAGTACGTCGGATGTCAGGAAGGGGTTAAAATTGACCCATGGATTTAGTCACATGATCTTTATATATGCCCATGCATTTTTGTCAACATATGATGTTTGTATTACATATATTTATTAAAGTATAACTTTTGATAAATATAACTCTCCTTTGTGATTTTGGCTATATGTACTCGTTGTTCCTCCTTTATTGCAGTATGATATTGAGTTGCCTTATAGCATGGACATTTGATATTTTTTGCTGGTGTTTCTATTTACAATTGATTATTTCTGTGTTTTTCACAGCTTTCAAAGCCAGTTCTAATATGGATTATAAAGCCCGTGAACAGACGTGGCTGACACAATTGAATGATGTTTTCTGTGATGATCCAGGGGTTTTGCCAATGGGTAGTGGTAGAGATAAACAGGATATTTTTAATAAATTAAAAGATATTTTGAATAAACGCATGAGGACCTGGTGGAATCGGGCCTTTTTAAACAAGTACCTTGAGAAAGGATTAATACCAAGAGGTCTTAGGATTCAAGTATTTCCCTCATTTGAGGTTGATGACCTTATCTTTCGCCAAAAATGGGAGGATTTGGCTACAACATGTTCCAGGGGATTCATGGAGCTACTGGCATCCAATAATCAGATCACTTTAGAGAATTTAGATAAGGACATTGTGGAACTGCAAAATCAATTAAAACAGGATTTATCTAATGAGGCTTTTGTCAGATTCAATACTGAACTTGAAAATGAATTTGTCAAATGGGAGAAAAGCATTTGTGAAAATAAATCAAAGAAATTCCAACGGGATGTGACTGATCAACAATCTAATATGGTATACAGATGGAATAGAAAACCTTATCGTGCCCGAGGATCCTCTCGTGCCAGATCTGCCTCCACTATATCGGTAACATCAAGTGAAGGATCTAACAGATCACATTCTAGATTCTATGATCTACGTAACTCTGGGTTTAATCGAGAAAGACAAGCTGTCAAACGTAAGACTCCTCAAGCTAATCAGCAAAACAAAAAAGAAAAGAAGGTTCTGGAGGTAGTTAATTTGTCTAATCACATTCTCTCCAATGATCAGCTGGAGGTATTGGAGAAAGGTTTATCATTTTCACCAACTAATAATTTTGATCTTCTTACAGCTACAAAAGATTTACACCTCTTCTCAAGGAAATTAATTTTAAAAAAATTACATGAAAAAGATGTCCATATGCCAGCAGTAGAGAATATAGAATGTGAGGCACTCATGGCACTTGAGGATCTTCTGGAAGAACAATCTTCAGGTACAAAAAATGTTTTTCCCCAAAATTGTTATCCTAGATCGACTAAATTTCCCCCTTTGTCTCTGTGTCCGGCAGTGGAAGTCTTTACAAAAATGGTACTGCAGGACTTCCAAAACATATCATGTAGACGTAGATGTGACAATCTGACATCTAAACAGAGATTAGCTCTTGAAAAATTAAGGACATATGATGATATTGTTATAAAACCAGCAGACAAGGGGGGAAACATAGTCCTGTGGCCCAAGGACCTTTATGAAAGAGAGGCACTCAGACATCTTAAGGACAAGGAAACATATCATAAATTAGATCACAATCCCATTGACAAATTCAAACAAGAATTGGGAGTCATTCTGCTTAATGCGTATGAGATGGGAGTAATACCCAAAAAAATTGTAGATGGACTTCTTACCAAAAAACCTAAAGTTCCGACTCTGTATTTTATCCCCAAAATACATAAAAATCCCACTGACCCTCCTGGCCGTCCGATTGTCTCGGGGGTGGGGGGTTTAAGCGATCCTATTTGTAAGTTTGTTGACTTTTATTTAAAACCTATTGTGGAGTCGCTTCCCTCCTATGCCCGTGACACATCGGACGTCCTATGTAGGATCAATGGGATTCAATTGGAGGAAGATATGTGGTTGGTGGTAGCCGATATAGAATGTCTCTACACGTGTATTCGGCATGATGATGGTCCACGGGCGGTTCGCTTCTTCTTAGATGCAAGCAACTGGGATGACCTTGTTATTGAATTGTTAACATTCATTTTGACAAAAAAAAATTTTGTCTTTAAGGATGTCTTTTATCTGCAACAACCTGGCACCGCCATGGGTGCGGCCTGTGCGCCTTCTTTCGCCAACCTCTTCCTGGGTTTCTGGGAGAGGGAGATTTTTGGTGGGGGAGGTGCACGGGTCGCTGACCATGTGCAGTGCTGGTTACGCTATATTGATGATTTATTCATCATATGGCAGGGATCAGAGGATATGTTACATCAATTTATGCAACAATTGAATGTTAATGGGTTCAATATTAAATTGACCTATCAAGTGAGTAAAAAGGCAATGGACTTCCTAGATATAAAGATTGAGGTGGATGAGAATCGTTACTTGCAGACTGATGTATACAGGAAACCCACTGCTGTTAACTCTCTTTTGCATGCGGATTCTAGTCATCCCTATTCTACAATAAATGCCATCCCAGTTGGTCAGCATCTGAGAATGAAGCGTATCTGCTCTTCAACTGCCAGATTTGAATCACAGGCCAAGGACTTGAAATCTAGATTTAAAGCAAGGGGATATAGCAATAAATCCATCAAGAGAGGATATGAAAAGGCCAAATATCAGTCAAGAGAGGATTTGTTATGTCCTCAGATTAAGATGAATAAAGATAGAGATGTTGTCCGTTTCATATCCACATACAATGGAGAAGGGGTCTCAATGAGAAATTGTTTACAAAAACATTGGGATATTCTCTTAATGGATCCAATTTTATCAAAATATCTGACTAAATATCCATCTATGACCTCTAGACGTAGTAGAAATCTTAAAGATTTGCTTGTATCAAGTCATTACATTCCAACGCCTAAGCAAAACATTTTTGGTTCACGTGGTCTACCTAGGGGATGCTTTCCATGTGGCAACTGCATAGCTTGCAGTAATATCTGTCGTACATCAGAATTTGCATCTTCAGATGGTAGGAAGATTTTTTCTATAAATTCTCATATCACCTGTGGAACTACCCAGGTAATATATAACGCGAGATGCAGTTGCCCTAAAGTGTATATTGGAATGACAACTAGACGCCTGGGTACACGAACGCAGGAACATGTGCGTGATATAATGGCGGCTGAAAATGCCACTGATATAGCTCAATTAAAAACTCTACCACGTCATTTTTTGCAGTTTCACAAATGTGATCCTAAGTTTCTCTCGGTGAGGGGGATTGATCGTGTCCAGTGTGGAATTAGAGGAGGCTATATCCCACGCCTCCTTGCACAAAGAGAGTGCAAGTGGATTACAACACTGGACACGATGACTCCTAGGGGTCTCAATGAGACTCATGGGTTTTCTTCCTTTTTATAAAAATATATCCTTTTTGTCTGTGGTGCATTATCTCTACCTGCCACCATTGATTTTTATATTTTTGTCTTGGTTGTTTTTAGTTGGTTGTGTCCGATGGATTTGTGCATTATTTGCTTCAGCAATATTTTTCGACAATATCATTTTATTGGTGTGCAAAAAAGATGAAAACAAGAATTAAGAAAAATAAGAAAAATGCAATATGAGATGAAGAAAGAAATAAAATGAAGAAAGTGGAGATTACTACTTCAAGGGAAGAGATGTAAAGATGAATAAATGATATATTAAATCCTTCTACAAAGCATTTTACCTCTTCTCTGGGATCTCCATGTAATTTAAGAATATCATATTAAATTTGTTACATTGTGAAAAATGATTTTTTCTTAAATAATATTTTTTCTTATATTCTTTGCTCAAATGATTATATTGTCTGACTATTACTGTTTTGAGCATATATGTGCAAGGGAACCTCTTTTCAAAGAAAGATTTCTTAATATATTGGATGCAAATTTGGTAATATATTATAAATATATATGTTTTACTTTCTATGAGAGGGCATGTGAGATGGACAACATATGTTATACACAAGTTATATTATATTTTGTCACATTTTTTGTATTGTCACTTATGCTCAGCTATATTCATAATTTATTCATGTACATTTATTTATGCATATTCATATAAAATTAATATAATTAGAATTCACTTTCTTTCACATTTTTTCTTTCGCACTATCCTTTGTTATTGTGATATTTTGGCATTAAGCCTATCACTGTTCTATATACTTTCATTCACACTGCCTTATTGCATTCACCCTCGGTACAACGCCGCAAATGTGTGACGTGTGTGGGTGCTTGGTACCAGCCCCATCATGTGACCATCTTGTGTGAGCCGAGAGCGAGGTCTGGATGTGGTGGGCAGCACATTTCCGCGTTTCACGCCTGCGCACTACTCACTAGACACTTTAGTCACGTGACCGGACTCACTTATCATAAATACCCGACCGAGACCGGGATTAGGCCACGCCCCCTGAGGAAGCGATACCTTGTGTACGCGAAACGCGCGTCGGGGTATATGACCAAGGTCTTGACGGGACTCCACACATACCACTATGGGTAATTACTTTGCATTACTTCTCTTATAAACTTTTTCTCCACCGCGCAATGTATTATACGCTGATAGAGACGCTAATCAGTGTCTATGAGAGGCTGCTTACCTAGTGGTATAGGAATTGTATGCTTTGGGGAAGTCAGTATTGTTTAATCCCTATCGCTGGATAACATGTGTTTCTAAACTACCTTTAACTCTCTATATGACTCTTTTTGAATGGTACATGTGTTATCTAAATTTTGGGTCCCCGATTTTCCTGGTCATTAAAATTGACCCATGGATTTAGTCACATGACCTTTATATATGCCCATGCATTTTAGTCAACATATGATGTTTGTATTACATATATTTATTAAAGTATAACTTTTGATAAATATAACTCTCCTTTGTGATTTTGGCTATATGTACTCGTTGTTCCTCCTTTATTGCAGCACGTTAGGTGTTTGGTGGCATTATTTGGTCCAACCCCTGTATATACAGAGTGTGTATAAAAGCCCTCACCGCCGACTGCCATTTTTCTTCTGCCCATCTTTACAGTAGGGAGAGGTTGCTGATGCTGTTCATTATTTGGGAGACACGTAGGCCTGTAAACACTGTCAGGTGGTCCTCGCTAGTTTCATTTGCTCTTGCAGCTTCTGCTACCCATCCGGGTTCCAGCACTGTCAGCTGGTTCTCAGCAGAGCCTTTGGCCTAGGTGCCTCCTTCTTGGTATCTGAGTTCCAGAAATGTCTGCTGGTCCTTGGTAGTGCTTTGTAGCACAGGTACCTCCTGCTTAGTAACCGTGTTCCAGCACCGTCAGCTGGTCCACAGTTGTGCCATTGGCTCTTGTTCCTTCTGCTACCCATCCGGGTTCCAGTACCGTCAGCTGGTTCTCGGCAGTTCCTCAGCCTTCTTGTACGTTCTGCTACTTTTCCAAGTTCAAGCTTGTGGAAATGGTTTTTGATCCTCACTCTGGATCTCCCTGACAATGACCCTGAAGACGACGACCCTGAAGACCACATAAAAGAATACCTAAAAGATGACCCTGAAGAAGATGACCAAGAGGACAAAGAACATGAAGACAACCACCAAGATGCAGAACAACAAGAGACAGAAGAACAAGAAGCATAAAAACCAAAAGCAGAAGAACATTAAGCATAAGACTAAAAATCTGAGCAAATGATATTATCTAATTTATAAGCAGAAGAAGACTAAGCAGTGTATGGGGGTGAGTCCGTTCCTCCTCGTGGTGCCCCTGGAAAAGGCCTGCTGCTGCAGGCCAAACTGAACGCGGACAAATCCTGTTGTAAATCTTTTGTGACAGGCTGAACGGAAGGTGTAATCTTCAAACTTTTATAGATTACAACTACAGGAATGCCTGACACAAATAAGAATATGATGAAGAAGAATAGGAAGAAGATGAAGAAGTAGAATATGAAGAAGAATAATAGTTGAATAAGAAGAATATGAAGAATGTAAAAAAAAAAAAAATAGGAAGAAGGTGAAGAAGAAGAAGAAGATGAATAAGGTGAAGAAGTTGATGAAAAAGATGCTGCTGAGGATGATGAAGAAAGTGTGGGAGAAGTAAAAAAGAAGGTGAAGAGCATGGAAGTAGTGAAACATACCTATCTGACAAAATATTAAAGACTTTAACATAGTCAATATCTTTATAACTACGAACGTCTTTAAAAAAAAAAAAAAAATTACTGCTATTCCATTTGATTGGGCTAAACCTCTATGGCTTTAATGTCTCCTACACCTCCCACAATACATTCTACATTATTATTAGTTGTTTTTCTTCATGTAGAATTAACCTACAGGAAAAAAAAGGGTTTTTTTTAATTCCGATATTTCTGTTCCATTGACTTGAATGGGACTTCCGGGATCGGAATCGGCGATACCCGATACTTTTTTTTAGATCGGCTGATCCATTCCGATCCGATATTTTTCAGTATTGGGTGGTATCGCTCAACACTATCTACCACCCTACCCGTGCCCTCCATTCTGCTGATGACCTGAGGTTAGTAATCGGGTGACTGGCCCCCTCCAAAAAGTGCCTCCATTCTTCAAACGCCAATTTGACCTCAAGAAGCTCTCTATTGCCTACGTCGTAATTTCTTTCCGCAGCAGAGAACTTCTTGGAAAAGAAAGCACATGGCCTGAGGTTGGTTAGAGTGGCAGGCCCTTGGGACAACAGTGCCCCCACCCCAGAGGCGTCCACTTCCACGACGAATGGTTTGGACGGATCTGGCTGTACTAACACAGGAGCAGACATAAAGCTTCTTTTCAGGGTCGCAAAGGCCACTTTTGCGAGTGAGGACCAGTTTCTCACATCCGCACCTTTACAAGTATGATCTGTGAGTGGTTTGACCACCTGTGAAAACCCCCCGAATAAATTTGCGGTAATAATTGGCGAACCCCAAGAAGCGCTGAAGACCCTTAAGGTCTCGGGGCTGCACCCAATCCACAATGGCCTGCACCTTCTTGGGGTCCATGCGAAAACCCTCACAGGACACAATTAATCCCAAAAAAGACAATTCTTGAACAAAAAACACACATTTCTCCAATTTGGCATACAGATGATTTTCCCTCAGTCTTTGGAGAACGGTTCGTACATGATTCAGATGAGATTGACTGTCGTGTGAGTATATCAGAATATCGTCTAAGTAAATGACAACAAAACAACCAATGAGATCCGAGAATGCCACATTGATGAAATTCTGAAAATTGGCTGGGGCATTGGTAAGACCAAACGGCATGACTAAATTTTCAAACAGTCCCTCGGTCGTGAGGAACGCGGTTTTACATTCATCCCCCTCCCGGACCCTTATCAAATTATATGCCCCTGGAAGATCCAGTTTGGAGAACCATTTTGCCCCTGAAAGTTGGTTACACAAATTGGGAATCAACGGAAGGGGGTACGTATTTTGTACAGTAATCTTGTTCAGCTCACGAAAATCGAGGCAGGGACGTAAACAACCATCTTTTTTCTTAACAAAAAAAAAACCCTGCCACCACAGGTGAGACTGAGGGACGTATGTGTCCTTTGCGAAGACTCTCAGCAATGTAATCTTTCATGGCCAAGCGCTCAGGGCCAGATAAATTAAACAGACGGGCTTTAGGCAATTTAGCCCCCGGGACTAACTCGATAGCGCAGTTAAAGTGTCTATGTGGCGGCAACGTCTCGGCCTCGCTTTCAGAGAACACATCTTCGAATTCTTTCAGGTACTCCGGAATACCTTCCAGCTCGACAGATGACACAGATACAGATTTAACAGGTTCAACCAATAGTGCAGACTTATCACATAACATCGAATCATTAAACCCCCACTGAACAATCTCCCCCATTTTCCAGTTAATGACTGGGTTATGGCGTTGTAACCAGGGCATGCCCAACACCAATCCTGCTCGTAGATTGTCCAGAACCAAGCAACTAAATTTTTCCACATGGGTAGCGCCCACTTTGAGTGAAAACAAGTCAGACATAAAGAGAATTCCCTCTTTAGTGAGGGGGGAGGAGTCAATGGCCACCACTTTGATCGGAACCTTAAGTCTAACTGTCCCTATCTTACAGCGTGTGACCAATTGGGAGTCAATGAGATTGATGGATGATCCGCAGTCCACAAAAGCTGTAGAGGGAAAACAACAATCGTCCACTAACAGTTCCACATGAAGCAACACCTTAGAAAATGAGGAAAAGGGTACCTGAGGGTCTGAGTAGTCTCCCCGCTGACTACCCAGACCTAGTCGTTTCCCATCGACCGGGTTGAGGATGGACAATCAGGACACTCCCTTTTCCAATGTCCTGTTTTACCACAGTCGAAGCATAACTGCTTTTCTCTCTGGCGTTGTCTCTCCTTTTCCTTCAGGGAGAGAGCCCCTATGTCCATGGGTACAGAAACAGTCTCTTTTCCTCTAGGGAACAATGGAGTCTCCACCTACATCAACCCCCTGGCCCGCAGCCTGCGGTCCATCCGGACGGTCTGGGTCATGGCGTCCTTGATAGAGTTAGGTGGGGGATGTAATGCCAAGGCATCCTGTAACCGCTCGGACAAGCTTCTGCGAAAGAGTCCTCGGAGTGCGGCGTCGTCCCAAGAGACCTCTGCGGCCCAGCGGCGGAATTCTGTGCAAAACCACTCAGCCGAGTGTTTCTCCTGACAGACACTCATCACCATGTCCTCTGCCAATCGCACTCGGTCCGGCTCATCATATATGTGCCCGAGGGCCTCAAAAAACGCATTCACAGACACTCTCTCAGGGGCAGTGGGAGGAAGGGAGAAAGCCCAAGCTTGTGGGGACCCTCTTAACAGAGACATAATGACCCCAACCTTCTTACTTTCGTCCCCAGAGGAACGTGGCCTCAAGCTAAAGAAGAGTTTGCACCCCTCCATGAAGACCCTGAACTCCTTTTTGTTCCCAGAAAACAAATCAGGCAATTTAACAGGTGATTCTGGGGACACCAAAACAACATCACTCGCCCCAGCCCCCATAGATCCAGCAGCTAAAGCCCCCCGCACTGTCTCAGAAACCTGCTGCTGAGAACGAGCCAGAGCTTGCTGCTCCAGAGATAAACCCTGAAACATCTGACTCAGATTTTTCATTTGCTCAGCAAGAGATTGTATGGGATCCATATTTCTCAGGAGAGAAAAAAAAAAAAAACCCAAAAACTTAATGGTCAGTTATAATGTCAGGAACACCGCACTGTACTTGCTCACTGAGCCAGTGCGCGTGTCCTGAGTGTCAGGATCCTGTCAGCGCCGGCGTGCAGCCTCCACTTAGCAGGGACTCACCCGCACTGTAGGGGTACCGAGGTCAGGTACAGCCAGAAAGTACCGATGCACAGGACCTGTGGATGCTGAAGTTTAGCAAGCAGACACGGGACCTACGGTCATGTGACTGCAAGGGGGCAGAGCTTAGTGTCCTGCTTAGTGAGATGGAAAGACACTATACAGAATTACTCAGTCAGGCAAAATGGGGTTCATACACAGAGATAGCCGTAACGTACCAAGGATGAGACAGAGCGGATAGTCAGGGCAAAGCAGCAGTCAAAACCAAACAGACATAGAAGGTACCAAGCAGAATCCAAAGCAATATCCAGCGAACAGACCGAGTCATACACAGATTATCAAGCAACCAGAACACAGCAAAAACACACTCAGGGGTCACCACACTATGCCAAGGGCAAGATTATAACTGACAGGGGTGGGAGCGTCCTGAGGCTATAAGAAGCCTCTCCCAGAACCAGGGAGAGGCCACAATCATAGCCCCAGGTGTGCACGTAAGCCTGCATCAGGATCACAACCTTTAACCCCAGAAATGCCAATCATCAGCACTGGTTCCAGACATTAACCCCACGTGTGCGAGTCAAACCCGCACTGAGATCATGACACAAACTTTGCTAATACCAAGGTATGCCTTATTAGCAAAGATGGAGGAGAAACTCAGCTGCAATCTCAAGAGATCACCTGAAACTATGTCCTGACCTGCTGAAAGAAAGAGTGGAAGAACCAGATAACATCCAACCCATAGAGGAAGAAGAGAAGGTCAGCACAATACTTGGGGAATTCCTTGCGAATTGGACTAAGACTGGTTTCACACTAGCGTTCGATCGCGCAGCGCATCGTGCGCTATTGGGTGCACGCACAATGTCCCCCTATCTTTAACATGGTGATCACAGGGTCTTGCGAATGTATGCACTCTTCAGCGTTTAGCGTGCGCTGCACATTTTACAGGTGTGTGCCCAGACGCGCCGTATGCTACATGTTGCATTTTTTTTTCCGGCGGCATCGTTAAAAAAATCACGCGCACACGTGTGTGCTCGGTGTGCACCCAAAAATAGCATTACAGTCTATGTGGTCGCTGACGAGCGCTTGGCACCGCGCACGTCAGCAACTTGTGCGCGCACGCGATTTGAGTAAACAATGTCTAGGCACTTGTCTAGAACTCCCCCTAAACAAGCAACATTGTTTTGGAGGAGTGTACATAAAAGGTGTCTTCAGGGTCAGACAATTACTCTACATACAGCCTTGCAGAGACCAGACAAGCATTCTACAAGAGCCTTCTACCTGTGCATTCAAGCTTCAGGAGTCAAAAATGTGAGTATTCTTAAAAATAATCTCTGTGTGCCCTGTACAATTTATTATGTACTAATGTATTTTTTGTTTTCTTTTCAGCATGTCTTTTTCCGGATCGGTCTTCGCCATCTCGGCAAGAACTGGCCCAAGCTGATAGTGAGGTGAGAATCTTGCTGCCTTTTGGTAAGTATAGCTGCCTCTAGAAATGTGTTTTAATTTTTTCTTTCTTTACAGACATCGGACACAGGCAGTGAAGATGAAGTGCGGGAGCGGTCTGAGCGGGAGCAGTCGGAGCAGTCTGAGCGGGAGCCATCTGAGCGGGAGCAGTCTGAGGATTCTGAGCGGGAGCAGTGTAGTCAAGTCGTGGCGAGGAGACGCAATGTGAGTATATACTGTATATATTTTTTTCTGTCTTTTTTTCTCTTGCTTCTTTTCTGTTTCTTTTGGTATCTTTTCCAAACTTCTAAACATTCTATATTTTTATTTCTAGGTTCCACAGCGGGATGACGAAGAAGTCTACATAGACAACGAGCACCTCATCCGCCTCATTGAGGAGCGCATCCCGTTGTGGGACAGCCATGACCAGTAGTACAAAGACACAGTGGTGACCCGGCAGCTCTGGAATGAGGTGGCTGCAGTGATGATGGATGGCTGGGACAGCGCCTCTGCAGCTTCAAAAAGGGCGTTCAGTAAGTATAAAGATGTTCTGTGATACAGCATTTATTTTTGGACCTGATGGTGCTGATGTGCTTTTTGCAACATATATTCTTGCATTAAACACACCAATGCCTGGTGGAAAAATGTGATTGATTTGTGTCTTGAACTGCTGCATTGTTTTTTGCACCTGATGGTGCTGATGTGTTTTTTGCAAGATATATTCTTGCATTAAACACACCAATGCCTTGTTGAGAACTGTGATTGATTTGTGTCTTCAACTGCTGCATTGTTTTTTGGACCTGACGATGGTGGTGTTTTTTTGGCAAGATATATTCTTGCATGAAAAGCACCAACGCCTTGTTGAAAACTGTGATTGAATTGTGTCTTCAACTGCTGCATTGTTTTTTGGACCTGATGGTGCTGATGTGTTTTTTGCAAGATACATTCTTTCATTAAACACACCAATGCCTTGTTGAGAACTGTGATTGATTTGTGTCTTCAACTGCTGCATTGTTTTGTGGACCTGGCGGTGGTGGTGTTTTTTTGGCAAGATATATTATTGCATGAAAAGCACCAATGCCTTGTTGAAAACTGTGATTGAATTGTGTCTTCAACTGCTGCATTGTCTTTTGGACCTGACGGTGGTGGAGTTTTTTTGGCAAGATATATTCTTGCATGAAAAGCACCAATGCCTTGTTGAGAACTTTGATTGATTTGTGTCTTCAACTGCTGCATTGTTTTATGGACCTGACGGTGGTGGTGTTTTTTTGGCAAGATATATTCTTGCATGAAAAGCACCAATGCCTTGTTGAGAACTTTGATTGATTCGTGTCTTCTACTGCTGCATTGTTTTGTGGACCTGACGTTGGTGGTGTTTTTTTGGCAAGATATATTCTTGCATGAAAAGCACCAATGCCTTGTTGAGAACTGTGATTGATTTTTCAACTGCTGTCTTGATCCTGTTTTCACTCTTGTTCCTGATGATGCTGTTGTTTTCGCTGATACATATATTGTAGCAGGAAACATAAGTGTCCTCCGTCTCAACAGTTAAGTGCATTGTGTCTAGAATTTTATTGGTGCTGCAGCAGTGACTGTTTTCAAAGTTCAATCAGGTGGTGAGAATGACGTCAAACTAGTGCATTTTTATTTATTTTTTTTTTTACCAACAGTGAAAAAAATCCACACACGTTGACGCTCGATGAAGGACCGCTTCAACACTGATGTTCGTGCTGAGGGACAGGTTCAGAGTGGTTCTGCGGCAAGGCGCAGAAGAAAGTACCGCTACCATCACGAGTTGGCTTTCCTGAGACCGGTCCTTGCCAGCAGAGCGTAAGTTTTTTTTTGTTTGTTTGTTCTTAATATGTGCTTTTCTATTCCACAGGTGATGCTTCTTGTAAATGCATGATACTAACGTTTTCCCTTTCTTTCCACAGCACTTGGAGCAGCACCCTGTGACGAACAGGCCACCGCCGTTCGTCCACTTACGGGCGACTAACGGGGGTCCCGCTGCCACCAAAACGCGACGGACAGCGGACCCTGTGTCACCACTATGTCACAGTCCCACCACTGACACGGGTGTATCAGCGGACGGAGGGACGAGACACACTGCCGGCACACGGCTATCACAGGCACAGTTGGGGCTTATCTTAGTTATCCCACCACTGGCACCATGTGACCAAAATATCCAGCAAGCTACTCTCGCTCTACAATTTGCCGCAGGGGGGGTTTAATTTGGATGCCCCGCCACTGCTATCAATCTTCCAAGTACTGCGGGGATTTATGTATATCCCACTTTCTCAGTTCCACTTTGGAACTCGCAGCTCTCCGGCGGCCCCCTTACCCTCAGGTCAGTCAGGGAACTGCACCTAGGATAATTAGTCACCGGACGGGCTGCCTGTTGTGAACCGGCAATCAGGCTTCTGCAGTAAGGGAATTATCAATGCTGTGGCCGCAGCCCCTTATTCAGCAATATAAGACCCTTCTGTACTGCCAGCAAGCCGCAATAGCCGTACACAACGCGCTGCCACCAGTCACGGTTACTTAATTCACAGTGTTAAATTAAGAGGGTCCGTGGCAAACCCCTTGAATTAGTAGCGATTATCTATCAAAGGCGTATAGTTCGATTCTTAGAGCATGGAGACAGATCTAAATAATTATATCATTTATTCCCCGAAAAAGTAGGGCAGTGATTACAGATAAAAGTTGCTATAAAATTGAGACATAAAATATGTACATTAGACAAGTATAAAGCAAAGTGGATGAAAGAAGAAGGTACACTCACATTTAGTCAATTGTTGTTAGGCATCCCATGTGGCTTTAAGGGGGGTGGAGGCGGAGCTGCACGTCTCCACTCATCTGGGTTCTGCTCAGCACAAGCATTGGAGCTCTTGTGAGCTGGTTTGCCCAGGGAATGCCTTATAGACTTTCCTATATGACATCACGGAGAGGTGCATTCTGGGTTGATCCCACCTCTCTCATCCAAGTTATGTTTTGGCTACAAAACTTAGATTAGCTATAACTTTATGGGAGAAGCTGGTATGGACTCATCAGTGGTATCATGTTTCCCAGCGTAATGAGCCTATCAAGAAAACATCAAACATCTATGCGATATGACCGTCCATTTGGGCGCAAATCCTATCTCATGTTCTGGACAGGGTAGAACTTCGAAAGATATGTGGTATCGAAGCTGGGACCGCTCTGGTTACAAAAATATGATTTTCATATCTCTACTTGGTACGGTTTTCGCAGGGCAGGCTCTTAAAGGTTTACTACTAACCTTTATTTCAAACAAAGACCTTTTTCCCGCACTTTTTTCCCAGCTGAGAGAAGCCAAATGGGGTGACAGGAAATTGGTTTATGGCACTTGGGGGAAGGGAAGCTGCTGCAGTGTGCAATGTAACTGAGACACTGGCAGGCAGCTTCTCACAAAATGGAGGATTTGTTAGCACATTGCAACAGAAAACATATCTTGCAGACATTGTACATCACACACCCTGCAACCTGACCCTGTCCCGGGAGCGGTTCTTCATCAATCGACCTCGGACCCGTCCCAGCCATCCGACAGCCAGGAAGCGTCTTGCAGGTCAGCAACACAGACAGCTGGTGACTAGGAAGCTGGTCCATCAGGTGTTCCCCTGTCCCAGGTCTCTGTCACTGGTTATGCGGGCACTACCCGCCAGTGGCAGAGGGCCTTGGACAGGAATGTCATGCCCGAGTACATGCACTTGAGCGAGGCCTTTAAGGCCAGCCTCAAGGCGCTGGCCGCCAGAACGTAAAGCGGTTTTTCCCTGATAGAGCGTGGTTTTAACCACATGGAATATGGTTTTAACCACATGGAACACCGCTTCCACTCTGTTGACCAGCGCCTTGACCATCTGGAGGCCAACCTCAACAGACCAGCGCACCATTTTTTCAGTAAAATTGAACAGGGAATGGCGGAACACCTTAGTCCTGAGCAACAGGCTATGCAGCAGAATCGGTATGTTCAGCAGTCAGTGGTGTCATTTCCATCAGTTCCACCGCTGACTCGCTTAACCACACTACCGACTTCTGCTGCATACCACTGCACGGCCACCTGCATTCCCAGTGAAGCCGGACATCACTACACCACCTCAAGTCTGAGTGCTGCTGGACACTCCTCCGCCACCACCACTATTGCAAGCGCTGCTCCTGTATGGAGCACCACCACCGCCACAGCACCACCAGCTTGGAGCCAAACCACCACAGAACCTGCTTGGGCCACCGACACCAGCAGTCAACAGCAAAGGAGCACCGCCAGCACTCCTCAGCAACAGAGCACCGCCAGCACTCCTCAGCAACAGAGCACCGCCAGCACTCCTCATCAAAGGAGCACCGCCAGCACTCCTCAGCAACAGAGCACCGCCAGCACTCCTCATCAATGGAGCACCGCCAGCACTCCTCATCAAAGGAGCACCACCAGCACTCCTCATCAAAGGAGCACCACCAGCACTCCTCATCAAAGGAGCACCGCCACCACTCCTCATCAAAGGAGCACCACCACCACTCCTCATCTTCAGAGCACTGCCACCAATTCTCCTCCTCGTAGTCCCCCAAGAACTTTGGCTGAGATACCTGTGGGGCGCCCTCGCACACCCAGGGCTGTGGGGTACTCGGTACCGGGCCGGTGTCAAGGTGGGAATGTTTCACAGCAGCAGTGACCCGGTCTGTGGCCCTGGGCGCCCAATATCAATGGCGGTGATGTTAATGGTGTTGGAGTTTATATGAATACCGTATATACTCGTGTATAAGTCGACCCGTGTATAAGTCGACCCCCCTAATTTTACCTAAAAAAACTGGGAAAAATGTATTGACTCACGTATAAGTCGAGGGTGCACAGTGAGTGGCCTCAGTTATCTGCATAGTATGTGGCCCCAGTTATGATGCACAGTGAGTGGCCCCAGTTATCTGCACAGTGAGTGGCCCCAGTTATCTGCACAGTGAGTGGCCCCAGTTATGATGCACAGTGTGTGGCCCCAGTTATGATGCACAGTGTGTGGCCCCAGTTATGATGCACAGTGTGTGGCCCCAGTTATGATGCACAGTGAGTGGCCCCAGTTATCTGCACAGTGAGTGGCCCCAGTTATCTGCACAGTGTGTGGCCCCAGTTATCTGCACAGTGAGTGGCCCCAGTTATGATGCACAGTGTGTGGCCCCAGTTATGATGCACAGTGTGTGGCCCCAGTTATGATGCACAGTGAGTGGCCCCAGTTATCTGCACAGTGAGTGGCCCCAGTTATCTGCACAGTGAGTGGCCCCAGTTATGATGCACAGTATGTGGCCCCAGTTATGATGCACAGTATGTGGCCCCAGTTATGATGCACAGTGAGTGGCCCCAGTTATGATGCACAGTATGTGGCCCCAGTTATGATGCACAGTGAGTGGCCTCAGTTATCATGCACAGTGAGTGGCCCCAGCTTTTCTGCACAGTGAGTGGCCCCAGTTATTTGCACAGTGAGTGGCCCCAGTTATTTGCACAGTGAGTGGCCCCATCATGTTGCTGCTGCCGCTGCCTCCCTTACAAAAAAAACAAAAACCTGTATGCTCACCTCAGTCGCTGCCCCCTGCTCATCAGCGTTGCGCTCTGCAGTGACTGTGCAGGCAGAGAGCGATAGCGCTCTCTGACCTGAATGTCACTGCAGAGGACGCAAGACAGCAGAGCACAGGGACAGGTGACTATGCCTCCCAACCCCCCCCTTCATACTCACCGGGTCCTGGCGCTTGTCTCTGCAGCTCCTCTGCTTGTTCCATGTTGTCGGCGCTGCTCTCTTCCTGGTTCAGCGGTCACGTGGTACCCGCTCATTAAATATGTGCATATTTAATGAGCGGGTACCGTTTGACAGCTGAAGCAGGAAGAGAGCAGTGCCGACAACATGTAACAAGCAGGGGAGCTGCAGAGAAGGGTGAGTATGATCTGACACCCCAGCTCCCCCTCCCCCGCCGATCCCCCCCGGTATATGACTCGTGTATAAGTCGAGAGGGGGACTTTCAGCCCAAAAAAATGGGCTGAAAATCTCGACTTATACACGAGTATATACGGTAGTTCGTGACGCCACCCGTGGTGTTTGGCAAGTAAGATGGTAAGCCAATGCTGCATGCAGATCTGCTGGGACTGATGGTGTGATGCAGCAGAGATGGTATAGCTCCCCACAGGTGGAGCTGTAGTCCCAGGGCAGTGTAGGTGCAATGGATGAGGAGAGGCGCAGAATGGTATGGATGATGTTATCCAGATGTAGCAGTGCTAGAATAACTGGAGGACACCAGAGTATGCGGTTCCAATGCTTTACTCACTGTTTGCAGTTCACACCACTGCCTGCCTCCGTACAGTATTCTCCAGGTCAGGGCCTCAGCCAACCTCCAGGCAGGATAGGATTCTCCCTTCCACACTCCACCAACATGTACCTTACTGAACGACTCCTCCAATGCGCCTTTAGGTGCGAAGCACTCCAGTACTTAGTTACCCTGGAATGCCTCTCTCTAGGTGTTCCTAGTCTTTACTTGTATGACAGACAGCTGTAGCCTGCTTCGGGGACTCCACTCTGCGTCCCGGCTCTCTATTCAGTTGCTGTTGTGTCCCAAGTCTATGATGGGAGCAAGGCATTAGTGGCTCACTACTCCTCCGGTGTCTGTTGCCGGACATAAAGATCCAATCAACCTCAGAGACCGGGCCCCGGCCTTTGCGCTCTCTGGACTGTAAGGGTTCTCTCTCTTTCTCAACCTGCTTCCCACTGTCCTTCTATTCTCCTTCGTTCCGATCTGTTCTATCTCTCTTATGGAAGGTTAGGTTATCAATCTTATCAGTCTCTTTCTCTGGTCTTTGTCATGCCAGCAGCCCAGATCACTGGGACCTGCTGCAGCACGTCCCTCAGACACCCATCTTCTCTCTTCTCTCTCCTCTAACCAACTAACTCCTAACTTTCACTCTTCCCACTCTTTTATATCTAACTCCACCCGCCTCCCAGCACATCTCGTGTTACGAAATAGGATTCCACGAGGGGTGCTCTGCTAACCCCCAGCCTGAAGCTGTTAGGTGGCCCCACTGAACTATCCTGTGTGTGGAATGCAGGTGTGGAGCGTGGTCAGGAGTTCCCACCTTACCTGGATGGTGGGGCACTACACCTTAGGAGAAGGTGCAGTACCTCTGTGGCGACTGAAGCCTCAGGGGCGCCACACCTGATACGCAGCCTCCTTCATGTAGCACCGACCCAACATGCTCCCCTTCTAGGAGCACCGCCACTGCCACTTTGAGCAGCACCGCCACCACACAGCAGCAAAGGGGTGATCCGCATTCCCTATTTTACAGGGCAATGCCACAGTCCACAGTCACCAGGCGGTCTACAAAAGAAAGGCGGTCACAGGCTGCAAGTAGGTCGGGGCAGGATATGCCTGTTCCAAAAAAGAAGAAAAAAAACTTTGTTTGTCCATCCACCGTCTCCTCCTAATGTGTCTCAACCTGCCTCAATGTCCATTCCAGAGCTCCCTTCCCCGAGTACTTTTGTCGCCCCTTCTCCTAGAACCCCTTCCTCTACCTCCTGTCATTCCTCGTCTCTCCATATACCCAAAGTATCCCAATCTTCCCCCAAGTGTCATTCATTTATAAATTTTTTCTTGTTTATTTTTGGTTTCAAAATAAATGTGCTCTTGTGCTTTCAATAAATTGGTATTGGTTTACTGTGTCTATCGCCGACTACACACACTGTGCCATACACGTAGGGTTTTTGCAAAAACATATATCTTATATCTCCATTACTGTTTCTTGTGTGAGACTTGTTTCTTGTGTCAGTCTTGGAGATATGTGTTGTCAACAAACCAAATCTACATGACTTTCCTTTTCCAGAACAGTCTCTACATTCTAGGAATATTGCACAGAGTGCATCCAGCAGGGTTCCCCAACTCCTGTCCTCAAGGTCCAACAAAAGATCATGTTGTATGGAATCCTCTGTTTGAAAAATTTTTAGCAACTGAGCTATGGATTTCATTACAACATGATCTGTTGGTGGACCTTGTGGAGTGGAGTTGGGGAACCCTGCTGGATCTAGTGTGTTCAATATTACTAGAATGTAGAGACTGCTGTGGAAAAGACAAGTCATATAGGTATAATCTACATGACTTTCCTTTTCCAGAACAGTTTCTACATTCTAGGAATATTGCACAGAGTACATCCAGCAGGGTTCCCCAACTCCAGTCCTCAAGGTCCAACATCATGTTGTATGGAATCCTCTGTTTGAAAAATTTTTAGCAACTGAAGCTATGGATTTCATTACAACATGATCTGTTGTTGAACCTTGTGGAGTTGGTGAAGATGTAGATTGGTTTCGTTGACAAAACATATCTCCAAGACTGACACAAGAAATGCCAGTAATCGAGATATCTGGTGTATTGCAAATTGAATAGAGTTGGTTTCCCTAAATACAGTGTTCAGACCAAACCAACATAGCATGTTTTTAGTAATTACATTGGAGTTAAAAAAAAAATTAAACATGATATGTTGGTTGACATTAGGAGTAAATTTTTAAAACCCTTGCTATAGAGGATGGTGTTGAGTGCAAGGTATATCTATTGTTCTCATTTAAAAAATGCAAGGAACTATAGATATACCTTGTAAATAACCACATAATCTATATAGTCACCAACTCAGGAGTATTAGTGAATTCATGATGCACAAAACACAGCATCATAAATTCACTGATACACACGGCTACTTGGTAATGGTATTGGGAGTGTAAAAACAGAGAATGCACTCAGTACAGGTATCAAAACGTTTTTTTTTATTAACATATGAACAACATGCAAGACAAATTTTTTAAACCATTTGCTCTTGCCATTCCACCCGTCCTACATCTGAGTTGAAGTATGCCGCAAATCGGTCCCTCATTTGGCCAACTTCAACAGATGACCTGAGAGTGTGCTGTGTAAATTCAGGCAATGGATTAGGATCAACATCATCAAGATCAAAGTTCGGGTGCTCTCCAGAAAGTAAAAAGTTATGTAGAACAACACAGGCCTTGACCACCTCATCCACTGTTTCCAGTTTCAGATTAATAGCTGTGCCAAGAATGTGCCATCTAGATACAAGTATACCGAAGGCATACTCTACTGTTCTCCTGGCCCTGGTCAGCCTGTAATTGAAAATTCTTTTTTGTAGGTCCAAGTCCCGGCTGGAGTAGGGTTTGAGGAGGTGTTGGCACATCTGGAGCGCTTCATCACCAACCATTACAAATGGCTGTGGCGGACCTTCGGTGTTGGGAAGAGGCCGTGGCATGGGGAAATTGAAGTTGTTGCCATACAACTTCCTGCCCATGTCCGATGTCTTAAAAGCCTGGGAGTCATTATCACGGCCAAATGCCCTAATGTCCACTGCAATAAATGTACAGTCTGCATCCGCAATGGCAATCAGTACAGTAGAAAAGTACTTTTTGTAGTTAAAGAACTCAGAGACAGTTCTTTTGGGCTTGATAATCCTGATGTGTTTCCCATCCACCGCTCCCAAACAGTTAGGGAAATTGCAAACAGTCCAGAGTCTTTCAGCGATGTCTGCAGTTGGCATGGGCATGAATTCAGGACAAAGAACGTTCCAGAGAGCACGGCAGATGTCCGCTACAATTCCAGACAACATGGAGATTCCAATCTGTTACTGGAAGTGCAGTGACGAGAGGGTCTCTCCAGTAGCCAGGAATCTGTGACACAAAGAAAACAACAAAAATTAATAATTGTGTTTATGTAATTTTTTACACACGTTACTTTAAAAAAACAAAAAAATTCTGCAGCCTTTGTTTCAATACATGCCATCCAAAAATTAACGCAGCTTGTAGTTACCGACATGGCAGAACTGTAATTCTGCCAGATTTGGAAGAGTACATGTCACAAGCAAGAAAATTCAGCAGACATTGGTTTAGCAAAACTACGTACCTTAATGTGACCAGGAGCCGTTCCTCAGGAGTAATCGCACGCCGGAGATGCGTGACCTGTCTCCGGATGACTTCTTTTACCTGACCAAGCAAATAGTGAAAGGTTTCTTGGGTCATCCGGGTATAATCCGTAAATTTCTCTGGGTTTGCCTGGAGCTCGCTGTAGAGGGTGTGGTACGCTCCACGGCTCTGCCGGAGTTCCATAATGGGATGTATCCTCATATGCCGCTGCTGCCGTCATCACTGCCTCTCTCTCTCCCTCTGTTCATGGCAAGCAACGGCATAAGCCTGAGCCGTCCTCATGTCCAGATCCAAGTCAAAGTAAAAGATCTTCCAGCGCAGATCCATGTTTCTCAAGTCAAATGCAAGCAAATGTGAAGAATTCAGGTGTAAACAGGGTCTATATAAAGAATTTCCATAGACACGCCCACTGGTGTCCCATTGGTGGAGTGTGTTGCAAGAATTTTTCAAGGATTTTATCTCCAGTTTATTACGCATAAAAAATGCAAACCCATGAAAAACGCTTACAAATGCATAATAACGCTGCGTTTTTTGTTCTAATGCGCACAAGAAAGCTACAAAATAACGCAGCATTTACCAGCATTTGCATGCGCTTTTGACATGCGTTTCATGTGCGCTCCAAACGCAGCGCAAAAAACGCTAGTGTGAAAGTAGCCTAAAGTAAAGGGTGCTATCATGATACCGGTGTTGACATTTCCCCAATTGGTGCCACAGGAAGACGTGACTCAAGGAAATCCTGAGGATCAGGAAAATCGGGCAGCAGATGCCACACCAGCAGTGGAGCCAGAGAACCCTCGCCCTGCCAGTGGTGAACCTGTTATGCCCCTGGTGAGTCTAAGAGTTCACAGACAATCTAGGATCCCTGTGCCATGCAGAACCCCTAGTAGTGTATCCAATACATTACCCACTACACCAGTATTACGCAGGTCTACCCGCATTACACAAGGGATACCACCCATCAGATATCGTATATAGATAAATGTAAATGTTGAAATTGTATGTGTATATATGTTTTTCAAGTTTTGTGCCTACAGGTAATCTGTAAGAGTTTCCTTTGGAATTACCAGTTTTATTTTATGGACATTGATGCTTGGACTTATCATCATAGGACCATTTTTGAAGCTCTTGGTTTTTGTAACTTTTTCATTTTTAACTCTTGTACAATTATTATTGTCTACTTGTTTATATGTTTCATGTTTTTTGCTCAGCCCAGGAGTGCTGACTTGCACTAGGGGGAATGTGGCGCCCCCAGGAGTATGGTTGCCACAGTGACTTTGCCTTCCTCTAGGGGAGGGTAATGCCAGGCTTGGAGGCAATGATGGGTCTCTCTCGCAGTCAATGTATGCATGCAACACAGTTCCACTCCAGGTCAGCAGGGGGAACTCTGAACTGGGATTAAGGGGAGGAGTGCTCTCTGAGGGCCAAGAGGAAGGAGTGGTCAGTTAGTCTGCAGAGGGTGAAGTGTGCAGATGTGTGAAAGGAGCACGGAGATAGAACTGAGAGGACGAGCTCATCTCTGGAGAGAGCGCATGAACTGGAGCCTGGTCTCCATGGTTGTAAGGATACTAACGGTCCTGCAACAGACACCAGGGGAGTAGGAGGCTGTAAATGCCCTACTCCCATCTAAGACTTGAGGGCACAACAGTAGCTTGGATAGTGAGCCAGGACTCGAGAGAGGAGTCCCCGAGATAGGCTACAGCTGTCTGCCGTGCAAGTGAGGTTCTTGAGAACATCTGACATTCAAATAAGCGCTAGTAAGGAGACTGCACAGCCCGTCTGCTGAGAGAAAATCCCTGAATTTCTTCCAGGCTAGTCTGCTTCAATACCATCTGTAATCAGGACCCTGGACTGCAGTTATCAAGTAAAGGTACAGAAATTGCACCCCGCTGTGTCTTGTCTGCTTCCTACGTTTCCGGCACTGCTACACCCCCGTGCCAACCACATCTACACTGCCCTGGGACTATAGCTTCACCTGTGGGGAGCTTTTACATCTTTGCTGCACCATACCATCAGTCCCAGCGGATCTGCATGCAGCGTCGACTTAACACCTCCCTTGCCGAGCACCACAGGTGGCGTCACGAACTATTCATCTAACTACATTCCACCATTCACATCTTCCTATTACTTGGGCGCCCAGGACCACGGTCCGGATCACCACTGCTGTGACACATCCCACTGATACCGGCCCGGTACCGAGTACCCCACAGCCCTGGGAGGGCGACCCACTGCCAGGCACTGATTTTGTGCACTGCGCATGGGAAGCTGCCAGACACTGACTGTGTGCTCCCTGTGAGATGCTGCGAGGCACTGATTCTGTGTGCTGACTGTGGGCAGCTGCCAAGCACTGATTCTGTGTGCTGACAGTGGGTGGCTGCCAGGTACTGATTCTGGGCACTGCTCACGGCAGGCTGCCATTCACTGTCTCTTTGCGCTTCCCATCGAAGGCTGCCAGACACTGACTGTGCGCTACTTGTGGGATGCTGCCAGGCACTGATTCTGTGTGCTGCCCATGGGAGTCTGCCAGACACTGATTCTGTGTGCTGCCCTTCGGTGGCTGCCAGGCACTGATTCTGTTTAATGCCAGAGTGAGGCGGCCAGGCTCTGATTCTGTGTGCTGCACATTGGCGGCTGCCAGGCACTAATTCTGTTTTGCACTGCTCGTGGGTGCCTGCCAGGCACTGACTGTGCGCTGCCCATTGGAGCCTGCCAGGCACTGACTTTGTGTGCTGCCCATGGGAGGCTGCCAGGCACTGATTCTCTGTGCTGCCCTTGGGTGGCTGCCAGACACTGATTCTGTTTTATGCCAGAGTGAGGCTGCCAGGCTCTGATTCTGTGTGCTGCACATTGGCGGCTGCCAGGCACTAATTCTGTTATGCCCATTGGAGGCTGCCAGAAACTGATTCTGTGTTCTGCCCTTGGGAGGCTTCCAGGCACTCATTATGTGTGCTGCCTGTGGGCGGCTGTCAGGCACGGATTCTGTGTGCTGCTAGTGGGAAGCTGCCGGGGACCTTTTTGTGGGTGACTGTTAGGCACTGCTTCGATGCACTGATTTTGTGCGCCATCCATGAGAGGCTGCCAGGCAATGATTTTGTGCACTGCCCATGGGAGGCTACCAGACACTGACTCTGTGCACTTCTTGTGCCAAGCACTGACTCTGTACGCTGCCCATCGGATGCTTCCTGGCACTGATTCTGTGTGCTGCGCTTTGGTGGCTGCCAGGTACTGATTCTGTGTCATGCGAGGGAGGATAGCAGGCACTGATTCTTTGTGCTGCCCATGTGCAGCTGCCAGGCACTGATTCTGTGTGCTGCACTTGGGAGGCTGCCAGGCACTGATTCTGTGCATTGCCCATGGGAGGTTGACAGGCAATAATTCTGTATGCTGCCCGTGGGCGGCTGTCAGGTGTCACGATAATATACATATGATGTATGGTTTGCTTTATCATCACACATTTCTACAACAATCCATGGCTTGATTGACACTCTCCACAGACACACGCTGTGGGCCTTTTGACCCTCCTCCCAAACCACATGCTTTCCATGGACTGACCTATCTGTAAGTGTTTATTTTTCACCTTTAATCCTTCTTTTTGTAATTGCCTGTACATTCTATAATTGTCTCAATTTGCAACATCTTTTTATATATTTGTAAACACTGCCTACTTTTTGGAGTAAAATATAAAATTATAAGCTTCATTTCTCCTCGCTCTATAAGGTATCCCCACGACCTCCATGCTAAAATAAGCCAACACTACTCATCGGGTGGCTCCTGACCTGATCTTGATTAGAACCAGGAACTTGTGATGGCGTAATGTGTTCTGGGCTTTTGGGGGAGACCCTGGCAGTGATGGATGGAGTTTGATAAGTGTATATCCCGCCTAGGACCGGGATTAGTCATCTCCCTTACTGCAGCCTTCCCATTAGCGTGTACACGGTGAGGCACCCCTCTGGCGACTACTTATCCTATTTGCAGTTCCCTGACTGACCTGAGGGTAAGGGGGGCACCGGAGAGCTGCAAGTTCAAGACCGGAATTGGAAAGTGGGATGTGCAAAAATCTCTGCTGAAGAATTGGGGGCAACCAAACACCCCTGCAGTCCGTGACATATTGGTGGCAGCGGTGGGATAACCAAATATATCCCCACTGAAATTCTTCACATCAGGCACGGATCCTATGTGCTGCCCATGGGCGACTGACAGGCTCTGATTCTGTGCGCTGCCCATGGGAGACTGCCAGGTACTGACTCTGTGTGCTGCCCATGGGTGTCTGCCAGACACCGATTCGGTGTGCTGCCTGTGGGCGGCATCAGGAACTGATTCTGTGTGCGGCCCGTCCGAGGCAGCTAGGCACTGATTCTGTGTGCTGCCTGTCAGAGGCTGCCAGGCACTGATTCTGTATGCTGATCATGGGAGACCTGCAGGCACTGCTTCTGTGTGGTGCCCATGGGAGGCTACCAGGCATTGATTTTGTGCTTCATGCAAGAGACGCTGCTAGGCGCACTGATTTTGTGCACTGCCCATGGGAGGCTGCCAGAAACTGACTTTGTGCGCTGCTCGTGGTTGCCTGATAAGCACTGACTCTGTGTGCTGCCCGTCGGAGGCTGCAAGGCACTGACTCTGTGCGCTGCCCGTGGGAGACTGCCAGGTACTGACTCTGTGTGCTGCCCATGGGTGTCTGCCTGGCACCGATTCTGTGTGCTGCCCATGGGAGGCTGCCAGGCACTGATTCTGTGTGCTACCCATGGGAGGCCGCTGGACACTGATTCTGTGTGCTGCCTGTTGGAGGTAGCCAGGCACGGATTCTGTGTGCTGTCCATGGGAGACCTGCAGGAACTGACTCTGTGTGGTGCTCCATGCACGATAGGCTGCCAGGCACTGATTTTGTGCACTGTCCATGGGAGGCTGCCAGACACGGACTCTGTGCGCTGCCCGTCGGAGGCTGCAAGGCTCTGACTCTGTGCGCTGCCCATGGGTGTCTGCCAGGCACCCATTCTGTGTGCTGCCCATGGGAGGCTGCCAGGCACTGATTCTGTGTGCTAACCATGGGAGGCCGCTAGACATTGATTCTGTGTGCTACCTGTAGGAGGCTGTCAGGCACGGATTCTGTGTGCTGACTATGGGAGGCTGCCGGGAACTGATTCTATGTGCTGCCCATGGGAGATTGACAGGCACTGATTCTTTGCACTACCCAAGGGAGGCTGCCAGGCACTGATTCTGTGTGCTAACCATGGGAGGTGGCTAGACACTGATTCTGTGTGCTGCCTGTAGGAGGCTGCCAGGCACAGATTCTGTGTGCTGACTACAGGAGGCTGCCGGGTACTGGTTCTGTGTGCTGCCCATGGGAGATTGACAGGCACTGATTCTGTGCGCTCTCCGTGGGAGGCTGCCAGTCACTGATTCTGTCTCCTGGCAATGGGTGGCTGCCAGGCACTGATTTTGTGTGCTGCTCAAGGATGCGTGCAAGGCACTTATTCTGTGTGCCATTTATGAAAGGCTGCCAGGCACTGATTTTGTGCACTGCCCATGGGAGACTGCCAGACACTGACTCTGTGTGCTGCTCGTGGGTGCCTGACAGGCACTGATTCTGGGCACTGCTCACAGGAGGCTACCAGTGACTTTCTCTGTGCGCTGCCCATCAAAGGCTGCCAGACATTGACAGTGCGCTACCTGTGGGGGGCTTCCAGGCACTGCTTCTGTGTGTTGACTGTGGGCGGCTGCCAGGCACTGATTCTGGGCACTGCTCACGGCAGGCTGCCAGTCATTTTCACTGTGCGCTGCCCGTCAGAGGCTGCCAGACACTGACTGAATGCTGTCCATGGGAGGATGCCAGGCACAGCTTCTGTGTGCTACCCATGGGAGGCCACTAGATACTGATTCTGAGTGCTGCCTGTTGGAGGCTGCCAGGCATGGATTCTGTGTGCTTCCTATGGGAGACCTGCAGGCACTGATTCTGTGTGCTTCCCATGGGAGGCTGTCAGGCACTGATTTTGTGCACCATCCATGAAAAGCTGCCAGACACTTATTTTGTGCGCTTCCCATGGGAGGCTGCCAGACACTGACTCTGTGCACTGCTTGTGGGTGCCTGGCAGGCACAGACTCTGTGGCCTGCCCGTTGGAGGCTGCCAGGCAGTGATTCTGTGTGCTGCCCTAGGGTGGCTGCCAGGCACTGATTCTGTTATGCCAGTGGAAGGCTGCCAGGCACTGATTCTGTGTGCTGCACATGGGCGGCTGCCATACACTGATTCTGTGCTATACCCGTTGGAGGCTGCCAGGGACCGATTCTGTGTTCTGCTCTTGGGAGACTGCCAGGTACTGTTTCTGTGTGCTGCCCCTGGGAGGCTTCCGGGCACTCATTCGGTGTGGTGACCATGGACGGGCCGGCTATCAGGCACAGATTCTGTGTGCTGCCAGCAGGAGACTGCTGGGCAGTTTCTGTGTGCTGCCTGTGGGCAACTGTCATGCACTGATTCGATGCACTGCAAGTGGGAGGCTGCCAAGCAGTGGCGGATCTTAATAGGGGCGGATGAGGCGGTCGCCCCGGGCCCAAGGTTTTTTGGGGGCCCAGGGGCCAATCCGAAGCCGCCGCCGCTGCAGCGCAATTTTGGCTTCCCCCAATAGTCGCGTGTCGCGGCAATTGTCGGCGGCTGCGCTGCGCTGAATGGCTGGCTCAGTCACCTGATCCTCCTCCCCTCTCTCCGCAGCGTCCGCGCTCATTCCGGCCAGCAACTGGCATCACGTGGCTGCATCAGAGTGACGCTGGCCATTCACACTCTGGCAGCGGCTCCTCTGTTCCCTCCCCTTCGTTGGTGTCCATAGATACAGCGGGGCCCGGCAACTGACAGCCCAGCCGACGCCGTGTATCACAGGAGGAAGAAGAACTCTCTGGTGCCTGGTGGACAGTGTTGCAGCAGCAGCAGCACTGCCTGTTCCTCACCTCTCCGAACTTGGGGGTAAGTTGCAGCAGGGTGGGGCGGAGGTATGTCATGACTGACTCATGTGGATGTGGGGAAAAACACTCTTTGTTATACATGTATTTTAGCCCTATGTTGATTGCTCATTAAATATTATAAACTGAATGTACATTTCCTGCCTATTGATGATTACCCTCTAAGAGTACACCGCATAACATCTGGGCCTCCGTCCTTGATCGCCGGCACACGTGTTTTAGCCCTTAGTTGCCTACCACATCTTTCTCTCACCTACCTTATGTGGATGTGGGGGGCATGTGGGGGGCATGTGGGGGGTGGGCAGGGGGGGGCCTTGGTCAAGAGGGGTGCCGGGTGCCCAGACTTTAGGAACAGCCTCGGACCAGTGAGCAGTGCACTGCACGCATTATGTAACGTAACCCATTCAGGTCCTCACATCACGTCCCCTATGGCCAGGTTCACGTTGGGCGATTTTGTGCGTATTGGCCGTAGGCCTACAGCATATGTGCAACGTCTTTTTAGGCCATGTCCACACGTGGCGGAATGGTGGCGGGTTTTCCGTACGGACCCGCAACAAACCAAGTGCTGCGGTCCGTACGGCTGTCAACTCCCGCACGGGGACCGCAGCGCTCAGCTAGCTGTATGTATGCATGATGGTTTCAAACTGCACAGGTGAGAGATCCTTTTCAAAACTTAAACGAATTAAAAATGAGTTGAGGAGTCAAATGGGACAAGACAGACTCAATCATCTCTCTTTAATGAGCATTGAACAAGAGCTTTTGAAGAGTCTAGACCTCTAAGAAATCATCGACTTTAGCACCAAAAAATCTCGCCGAAAAAATCTGTAAGCAGTTTATGATCTTCAGTGTCAAAAAAAATCCGAGTTTCTAGTCCATTAAGAAATTGTTGCCTGTGCTCATTGCACTTTTCCTGTTAGGCTACCACCCACACAGATATACATCTGTATCTATAATAATAAATGCCCTAAGCAGCTTCCGGTTGTAACAACTTCCGTCCAGTTGCAACCGGTGACGTCACCACACACACGCACATGTTAACCCTCAACACACCACACCGCCTCAACACACACTCCTCTCACCTTTCACCATCTCCACTCTTTCACTCCACATACGTTCCTTTCTCTCACTCCGTTTCTCATACTCACACCGTCATCATCGCTGCCCCGACATCTTCCTCCGCCGCCGCGATCCTGGATCCAGACGTTCTCCAAGCCACCGACATGTTCTTGCGGCGACGCCATCTTGGATTTCGTGAAATCCCGCGATATTCAAGATGGCGTCGCCGCAAGAACATGTCGCTGGCGTGGACGACTCGGGATCCAAAAAGATGGCGCCGACACCATCTTGCATTCGTGAAATTGCATCATTTACCTCACGCCGACTTGCTGTGCGGACGCTTGGCATTGCCTGTACCACCATAACTACTGCTGCCTTGGTCCTCTGCCTGTTTACTGCCGGTGTCTAATTACTGGGCCAATTTGCCTGTACTGCCATAACTATTGCTGCCTTGCTACTCTGCCGGTGTCTAATTACAGGGCTAATTTGCCTCTACCGCCATAACTACTGCTGCCTTGCTCCTCTGCCGGTGTCTAATTACAGGACCAATTTGCCTCTACCGCCATAACTACTGCTGCATTGCTCCTCTCCCGGTGTCTAATTACAGGGCCAATTTGCCTATACCGCCATAACTACTGCCTTTGTTCTCTGCCGGTGTCTAATTACAGGGCCAATTTGCCTATACTGCCATAACTACTGCTGCCTTTGTCCTCTGCCAGTGTCTAATTACAGGGCCAATTTGCCTCTACCGCCATAACTACTGCCGCTTTGGTCCTCTGCCTGTTTACTGCCGGTGTCTAATTACAAGGCCAATTTGCCTCTACCGCCATAACTACTGCTGCCTTGCTCCTCTGCCGGTGTCTAATTACAGGGCTAATTTGCCTCTACCGCCATAACTACTGCTGCCTTGCTCCTCTGCCGGTGTCTAATTACAGGACCAATTTGCCTCTACCGCCATAACTACTGCTGCATTGCTCCTCTGCCGGTGTCTAATTACAGGGCCAATTTGCCTCTACCACCATAACTACTGCCTTGGTCCTCTGCCAGTGTCTAATTACAGGGCCAATTTGCCTATACCGCCATAACTACTGCTGCCTTGCTCCTCTGCCGGTGTCTAATTACAGGGCCAATTTGCCTCTACCGCCATAACTACTGCTGCCTTGCTCCTCTGCCGGTGTCTAATTACAGGGCCAATTTGCCTATACCGCCATAACTACTGCTGCCTTGCTCCTCTGCCGGTGTCTAATTACAGGGCCAATTTGCCTCTACCGCCATAACTACTGCTGCTTTGGTCCTCTGCCTGTTTACTGTCGGTGTCTAATTACAAGGCCAATTTGCCTCTACCGCCATAACTACTGCTGCTTTGGTCCTCTGCCTGTTTACTGCCGGTGTCTAATTACAAGGCCAATTTGCCTCTACCGCCATAACTACTGCTGCCTTGCTCCTCTGCCGGTGTCTAATTACAGGACTAATTTGCCTCTACCGCCATAACTACTGCTGCCTTGCTCTTCTGACGGTGTCTAATTACAGGACCAATTTGCCTCTACCGCCATAACTACTGCTGCATTGCTCCTCTGCCGGTGTCTAATTACAGGGCCAATTTGCCTCTACCGCCATAACTACTGTTGCCTTGCTCCTCTGCCAGTGTCTAATTACAGGGCCAATTTGCCTCTACCGCCATAACTACTGCTGCCTTGCTCCTCTGCCGGTGTCTAATTACAGGATCAATTTGCCTCTACCGCCATAACTACTGCTGCATTGCTCCTCTGCTGGTGTCTAATTACAGGGCCAATTTGCCTCTACCGCCATAACTACTGCTGCCTTGCTCCTCTGCCGGTGTCTAATTACAGGGCTAATTTGCCTCTACCGCCATAACTACTGCTGCCTTGCTCCTCTGCCGGTGTCTAATTACAGGGCCAATTTGCCTCTACCGCCATAACTACTGCTGCCTTGCTCCTCTGCCGGTGTCTAATTACAGGATCACTTTGCCTCTACCGCCATAACTACTGCTGCATTGCTCCTCTGCTGGTGTCTAGTTACAGGGCCAATTTGCCTATACCGCCATAACTACTGCTGCCTTGCTCCTCTGCCGGTGTCTAATTACAGGGCCAATTTGCCTCTACCGCCATAAGTACTGCTGCCTTGCTCCTCTGACTGTTCACTGCCTGTGTCTAATTACAGGGCCAATTTGCCTCTACCGCCATAACTACTGCTGCCTTGCTCCTCTGCCGGTGTCTAATTACAGGGCCAATTTGCCTCTACCGCCATAACTACTGCTGCCTTGCTCCTCTGCCGGTGTCTAATTACAGGGCCAATTTGCCTCTACCGCCATAACTACTGCTGCCTTGCTCCTCTGCCGGTGTCTAACTACAGGGCCAATTTGCCACTACCACTTCATAACTACTGCTGGGCAATTACAGGGTCAATTAGTATCTGTTTACTCTACAATACTCCAGGACGCCTTCTTCACTGCCAGATAACTGCCAAATAGACTCCTTTACCTGTGCCAACATGAGTCATAAAAAAAAGTATGCCAATGCCAGTGAAAGGAAAGCAGCTTTAGCTCTACGACAAAAACAATGCCGTGCTAATGAGACTCCTGAGGAAAAACACCATCGCCTTGAGAAGATTAAGGCTTATAAACGCCGTCGCCTCACACACGAATCCCCTAACTCTAAATCCATAAGATTGGCTGAAGAAGCCTCTGCACGCCGTCACCGCCGACAACAGACGGCCTCTTCCTCATCATTATTATTAGACTCACAACAGGATGCTTCCACATCAGCATGTGGAACAATTTACTGCTACACTTCATCCCATATGCTGTTCACTGACATAACTAATCAGCAATCTGTTTCTGCCCTATCAATACCACCATTCAATACCGATGCCCAGTATGCCAATGCCAGTGAAAGGAAAGCAGCTTTAGCACTACGACAAAAACAATGCCGTGCTAATGAGACTCCTGAGGAAAAACAGCATCGACTTGACAAGATTAAGGCTTATAAACGCCGTCGTCTCACATACGAATCCCCTAACTCTAAATCTATTACATTGGCTGAAGAAGCCTCTGCACGCCATCACCGCCAACAACAGACGGCTTCTTCCTCATCATTATTAGTAGACTCACAACAGGATGCTTCCACATCAGCATGTGGAACAAGTTACTACCACACTTCATCCTATATGCCGTTCACTGACATAACTAATCAGCAATCTGTTTCTGCCCTATCAATACCACCATTAGTCAATACCAACGCACAGTTTCTTCACATACAAGCTGCAGTTAGCCCGCAGAAAGTGCAACCAAGACAAATATACGTTGGTCTCAAAACTAGGCGCACCCCATCGGTTGGACATGCACTTCTACTACAACCTCACATTTTCACTTATGATGAAAATAGTATTACTGAACACAGCTGTGGTGACATGACCCATGTATGTGAGCATTGCGAAGCTTTGCATTTTGTAGCAGAGATACCTTCTGATAACAACTTTACGCTCTGCTGTCAGAAGGGTAAAGTCCATGTACCCATACTACAATATCCTGATGTCTTTACACGTTTGCTGAAAGGGCAAAGTGAATTTAGCAAAAATTTCATGGATAATATTCGAAGTATTAACAGTTCCTTTGCTTTTGCCTCCATGGGTGCAAATATTTCACCACCTCCTGGATATGGCCCATACTGTTTCCGCATACATGGCCAGATCTATCATAGAACTGGAACACTACATCCCTCAGATGACCAGCAACGCGCATTTGCCCAACTTTACATTCTCGATACCACTACCGCAAACGAACAACGCTTACGATGTAAAGAAAATCAAAAATGTCATCCTACATTGATGAACATTATTGCCCTTCAAATCCAAACTATTAATCCTTTTGTGGAAGCTTATCAAATGTTATGTGATGTGGAAGAACAAGAAAAAATTAAATCTCTACAAAACGGAACTGTCATGCCAAACATCACTATGGCTATTAAACAAGATCGTACTCAAGACCCTCGACGCTACAATAATCCCACTGTCAGTGAAGTAGCAGTCGTGTTTCAAAATGACAATGGTCAGCCACCTTTCAATAGAGACATATTAATTCATTTAAAACCTGATCCCCATAACCCTTTAGCTCCAAAAACACAACAAATTAGTATTTTCCATAGCAATTTGGATGCCCTCCTCTATCCAATATTTTTCCCTTATGGAGACCAAGGATGGCATGATGGACTCAAACAACAAGGCAAAAGTCCGAGGAGGATCACTCAACTCCAATACTATTGCTATATGTTATCTGTCAGAAATTACTTTAATCCACTCCTCAATGGTGGTAAGCTAACACAGCAATATTTAGTAGATGCTTATGTCAAAATCGAAGCTAATCGCCTACATTACATCTGCAACCACCAAAAAGATTTAAAAGTGGAGGATTACTGCCTCCTTCAAGAACATCTACTCAAAAAATCGGTTCAAAAGGGCATCCCTATTGGGAAAACCGTCATTTTACCATCTTCTTTTGAAGGCAGTCCAAGAAACATGCAGCAGCGCTACCAGGATGCTATGGCTATTGTTACAAAGTATGGTCGACCAGATCTATTTATCACCATGACATGTAATCCTAAGTGGAATGAGATTACTACACATTTAGAACCGTGGCAGCGTGTTGAACACAGACCAGACTTGGTTGCACGTGTCTTTAAAATTAAACTGGAATCCCTCTTAAAAGACATTAGCAGTGGATTATTTGGAAACGTCACTGCAATGGTCCATGTCATTGAATTTCAGAAGCGTGGTCTCCCACACGCTCATATTTTAATTATTCTTGACAGCCTGTCTAAATTACGGACTGAGGCGGACATAGACAATATAGTCTAGGCTGAAATACCTGATGAAACAATCTACCCTCAGCTCCATAACATTGTTCTTCAACACATGATTCATGGTGCCTGTGAAGAACACAATCCTAATTCTCCCTGTATGGATCTTGGAAAGTGTAGCAAAGGTTTCCCAAAACAAAACCAACCATATACCATCAAAGAAAAGGATGGCTATCCCACTTACCGCAGACCCATTGGCAAAACATATGAACACCATTCTAAGATGATTGACAATTCATGGGTAGTTCCATATAACCCATTTTTACTCACCAAATACAAGTGCCATATTAATGTAGAAATATGTGCTTCCATTCAAAGTGTAAAATATTTATTTAAATACGTTTACAAAGGACATGACAAAGCCAACCTTGAAATTTCCCAAAATAACATCCAACATGATGAAACACACCAATTTACGGATACCAGATATGTTAGTGCACCTGAGGCTGCGTGGCGGATATTTGCTTTTCCTATGCATAAACTATCTCATGCCATCATTCGCCTAGCCGTACATCTGCCTAATTCTCAACCACTCTGTTTTCATGAGAATGACTCTGCAGACAACATCCATCAAAAGCTCAATTCCAATTCTACACTTATGGCGTATTTCAACCTTAATAAGATCGACCACAATGCACATAACTATTTCTACCGCGAAATTCCAGAACACTACGTTTGGAAACAAGGCACATGGGAACAAAGAAAACGAGGGGGTCTCACAGTTATTGGAAGAATGTACACTGTTAGTGTGAAAGACCAAGAACGCTATTATTTACGTTTGTTGTTACTGCATGTAAAAGCTGCTACCAGTTTTGACAGCATTAAAACCGTCAATGGAGTTATGCATGAAACCTTTAAGGATGCTGCGTTAGCACTTGGATTATTATTCGATGATAGCATCTGGAGACATACTTTAACAGATGCTTGCATTCTTAACATGCCTTCCCAACTTAGAGACGTGTTTGCTTATATCTGTATTTTTGGCCCCCCCAGTAATCCACTTGAATTGTGGAATGAATTTAAGGACCATTTTTTACAAGACTACTATCATACATACCACAGCAACACTGAAGAGTGTATCGATTGTGAAGGATATGCTATGAAAGATGTCCAAGATGTCCTCATAGTCCATGGAAAAACTTTTGCTGATTTCAATTTACCACGCCCAGCAAAAAATATTAAACAACTCCTTAAACAATATGATAAGGATTATGAGTTAAAAAAAGTTGCAGAGATGAAAGAAACTCTTAATCAGGAGCAACTTTTTGCCTATGATGTCATTACTGAAGCTTTACAAAATAGCAGTTTAATACCAAAGTGCTTTTTTCTCGATGGACCTGGTGGCAGTGGAAAGACCTACCTATACCATCTACTTACACATCATTTAAGAGGACAAGGAGAAATTGTATCACCTGCAGCGACTACAGGAATAGCATCTAACTTGATACAAGGAGGCCGAACAATCCACTCTCTATATGGCATACCTATTCCGATCAATGAAACATCTGTTTCCAGGATTAAAAACAATACAAATGCAGGAAAACATTTACAGAGTACAAAACTTTTTATTATTGATGAGTGCACTATGGTCCAAAAACATGCATTGAATGTGATTGATAGACTTCTACGTGACATCATGACAACAAATGTTGCTGAAAAAAATAAAACACCATTTGGAGGTAAAGTTATTGTTCTTGGAGGAGACTTCAGACAATGTCTTCCCGTCATCGCTCATGGAACAAGAATAGACATTGTAGATTCCTGCATTAAATATTCAGAACATTGGCAACATTTTACCAGACTACCGCTAATCAACAACATGCGCTCCACTGATCCTGAATACAGCACTTGGTTGCTTAAACTTGGAAATGGTGAGCTGTCTAATGAACAAAACCTTGGAGAGGATGTCATTGAAATTCCTCCAGACATCCTTTGCACTGGCTCTATAGTAACCGAGATCTTTGGAGACCATATTTGCATTGATGTTAATGACAAACAAAGCCTCAACACTGCTGCATCACATGCTATACTATGTCCGAAAAATGATGACATCGATTTTCTGAACTGTAAAGTAATGGATCGCATTAGTGGTGATTATACTGTATATACAAGTGATGATTCTGTCGATGCTGATGAGGCAGAGGAATGTGAAAACTACCCAGTTGAATTTTTAAACTCTCTGACACCATCAGGAATGCCATCACATCTCTTAAAACTTAAAATTGGCACCATTGTGATGCTATTAAGAAACCTAAACACTAAGAAAGGTCTCTGCAATGGCACTCGCCTCATTGTCATTGCCTTACTCCGCAACATCATACAGGCTAAAGTGATTACTGGCTCAGCTGAAGGAGACATTGTGTTTATTCCACGCATCGATTTGTGTCCTTCAGAAACTGGGTTACCTTTTAAATTAAAACGTCAACAGTTTCCTCTAAAACCTGCTTTTGCTATGACCATTAACAAATCCCAAGGACAGACCCTCAATCGAGTTGGAATTTTTTTGCCCGAACCTGTATTTGCCCATGGACAATTGTATGTTGCATTCTCCCGAGTAAAGCAGCGCAGCAACGTTAGGGTCAAAGTGGTGGATACACCACTTCAAGGACAATTGCTACCTAATAGCCCAAAAATCTTCACTAGAAATGTCGTTTACAAAAATGTCTTACTTTAAACTATTTAAGTTGGTCCTAGAATGGATAGATATATAGATATATAAATAATAGTTACATTCTAAATAGATATAGATAATAGACTTCTAAGACTTCTATGTATAGCTTGATATATGTTATATATATAAATATTTTAAGCAGATAGATATATCTTACACTAATTATCTCTTTCACATATATGTCATAGACATATTTAAATCCATAAAAATATACATAGGTATAGGTATAAATACAGTGGGGCAAAAAAGTATTTAGTCAGTCAGCAATAGTGCAAGTTCCACCACTTAAAAAGATGAGAGGCATCTGTAATTTACATCATAGGTAGACCTCAACTATGGGAGACAAACTGAGAAAAAAAAATCCAGAAAATCACATTGTCTGTTTTTTTTTCATTTTATTTGCATATTATGGTGGAAAATAAGTATTTGGTCAGAAACAAGCAATCAAGATTTCTGGCTCTCACAGACCTGTAACTTCTTCTTTACCTGTAGTAATGGCACCTGTTTAAACTTGTTATCAGTATAAAAAGACACCTGTGCACACCCTCAAACAGTCTGACTCCAAACTCCACTATGGTGAAGACCAAAGAGCTGTCAAAGGACACCAGAAACAAAATTGTAGCCCTGCACCAGGCTGGGAAGACTGAATCTGCAATAGCCAACCAGCTTGGAGTGAAGAAATCAACTGTGGGAGCAATAATTAGAAAATGGAAGACATACAAGACCACTGATAATCTCCCTCGATCTGGTGCTCCACGCAAAATCCCACCCCATGGGGTCAGAATGATCACAAGAACGGTGAGCAAAAATCCCAGAACCACGCGGGGGGACCTAGTGAATGAACTGCAGAGAGCTGGAACCAATGTAACAAGGCCTACCATAAGTAACACACTACGCCACCATGGACTCAGATCCTGCAGTGCCAGACGTGTCCCACTGCTTAAGCCTGTACATGTCCGGGCCCGTCTGAAGTTTGCTAGAGAGCATTTGGATGATCCAGAGGAGTTTTGGGAGAATGTCCTATGGTCTGATGAAACCAAACTGGAACTGTTTGGTAGAAACACAACTTGTCGTGTTTGGAGGAAAAAGAATACTGAGTTGCATCCATCAAACACCATACCTACTGTAAAGCATGGTGGTGGAAACATCATGCTTTGGGGCTGTTTCTCTGCAAAGGGGCCAGGACGACTGATCCGGGTACATGAAAGAATGAATGGGGCCATGTATCGTGAGATTTTGAGTGCAAACCTCCTTCCATCAGCAAGGGCATTGAATATGAAACGTGGCTGGGTCTTTCAACATGACAATGATCCAAAGCACACCGCCAGGGCAATGAAGGAGTGGCTTCGTAAGAAGCATTTCAAGGTCCTGGAGTGGCCTAGCCAGTCTCCAGATCTCAACCCTATAGAAAACCTTTGGAGGGAGTTGAAAGTCCGTGTTGCCAAGCGAAAAGCCAAAAACATCACTGCTCTAGAGGAGATCTGCATGGAGGAATGGGCCAACATACCAACAACAGTGTGTGGCAACCTTGTGTAGACTTACAGAAAACGTTTGACCTCTGTCATTGCCAACAAAGGATATATCACAAAGTATTGAGATGAAATTTTGTTTCTGACCAAATACTTATTTTCCACCATAATATGCAAATAAAATGAAAAAAAAACAGACAATGTGATTTTCTGGATTTTTTTTTCTCAGTTTGTCTCCCATAGTTGAGGTCTACCTATGATGTAAATTACAGACGCCTCTCATCTTTTTAAGTGGTGGAACTTGCACTATTGCTGACTGACTAAATACTTTTTTGCCCCACTGTAGATTAAAAAAAAAAGGCAAAAACAAAAAAAAATTTAGGCAAACATACCTAGATTTCAACTACATAGCTAACACATACTGTGACATCGGCGGTTATGCCCGCCGATGCCCCTTCTGCTGCGGCGGCCGCTGCAGCATCCCCTCACCTGCGCGCTCCCGCCCGGTCACGCGCCCGCCGTCAATTCCTCCTTACGTCGGCTCCTGGTTCCCGCCCCCTGGTTCGCGCTCGCCGCCTTCCGCTCTCTCTCTCCTGCGATGGGCGGCGCTGAGGGGCGGGCTTGGGTCTCCCCTGCGATGGGCGGCGCCGAAGGGCGGGCTTGGGTGACGCACATCCGGGGGTTGCTGTACTTCAAGCGTCCTCGCAGTTAGGAGGACGCCTGATGATTGTGTAGTTTTCCTGCACCCTCTGGCCTCTACAGTTCTCCTGTAGCTTAACCGCTTTCCGCCTGACTCTCCCTGTCGCTCCCTGTCTCCTGCTCCCTTCCCTCCCAGCCTGCCTGGGCGCTGTCTTCCTTCCCCGGTGCCGTCCTCCGTCTTCAGTCCGCCTAGGTCTTTCCACGTGCCTGTCTCCCGTATTGGTTCTGTCCTGCTCCTCTGGTCCCTGCTCGTTCTTCGTACCATTGCCTTCCCTGTCCTTCTGTCCGTGGAGCCGTCCCTCTTGGTTCCGGCTGTCGCGCCTCCATCCTCTGTGGTCCTGCCCCAAACGATCCCTGTATAGGGGTCGGTCTTCACCTGGTGTGCTCGACCCTGGGGCTCCGGATCCGCGATCCAGAGGGTCCACTCTCTAACTTAGGTTCCCTCTAGCATTACAGTATCATCAGGCCATGGACCCCGCCGGTGCCGCGGCTGCCACTCAAAAGGAACTGCTCTTCCTTAGAGAAAATCAGACCCGTATCATGTCATTCATGAAGTCCATGGACACCCGGCTCTCCGCTCTTCAGACCGCAGACCCAGCACACGCACCTCTCTTAGTCAGTCTCCAGCAGGAGCTCGCACAACAGCGCGATGCTCAGTCTCACATTTTGGGGTATATGGCGTCCGTGGATGATCGGCTGCTTTCTTTGCAGTCCTCTGCGGCCGCTTCCACCCTAGCCCGGGACACCGTCTCTTCCCCCCCCCCCATCTCGGTAAACCGCCCAGGTACTGTGGGGACCCAAAATTGTGTAGGGGATTTTTAAATCAGTGCAGGTTGCACTTTGATCTTTCGCCCCAACAGTATCCTACGGACCGTGCTAAAGTGGCCTTTATAATCTCCCACCTAGAGGGGGAGGCGTTGGCATGGGTGAATCCATTATGGGAGAGGGATGACCCGGTGGTGACCAACATCCAGTGTTTTTTGGAGACATTCCGTAAGGTTTTTGATGAACCTGGACGCCTTGCTTCCTCCACAGAGGCCCTTTTTATCCTCAGCCAGGGGTCCCTTACGGTAGGGCAATACGCCATCCGTTTTCGGACCTTGTCCTCGGAGCTGGGGTGGAATAATGAAGCCCTGGTTGGTGCGTTTTGGAGAGGACTTTCTGGTAAAATCAAAGACGAGTTGGCCGGGCGTGACCTCCCCACCACCCTGGAGGATCTCATCTCCCTGGCTACTCGTATTGACCTGCGTTTTCAGGAGCGCGCCCGAGAGTCAGCTAGGGAGAGGAGGCCCTTTAGGTTATACCAAGCTCCTATTCCGCGCACCGTTGCCCTCCCTAGTAACACCGCCCCTGAGCCCATGCAAGTTGATCGCATCAAGCTGTCTGAACAACGGCGTAGGGAGAGAATGACCAAGGGACTCTGTCTCTATTGTGGAGGGGCCAATCACTTCATACGCACTTGTCCTGAGAGACCGGGAAACGCATCCGCCTAGGCCAGGTAGGAGAGGGCCCCCTAGGTGATTCGACCCCCTCTCTTCCACTTACTGTTTCAGCTCTACTTATTTCAGGTCGGGGGCGTAGCTCTGTGGAGGCGTATGTGGACTCGGGCGCGGCAGGCAACTTCATCCACCAGGAGGAGGTTGACAGACTCCAGATTCCCGTGGTCGTCCTAAGTAATCCTCGAGCAATCACCTCCGTTGACGGCAAACCTCTTCCTGGGCTCATCACCACGGTAACCACTGAAGTAAACCTGCAAGTTGGCGCACTTCACTCTGAAAAGATTGCCTTTTATGTCCTGCCTCAGTTATCCCACGCCATTCTTTTGGGGCTACCTTGGCTTAGGCGGCATGAGCCTGTTATCGACTGGCGCTCCGGAGAGATCCTGCGCTGGGGGCACGCCTGCCATGTAAGCTGTTTACGTACCCTGGTCCGTCCCCATCCTCAGCGCAAGCCTACAGACCTCCCTGGTCTTCCTGTGCCATATCACGCCTATGCTGATGTTTTCTGCAAGAAAGAGGCGGATTCCCTGCCTCCGCACCGGCCTTATGACTGCCTCATCGACCTGATTCCTGGAGCGGTTCCTTCCAGAGGTAGAACATACCCTCTCTCTCCAGCCGAGACCGCTGCCATGACGGAATATATCCACGAAAATCTGTCCAAGGGGTTTATCCGAAAGTCCTCCTCTCCTGCAGGCGCGGGTTTTTTCTTCGTCCGGAAGAAAGATGGATCACTGCGGCCCTGCATTGATTACCGGGGCCTGAACAAAATCACCACCAAGAATCGTTACCCTCTTCCGTTGATTCCGGAGCTTTTTGACCGGCTGAGAGGAGCCCGGATCTTCACGAAGTTAGACCTGCGGGGAGCCTACAATTTGGTCCGAATCCGTGCTGGGGACGAGTGGAAGACGGCCTTCAATACCCGTGACGGGCATTATGAATACCTAGTCATGCCATTCGGCCTTTGCAATGCCCCCGCTGTGTTCCAAGAATTTATCAATGAGGTATTCTGGGATCTACTCTATTCTTGTGTTGTCATCTACCTGGACGACATCCTCGTTTTCTCCCCCGATCTGCCCTCTCATCGCAAGAGTGTACGCTTGGTCTTGCACCGTCTTCGAGAGAACCAACTCTACGCCAAGATCGAGAAATGCCTTTTTGAGCAGTCGTCACTACCCTTCTTGGGATATGTCGTCACCGACTCCGGTCTAAGCATGGATCCCGAAAAACTCGGTGCGGTACTCAAGTGGCCCCGTCCAGTGGGGATTAAGGCCATCCAGCGGTTTCTTGGGTTCGCAAACTACTACCGTCAGTTTGTGCCTCACTTTTCTACGGTTACCAAACCCATCACGGATCTGACCCGTAAAGGAACGAAGCCCAACAGCTGGCCTCCTGAAGCGGAAAACGCTTTCCAAACTCTGAAACGTTCTTTTGCCTCAGCACCCATTTTGCATCGGCCTGTGACCAGCAGACCCTTTGTCCTGGAAGTGGATGCCTCCTCCACTGGAGCTGGGGCGGTCCTGTCCCAGCAGGCTTCGTCCGGACGGCTGGTTCCATGCGGCTTCTTCTCTAAAGTCTTTTCACCGGCGGAGTGCAACTACTCCATTGGAGACCGCGAATTACTGGCCATTAAGATGGCCTTGACTGAATGGCGGTATTTACTCGAAGGAGCTGTACATCCCTTTACCATCCTCACAGACCACAAAAACCTGGCCTATCTGCAATCCGCCCAAAGGCTCAATGCCCGACAAGCCAGGTGGGCCCTGTTTTTTTCCCGCTTTGACTTCCAACTTCACTTCCGACCGGGTAATAGGAACATCAAGGCCGATGCCCTTTCCAGGTCGTTGCAGTCTTCAGAGAGGGAGGAAGTCCCATCCTGTATCATCGAGCCTTCTAGGATGATCACCGTGGCTCCTGTGAATTTTGCTACCCCTCCGCCCGGTAAGACCTTCGTCCCTTCAGGCAAACGTATAGAGGTGTTGTGCTGGGGACATTCCTCCAAAATTGCTGGACACGTTGGGACCAAGAAGACTCTCTTACTGCTTTCCCGGTATTATTGGTGGCCCACGCTTCGCCAGGATGTGATGGACTACGTGGCCTCTTGCACAATCTGTGCCCAGAATAAGGTGGCTAGGACTTTGCCCGCCGGTCTTCTTCACCCTTTGCCAGTTCCTGAGGCTCCCTGGCAACAGATCGCCATGGACTTTGTGACTGACTTGCCCCGCTCGGCCGGATGTACCACCATCTTAGTCGTGGCAGATCGCTTTTCCAAGATGGCCCATTTCATTCCCTTATCGGGACTACCGTCCTCCCCGAAGTTAGCTGAGATCTTCATCCACCAGGTCTTCAGGCTGCATGGTCTTCCTCAGCGGATTCTGTCGGATCGGGGGGTCCAGTTCACCTCCCGCTTCTGGAGGGCACTCTGCCGGCTTATGGGTACATCTCTCGACTTTTCCTCCGCATATCATCCTCAGACCAACGGGCAAGTGGAGCGAATTAATCAGGGGTTAACCACCTTCCTACGTCACTTCACCAACGCTCATCAAGACGACTGGGTTGCGCTCTTACCTTGGGCTGAATTCTCGCACAATAATCATCCCAGTGAATCTACCACCAGGTCACCTTTTTTTGTGGTAACCGGTCAAAACCCAGGTATTCCGTTGCCGTTTTCCACCTCTACTGAGGTACCCGCAGCCGATTCTCTTGCTAAAGAATTCTCGCAGATTTGGAGAGAGACCAGGGATGCGCTCAAAAGTGCCAACGACCGAATCAAGAAGCATGCAGACAAAAGACGGAAGGACGTACCCCCGTACCATCCAGGTGACAAGGTCTGGCTTTCAACTCGACATATCCGTCTGAGAGTTCCCTCTTACAAGCTGAGTCCTCGGTACATTGGACCGTTTGAAGTGATTGGACGTATTAATGCCGTGGCTTACAAACTGAGGTTGCCTGCTTCGCTCCGGGTGCCCAATGCTTTCCATGTCTCGCTCCTGAAACCCGTAGTCCTGAATCGGTTCCAACCAGTTTCCATCGTCCCTCCTTCTCCTGCCATCTCGGATAACGTCTTCGAGGTCAAGGACATCTTGGCTATGAAAAAAGTCCGGGGTAAGACCCTTTTTCTTATCGATTGGGTGGGTTTTGGTCCCGAGGAGAGGTCCTGGGAGCCTCGGGAAAATATCAACGCCCCTCGCATTCTAAAAAAGTTTTTGGCCAATCTCGGTAAGGGACGCCGTAAGGGGAGGGGTACTGTGACATCGGCGGTTATGCCCGCCGATGCCCCTTCTGCTGCGGCGGCCGCTGCAGCATCCCCTCACCTGCGCGCTCCCGCCCGGTCACGCGCCCGCCGTCAATTCCTCCTTACGTCGGCTCCTGGTTCCCGCCCCCTGGTTCGCGCTCGCCGCCTTCCGCTCTCTCTCCTGCGATGGGCGGCGCCGAAGGGCGGGCTTGGGTGACGCACATCCGGGGGTTGCTGTACTTCAGGCGTCCTCGCAGTTAGGAGGACGCCTGATGATTGTGTAGTTTTCCTGCACCCTCTGGCCTCTACAGTTCTCCTGTAGCTTAACCGCTTTCCGCCTGACTCTCCCTGTCGCTCCCTGTCTCCTGCTCCCTTCCCTCCCAGCCTGCCTGGGCGCTGTCTTCCTTCCCCGGTGCCGTCCTCCGTCTTCAGTCCGCCTAGGTCTTTCCACGTGCCTGTCTCCCGTATTGGTTCTGTCCTGCTCCTCTGGTCCCTGCTCGTTCTTCGTACCATTGCCTTCCCTGTCCTTCTGTCCGTGGAGCCGTCCCTCTTGGTTCCGGCTGTCGCGCCTCCGTCCTCTGTGGTCCTGCCCCAAACGATCCCTGTATAGGGGTCGGTCTTCACCTGGTGTGCTCGACCCTGGGGCTCCGGATCCGCGATCCAGAGGGTCCACTCTCTAACTTAGGTTCCCTCTAGCATTACACATACCTACATAACTTAGGTAATAATAATTAATTTTTTATTTATTAATAGAGTACTATTATTTCAATAGCACTTTACATACATCAGTAATACTGTCCTTCTTGAGGCTCACTATGTAAATATCTTATTCACATAAAAACATAGGTGTGATACATCTACTATAATAAATGCGCTAAGCAGCTTCCGGGTTGTAACAACTTCCGTCCAGTTGTAACTGGTGACGTCACAGCACACCTCTTGCCATGATAACCCTCAACACACCACTCCTCAACACACACTCCTCTCACCTTTCACTATCTCCACTAACGTCCACTCGCAGGATTTTAGAATACTCAAGATGGCGTGGCCGCAAGAACATGTCGCCGGCGTGGACAACGTCGGGATCCAGGATGGCGCCGGCGGAAGATGTCGGGGATCGTGGAGCAGCGACGATGACGGTGTGAGTATGAGAGACGGAGTGAGAGAAAGGGTCGTATGTGGAGTGAAAGAGTGAGTGGACGTGAGTGGAGATGGTGAAAGGTGAGAGGAGTGTGTGTTGAGGCGGTGTAGTGTGTTGAGGAGGAGTGTGTGTTAGGGTTCACATGGCAAGAGGTGTGTCACTATCCTCCCGATGCGATAGCATCGGGCCTTAATCTACTATAATCTACTATAATAAATGCGCTAAGCAGCTTCCGGGTTGTAACAACTTCCATCCAGTTGTAACTGGTGACGTCACAGCACACCTCTTGCCATGTTAACCCTCAACACACCACTCCTCAACACACACTCCTCTCACCTTTCACTATCTCCACTAATGTCCACTCACAGGATTTCAGAATACTCAAGATGGCGTGGCCGCAAGAACATGTCGCTGGCGTGGACAACGTCGGGATCAAGGATGGCGCCGGTGGAAGAAGATGTCGGGGAACGTGGAGCAGCGACGATGACGGTGTGAGTATGAGAGACGGAGTGAGAGAAAGGGTCGTATGTGGAGTGAAAGAGTGAGTGGACGTGAGTGGAGATGGTGAAAGGTGAGAGGAGTGTGTGTTGAGGCAGTGTGGTGTGTTGAGGAGGAGTGTGTGTTGAGGGTTCACATGGCAAGAGGTGTGTCACTATCCTCCTGATGCGATAGCATCGGGCCTTAATCTACTATAATAAATGCGCTAAGCAGCTTCCGGTTTGTAACAACTTCCGTCCAGTTGTAACTGGTGACGTCACAGCACACCTCTTGCCATGTTAACCCTCAACACACCACTCCTCAACACACACTCCTCTCACTTTTCACTATCTCCACTAACGTCCACTCGCAGGATTTCAGAATGCTCAAGATGGCGTGGCCGCAAGAACATGTCGCCGGTGTGGACGTCGGGATCCAGGATGGCGCCGGCGGAAGAAGATGTCGGGGATCGTGGAGCAGCGACGATGACGGTGTGAGTATGAGAGACAGAGTGAGAGAAAGGGTCGTATGTGGAGTGAAAGAGTGATTGGACGTGAGTGGAGATGGTGAAAGGTGAGAGGAGTGTGTGTTGAGGAGGTGTGTGTGTATTGAGGGTTAACATGGCAAGAGGTGTGTCACTATCCTCTCGATGCGATAGCATCGGGCCTTAATCTAGTAGATAAATAATTATGTTGAATTATTGTTTAATATTGTTTAATAATTGTTTAATATTATGCTTACATGTTCTTATTTGCACTTACATGTGGTACGGTGAATGTAGCCTTATGTTTACCTTGTATGAAGAAATACAGGCCAGTATATACCACATTATATATTTTGACTGTTGATTTTGAGGAATATTTAATATTATTTATATTGTTTGACCATACAATACAATTTCTTGTGAGAAAAAAGTAATTTTTCTTTGTTTTTATGGTCTAATAAATGTTACAATTTGTATACCTAAAAATGAGCTAATGCAGTGTTTTAGTGAGAAGAGCCACAAAATTTTGACCGAAAATGTTTTCCTGGGAAGGGGGGTACTGGGGCCCAGGTTTTATGAACAGCCCCGGGCCCATGGTCCACTTAATCCGCCACTGCTGCCAAGTGCTGATTTTGTGCGTTCTCTGTGGGAAGCTGCCAGGCACTGATTCTATGTGCTGCCCAAGGATGCCTGCCAGACACTGATTCTGAGTGCCATTCTGTTAGGTGTCGGGTTCCTGCAGCGGCTCAACAGGAATCCAGAGCCTCACATTCTGTGGTCTCCCATTGTCTATCGACCGCAAAGGAGTTTGCGCAGCAGTCCCGGCATCCCAGACGCTCTTCCCAGACCTGCTCTGTGGGTCTAGCTGTTGCTGCCACCTTTGGGTCAGCAATAGCAATGCAGGCTGCTCAGCAGCAAATCGCTCAAGAGGCCAAGTCCTTCTGCTACCCATTCAAGGCTGCCAGGCACTGATTCTGTGTGCTCCACTTGGGTGGCTGCCAGGCACTGATTCTTTGTTATGCCAGTGGGAGGCAGCCAGGCACTGCTTTTGTGTGCTGCCTGTGGGTGACTGTCAGGCACTGATTTGATGCACCACAAGTGGGCAGCTTCCTGGTACTGATTCTGTGCACTGTGTGGGAGGCTGCCAGGCACGGATTCTTTGTGCTGCCCGTGGGCGGCTGCCAGGCACTGATATTGTGTGCTGCCCAAGGATGCCTGCCAGGCACTGATTCTGTGTGCCATTCATGAAAGGCTGCCAGGCACTCATTTTGTGCACCCCAAACACTGACTCTATGCTCTGCTCGTGGATGTCTGCCAGTCACTTTCTCTGTGCGCTGCCAGTCGGAGGATGCCAGACTCTGTCTGTGTGCTGTCCTTGGGAGGCTGCCAGGTACTGATTCTGTGTGCTGCCCTTGGGAGGCTGCCAGTCACTGATTCTGTGCGCTGCCCGTGGGACGCTGCCACGTACTGACTCTGCGCTGCCCATGGGAGGCTGCCAGGCACGGATTCAGTGTGCTGCCTGTGGGCGGCATCAGGCACTGATTCTGTGTGCTGCCCGTCGAAGGAAGCCAGGTACTGATTCTGTGTGCTGCCTGTCAGAGGCTGCCAGGCACGGATTCTGTGTGTGTAAAATAATGCGTATTCTTGCAAAATACTTAGGACTAGTTACCAGATAAAAATGTAGTGGTTTATTTGGATTCTTCCATCAAAGAAAAGATTACTACAGAAAAACATAAAAATAGGTGCACGATTATAAAGAGATTGTCCATTTGTTCATAGCAAAGTTTGTAACCTTCTTTCTCTGGGATCTCACATGGCAAATGGCGTCTGTCTCTCTTAGGCTACTTTCACACATCAGGTTTTCGGCGTCAGGCGCGATCCGGCGTCGTGCCGGAATGCCGGATCCGGCAAATGTTTTGTAAAACCTGATGTGCCGGATCCGGTTTTCTGCCGGATCCGTCTTGTTCTTGACAGACAAAACCGGATCCGTCTCATCCGGTTCATCCGTTTTTCTATCCGTTTTTCGACGGATTACGCCGGATCCGGTTTTTAAAATTGACCCTTGTGGCCTTCCGAACGGGATTGGCTACTGGAAAACTATATATAGCATGTTCCTACAGCCCTTCTTTGACAGGTTGTAGAGGAGAAAGTGCAGGTTGGAGAGAAGAGCAAGTTACTGGCGAAGATGGATGTTGTCATAGGAAATATTTTGAAGAATTTGGCGGATTTTATAGCGGAGGCGAATCGTTTGAGGGTGATTGTTCTGGAGAAGGAGAGAGCGAGACAGCAGCGCATCAGGCATCGTAGACGACGTTTGTGGATCCACCCCATCACAGCCAAGAGAATGACGCGTGGGGTCTATTCTACACTCTGCATGGACCTTCGACGAAACCCGGATAAATTTTTTGGATATGTTCGGATGAAAATGGAGAATTTTGATTACTTGGTGGAGCGCATTGCACACCTCATAAGAAAAGCGGACACCTATTGCCGCTTCTCTGTTTCACCCGCAGAGCGTCTGATGGTGACTTTAAGGTAAGCCACATTTATTGGATGTGATCGCATCAGAGCACACTTTCACTGCAATCTTGTTGGTGGTAGTTTGTATCTCCAAGTGTTATAGCTCAGTTTTGGTATGGAATGCTGTGATTTAAAACTAATTTATTGTTTTTTACTTCCCCACAGATTTCTTGCAACTGGAGAATCCCTTTCGTCACTGCATTTCCAGTACAGACTCGGGATTTCCACCATATCTGGAATTGTGAAGTACACATGCCGTGCACTGTGGGACTCCTTAGCTGAAGAGTTTTTACCAGAGCTCACAACAGAGAGGTGGATTGAAATTGCTGACAAGTTTCAACAGATATGTCAGTTTCCCAACTGCTTGGGCGCTGTGGACGGGAAACATATCCGCATTGCAAAGGCAGCTGGATCGGGATCGGAATATTTCAATTACAAGAAATATTTTTCAATTGTCCTCATGGCCATCGCTGACGCGGAATACAAATTTATTGCGGTTGATATTGGGGCCTATGGCCGCTCCAATGACTCTCAAGTTTTCAAACTGTCTGCCATGGGGCATAAACTGTATGGAAACACCTTCCAGTTCCCACCACCTAGACCGCTGCCGCAAACATCTGGTCCACCTATGCCATTTGTCTGTGTAGGGGATGAAGCCTTCCAGCTGTCAGAACACCTTTTGAAACCGTACTCTAGCAGAGGATTGACAAGACCAAAACACATTTTTAATTACCGCCTCACAAGAGCAAGAAGAATGGTTGAATGTACCTTTGGTATTCTGACAGCCAAATGGCGGGTCCTATTGACTGCGATCAACCTCAAGACAGAAACTGTGGACGAGGTGATCAAAGCTTGCGTGGTACTCCACAATTTTGTTATCTGCAAGGAACCCATTTCCATTGAGGACACCTCTGAAGAAACCACCTTGCAAGATTACCATGACATTACCACTAGAAGTTCTGTGACGGTTTCAGTAATGAGGGACAATTTTGCACTATACTTTATGTCACCTCAAGGCAGAGTACACTGGCAGGATGACAGAGTGTGAAAAGATTTGTGCCCTAACCAAACTTGTGTACCTTCTGTACCAACAGTATATACCTTTGCCAACCAAAGTTGGCTATCTTGTCATGGTCTCTATTTTTAGCTTTAGGCCACAGGTGTGTACCTGGTTGTGTTTTATGCAAAGTATTTCACCTTTTAACAAAAGTTGTGTACATTGTTAGGAAATCACCAACAATAAACACAACTTTTCAGGTGAAATACTTTGCTTCAAACACAACCAGGAACACAACTGTGGCAAAAAGCTAAAATTTACCCACAGTTATATACCTGGTTTTGAATACCTTTTTACCTTTTAAATACCCTGTATTTAACCTTTTTTTTAAACATATTTCGCCGCAGAAAGAAATGACAGACAACCAGTGTAAACAATAATTTAACTTTTATTTAAAATATTTTTTTTTGTGTAAACTGTTTTTAAAGTTAAAAAAACTTTTAATAAAGGTTTGAAACCAACCAAATGGGGATTTTTATTACAAAAAAAACATTATAACTCGGTGTAGTGTGGGGTGGAAATACTGCTGGAGGGGCTGCGGGACACTTCGACAATGGGAGTGTGGAGAGAGGACTGGGATCGTGGTGGGGAAGGAACAGTTAGAGGTGATGGTGTGGAAAAAGCTACAGAATGGGTGGACATGTGGGAGGCAGAAGAGGTGGTGGGCGGTGGAGTGGAGGGTTGGGCAGGGACTGTAGGAGCAGATGATGTTGATGGAAAGTTGTATGGGGAAGGAGTTTGGTACGGGGAAGGAGTTTGGTACGGGGAAGGAGTTTGGTACGGGGCAGGTTGCTGGAAGTGGGGAGATGTCTGGTACTGGGGAGGTTGCTGGTACTGGGGAGGTTGCTGGTACTGGTGAGGTTGCTGGTATGTAATAGGAGGGGGAGGATGGAAAGTGGCTGGAGGGGGTGCAGATGTAATAGGAGGGGGAGGATGGAAAGTGGCTGGAGGGGGTGCAGGTGGAGGAACTACAGTGGTGGGAGGTGGAGGTTGGGAGGTAACCTGCTGTAGAGCACCGTGGCACGAATGCATTACATGCATCTGCTGGGTAGGAGATAGTGTTGCCATGCGCTCCACAACAGACCTGAAAAAGGTGTGGTTTGGCGAAGATCTTGCTTCTGAATGCATGGTTTGCAGAAGTGTCTTCACCTCCAGAATGCTGGAGTTGATCTGCTGAAAGCCTGCGGAGATTTGCTCTGACAAGACTTTTTGACTGTTCTGGAAAGATGCATTCAGATGCAAGAACTCTGGCGCATAACTCTTTTCCTGACCCCTCTGCCGCTGCCGCCCAGTACCCGCAGGTGTACTAGAGGTGGCAGGGGCAGAAGGGTGGGGTAAAGGGAAAGCGATCTCCTCACCAGCAGCTTCATGTAATGTAGGCGGCCACGATGCTCCTGTGCTGGTGGATGGGACAGATGGGTCGAATGTGTGGGAAGGCTGGGAAGGTGCAGATGTACCGGGGCGGTCGAAGTGTCCCTCGGTGCCGGTCTCCTCAGGGATCGCCTCAGAAGGGTCGAATCGTGCAGGCTCCCGAGTGCTGCTCACCGTGCTGTGGAATAAAGAGAAAAAAAAACAATTAAAATACTGACATGGTATGGCCCTGGCTGAAAAAAAAAAAGTTACATCTAACATTTTTTTTCACATGTGGTGTGTAATATTTACCTTCTAGTGACCATTGTTTCCCGGAGGAACGACAGGGCTTGTGCGTACTTGTACTTGCTCCTGCGTCCTCCAGATCCACTCGGGGCCCGCATCTCTTTATTGAACTCCTTCTTGAAACGATCCCTCACAGACCGCCACCGATTCACAATTCTGTTCCCTGAAACGAGAAAGGAGTGGTTAGTATACAACATCAGTGTTTCCCAAACTCCAGTCCTCATGGTCCCCAGGGGTCATGTTTTCAGGATTTCCATAGTAAATAGAAATCCTGAACACATGATCCGTGGGGACCACGAGGACTGGAGTTCGGGAAACACTGGTTTACATCAAGCAACCGGTACTGTATATACTTACGCTCTTTAATCTGGGCCCGAGCATCGAGGTCCTCCCAGCGGCCCACAAGGAGCGAACAGATTTCCTCCCAGAGTCGTCGGGTAACGATAAGGTCAGCATGGCGGCGGTCAGCCATATTCCAGAGCGGCTCCCTTTCTCTGACGAGATCGATGAGGTGGTCCACATCGAGTCCTCCATCCTCACCGTCAGAGTCGGGAGCACGCTGTGAAGGCTGTTAAAGAAAAAGACAAAAATAACATAATTAGCCTCCACAAAAGAAATGAAATAAAAAGTGCAAAAAAACAAAGCAAAAATATTTATACTTACACGCTGGTGACCGCCGCGTTGCTGTCGCCGACGACCCTGGGAGGCACTGCGAGGACCTCTTGGCCGAGCACCAGATTGGGAAGACTAGAGAAGAAAACAAAAAATGTTATGTCTTTGGATGTAGGCATTTGTTTGCTGTGTGTGGTCTGCAGAACATTGTTTTCTATGTGTTGTGTGTAGTGTGATGTTGTGTTTCTGCGTTTGATGCAAAAAACTTACCAATTGTGAGCCCACTCCAAGTGTCTGTCCACCCCTTCCTTCTTCTTCTGGGAGCTCCTCTTCATCTTGTGAATCCTGTTTTGAAATAAAAGGCAATGAATAGACATATATTACAGAGATGATGGATTTTGGAAATAAAAACTTACCGTCAAACGCTGACGATGCGAGGGAGGGCTCCCAGAAGATGATGTGCTGTCTTCCTGGTGGCCACACTCCATGCCTGTGGGTGGTGTTCCAGCTGCTGCCATTGCTGCTGCTGCTGCTGCTGCATCTATTGGGCGGCTGTTGAATAAAGAGAAACAAAGGGCCAATGAATATCTTGATATTCAATAGCCCTAGTTTGGAGGAATGGGGGATTTGATAATTACCGTCTCTCATCTGCTGCTGGCCTCCCCTCCTCAGCATGTTCCATTTGCTGCTCCATTTGGGGTGGTGGTGGTGCTGATGGTGCTGCAGTGGTCTCCTGCCTTCTCCTGCGCTTGGTTGCTTTCTTGGGTGGCATGTTGGGTGTGGCTGTGGGTCCCACTGTCTTGCTTTTATATATGTCTTGTGGGCACAGCTACTGAGCATGCTCAGACCAAAAAAACCGGATCCGGCTCTCGCCGGATCAGGCGCATTGCGGCGCTCATAGGCTTTCATTGTGTGAAAAAGCCGGACGCGCCGGATCCGGCGTGTCCGGCTTTTTCGCCGGAGACAAAAAACGTTACAGTAGCCGTTTTTTCCAGACGCCGGATCGCGACACATTGCAGGATCCGGCGAAAACCGGATGAAACGCATGGCCATCCGGTGCGATCCGGCGCAAATGGAAGTCAATGGGGGGGAACCGGATCCGGCATTGCATTTCGCAATGTGTAACCATTAAAATTAATTTTGAATATCATAAAATTATCCTTTGGAAAAATTAATTTAAATGTAGATTTTCTTCATAAACCATTTTGATGTGCGATTTCACTTTGCACTTATCACAATTAACTAAATCAAGAAATTACTAAAGAACTATAGAAATATAGAAATATATGTTGTGTAGATATTTCATTTTATCTTAATATTCTAATAATTTAACTGATCTGCATATTTCTCCTAAAGACAGTTTTTCTTCATACAGAACCTCGAGGCATCTCACACATCAAACGTATCACATTACTCGCTCAGCAGCTGCTCATACACGCATCCTGTCACTCAGACTGTGTCACATATAAGTTTAAACCAAATTATCCCACATACAGAGGTGTGATGAATACACGTATTTTAACCCAAATTATCCTAATTATCAATTATCAATCAATGCGCATTGTAAACTATTAGTATCTTAATATTTCTTTGAATATTCCCCAAATACACATGACATAAATATATATATTGTATAGCTACACTTGAAACTTTAGGCCTAGAAAAAAAAATTCCTTTGATTTGCAAAAGCTGAGAAAGGCTACAGGGACATAGTATACTGGCATACTTATTATTAGAACAAAGTTCAAATTTCACATGCTGTGTTAGTCATGTCATGTCCATGCAATAAAGGCATACACAGAACACATTTAAAATGCAGTTAGTTATTTTCTTTTAAGTGTTAAATATATTAAATCATGCAATTATTGCAACTTCCTGTGTAAATAAAGGCATAAATCCTTGTAAGAGAATTTTTCCCGATTTAAGTCCTGCTTTGAAATGAAAATTCTAAGGAAAAATAAAAGAGAAGGTTAATATCATATTCATAATTCTAAATATTATTACTGAGGTAGATTTTAATTTTCACTAAAAAATACAGTTCTACTATCTCTACTCCTACAAACACTCTATATATATGTATGAATATGTATATCTACAAAACTATAGAACTACAGAATTATACTCTATATAATAATTACATATAACTGACTAATTGTATAACACTGTTACACAACATATAATTACATTTTTAGCCAATTCCTAAACCCATACTTATTTCTTTGTAACTGATGGATTCTCTGAGCAAAGTGATCAGTTTACAGGCCATGATGTCACTCACCACCTGCTTCTGTCTGTCAAATTCGGCCATCTTTTTTACAGAAGGAAGATCAGAACTTTGAATTTTCCTTAACTCAATCTGTGTTTTTTCGGTGGTCCTTTGCATCATTCCATATGGCTTAAAACAAACATGTGATTTTCTTCGTTCTTCATAGATTTGATTTTGGGGAAAGCTCATTTTAGAAGGCTTTGCTAATACAGGCTTCTGATAAGATTTTACTCTGCCTGTCTTCACAAAATTAGCACGATTTACTTTCTGGCAAAATCAAGGGATTGCGCACATTCAAATAAAGAATCTTTTTGTGACGCAATAACACGAGATGCAGGATTTAGAAACCAAAATTTGCTTACAAAAGTCTTTATGAGGGACTGTGTTTTGACATTCTCCATGACCGTTCTATACAAGTGGTGAAATATAGACATGAATGTGTAGGTACATTCCTTCCGACCAATCCTTAATTTATGAAGAATATCAATATCTGGATAATTTTCATTTGATGCACAAAAAATCTGAATTTTTAATCTGTCTTTATCATTTAAGTTCTCATGTGTTTCAACAGATATCTTTAAAGATAATCTCCTAGCAAAGTTTACAGGGATCCACATTTTGAACAACTGATTCTTCTCATTAGATAAATCAAATTTGTCAACACAGCTTTCAAAAACCTCAGAGTTTCTACAAACATGGATTTTGTTATCATATGCAGGAATGATTTTGCATATTTTTAACAAATTTTTTCTTACTTTACTTCGGAGTTGGGCCTGTGAGTCGTCTATTCTTAGTGGTACATCTTTCCCTTGTACATCCTCTACGTCAGTTCTGAAGTCTCCTCCTACTTCTCCATCTTGTTCCACGTCTGCAAGGTCACCTTGAATGGCTGCTACAGACACTTGATTACAGTCTTGTTCAATCTCCCTAACGTTACAGCCAATCTCGGGAACATCACTATTTTCCTTCACACAATCATTTTTGGATTTCTCTGACACAGATCTATGAAATATATCTACCATTTGTAGAATATTTTTTTATTTATCTCTTTCTCTATTGAAAAGCTTAGAATCTAACTTCAGATTTTCCACTTCACATTCTGCATATAAGCTGAGCCATAATACGTCTAAATTAGACTCGTCTACAGACTTAAATTTCAGTTTACTCTGCTTAGAAAAAGAATTAATGACATCCATTTCTCTTACCTTGAAATGTCTCAGCTTGTTCCTTTGATGGACAACGCTGGGCTCTTGTCTTCACAAGCCTGGCTTCAGCACGTCTGGCACTTGTAGTACTTCTCAATCCATCTGGCAATTCTTAGTCCTCACTTCTAGGTTCTGTCTGATTCTTGTGAGTAGTGGAGTTCCTGATAACTTGCACATATGACGTTAGCAAAGTTCAATCCCCCTTTTGGGCAAGTTGAGGGAAATCCGCAAAAAAGTAAAAAAATTCAGATCTGGCTGGCTCTCCAATGTAAAATATTGCGTATTCTTGCAAAATACTTAGGACTAGTTACCAGATAAAAATGTAGTGGTTTATTTGGATTCTTCCATCAAAGAAAAGATTATTACAGAAAAACATAAAAATAGGTGCACGATTATAAAGAGATTGTCCATTTGTTCATAGCAAAGTTTGTAACCTTCTTTCTCTGTGATCTCACATGGCAAATAGCGTCTGTCTCTCTTAGGCTTCTTACGTAGTAAAGTTACATATCAGCTGACCAAACATCCCACCTGATTTCCAGCTAGATTAAGCCCCAATACCCTGAGTAAAATCAAGCCGGCGCCACTGAGGCTATAGTGGACGGAGCTGGAACTACCGCTGCCTGCCGGACGCTGTGGTGTGAATAGCGTCCGACATGACAGTACCCCGTCTTCTACGAGGGACCCCAGGGCCCTCAAGACTCATAGGACCCGGCTTGTCCGGATGACGGCGGTGAAACGAACTGACCAGCCGATCCGCATGTATGTCCGTGGCTGGTACCCAAGACCTCTCCACCGGACCATACCCCCTGCCAGTGTACCAAATACTGAAGAGTACGGCGCAGTACTCGAGAGTCTACCACCTTGGAGACTTCAAACTCTAAATCGCCATCCACCATGACTGGAGGTAGCATCGGCGTCGTGTCCACAGAGCCTACCACCTTTTTCAATAAAGCCCTGTGAAACACGTTGTGTATCTTGTATACCGCAGGAAGTTCCAACTGATAAGCAACCGGGTTAATGATGGCAGCAATCTTAAAAGGGCCAATAAACCTTGGACCCAATTTCAATGATGGAATTTTGAGTTTTATGTTTTTAGTAGCTAACCACACCCAATCACCCACACACAGGTCCGGACCTGACACGCGTCTAGCGTCAGTCACTCGTTTGTACCTTGCACTCATGCTCAGCAATCGCTGTTTCACACTCCTCCAGACCGATGATAGTTGAACTCGTAGCTGGTCCTCCTCCGGGACGCCCCCAGAGCCACCCTGACGCAAGGTACAAAATTGAGGATGGTGCCCGTAAACACAAAAGAACGGAAACTCTCCCGATGATTCTTTAACGCAAACTCGGCCAAGGGAAGGAATGTCGACCACTCCTCTTGGTTGTCAGACACAAAACATCGCAAATACTGCTCCAGATTTTGGTTCATGCGCTCAGTTGGACCATTTGACTGCGGATGAAACGCTGACGAATGAGACATCTTGATCCCCAATCGTGAGCAAAAAGCTTTCCAAAATTTCGCCACAAACTGGGTACCCCTATCAGACACTATGTCCGACGGAACTCCGTGTAGTCTGACCACCTCCTGCACAAAAACCTGAGCCAATGTATTCGCGTTGGGCAAGGAAGGCAACGACACAAAATGCGCCATCTTCGAAAATCGATCAACCACCACCAGGATGACCGTGTTCCCCGCCGCGGCAGGCAAGTCCGTGATAAAGTCCATGGAGATTTCTGTCCATGGCCTACTAGGTACCCCCAGAGGCTGTAGAGTGCCAGCAGGACGGGATCTGGGCGACTTGGCCCTGGTGCACGTGATGCAAGCTGCCACGTATGAGACCACGTCCTGCCGGATCTTTGGCCACCAGAAGCGGCGCGATACCAGCTCCAAGGTGCCCCTAACCCCTGGATGACCAGCCAGGACAGAGTCGTGGTGTTCCCCCAACACCTTAAGACGAAGATGAAGGGGTACGAATGACTTGTTAGTGGGAAGTCCTGGCGATACCTTGTCCTGGGCCTCGGCAATCTCCGCCTCTACCTCAGTTGTGAGAGCCGAAACCACTACACCTTCCTGGAGGATGGGTACCGGATCTTCCCGAGGTTCTCCCCCTGGAAAACACATGGACAAGGCATCCGCCTTGGTGTTTTTAGCCCCAGGACGGTAAGTCACCAGAAAGTTAAATCGAGTAAAAAACAATGCCCAGCGAGCCTGCCTGGGAGACAGATGCTTGGCCGACTCCAGATAGAGCAGGTTTTTATGGTCGGTGATGACTGTGACCTGGTGGACCGCCCCCTCCAAGAAGTGTCGCCATTCCTCAAAAGCCAATTTGATGGCCAACAACTCCCTGTTGCCGATATTGTAATTCCGTTCAGCAGCCAACAGCTTCTTGGAGAAGTAGGCGCATGGACGTATATTGCTCAAGGACGAGCCCTGTGACAGTACTGCCCCCACTCGCACCTCAGACGCATCGACCTCCACAGTAAAAGGTTTAGATACGTCCGGTTGCACCAGAATGGGGGCTGAAGCAAAACATTTTTTCAGAAGCTCAAATGCACGCACCGCCACCTCAGACCAGATAGCGAGATTGGTACCTTTTCTCGTCATGTCCGTGAGCGGTTTGGCTATAGTAGAAAAATTCTTAATAAACTTCCTATAATAGTTGGCAAACCCAAGGAACCGCTGGAGCACTTTTGGATTATCAGGCCGTTGCCATCGCAGCACCGCTTGCACCTTCGCGTCGTCCATTTTAAACCCTGCGGCGGACACAATATATCGCAAAAAAGGCAACTCCTGAACAAAAAATACGCATTTTTCAAGCTTAGCATAGAGCTTATTCTCACGGAGCAACTGTAACACCTGCCTGACATGCTCTAAATGAGTGTCCCGGTTGCTCAAATAAATGAGGATATCATCCAGGTACACAATCACAAATTTCCCCAGCACATGCCACGCCAGAGAGGCAACGGGAGATTAGGGAGGTTAATAAGTGGCTCAGGAATTGGTGTAGGAAGGAGGGGTTTGGGTTCCTGCAGAACTGGGCCGACTTCTCAGTTGGCTACAGGTTCTACGCTAGGGACGGGCTGCACCTCAATGGGGAGGGTGCAGCTGTGCTGGGGGAGAAAATGGCTAGAAGGTTGTAGGAGTGTTTAAACTAAGGACGGGGGGGAGGGTATTCCTTTTATAGGAGGGGAAGACAGTGCAGATAGAGACCTGGGCACAAATAATGACATTGGGGGTGGAGGTGGCATGGGGGGTGGGGTTAGAACAGTTAATAATTTAAGAAAGAATAGAGGTACAGAGAGATACATAAAGTGCATGTATACTAATGCCAGAAGTCTCACCAACAAAATGGAGGAATTGGAGTTAATGTTGTTGGAACATAATTATGACATGGTGGGGATATCTGAGACATGGCTGGATGAGAGCCATGACTGGGCTGTTAATTTACAGGGCTATAGTCTGTTCAGAAATGACCGTACAAATAAGCGAGGGGGAGGCGTGTGTTTATATGTAAAATCATCCTTAAAACCCATCCTTCGTGATAATATATATGAATCTAATGAAAATGTAGAGTCCCTGTGGGTAGAGATAAGGGGAGGGGGGGAAAATAATAAATTACTGATAGGGGTTTGTTATAAATCTCCAAAAATAATGGAAGCTACAGAGAATATCCTCATAAAGCAAATAGATGAAGCAGCGACTCAAGGAGAAGTCATTATTATGGGGGACTTCAACTACCCTGAAATACATTGGGGAACCGAAACCTGCAGTTCCAGCAAAGGTAATAGGTTTCTGACAACGATGAGAGACAATTACCTTTCACAACTGGTTCAGGACCCAACAAGAGGGGGGCACTGCTAGACCTAATATTAACCAACAGGCCAGACCGCATATCAAATGTAAGGGTTGAGGGTCACTTGGGTAATAGTGATCACAAATTAATAAGTTTTCATGTATCCTTTAATAAGATGTGTAGTAGAGGGGTTACAAGGACACTAAACTTCAGGAAGGCAAATTTCCAACGGATGAGAGATGATCTTGGTGCAATTAACTGGGACGATATCCTGAGACATAAAAATACACAAAGAAAATGGGAGACGTTTATTAGCATCCTGAATAGGACCTGTGCACAATATATACCGTATGGGAATAAACATGCGAGAAATAGGAGGAAACCACTATGGCTAAATAGAGCTGTAAGGGGCACAATAAGAGATAAAAATAAAGCATTTAGAGAATTAAAGCAAGTAGGTAGTGATGAGGCATTAAATAAATACAGAAGATTAAATAAATTCTGTAAAAAGCAAATCAAGACAGCAAAGATTGAGACAGAGAGACTCATTGCCAGAGAAAGTAAAAATAATCCCAAAATATTCTTTAACTACATAAATAGTAAGAAGCTAAAAAATGATAGTGTTGGTCCCCTTAAAAATAGTCTGGGTGAAATGGTGGATGAGGATGAGGAAAAAGCCAATATGCTAAATGACTTTTTTTCAACAGTATTTACACAAGAAAATCCCATGACGGATAACATGATCAGGGATAAAAATTCTCCATTAAATGTCACCTGCTTAACCCAGCAGGAAGTACGGCGGCGTCTACAAATCACTAAAATTGACAAATCCCCGGGCCCGGATGGGATACACCCCAGAGTACTGCAGGAATTAAGCACAGTCATAGATAGACCACTATTTTTAATCTTTAAAGATTCCATAATAACAGGGTCTGTACCACAGGACTGGCGTATAGCAAATGTGGTGCCAATATTCAAAAAGGGGACAAAAACTGAACTTGGAAATTATAGGCCAGTAAGTTTAACCTCAACTGTGGGTAAAATCCTGGAGGGTTTTCTAAGAGATACTATACTGGAGTATCTGGAGAAGAATAACCTTATGACCCAATATCAACATGGGTTTACAAGAGACCGTTTCTGTCAGACTAATCTGATAAGCTTTTATGAAGAGGTAAGTTCCGGACTGGACCAAGGGAATGCAGTGGACGTGGTGTACATGGACTTTTCAAAAGCTTTTGATACGGTGCCACACAAAAGGTTGATACATAAAATGAGAACAATGGGGATAGGGGAAAATATGTGTAGGTGGGTTAAGAGCTGGCTCAGGGATAGGAAACAAAGGGTGGTTATTAATGGAGCACACTCGAACTGGGTCACGGTTAGCAGTGGGGTACCACAGGGGTCAGTTTTGGGCCCGCTTCTTTTTAACATATTTATTAATGACCTTGTAGGGGGCATAGAGAGTAGAATTTCAATATTTGCAGATGACACTAAACTCTGCAGGGTAATTAATACAGAGGAGGACAATTTTATATTACAGGAGGATTTATGTAAACTAGAAGCTTGGGCTGATAAATGGCAAATGAGCTTTAATGGGGATAAATGTAAGGTCATGCACTTGGGTAGAACGAACAAGTTGTATAATTATGTGCTTAATTGTAAAACACTGGGCAAAACAGTCACTGAAAAAGACCTGGGTGTATGGGTGGACGACAAACTCACATTTAGTGGCCAGAGTCAAGCAGCTGCTGCAAAGGCAAATAAAATAATGGGATGCATTAAAAGAGGCATAGATGCTCATGAGGAGAACATAATTTTACCTCTATATAAGTCACTAGTGCGACCACACTTAGAATACTGTGTACAGTTCTGGTCTCCGGTGTATAAGAAAGACATAGCTGAACTGGAGCGGGTGCAGAGAAGAGCGACCAAGGTTATTAGGGAACTAGGGGGTCTGCAATACCAAGACAGGTTATTACACTTGGGGTTATTTAGTTTGGAGAATCGAAGGCTTAGGGGTGATCTTATTACAATGTATAAATATATGTGGGGACAATACAAAGACCTTTCTAATGATCTTTTTACTCTTAGACCTGTGACGGGGACAAGGGGGCATCCTCTACGTCTGGAGGAAAGAAGGTTTAAGCATACTCACAGACGCGGATTCTTTACTGTAAGAGCAGTGAGACTATGGAACTCTCTGCCATATGATGTTGTAATAAGTGATTCACTACTAAAATTTAAGAAGGGACTGGATGCCTTTCTTGAAAAGTATAATATTACAGGGTATATACACTAGTCACCTTAATATTGTGTTGATCCAGGGAGCTAGTCTGATTGCCGTATGTGGAGTCGGGAAGGAATTTTTTCCCCCAATGTGAAGCTTACTGTTGCCACATGGGTTTTTTTTGCCTTCCTCTGGATCAACATGTTAGGGCAAGTTAGGATAGGATATGGGTTGAACTAGATGGACTTAAAGTCTTCCTTCAACCTTAATTAATTACTATGTTACATGAGCGAATACATCATTTATGAAATGTTGGAAAACAGCAGGTGCGACATGACACACTGACTCTGTGTGCTGCTCATGGATGCCTGCCAGGCACTGACTCTTTGCGCTGCCTGTCGGAGACTGCAAGGCACTGACTCTGTGCACTGCCCATGGGAGGCTGAAAGGCACTGATTCTGTCTGCAACCCTTGGATGGCTGAAAGTCACTGATTCTGTGTTATGCCAGTGGGAGGCTGCCAGGCACTGATTCTGTGTGCTGCACATGGGAGGCTGCCAGGCACTTATTCTGTGTGCCATTCATGAAAGGCTGCCAGACACTGATTTTGTGCACTGCCCATGGGAGGCTGCCAGACACTGACTGCGCTGCTTAAGGGTGCCTGCCAGGAACTGATTCTGTGCACTGCTCACAGCAGGCTGCCAGTCACTTTCTCTGTGCGATTCCTGTCAGGGGCTGCCAGACACTGACTGTGTGCTGCCCTTGGGAGGCTGCCAGGCACTGACTCTGTGTTCTGACTGTGGGCGGCTGCCAGTCACTGATTCTGTGCGCTGCCCATGGGATGCTGCTAGGTACTTACTCTGTGTGCTGCCCATGGGAGACTGCTCGGCACTGACTCTGTGGCTGCCCATGTATGTCTGCCAGGCATGGAATCAGTGCGCTGCCTGTAGGCGGCGTCAGTCACTGATTCTGTGTGCTGCCCATCGGAGGCAGCCAGGCACTGATTCTGTTTGCTGCCAGGCACTGATTCTGTGTTCTGCACATAGGAGGCTGCTAGACACTGATTCTGTGTGCTGCCTGTCGGAGGCTTCCAGGCACTGATTCTGTGTGCTGTCCATGGGAGACCTGCAGGCACTGATTCTGTGTGCTGCCCATGGGAGGCTGCTAGGCACTGATTTTGTGCGCCATCCATGAGAGGCTGCCAGGCAATGATTGTGTGTGCTGGACAGGGGCAGCTGCCCGGCATTGATTCTGTGTTATGCCCTTGGGAGTCTATCATGCACTGATTTGATGCGCTGCTCTAGGGAGGCTGCCGGGCATGGATTTTGTGTGCCATTCATGAAAGGCTGTCAGGCACTGATTTTGTGCATTGCCCATGGGAGGTTGCCAGACACAATCTGTGCGCTGCTCGTGGATGCCTGCCAGGCACTGAATCTATGCACTGCTCGTCGGAGACTGCCAGTCAATGTCTCTGTGCGCTGCCAATGGGACGCTGCCAGGCACTGATTCTGTGTGCTGCCCTTGGGTGGCTGCCAGTCACTTATTCTGTGCGCTGCCTGTGGGTGGCTGTCATGCTCGGATTCTGTGTCCTGCCAGCGGGAAGCTGCCGGGGCCTAATTCTGTGTGCTGCCAGTGTGCGGCAGCCAGGCTCTGATTCTGTGCGCTATCCGGGGGAGGCTGCCAGTCACTGATTCTGTGTGCTGCCAGTGGGCAGTTACTGTTAGCAGCGGATTAATCAGCATAACATCCAGAGTCAGCAACACAGAATATAGATTTATTCATATCCAGTTTGAACAGCTTACAGCATGAAATGTGATCAGTCTGGTATCTGCTGTGACTTGCAGCATGGGAGCATTACAACAGCAAGAAGTGAAGAGAAGGAGGGGGCATCCTGTCTGTTCTTTTTTTTGTCACTGAACTTTGTTAACTATCTCACAATATGCACAATATATAAAACAGTACAGTAGTAGTTGTTGCAATACATACAGATCAATATGCATTATTCCAACACCCCCACTCAACAACTACTTATCCTCTTAGTCCCAGTGTGGTTCTCAATTCTTGGAACCTGGCTTGTGGCAATGGCTTTGTCATAATGTCAGCTGCCATCTTATCAGTTTCAAAATGCTGGTTCAGAATTTCAGCCATTTTTCCAATTTCTGCGTCTTCCTGATGAACTACAATCACATCGTCCACATATAAGAGAATATACATCCACGCTCCATCTGTATATTTTGTGTATAAGCATGGATCCGCTTGACCTCTTTTAAAACCTTCTTCCAACAAGACCTTATTCATCTTGGTATTCCATGCTCTTGCTGATTGCTTAAGACCATAAAGGGATTTTTGTAGTTTGCAAACAAGATTCTCTTCACCCCCTTTTACATAACCTTCAGGTTGAGTCATGTATAAGTCCTCCTCAATGTCACCATTTAAAAAGGCAGTTTTTATATCCAAATGTCTGACATTCATCTTTTGTACAGCAGCTACAGCTAACACAGCTCTGAACGTGGTCTGTTTAGCGACTGGAGCAAACGTAGCATCGTAATCTTCGCCATACTTTTGAGAATATCCTTTTGCCACCAACCTTGCTTTAAATCTGTGGACTTTACCTTCAGAGTCATATTTGGTTTTGAAGACCCAGTTGCACTTGATTGCCTTTTTGCCCTGTGGCAGCTTGGTGAGTTTCCAAGTTTGAAGTTGATGAAGCGATTTGATTTCCTCATTAGCAGCATTGATCCACTTTGCTCTTTCATGGATAGGTAGTTCTTGCATTTCATCCCATGACTGCGGCTCTGATTCAGGTAGTGTCTTGACTATGTAGGATAGACGTTTAGCTGGTACGCCTCTGTTTGATCTTGAAGATCTCCTGATTTCAGATTCACCTGATTTTTCTGTTGTTCCTTCAGTGGTTGAAGAATCCAGCCAGACCTCTACATCCTCCTTGCTTTTGTCTTGTAATTGTGACTTCAGCTGGACTAGTGGCGTGATGTCACAAAACTTTGGGGACACAAAGTTCTCATCAATCACTACATCTCTACTTATTGTGACCTTGTTTGTTTCTGGGTGTAGAATCCTATAACCTTTCTGGGTTTCACTGTAGCCTACCAGGATCCCTTCCTTAGCGTGAGATTCCCACTTAGTTCGCCTTTCTTTGGGAACATGTACAAGCGCTTTACTTCCGAATATTCTTATATGATGTAGTTTTGGCTTTCTGCTGTTCCATTGCTCAAACGGAGTTTTATCTGTAGCTTTACCTGGTAGTCTATTCTGAAGATAGCAAGCTGTCATGATTGCTTCACCCCAATATGCTGTTGGCAGATTTGCATCAAACAACATACTTCTTCCACTTTCACAGAGTGTTCGGTTCCTTCTTTCTGCGACACCATTTTGCTCAGGATTGTACGGTACAGTGGTCTGAAATAGGATTCCATTTTTCTTTAAAATGCTCTGTGTCTCATTACTTGTGTATTCAGTCCCATTATCTGCACGTAGAATCTTTGGCATTCTCCCAAATTTATTATATACCTCAGCTAGATATACTTCAAGTTTCTCTGGAACTTCTTTCTTGCTGTGAAGCAGATGGACAACTGTATATCTTGAATGATCATCAATAAATGTGAGAAAATATCTCTTCTTCCCAGGAAAAGCTTTTCTAGACATTTTCCCTTTGATGCAGCTAGAACATTTCATTATCTGGTTACATAGATCAATTTTAATGTCCTCAGCTAGTTGCTTTTGAACTAACTTCCTTATTGCTTCTGGGTCTCTGTGTGCTAGGCGCCTATGCCATACATGAATGCAGTTATTGTGCCTTTCTTCCTGAGCAGTGTACACACACTCTTTGCATTTAAGCTGGTAAAGTTAATTTGTGATTTTCCCTTCTTCTAGTGTGTGGCCTTCTTTTGAGATGATGCAGCTATCATGCTTAAATGTAACTTCATTTCCTTATTTTGTGAGTTTCTTCACAGATAGTAAATTACTCTCAAGACTAGGCACATAGAGCACATCTTTTACTGGGATCTTCTTGCTTTGTGTTGGTGAGATTTGACAATCAATATAACCATCTCCTATACCTTGTGAAGTCATGTACTGACCATTAGCCATAATCACTTTCTCTGAGTTACTTTGGTTAAGCTTAGAAAAGAAGTCCCTGTTATTAGTCATGTGACTAGTTGCTCCAGAGTCTATACACCATGCATGCTTTGATGTATTTACACTGACAATAAATGCAGTTTCAGTATTCACAGAATCATTTTCTGCAGACACAGCACTTTTAACCCTATGAAGACTGCTTTGCTTTTTCAGCTGATTCATTCTAGCTTTCCAGACTCTGCAGTCGGCTTTCAAATGTCCTGATTTCTTGCAAACAAAACATTCATGTGTTTCTTTTAGGTGCTTTCTGTTATCATTTAGATTTTGTGTCTGTAAACCAGATTCTGCATCGCATGTCCTGCTGTTTACACCTTCCGCTTTCTGCTTATATTCATCTATGAGCTTCCCTCTGACATACTCCAATGTAAGCTCATCATCTGGGCGCGTATCTAGTGCGGTTACAAGCGTGTCATAGTTTTCTGGAAGACCGCTAAGCAGTAATGCGGCTACATGAAAGTCCTTCAAATCTTTCCCAATGCCTCTCAGGCGTTCTACAATCTCTAGAATGCTTGTTATGTAGTCCTGCATATCCTGGCCATTCTGTAGTTTAGACTGGTACAATTTTCTCATGAAATAAAGCTTATTGCTTAAATTTATCCTCTCATGCACCTTTTGCAGCTGCTCCCACATTTCTCTTGCAGTTTCACTTTTACACACATGCACAATCTGATCATCATCTATACTGAGTGATATGGTACTTTGTGCTTTCTGATCCATCTCTATCCACTCCTGTGATACTGGGTCAGGTTTAGGCTCCTGTGTGTATTTCCACGTACCTTCTCTTATCAGCAGCATTTTCACTTTGAATTTCCAGGATTGATAATTCTGGTTAGTGAGACTTGGTACTGTAAACTTCATGGAGTTGCTGCTGCTGGTGGCCATCTTTGCTGTCTTCCTTTCTTTTCTTTTCTCTGTGCTCTGAGGATCTGGCACTCTAGGACTCTGGGCCCATAACCTGTTAGCAGCGGTTTAATCAGCGTAACATACAGAGTCAGCAACGCAGAATGTAGATTTATTCATATCCAGGCTGAACAGCTTACAGCATGAAATGTGATCAGTCTGGTATCTGCTGTGGCTTGCAGCATGGGAGCATTACAATAGCAAGAAGGGAAGAGAAGGAGGGGGCATCCTGTCTGTTTTTTTGTCACTGAACTTTGTTAACTATCTCACAATATGCACAATATATTAAACAGTACAATAGTAGTTGTTGCAATACATACAGATCAATATGCATTATTCCAACAGTTACCATGCACTAATTTTGTGTGCTGCTCAAGGATGTCTGCCAGGCACTGATTCTGTGTCGTTCATGAAAGGCTTCCAGGCACTGATTTTGTGCACTGCCCAGGGGAGGCTGCCAGACACTGACTCTGTGCACTGCTCGTGGGGGCCAGTCAGGCACTGATTCTGGGAACTGTCCACAGCAGTCTGCCAGTCACTTTCTCTGTGCGTTGCCTGTCGGGGGCTGCCAGACACTAATTTTGTGCTATGCCAGTGGGACATTGCCAGGCAATGATTCTACGTTATGCTCATGGGGGGCTGCTAGGCACTGATTCTGTGTGCTGTCCTTGGGAGCCTGCCAGGCACTGATTCTGTGTGCTGCCCGTGGGAGGCTGCCAGGCACTGATTCTGTGTGCTGTCTGTGGAAGGCTGCCAGGTACTCATTCTGTGTGCTGCCTATGGGTGACGGTCAGGCACTGATTCGATGTGCTGCCAGTGGGAGGCTTCCAGGTATTGATTCTGTGTGCTGCCTGTTGGCGGATGCCAGGCACTGATTTTGTGTGCTGCTCAAGGATGCCTGCCAGGCACTGATTATATGTGCCTTTCATGAAAGGCTGCCAGGCACTGATTTTGTGCACTGCCCATGGGAGGCTGCCAGACATTGACTCTGTGTGCTGCTCATGGATGCATGCCAGGCACTGATTCTGGGAACTGCTCATGGCAGGCTGCCAGTGACTTTCTCTGTGCGCTGCCCGTTGAAGGCTGCGAGACACTGATTCTGTGTGCTGCCTGTCGGAGACTGCCAGGTACTGACTCTGTGTGTTGCCCATGGGAGGCTGCCAGGCCCTGATTTTGTGCGCCATACATGATGGGCTGCCAGGCACTGATTTTGTGCACTGCCCATGGAAGGCTGCCAGACACTGACTGTGCGCTGCCCGTGAGAGGCTGCCAGGCACTGATTCTGTGTGCTGACTGTGGGCGGCTGGCAGGCAATGTTTCTGTGTGCTGTAAGTGGGCAACTGCCAGGTACTGACTCTGTGTGCTGCCCTTCGGAGGCTGTCAGTCACTGACTCTATGCGCTTCCCTTGGGTGTCTGCCAGGCACAAATTCAGTGTGCTGCCTGTGGGCGGCGTCAGCCACTGATTCTGTGTGCTGCCCGTCGGAGGCAGCCAGGCACTGATTCTGTGTGCTGCCCATGGGAGACTGCCAGGCACTGACTGTGTGTGTTACAAATGGGAGGCCGCTAGACACTGATTCTGTGTGCTGCCTGTCGGAGGCTGCCAGGCACTGACTCTGTGTGCTGCCCATGGGAGGCTGCTAGGCACTGATTTTGTGCGCCATCCATGAGAGGCTGCCAGGCAATGATTCTGTGTGCTGGACAGGGGCAGCTGTCAGGCCCTGATTCTGTGTTATGCCCGTGGGAGTCTGTCAGGCACTGATTTGATGCGCTGCCCTTGGGAGGCTGCCGGGCACGGATTTTGTGTGCCATTCATGAAAGGCTGTCAGGCACTGATTTTGTGCATTGCCCATGGGAGGCTGCCAGACACAATCTGTGTGCTGCTCGTGGATGCCTGCCAGGCACTGAGTCTGTGCACTGCTTGTCGGAGACAGCCAGGCAATGTCTCTGTTCGCTGCCCATGGGACGCTGCCAAGCACTGATTCTGTGTGCTGCCCTTGGGTTGCTGCCAGGCACTCATTCTGTGCGTTGCCTGTGGGCGGCTGTCATGCTCGGATTCTGTGTCCTGCCAGCGGGAAGCTGCCGGGGCCTAATTCTGTGTGCTGCCAGTGGGCGGCAGCCAATCACTGATTCTGTGTGCTGCCATTGGGCAGTTACCAGACTCTATTTTTGTGTGCTGCTCAAGGATGTCTGACAGGCACTGATTCTGTGTGCCGTTCATGAAAGTCTTCCAGGCACTGATTTTGTGCACTGCCCATGGGAGGCTGCCAGACACTGACTCTGTGCACTGCTCATGGGGGCCTGTCAGGCACTGATTCTGGGAACTGCTCACGGCAGTCTGCCAGTCACTTTATCTGTGCGCTGTCTGTGGGATGTGATGCACCCCAGAGGCCGTGGAGTACTAAGTGCCGGGCTCGTTGATTTCAATGGGAGATGTCACAGTGGCAGTGACCCGGTCTGTGGCCTCAGGCAGTCAATGTAAAAGGGATAGAGTGATGGGGATTAAGTTATTAAGATGATTCGTGACAACACCTGTGGTGCTCGGCAATGAAGGGGTTAAGCCGGCGCTGCAGGCAGATCCTCTGGGAGAGGTGATATAAGGCAGCAAGATGTAATAGCTCCCCACAGGTAGAGCTGTAGTCCCAGGGCAGCTGTAGATAGATGTTGAGGTAGATGGTGTAGTGTTTGGCAAAGAGATGTAGCAGTGCCGAGTGGGTTGACGCAGGAAGAAAGTAGCAGACACAGACAGATGCAGTTCCAAGGCTTTACTCACAGTCTGGTGCACACAGGTGCCTGCTTCGGTGCTGTGTCCTCCAGATCAGGGGCTCAGCCAACTCCCCGGCAAAGTGAAGTACACCTTTCCAGCACTCCTCCTATGTGCCTTTCCTGAATGTCTCCTCACTAGCGCTTAAGTTGAAGTACTTGTAGTTGTGGATAAACTCAAGTTCCTCCTTATTGATGTTACTTAGAACTCTACTTGTAGGGCAGACAGCTGTAGCCTGCTTCGGGGACTCCTTACTATCATGTCCCGGCTCACACACGCTGCTGTTGTGCCCCCAAGTCTTAAATGGGAATAAAGTGGTGATGACTTCTATTCCTCCGGTTGCTGCTGCAGGAACATCAGTATCCATACAACCTCGGAGACCGGACCATGCGCTTTCAACTCAAAGAAGGGTTCTGCTTTCACCCTAGTCCTCAGTCTTCTTCTCCTTACATTCCGTACTAATCTAGCTTTCTTCTGAAGAATCAGGCTTTCTATGGCTCTTTTGCGTCGCCCTCCCAGGGCTGTGGGGTACTCGGTACCAGGTCGGTGTCAGGGGGATGTGTCACAGCAGCGGTGACCCGGTCCATGGCCCTGGGTGCCCAAGCAATGGGGAGATGTAGTTAATGGTAGAATAGTTTGTGACGCCACCCATGGTGTTTGGCAAACATGGTGTTAGGCCAACGCTGCATACAGATCTGCTGAGACTGATGGTATGTGTAGCTTAGATGGTAAAGCTCCCCACAGGTGGAGCTGTAGTCCCAGGGCAGTGTAGATGTAGCTGGCATGGGGCTGTAGCAGTGCCGAAAACATAGGGAACAGACAAGACACAGCAGTTGTAGTTTCTGTACCTTTACTGAGTATATGCAGTCCAGAGTCCTGATTACAGATGGTATTGGAGCAGGTTAGACTGGAAGCAGATCAGGATTCTCTCTCAGCAGAAGGGCTGTGCAGTCTCCTTCCTAGCGCTTTGTAGTGTGAAGCACTCCAGTACTTAGTTACTCTGAAATGCCTCTCTTCAGATGTTCCTAGAACTTTACTTGTATGACAGACAGCTGTAGCCTCTCTCGGGGACTCCTCTCCTGAGTCCTGGCTCTCTATTCAATTGCTGTTGTGTCCCAAGTCTTTGGTGAGAGCAGGGCATTTACAGCCTCCTACTCCTCTGGTATCTGTGGCAGGACCATTAGTATCCGTACCACCGTGGAGATCAGGCTCCAGTCTTTGCCAAACTCTTACAGGTCACTTGTAGGTACAAAACTTAGAAAACAGTTACATATTTACATTCAATTTCAGTATTCACATTTTACTTTATATGCAAAACCTAACTGGTAGTACACCCTGTGTGGTACGAGTGGATCTGCATAACACTGGTGTTGTAGTGGTCCCTACCAACCGTCTGGTCCTAACTACCGGTGTAGTGTGTAATGCTCTAGTTCTACGTAGCACAGGGACACTAACTGGTCTGTGAACTCTTGGACTCACCACGGGCACTACAGGTTCACCACTGGCAGGGCGAGGGTTCTCTGACTCCACTGCTCGTGTGGCCTCTGTTGCCTAATTTTCTCGATCTTCAAGATCTTCTTGATTCCTATTCTCCTGTGCTTCTACTTGGGGAAATAACAACACCGGCACCACGATTGCATCATTAACTCTAGTTCAATTCGCAGGGAACTCTCCCAGCACGGTACTGACTGTCTTTTCTTCCTCTGTAGGTGGGATGTTATCTGATCCTCCCGCTTTTTCTTTCAACTGGTCAGGGCATAACTTCAAGTGATCCCTGGATACCGTTGCTGAGGTCTCTCCTCCATCTTTGCTAACAAGGCATACTTTGGCATTATCAAAGTTCGAGGGCAGAATTGTATAGGGCTCCTCTTCCCATTGATCATCCAGCTTATGCAGTCTTCTTTTTCTCTTGAGAACTTGTTCTCCTAGCGAAAAAGGAACAGCAGGTGCATTTTGGTTATAAAGTCTCTCCTGCTTCTGACTTGCCTGAGCCAGACTCTTCTCCACACACTCCTGTACCCTTCTGTACTGCTGCTGCCTCTCCTTGTCCCAGTCAGCATCTGGTAATGTTACTTCAGGCATCAGGACTCCCATGTCCAAGTCAATAGGCAGCTTACCAGGCCTTGCTCTCATCAGGTACACTGGAGTACAGATGGTAGAGTTCACTGGGATATGGTTGTAGAGGTCCACCAGATCGGGCAACTTTTCTGGCCACAGATTTCTCTCCTCCAAGGGCAATATCTTCAGTAAATCAATCACTATCTGGTTCATCTTCTCGCACATGCCGTTGGTCTGTGGGTGATAAGGTGTTGTCCGGATCTTCTTACACCCATATAAGTTGCAAAATTCATGGAACACTTCTGCCTCGAAAGCTGGACCTTGATCTGTCAGCACCCTCTCAGGATAACCATGTGGTCTGCAGAAGTGCTGCTGGAACACTCTGGCCGCTGTCCTGGCCGTTAGATCCTTGACGGGCACAACCACCAGGAATCTTGAATAGTGGTCCACAATGGCAAGGGCATAGAGGTAGCCTGACCGGCTTGGAACCAGCTTCACATGGTCCAGTGCTACCAACTCCAGGGGCTGTTTGGTGATGATTGGCTGTAAGGGAGCTCTCTGGCTGTCTCGATCCTTTCTGTGCAGGTTACACTGTCCACACTCCCAGCACCACCTCTCAATGGCCTTCCGCATGCCAGTCCAGTAGAACCTCTCTCGGAGCAATGTTTCCAACTTCTTCCATCCAAAGTGTCCAGCTCCATTGTGGTATGCTCCTAGGACCATTGATGCATTTCTCTTTGGGACCACCACAAGCCAGACCAGCTCATGTGTGCGGGCATTGATACTCCTCTGACACAGCTTCCCTTCATAAATGAACAGCCGACCTCTTTCCTTCCACAACTGATGAGTTTCTTCAGGAGAATTCAACTCTGGGCGTGAGTCACCTTGTGTCAGCAGCTCTTTCACCAGGCGGACTGCAGGGTCATTATCTTGCGCTTCTGCCCAATCATGATGGGGCAATGGGTTCAGAGTGACTTCCTTCAAGCCAGACCGCTTGTTTCTCACTCCCTGAGCACGTTGGGCCGCAAGTGGCCGGTGAAAGGGAGGCAACTCTATCTCTTCGAGAGCCTCAGGGTCTTCTTCTGCATCTGGCAGAGTAGGCATTCTGGACAGCGCATCAGCATTGGCATTCTTGTGCCCTGCCCGGTACTTGATGGTAAAATCATAATTGGATAACCGAGCCATCCATCGCTGCTCCAGTGCTCCTAGCTTGGCAGTGTCCAAGTGGGTCAATGGATTGTTGTCCGTAAAGATTGTAAATTTGGCCGAAGCTAGGTAATGCTTGAACCTTTCGGTGACAGCCCAGACTATGGCAAGGAACTCCAGCTTGAAAGAACTGTAATTATCAGGGTTCCTCTCAGTGGGACGCAGCTTCCTGCTGGCGTAGGAGATCACTCTCTTTTTTCCATTCTGTACCTGCGACAGTACTGCTCCTAATCCCACGTTGCTGGCATCCGTGTACAGCACAAAGGGTTTGTCATAATCTGGGTAGGCCAGAACTTCGTCACCTGTGAGAGACATCTTAAATCTGGTGAAAGACCTCTCCAACTCTTCAGTCCATTCAAATGTGGAATTCTTCTGCTTGCCTTTCTTGGACTGCCCCACCAGAAGGCTTTGCATCGGAGAGGCTATTTCAGTAAAGCCTTTGATGAATCTCCGGTAGTAGCCTACCAATCCAAGGAATTGGCGTACCTCATGGAGGTTGCTGGGCTTTGTCCAGTCCCGGATGACCGTGACCTTGTCCGGATCTGGTGGCACACCTTCTGCACTGACCACATGACCGAAGTACTGTACCTTAGGCTTCAGGAGGTGGCATTTTGAAGGCTTCACTTTCAGACCAAAATTGGACAAAGCTTCAAACACTTCGGCCAGGTGTTCCAGATGCTCTTCATAGGTTTTGGAGAAAATGATGACATCATCCAAGTACAACAGGACTGTTTCAAAGTTCATGTGTCCCAGGCAACTCTCCATCAGCCGCTGAAATGTTCCTGGAGCAGTGCAGAGTCCAAATGGCATATAATTGAACTTACAGAGACGCATTGGAGTGGTAAATGCGGTTTTCTCCTTGTCTGCCTCTGCCATGGGAACCTGCCAATACCCACTGGTGAGATCCAAGGTGGAAAAGTAGTTAGCAGTTTTAAGTGCAGCTAATGACTCTTCAATTGTAGGTAATGGGTAGGCATCTTTATGTGTGATACTGTTAATTTTCCTGTAATCAACACACATTCTCAGAGTACCATCCTTTTTCTTTACAAACACTATTGGAGCTGCCCGTGGGCTGCAACTGTCCCTAATGACCCCAGCTTCCTTCATCTCTTTCAACATACTCTTAGCACATTGGTACTGTGTTGGGGGTATAGGTCTGTACCTGTCCTTTATGGGTGGATGGTCTCCAGTGAGGATATGATGTTGCACCCCTTTTGCCTGCCCAAAATCTAGTGGGTGTTTGCTGAATACCCGCTCATACTCTTGTGTCACTCTGTAAACCCCATTTCTCTGGTATGAAGGTGTTGAGTCATTTCCCACCTGCAGTTGCTGGCACCTTGGAGAACAACGAGTCCTGGCTCAGTCTCAGCAGCTGATCGCTGACACTGTGCAGGGGTTTTCTTCATCGGGGGTTCGGGATATTACATTTGTTTCCCCTGAGTCTCCAGTGAAGTTACCGGATACCTTTTCTGGAGATAAAAAAAGAGTTCAGAGTTTTCAAGGAGGGCTGTAAGCTTTTTTTTTACTTAAGACCACACTCTTCTGGGGATGAAAGTCAGAGAGTGGGGGTCATTATGTCTCTGTTAAGGGGAGCCCCCCAAGCTTGGGCTTTCTCCCTTCCGACCACGGCCCCTGAGCGTATGATGGTAGATGCATTTTTTGAGGCCCTGGAGCATATTTATGATGAGCCTGATCGTATGCGTATGGCTGAGGACATGGTGATGAGTGTGTGACAGGGGAAGCACTCAGCCGAGTGGTTTTGCTCAGAGTTCAGACGCTAGGCTGCTCAGGTCTGCTGGAATGATGCCGCCCACCGGGGTTTGTTCCGTAGAGGTCTGTCTGAACATCTGAAAGATGCTTAGGTTCTCCACTCTCCGCCTGATTCCCTGGAGGAGGCTATGACACAGGCCGTCCGAATGGATCGCAGGCTACGGGCGAGGGGAGTGATGGAAAGTGAAAGACCGTTATTCTCCCAAGGAAGGGGAGAGTCCTATATTGGAGATCATGGAGATGGGAACCATCGACCTCATAGAAAATGAAAGGAGACAACGGTGCGTGGGAAAAGGCTGTTTTCACTGTGGCGATTCTGGACATTGGAGAAAGGTTTGCCCCTTCCATCCACTAACCAAGCGACTGAGCCCGGGTGATTGTCGTGGAGGTCACCCAGGCTCTCAGGTACCTTTTTCTGCCTTCTCTAAAATGTTGTTGCAAGTGGAACTTTGTTGTGGGAGTGTCTCCACATCCACTTCTGCCTTCGTGGATTGCGGATCAGCATTGAACTTTATTGACTCTGATTTGGTATCCAGGTGTAAGTTAGGGACAGTTAGGTTGGAGACTCCTATTCACATTGTGGCCATTGACAAAACACCACTGTAAAGAGTGACATTATATTTCGTACTGAAGAGTTTCTCCTTAAAGTGAGTTCCTTGCACCAGGAACGTATTTCATGTTTTGTGATGGAAAACCTGCCAGCGGGACTGGTGTTGGGGTTCCCCTGGCTACAATTGCATAATCCTGTAATTAATTGGGAATGTCGGGACATTGTTAAATGGGGTCCCTATTAGAGTTGAGCGACTTTTGGTTTTTTAGGGTCGAGTTTCGTTTCGTGAAACCCGACTTTTCCAAAAGTCGGGTCGAGCAAGATCGGCCGATTATAGGGAAAAGTCGGGGTCGTCCCGAAACATGAAACCCAATGTAAGTCAATGGGGAATAAAAGTCGGCAGTGAGAGGAGGACAGGAAACACACCTACAGTGCCCATTTGAATGCCAAAAGCATCAATTCTTCTTACTTAAGCTTGTCAACCTTAATTAACTTCATAATACAAGTTATGCACTGAAAAATGGGGGTTATTTGGCTAAAGTTGTAGGGGGGTAGGGCTGGCTCCAGGTTTTCATGTGCCCTGGGCGAAAGAGCGCCCCTTTAACACATACCTCAACTCATCATGCTCCGATACGGCAGAGAAATAGCGGTATAGTACAATGAAAAATACTTCACTTTTTACATCTCATAACTAGTGTTGAGCGATACCGTCTGATACTTAAAAGTATCGTATCGGATGGTATCGGCCGATCTAAAAAAAATATCGGGTATCGCCGATTCCGATACCGGAAGTCCCATTCAAGTCTATGGGACTTTCGGTATCGGAATAAGAAAAACCCTATTTTTGCCTTGTACAGCCTCTCTGGGGTCTGTACGGGCCTTTCGGGGGGCTGTGCCGGCCTGCCGGGGGGTCTGTGCAGGCTCCGGTGGTCTGTGCCGGCCTGCCGGGTGGGCTGTGCCGGCCTGCCGGTGGTCTGTGCAGGCTCCGGTGGTCTGTGCAGGCCTGCCGGGGGGCTGTGCCGGCCTGCCGGTGGTCTGTGCAGGCTCCGGGGGTCTGTGCCGGCCTGCCGGGTGGGCTGTGCCGGCCTGCCGGTGGTCTGTGCAGGCTCCGGTGGTCTGTGCCGGCCTGCCGGGGGGCTGTGCCGGCCTGCCGGTGGGCTGTGCAGGCTCCGGGGGGCTGTGCAGGCATCGTCCGATGGGACTACAAGTCCCATCGGGCGATGCCTGCTACCATGACAGTGATTGACACATTAGCCAATGATGGGACAGTAGTAGTCCCATCATCCGGCTAATGTGTTGAATGTAAAAAAAAAAATAAAAAAAAATTACATGCTACATACAACATGCATACTACATATATACTACATGTAACACGCATACTACATACATGCTACATACTACATGCATGCTACATACATGCTACATACTACATACATACTACATACATAATACATATATACTACATGCATGCAACATACATACAACATATATACTACATGCATGCAACATGCATACTACATACTGTATATACTACATGTAACATACTTACTACATATATACTACATGCTACATACATGCAACATACATACTACATACATAATACATATATACTACATGCATGCAACATACATACAACATATATACTACATGCAACATGCATACTACATATATACTATATATACTACATGTAACATACATACTACATATGTACTACATGCTACATACATGCTACATACTACATGCATGCTACATACATACTACATGCATGCAACATACATACAACATATATACTACATGCATACTACATATATACTATATATACTACATATATACTACATGCTACATACATGCTACATACTACATACATGCTACATACATACTACATGCATGCAACATACATACAACATATATACTACATGCATACTACATATATACTATATATACTACATGTAACATACATACTACATATAAACTACATGCTACATACATGCAACATACATACTACATACATGCTACATACATACTACATACATAATACATATATACTACATGCATGCAACATACATACAACATATATACTACATGCATGCAACATGCATACTACATATATACTATATATACTGGATGTAACATACATACTACATATATACTACATGCTACATACATGCAACATACACACTACATGCTACATACATGCAACATACATACTACATACATGCTACATACATACACACTACATGCTACATACATACTACATACATGCTACATACTACATACATGCTACATACATACTACATATATACCACATGCATGCAACATGCATACTACATATATACTGCATATATACTACATGCATGCAACATACATGTATACTACATACAATACATACATATAGACATACAGTACATATAACATAGAGTACATACTCACCGTCACTTGTCACTTTGATCCCCGAAGCCATTTCCCCTTGAGGAATAAATATCAAAATAAAAAAACACCAATATACTTACCCCGATCCGCAGAAGTCCACGAGGGTCCCACGTCCATCTTGCGTGGAGAACAGCAGTATCAGCTGATGCTACCGTTCTCTACCAGCTCCAGGAATACAATGACGGAAGGTAGGTATCCTTCCGCACTGTATTCCTCCACCACTTTAAAAAAAAAAAAGTCCCTGGTCTCACTTTATGCCATTGCTGCGTGGGAAATTCCCATGCAGCAATGGCATAAAGTGAGACTAGGGACTTTTTTTTAAAGTGGTGGAGGAATACAGTGCGGAAGGATACCTACCTTCCGTCATTGTATTCCTGGAGCTGGTAGAGAACGGTAGCATCAGCTGATGCTGATGTTCTCCACGCAAGATGGACGTGGGACCCTCGTGGACTTCTGCGGATCGGGGTAAGTATATTGGTGTTTTTTTATTTTGATATTTATTCCTCAAGGGGACAATGGCTTCGGGGATCAAAGTGACAAGTGACGGTGAGTATGTACTCTGTTATATGTACTGTATGTCTATATGTATGTATTGTATGTAGTATATATGTATGTTGCATGCATGTAGTATATATGCAGTATATATGTAGTATGCATGTTGCATGCATGTGGTATATATGTAGTATGTATGTAGTATGTAGCATGTATGTAGTATGTATGTTGCATGTATGTAGCATGTAGTGTGTATGTATGTAGCATGTATGTAGTATGTATGTTGCATGTATGTAGCATGTAGCGTGTATGTAGCATGTATGTAGCATGTAGTATATATGTAGTATGTATGTTACATGTAGTATATATAGTATATATGTAGTATGCATGTTGCATGCATGTAGTATATATGTTGTATGTATGTTGCATGCATGTAGTATATATGTATTATGTATGTAGTATGTATGTAGCATGTATGAAGTATGTATGTTGCATGTAGTAAATATGTAGTATGTATGTTACATGTAGTATATATAGTATATATGTAGTATGCATGTAGTATATATGTTGTATGCATGTAGTATATATGTTGTATGTATGTTGCATGCATGTAGTATGTATGTAGCATGTATGTAGTATGTAGCATGTATGTAGCATGCAGTATATATGTAGTATGTATGTTACATGTAGTATATATAGTATAAATGTAGTATGCATGTTGCATGCATGTAGTATATATGTATTATGTATGTAGTATGTATGTAGCATGTATGTAGTATGTAGCATGCATGTAGTATGTAGCATGTATGTAGTATGCATGTTGCATGTAGTATGTATGTCACATGTAGTATATATGTAGTATGCATGTTGTATGTATGTAGCATGTATGTAGCATGTCAATTTTTTTTTTTTTTTTTTTTTTTTTTTACATTCAACACATTAGCCGGATGATGGGACTACTACTGTCCCATCATTGGCTAATGTGTCAATCACTGTCATGGTAGCAGGCATCGCCCGATGGGACTTGTAGTCCCATCAGACGATGCCTGCACAGACCCCCGGAGCCTGCACAGACCACCGGCAGGCCGGCACAGCCCCCCGGAGCCTGCACAGACCACCGGCATGCTGGCACAGCCCCCCGGCAGGCCGGCACAGACCACCGGAGCCTGCACAGACCACCGGCAGGCCGGCACAGCTCCCCGGCAGGCCGACACAGACCCCCGGAGCCTGCACAGACCACCGGCAGGCCGGCACAGCCCCCCCGGCAGGCCGTCACAGACCCCCGGAGCCTGCACAGACCACCGGCAGGCCGGCACAGACCCCCGGAGCCTGCACAGACCACCGGCAGGCCGGCACAGACCCCCGGACAGTCGGCACAGCCCCCCTGAAGGCCCGAACTGACGGCGCATCATGATGCGCACAGACAGCGCATCATGATGACGTCATTTCGGCAGCCAATCAGAGCCACAAAAGTGGCTCATTGCATTTTGGACTTCCGATTCCGGTATCCGATACGTAAAAAGTATCGGTACTCGGTATCGGAATTCCGATACGGAAAATATCGGCCGATACCTGCGGTATCGGAAAGCTCAACACTACTCATGACGAGGCCCATCTATTTCTCCATACAGAATCATTGGTCCCATATAATGTTTGAAACAGTATATGATGAGCTCCACATAATGCTACAGTATATGTTGGTCCCCATGGATGAAGCTCCACTGTCTTATGGGCCCAAATAATGCTCCAAACATAATGGGCCCCATTTCTAATGCTCTAGTGTATAATGGGCCCTGTAAATGCTGCTCCAGTGTCTGATGTCCACCTTTGGAATGTTCCAGTGTATGGTGGGCCCCATCTATCATTCTCCAGAGTATAGTGCTCCCCAAAAATTGCTGTCCCAACATTGAAAACAATCAAATAAGTCTCCTCACTAGGGAATCCCTGTACTAGTCTGGACTCCTCGTCGTCCCCATCTTCCATCTCACTGCACAGTATTAAAACCTTGCAAGTGCTGTGATCCTGAGCAAGCAGGGGGGGCCCACTCGTTGGCGACGTCACTGGCACAGGGCCCCTGATAGTACGGTGGAGTGTCTGATGGCGGGTGGGCCGAACCTGCACTTTCATCTGCAGCTTCCTCTTTGTCACCATGTAAGATGGAACTGTATATGGGAAGGGTAACCTGAGTTTCATCAGGGTCAGATTCAGGCCGTGTAGCGTGCGAGGGGAATGTAGTGGTCTGGGTCAATGTACCAGCAGATTCATCAAGCAGAGGCTGGGCATCAGTGCACTTGTGTCGCCCCCAGGAGTACGGTCGCCACAGTGGCATTACCTTCCTCCTAGGGAGTGTGATGTCATGCTTGGGAGCAACGAAGGATCTCTCTAGCAGGTTAACTGATTGGGTGGCGTTATTCCCACGAGTCATGACCCTCCAAACAGCGTTCATGAAGGCAAAGTGTTTGCTTTACGTGGGCAGTATGGTTGCAAAGCTGAACCTTAAAGGAATGTCCAGAAGGGCACCACCAGGAGTGGAGCCTACGGTTAAATTCGACTCCATCTGGGAAACCTCAACCATGCCAGCTACAGAAAAGATGCACACATTGCAAGCTTAATTCCGTTAACGAACGAGACTCCGTCATGCCCCGCGGTCCGAGTCTGGCTTACTAGAGGGACACGTGAGGCTCTGGCACATGAGATTGGCCAATAACTGGTGTGTCATGCCCTTACATGTCCGTGGCTGCATGTGCGCTACACTGAAAAGGCCAGCGTTTGTCGCTTACAGGTGCAGATAACCCGCTGAACAACGTTAGTGATGGGGATCACTGATTACAATTATTACCCGCGAACGATGATGTCCCAGTAAGTGCAGGTCAACCGCAGTTCCGGAATTAGGCCTAACCGTCATTCCTGAAAAAACGAAAAACTTACGTGTGCAAAACACAGGTGCTGTAGCTTGCTTAACAGCTCGCCAGCCGTTCTCACGCCCAGTATGGATTACAGGTGATTGCACAAAGGTAAGAAAGGGTACCGTATCCCCGGATAACATGTATGGATAGCGTACACATTCAAAATATATGTCTATACATCAGGAGGCAGGCTCAGACGGTGTTAGGCCCAATATGGCTTGCACGTGATTGCACAAAGGTGAGCAAGGGTACCGTAATCCCGGATAACATTTATGGATAGCGTACACATTCAAAATATATGTCTATACATCAGGAGGTAGGCTCAGACGGTGTTAGGCCCAGTATGGCTTGCACGTGATTGCACAAAGGTGAGAAAGGGTACCGTATCCCCGGATAACATGTATGGATAGCGTACACATTCAAAATATATGTCTATACATCAGGAGGCAGGCTCAGACGGTGTTAGGCCCAGTATGGCTTGCACGTGATTGCACAAAGGTGAGAAAGGGTACTGTATCCCCGGATAACATGTATGGATAGCGTACACATTCAAAATATATGTCTATACATCAGGAGGCAGGCTCAGACGGTGTTAGGCCCAGTATGGATTGCACGTGATTGCACAAAGGTGAGAAAGGGTACCGTATCCCCGGATAACATGTATGGATAGCGTACACATTCAAAATATATGTCTATACATCAGGAGGCAGGCTCAGACGGTGATAGGCCCAGTATGGATTGCACATGATTGCACAAAGGTGAGAAAGGGTACCGTATCCCCGGATAACATGTATGGATAGCGTACACATTCAAAATATATGTCTATACATCAGGAGGCAGGCTCAGACGGTGTCAGGCACAGTATGGATTTGACGGCCAAGACTACACAGCGGAGGAGCAGGGAGAGGTAAAGATTGCAAATGCTGGGGCCCTGCCCATGCAAGGGGGGCCCACTCGTGGGCGTCGGTACTGGCACTGGGCCCCTCATAGTACGGCGGTGTGTCTGACGGCGGGTGTGCACCACCACCGTCAGAGACACTTGATTGCACTATGAGGGACCCTGTGCCAGTGCCCGTGCCCAAGAGTCGGCCTACCCACCTGTCCAGGGCAACGGCACTCGCACGGTGTCGTGCGCTAGGTGGTGACCCCGGCCATGGGGGGGAGGCAGCACAGTTAGGGAGTTTTAGAAAGTGGCATATGTTGATGTTGGACATTCAGCTGATGCAAAAGGCGAAATAGGTCAAGTCCCAGGAAGAGGTGGACCAAAGCAAGCCATTTTTCTGTCACCCTATGTGTCATCAGGGGAAGGTGGGACAAAATCCTTGGAAACCCATGCATGGTTCATTTTAATGAAGGTTAGATCATCCACATTTTGGGTTGACAGACGGGTCCTTTTTTCTGTCAGGATTGATCCAGCTGCACTGAAGACTCTTTCCGATAGCACACTTGCAGCTGGGCAAGCGAGCTCCTGTAAGGCATATTGTGCCAATTCAGGCCAGGTGTCCAGTTTAGCGGCCCAATAGTCAAAGGGGAATGACCTGTGTGGGAGAACATCGATATGGGAGGAAAAGTAGTTTGTAACCATAGTTGACAACTGCTGTCTCCTGTCACTTTCCATCGATGCAGTATTACCAGTTGTGTGAGGGGTACTTGAAAAATCAGTCCACAACATTGTCATGAAACCCCTGTCTCCAACGCCACTTCTGCTGTGTGCACCATGAACACCTCTGCCAAGCTGCCCCCGGCCCGTACGGCTCGTGTGAGAACCATCACCGCTGCTGTGTGCTGGGAATGCCTCAAGCAACCGATTTACCAGAGTTGCTTGTTTATTAGCCAATATTAGGTCAAGGTTCTCCTGTGGCATGAAGTTTTGTAATTTGCGTTTATAGCGTGGATCCAGGATGCTGGCCAACCAGTAGTCGTCATCATTCATCATTTTGGCAATGCGGGGGTCCCTTTTTAGGATCTGCAAGGCATAATCTGACATGTGGGCCAATGTTCCCAGTGTCAATGATGCACTGCGAGTGCTGGTTGGAGGAGCACTTTCTGGCAAATCCACATCCCTCCAGTCACGCACAAACCCTGTACCAGACCTTGCCACGCCAACATTTTCACTTGCCCCACGAGATGCATCCTCCTCCCCTAAGTAATCATCCCCATCATCCTCCTCCTCCACCTCGTCCAGGAGAGGTCCCTGAGCAGACAATGACTGAATGTCATCAAGGATTCCCTCCTCCTCTTCCTCCTCATCAACATTGGCTGCAGACGCCTGCTCCTTAAGGTGCGTCAAAGTTTGCATGAGCAGACGCATAAGTGGGATGCTCATGCTTAGGATGGCGTCGTCTGCGCTTACCAGCCGTGTGCATTCCTCAAAACACTGAAGGACTTTACAGAGGTCTTTCAGCTTCGACCACTGCACACCTGTCAACTCCATGTCTGCTCTCAAAGTGCCTGGCCGTGTATCCTCCCACAAATGCATTATGGCCTGCCTCTGCTCGCACAGCCGCTCCACCATGTGCAGGGTGGAGTTCCACCTTGTTGCAATGTCGATAATGAGGCGGTGGTTGGGAAGGTGGAGCAATCGCTGCAGCTTCTGCATACGAACGGAGTGTACAGGCGACCGGCGGATGTGCGCGCACAGTCTTCGCACCTTCTGGAGCTGTTAACTCCGGATAATTTTTGAGGAAGCACTGCACCACCAGGTTCAAGGTGTGAGCCAAGCAAGGTATGTGGCTGAGTTTTGAAAGGGTTATGGCTGCCACAAAATTACGGCCGTTATCACTAACTACCTTGCCTGCCTCAAGATGTACACCGCCCAGCCATGACTCAGTTTGTCGCTTCAAGTACTCGGCCAGCACCTCGGCGGTGTGTCTGTCGCCCAAACACATCATCTGCAACACAGCCTGCTGACGCTTTCCACTAGCTGCTCGATAGGGGGACACCTCGTGTGCAACAGTGGCAGCTGCAGATGGAGTGCTCGTACGACTGCGCTCTGTGGACGAGCTTTCGCTTCTGGAGGAGGAGGAGGGTGGAACGCCTACAGCCAACTGTTTCCTATACCGTGGGCTAGGCAGCACTGTCCCACCACCGCTGTCCCCTGTGGACCCTGCATCCACCACATTAACCCAGTGCGCAGTGATGGACACGTAACGGCCCTGGCCATGCCGACTGGACCATGCATCAGTTGTGAGGTGCACCTTTCCACTCACTGACTGCTTGACTGCATGGACAATGCGGTCTTTTACATGATAGTGGAGGGCTGGGATGGCTTTGCGAGAGAAGAAGTGGCGACTGGGTAGGTCATAGCGTGGTACTGCATAGGCCATGAGTTCGCGGAAAGCTGCGCTTTCCACCAACCGATAGGGCATCATCTCAAACGAGATTAGTTTGGCAATGTGGGCGTTCAAACCCAGTGAGCTGGACTTGAGAGCTGCATATGGTGGAAGTAGCAGTGGACAGGGCGGACTGAGAGAGGGTTGATGATGGTGATGGAGTTGGTGTTCTTTCTGATGGCCTAGATTCAGTATTTTGTTGATATAACAGTGGGATTCCCTGACTGCTGTGGCCTTGCAACGACACCTCAACATTTGCTGCTGTGCTAACCGGTGGGCTTACAGTGGGGGAAACAATGTAGCGTTGCTGACTACCTTCTTTGTGATCAGTTGCACATGTGGCACTTGAGGTTTGGTGTTGTGTCCACGCTTGCAAGTGCATGCTGGTTAAATGTCTAAGCATGCAACTGGTATTCAAATTTTTCAGATTTTTCCCTCGGCTAAAGGTCTTTGCGCACTTCTTACAGATAACCTTGGCCTGATCATGAGGATTTTGTTCCAAAAAGTGCCACACTGCACTCTTCCTACTTTGGCAGACATTTTGCGGCCTAGCACGCTGTGATCTTTTGACCCTCTGGACAAGCTGTCCAGCAACTCTTTTGATTTTTGGAACCTGTCTTTGGAGTGCTCCGGGCCTGCCAGATAACAGCTGTTGCGATGTCGATGTCTGCTGTGGATGCTCCTCATCTGAGCTATTGGAAGCAGCACCCTCTTCCCCCAATGGATGCCAATCTGGGTCAACAACTGGGTCATCCATCACCTCCTCTTCAATGTCATGTGCACCTTCCTCTGTGTCACCGTGTATGGTGGTATAGTGTGCGGGAAGGGTCACCTGAGTCTCATCAGGGTCAGAATCTGGCTCTGTACACTGCGAGGACAATGTAGTGCTCTGAGTGAATGTACCAGCAGAATCATCTATCAGCGGCTGTGCATCAGTGCACTCCATGTCAGATTCATCTTGGCCTGGGTAATTCACCATTTCACTTGATAATCCAGGCATGGTATGTGAAAACAGCTCCATGGAGTAATCAGTAGTATGGCCTGCGTCATCCTTCAATCTTGGTTGGGGTGAAGGACACAAGGAAAGGTGTGGTTCATGAACATGAGCCTCCAATGACGACTCAGTGCTTTTACTTTTTACAACTTCAGAAGAGGAGGCGATAGAGCTGGAGGCTGAGTCAGCAGTGTAAGACAAAACTTTTTCCTGATGCTCTGGCTTTAAAAGCGGTTTGCCAACTCCTAGAAAACTAAGCCTTCGAAGCCTTATGGAGCCAGACGATGACGCAGGCTCAACACCTCCTGCATTCGGTCCTATTTTGCTCTTGCCACTACCATCAGATACACCACCAACACCATCATTACCAGCTGCCAACCCCCGCCCAATTCCACGGCCTCTTCCACCAGCCTTCCTCATTTTTGGTAGAAATGTAGACAAAATCCAACAAACTATATAGTAATGTAAAACAAGGTACAAGGTGTCTATAGGACAGGGGAGATTTTGAATTTCTGCACACACTTGTGGACACTGGACACTTATGGATTGTGTGAGGCCCACTGAATATCACAGCGCTATGTGTTATGAATGAGTCACCGTAGGAGGCAAATGCAGAAATACAAGCTAAGTCCAGAAAACCAGAGAAGTTGGCAACTATCAGATTGCAGACCCCTGAACCTATCAACACAACTAGCAGTAGCCGTGGGGGGTTCCTACGATGCCCTAGACCCCTCGATCACAGCCGGAGAATTACATAGGCCTAAAGAAAGAAAGGGGAAATCTAAACTGCCCCAAAGCAATAGGCAGCCCCCAACATATAATGACGGTGAAGCAAGATGAAAATACTAACACAGACAGAAAGATAGACTGAGCAAAGACGGGGCCCAAAAACTACCTAGGTAGGAAAGGACAGGAAGGCTGCTGTCTGCAATCTGCCAAAACCCTTCAAAGACATAAGCCAACAAGCTGATATGAAAAAGGCCCTGAAGCAGCTAGGCTTCAAAAACTAACTCAGCACTCAGGTATTTTCAGAAGACAGAGCTAAATGAATTCAGCACACCCCAGCAGGGAATGGCAGAAATCCAGAAAAACAAAGCAAAACAAAGTCAAGCACCAAAGCAAAAGGCCGAGCAGCAAACTTAGCTTTAGAGGAGCAGGCATTCAGACTGGTCTCCAAGGATCCCACAGAGAAATCACCCGCAGGGCAGAAGGGCGTCGGCAGCCTTATATCCAGTCAGTAACTCCACTCAGCCAGTCATCATCATCAGCCTCAGGTGTTTGATAATCAGGCTCACTACCTTTCTTTACCAGAAGAGGTAGTTCCTCGGGCCTCAGTAATGAAGGGGAAAATGAACTCACAACAGTACCTCCCCCTTGAGGAGGGGTCATCGAACCCTCAACTACGCCACCAGGGCGATCAGGGTGAGCCCGATGAAAGGCACGCACCAATCTTTTGGCATGAATATCAGAGGCAGAGACCCAGGAATTCTCCTGACCATAACCCTTCCACTTAACCAAATACTGGAGTCTCCGTCTAGCCAGATGGGAATCCAGTACTTTCTCTACCTCATATTCCATGTTACCTTCAACCAATACAGGGTCTGGAGGTGCCACCCCCGGAACAACAGGTTCAACAAACCTCTTCAACAAAGATTTATGGAACACATTATGGATTTTAAATGTGACAGGAAGAGCCAAACGAAAAGAGACCGGATTAATAATCTCCACAATCTTGTAAGGTCCAATAAATCCAGGCTTAAACTTAGGAGAAGCCACCTTCATAGCAATATTTTTTGATGATAACCACACCATATCACCAACCTTAAACTGGGGACCAATGGTCCTATGTCGGTTGGAAAACCGCTGGGCCTTTTCCTGGGAGAGAGATAACTTATCCACCACTTGGTCCCAGATCTGGTGCATTCTCTCCACCACAGTGTCAACACCTGGGCAAGCAGAGGGCTCCACCTGCCCTGAAGAAAATCGAGGATGAAACCCAAAGTTCCAAAAAAAAGGTGACATCAAAGTGGCAGAACTAGCTCTATTATTTAAAGCAAATTCGGCCAAGGGCAAAAATGAAACCCAATCATCCTGATCAGCAGAAATAAAACATCTCAAATATGACTCCAAGGTCTGGTTTGTTCTCTCTGTCTGCCCATTGGTCTGAGGGTGAAAAGCAGAGGAGAAGGACAACTGAATTCCCAGCCTGGAACAGAAAGTTCTCCAAAATCTAGACACAAACTGGACTCCTCTGTCAGATACAATGTTCTCAGGAATCCCATGCAAACGAACCACCTGTTGTAAAAACAGGGGCACCAACTCAGAGGAAGACGGCAACTTAGGGAGTGGTACAAGATGAACCATCTTAGAGAACCTATCACAAATCACCCAAATAACAGTCATCCTCTGAGAGACAGGCATATCAGAGATGAAATCCATTTAAATATGGGTCCATGGCCTCTTGGGGACAGGCAAAGGCATCAACAACCCACTAGAGCAAGAACACGATTTAGACCGGGAGCAGGTCCCACAGGACTGCACAAAATTCCTGACATCACGAGACAAGGAGGGCCACCAAAAAAACCGACTCACCAGATCTCTAGTACCAAAAATACCTGGATGACCAGCCAAAGCAGAGCAATGAACTTCAGACATCACTCTCTTCTTCCACTGGTCAGGAACATACAACTTTCCACTGGGACAACGCTCAGGTTTGTCCTCCTGGAACTCTTCCAGATCACGTCTCAAATCGGGCGAGATGGCAGAAAGAACTACCCCTTCGCCTAAGATGGTAGCAGGCTTGGTCATCACAGGAGAATCAGCAAAGAAGCTCCTAGAGAGGGTGTCTGCCTTGACATTCTTTGTTCCAGGAAGAAAAGAAACCACAAAATCAAAACGTGTAAAAAACAAGGCCCACCTAGCCTGTCTAGGGTTCAAGCGCTTAGCCGACTCTAGGTAAATCAAATTCTTGTGGTCAGTGAGGACCACGACTTGATGCCTAGCTCCCTCCAACCAATGTCTCCACTCCTCAAATGCCCATTTCATGGCCAACAGTTCCCTATTCCCCACATCATAGTTACGTTCAGATGGAGAGAACTTTCGGGAAAAGAAAGCACAGGGATTCATTTTAGATGTTACAGGATCCTTTTGGGACAAAACAGCTCCTGCACCAATCTCAGAAGCATCCACCTCTACCTGGAATGGAAGTGAGACATCAGGTTGCCGCAAAACCGAGGCGGAGGTGAATCTTCGCTTTAGCTCCTGAAAGGAAGAAACAGCCTCCGGAGACCAATTTAACACATCAGCACCCTTTTTAGTCAAATCAGTCAATGGCTTGGCAATACTAGAAAATTTTGCTATAAATTTCCGATAAAAATTAGCAAAACCCAAAAACTTCTGGAGGGCCTTCAAAGAAGTGGGCTGAACCCAATCGTGAATGGCCTGTACCTTGGCCGGGTCCATTTCAATAGTTGACGGGGACAAAATAAATCCCAAAAAAGAAATCCTCTTTACTACAAAAAGGTATTTAGATCCTTTGACATACAGGGAATTCTCCCTCAAGATCCAGAACACAGTCCGAAAATGTTCCACATGAGAATCCCAATCCTTGGAGAATATCAAAATATCATCCAGATAGATAATCAAAAATTTATCGACAAAATCTCGGAAAATATCGTTCACGAAGCACTGGAAGACAGAAGGAGCATTAGTGAGCCCAAAAGGCATCGCCAGGTACTCAAAATGTCCCTCCGGAGTATTAAACGCCGTCTTCCATTCATCCCCATGCTTAATGCGAAAAAGATTATACTCCCCCCTGAGGTCAAGCTTGGTAAACCAGCAAGCACCTTTAACTCTGGAGAATAGATCAGAAATCAGGGGTAACGGATACTGATATTTAACAGTAATTTTGTTGAGGGCACGATAATCAATACAAGGTCTTAATGATCCATCCTTTTTGGCTACAAAAAAAAAACGGCACCTAAGGGTGACGAGGATGGTCTAATATGACCCTTCTCCAACGCCTCCTTAATATAGGATCGCATAGCCTCGTGCTCGGGTACAGATAAATTGAAGAGCCGACCCTTGGGAAATTTACACCCCGGGCTCAGTTCAATTGCACAGTCATAACTCCTATGAGGAGGCAGAGACGCAGACTCATTCTCACTAAATACATCATAAAAGTCTGCCAAATAATCAGGAACATCATGCGACTGAGGAGAGGTGGAAAACACCGGAGCCTCACTAAAGGCACACCGACAACCCCAACTCACCACAGACACAGATTTCCAATCCAAAACTGGATTATGAATCTGTAACCAGGGAAACCCCAGAACAATAGTATCATGCAGATTATGCAACACCAAAAATCTGCAATTTTCTTGATGGTCTGGGGCGACCCGCATTACCACCTGGGTCCAAAACTGGGGTTTATTTTTAGCCAAAGGAGTAGCATCAATCCCCCTCAAAGGGATAGGCGTCTGCAGAGGTGTCATCGGAAATCCACAACGTTTAGCAAAATCCAAGTCCATTAGGTTTAGGGCTGCTCCCGAATCCACAAAATCCTTGGCGGAAAATGTGGACAGGGAGCAGATCAGAGTAATAGCCAGAAGAAACTTAGGTTGAACACCCCCAACAGAAAACGTGTGTGCAAAGCGTTTCTCTCGTTTAGGACAGACAGAAATAATATGCGAGGCATCTCCACAGAAAAAACACAACTTATTACGCCTTCTGAACTCCTGACGGTGCTCTCTGGAAAAAACTCTATCACATTGCATAGGTTCAGACATTTGTTCAACAGGTGGCAACACCTCTCGTGCAGCTTTGCGTTCGCGCAAACGCCGATCAACCTGAATGGCTAATGACATAGAATCGTCAAGACCAGAGGGAACAGGAAATCCCACCATAGTATCTTTTACGGCTTCTGACAACCCCTTCCGAAAGAGAGCATGCAAGGCATTATCATTCCAGGTAGTAAGTACTGCCCACTTTCGGAATTTTTGACAGTACAATTCTGCAGAATCACTACCCTGGCTCAATGCCAGCAGGGTCTTTTCAGCCTGATCAATGGCATTAGGTTCATCATACAACAACCCCAAAGCTTGAAAGAATGCGTTCACATTAGTCAGAATAGGATCATCTGGTTTCAAAGAAAACGCCCAATCCTGGGGATCGCCACGCAGCAAAGAGATGACAATTTTAACCTGCTGCGCGGAGCTCCCTGACGAGTTAGGCTTCAAGGCAAAAAATAATTTACAATTATTTTTGAAATTCAAAAATTTATACCGATCCCCAAAAAATACATCAGGTGTAGGAATCTTTGGTTCAGCAGCATGTGAATGAGCAAGGTAGGCGGAAATTCCCCGCACTTCCGCAGCGAGCTGCTCCACACGATCAGGCAATTGCTTTATCTCCATTGAGAGAAAAAAAAAATTCCCCCTACGGCCTCAGAGATATAGAGGAAAAAATAAACACACTTTTTTTTTTTTTTTTTACAATTCTTTCCTGCTATTGAGTACCCTAGGATCTGCGGCATGGCGGGTGGTTCTGTTATGAATGAGTCACCGTAGGAGGCAAAAGCAGAAATACAAGCTAAGTCCAGAAAACCAGAGAAGTTGGCAACTATCAGATTGCAGACCCCTGAACCTATCAACACAACTAGCAGTAGCCGTGGGGGGTTCCTACGATGCCCTAGACCCCTCGATCACAGCCGGAGAATTACATAGGCCTAAAGAAAGAAAGGGGGAATCTAAACTGCCCCAGAGCAGACCCCAAAGCAATAGGCAGCCCCCAACATATAATGACGGTGAAGCAAGATGAAAATACTAACACAGACAGAAAGATAGACTGAGCAAAGACGGGGCCCAAAAACTACCTAGATAGGAAAGGACAGGAAGGCTGCTGTCTGCAATCTGCCAAAACCCTATCAAAGACATAAGCCAACAAGCTGATATGAAAAAGGCCCTGAAGCAGCTAGGCTTCAAAAACTAAATCAGCACTCAGGTATTTTCAGAAGACAGAGCTAAATGAATTCAGCACACCCTAGCAGGGAATGGCAGAAATCCAGAAAAACAAAGCAAAACAAAGTCAAGCACCAAAGCAAAAGGCCGAGCAGCAAACTTAGCTTTAGAGGAGCAGGAATTCAGGGCAGAAGGGCGTCGGCAGCCTTATATCCAGTCAGTAACTCCACTCAGCCAGTCATCATCATCAGCCTCAGGTGTTTGATAATTAGGCTCACTACCTTTCTTTACCAGAAGAGGGAGTTCCTCGGGCCTCAGTAATGAAGGGGAAAATGAACTCACAACAGCTATGTCACAGGCTCGATGGCACAGGTGTGAAAAAAGTGACTACAGGATAAGGGAGATTTTGAATTTCTGCACACACACTTTTGGATTGTGTGAGGCCCACTGAATATCAGAGCGCTATGTCACAGGCTCGATGGCACAGGTGTGAAAAAAGTGACTACAGGATAAGGGAGATTTTGAATTTCTGCACACACTAGTGGACACTGGACACTTTTGGATTGTGTGAGGCCCACTGAATATCAGAGCGCTATGTCACAGGCTCGATGGCACAGGTGTGAAAAAAGTGACTACAGGATAAGGGAGATTTTGAATTTCTGCACACACTAGTGGACACTGGACACTTTTGGATTGTGTGAGGCCCACTGAATATCAGAGCGCTATGTCACAGGGTCGATGGCACAGGTGTGAAAAAAGTGACTACAGGATCACAGAGATTTTGAATTTCTGCACACACTTGTGGACACTGGACACTTATGGATTGTGTGAGGCCCACTGAATATCAGAGCGCTATGTCACAGGCTCGATGGCACAGGTGTGAAAAAAGTGACTACAGGATAAGGGAGATTTTGAATTTCTGCACACACTAGTGGACACTGGACACTTTTGGATTGTGTGAGGCCCACTGAATATCAGAGCGCTATGTCACAGGCTCGATGGCACAGGTGTGAAAAAAGTGACTACAGGATAAGGGAGATTTTGAATTTCTGCACACACTAGTGGACACTGGACACTTTTGGATTGTGTGAGGCCCACTGAATATCAGAGCGCTATGTCACAGGCTCGATGGCACAGGTGTGAAAAAAGTGACTACAGGATAAGGGAGATTTTGAATTTCTGCACACACTAGTGGACACTGGACACTTTTGGATTGTGTGAGGCCCACTGAATATCAGAGCGCTATGTCACAGGGTCGATGGCACAGGTGTGAAAAAAGTGACTACAGGATCACAGAGATTTTGAATTTCTGCACACACTTGTGGACACTGGACACTTATGGATTGTGTGAGGCCCACTGAATATCAGAGCGCTATGTCACAGGGTCGATGGCACAGGTGTGAAAAAAGTGACTACAGGATCACAGAGATTTTGAATTTCTGCACACACTTGTGGACACTGGACACTTATGGATTGTGTGAGGCCCACTGAATATCAGAGCGCTATGTCACAGGCTCGATGGCACAGGTGTGAAAAAAGTGACTACAGGATAAGGGAGATTTTGAATTTCTGCACACACTAGTGGACACTGGACACTTTTGGATTGTGTGAGGCCCACTGAATATCAGAGCGCTATGTCACAGGCTCGATGGCACAGGTGTGAAAAAAGTGACCACAGGATAAGGGAGATTTTGAATTTCTGCACACACACTTTTGGATTGTGTGAGGCCCACTGAATATCAGAGCGCTATGTCACAGGCTCGATGGCACAGGTGTGAAAAAAGTGACTACAGGATAAGGGAGATTTTGAATTTCTGCACACACTAGTGGACACTGGACACTTTTGGATTGTGTGAGGCCCACTTAATATCAGAGCGCTATGTCACAGGCTTGATGGCACAGGTGTGAAAAAAGTGACTACAGGATAAGGGAGATTTTGAATTTCTGCACACACTAGTGGACACTGGACACTTTTGGATTGTGTGAGGCCCACTGAATATCAGAGCGCTATGTCACAGGCTCGATGGCACAGGTGTGAAAAAAGTGACTACAGGATAAGGGAGATTTTGAATTTCTGCACACACTAGTGGACACTGGACACTTTTGGATTGTGTGAGGCCCACTGAATATCAGAGCGCTATGTCACAGGGTCGATGGCACAGGTGTGAAAAAAGTGACTACAGGATCACAGAGATTTTGAATTTCTGCACACACTTGTGGACACTGGACACTTATGGATTGTGTGAGGCCCACTGAATATCAGAGCGCTATGTCACAGGCTCGATGGCACAGGTGTGAAAAAAGTGACTACAGGATAAGGGAGATTTTGAATTTCTGCACACACTAGTGGACACTGGACACTTTTGGATTGTGTGAGGCCCACTGAATATCAGAGCGCTATGTCACAGGCTCGATGGCACAGGTGTGAAAAAAGTGACTACAGGATAAGGGAGATTTTGAATTTCTGCACACACTAGTGGACACTGGACACTTTTGGATTGTGTGAGGCCCACTGAATATCATAGCGATATGTCACAGGCTCGATGGCACAGGTGTGAAAAAAGTGACTACAGGATCACAGAGATTTTGAATTTCTGCACACACTTGTGGACACTGGACACTTATGGATTGTGTGAGGCCCACTGAATATCACAGCGCTATGTCACAGGCTCGATGGCACAGGTGTGAAAAAAGTGACTACAGGATAAGGGAGATTTTGAATTTCTGCAGACACTAGTGGACACTGGACACTTTTGGATTGTGTGAGGCCCACTGAATATCAGAGCGCTATGTCACAGGCAGAAATTGGCTAGTGTATCACAAACTACAAGGTGTATGTAGAATTGGGCAGAATAGGAATCTCCCTAGAGTGTAGGTCTGTAAGAACGGAACAAGTCCTCCACTTATCCTTCCACAGTGACACACAGATAGCTTAACTGTGGCCGTGATAACAGCTGTTACACGGTACTGAGAGGAGCGTGCACGTACACGGCTGTCCGGTGTACGTAAAATTGTCAAGCTCCGTGTTTTTTAAGTATACGGACTGACACACGCTGTCTCTCTATAGTTTTGAATGTGATCAAACAGCAAATATATTTAACTGTTTGAAAGCTAGACAAAACTAGTAGGTGCAGGTCTGTAAGAACGGAACATGTCCTCGACTTATTCTCACAGAGTGACACACAGATAGCTTCACTGTGGCCGCGATAACAGCCGTTACACGGTACTGAGAGGAGCGTGCACGTACACGGCTGTCCGGTGTACGTAAAATTGTCAAGCTCCGTGTTTTTTAAGTATACGGACTGACACACGCTGTCTCTGTAGTTTTGAATGTGATCAAACAGCAAATATATTTAACTGTTTGAAAGCTAGACAAAACTAGTAGGTGCAGGTCTGTAAGAACGGAACATGTCCTCGACTTATTCTCACAGAGTGACACACAGATAGCTTCACTGTGGCTGTGATAACAGCCGTTACACGGTACTGTGTGAGGAGCGTACACCGCTGTATGGTGTGAAAAAATGCACGCTCAGTACCTCAGCAGGACAAAAAAAAAATTGGGATTGCTTTTAAAAAAGCAGTTTGCAGAGCAGTGGGTAAACAGCAATGCAGCTGTCAGGAAGCCTTAGAAGGCAGCCTAACAACCAACACCGCTGATCCACCACAATATAGCCTCCCCTTGCACTGCACACACGGTGACTGGTATGTTGTACAGGCAAAATCGCTAGCAGCAGAAGCAGTTTTTTTTTCTTCTTCCCTGCCTAACGCTCTCCCTACAGAATCAGCAGCAGCAACCTCTCCCTATGCTAAGATCGGCAGAAGTAAGATGGCGGTCGGCGTGCACGCACTTTTATAACCCCTGTGACGCCCACCAAAGCAAGCCAATCACTTGCATGCCCTTCTGAAAGATGGTGGTGACCCCTGCCTATGTCATCACGTTGCCCACAGTGTCCATGGATCCTGATTGGCTGAAAAAGAGCGCAAAACAAACTTTTGAAAGGCGACTTTGGCGCGTAAGTCGCCGACCTCGTGGCCGACCTCATCCTAGGGTCGGGTTTCGTTTCATGAAACCCGACTTTGCCAAAAGTCGGCGACTTTTGAAATTTTTCGACCCGTTTCGCTCAACTCTAGTCCCTATTGTTCTGAGAAATGTCTTGATACTGTGTCTATGTCGTCCGTGGGTCTGGAAGGTATTCCAGAGTGCCTGATAGACTATACGGACGTTTTCTCCGAAAAAGAAGCTGAGATTTTACCACCACACTGCCCATTTGATTGTGCTATTGACCTGGTTCCAGGTGCTAAATTGCCCAAGGCCCGCTTGTATAATCTTTCGGGTCCTGAACGGGCTGTGATGAAGGAGTATATTTCCGAGAGCCTCTGTAAGGGACACATTCGTCCTTCTGTTTCTCCTGTGGCGGCGGAGTTCTTTTTTGTAAAGAAAAAAAGACGGTGGTTTACGCCCATGCCTCGATTTTCGTGAGTTAAATAAGATAACTGTGAGGAATACGTATCCCCTTCCACTTATTCCTGATTTATACAACCTATTGTCCAGAGCTAAGTGGTTTTCAAAACTAGATCTACGGGGAGCGTATAACCTTATCCGAGTCTGAGATGGAGATGAATGGAAAACCGCTTTTCTCACTACTGAAGGGTTGTTTGAAAATCTGGTCATGCCTTTCGGCTTGACCAATGCTCCAGCGGTCTTCCAAAACTTCATAAATCATGTGTTCTCTGATTTTATTGGATGTTTTTTGGTGGTATATTTGGATGACATATTGATCTATTCTCCTGATAAACAGACTCACATTGGTCATGTTCGGGCAGTTCTCCAAAGACTCCGGGAGAACTGTCTCTTTGCTAAACTGGAAAAATGTTTGTTTTTTTGTTCAGGAACTATCGTTTCTGGGGTTTATCGTGTCTGCTGAAGGGTATCGCATGGATCCTAATAAGGTGCAGGCCATTGTCGAGTGGGTTCAACCTTGTGATTTGAAGGCTCTGCAGCATTTCCTAGGATTCGCCAATTACTATCGCAAATTTATAAAGGGGTTCTCACAGGTGGTTAAACCCCTCACAGACATGCCTCAAAAGGGGGCTGTTATCAAGAATTGGTCAACCGCAGCGGTAGCGGCATTTCAGTTTTTGAAAACATGTTTCATGTCGGCCCCTGTTCTTGTTCAACCGGACCCGTCGGAACCATTTATTGTTGAGGTAGATGCCTCAGAGGTGGGGGTTGGGGCGGTATTGTCCCAGGGACCCACCACTTTGACCAATTTAAGACCTTGCGCCTTTTTCTCAAAGAAATTCTCTCCTGCAGAGAGAAACTATGATGTGGGAAATCGAGAACTTCTGACCGTTAAGTTGGCCTTTGAAGAATGGAGGCATTTTTTGGAGGGGGCTGTCCATCCTATAACCGTAATTACAGATCACAAAAACCTAGCTTATATTGAGTCAGCTAAGAGTTTGACTCCTAGACAGCCTAGATGGTCACTTTTTTTTCCCGATTCAACTTCTCGATCACTTTTCGGCCAGGGTCCAAAAATGTCAGAGCGGATGTTTTGTCACGCAGCTTAGATCCGGTGTCCCCCCCGGAACCTCCATCCTCCAGCCTGGGGTGGTGGTGGCAGGTATTTCGAATATGTTGGAATGAGAGATTCGGGAAGCCCAGTCTCTTGCACCGCCGGCTAAGCCGGTGGACAAACTTTTTGTGTCAGCTGAGCTTCGCCTTAAGGTCCTCCGGGAGTTCCATGACTCAGTTCTGGGTGGACATCCATGGATCTCGGCTACCCGGAAGGCCATTGCTGGAGTATTCTGGTGGTCTGCTTTAGCCTCTGATGTTGAGGAATATGTGTCTGCTTATGATGTTTGTGCCCATGCAAAAACCCCCCATAACCGGCCGGCCGGGGAATTGGTACCACTGCCAATTCCTGAGAGACCATGGACGCATTTGTCCATGGATTTCATCACCAACCTTCCCCCTCCAAGGGTAATACAGTTGTCTGGGTTGTGGTGGACAGTTTTAGAAAGCAGGCACATTTTGTACCTTTGGCAGCTCTACCTAATGCGGAAACATTGTCCAGATTGTTTGTTAAGCATGTGGTGCGGTTGCATGGGGTACCCTTGAATGTGGTGTCTGATAGAGGAGTGCAATTTGTTTCCAGATTTTGGAGGGCTTTTTGTAAAAGGTTGGGTATTGGTCTGTCCTTTTCATCCGCTTATCATCCAGAGACTAATGGGCAGACCGAGCGGACCAATCAGTCGCTGGAGCAAATTCTGCGTTGCTTGACCTCAGACCGACAAGATTATTGGTGTTCTGTGTTACCGGTGGCTGAGTTTGCATTTAACAACCGCGTTAACCAGTCTACAGGTACATCTCCCTTTTTCTGCAATTATGGGTTTCATCCTCATTTTGGAGAATTTTCCCGTTTGAATTCTGGGTGTCCTGGGGCGGATGAGACGATCCAGCGGTTGGGGGAGGTATGGCGAGAGGTCCAGAGTAACATTACGAAGGCCCAGGACAAATTTAAATTTTTTCCGGACAAAAAACGATCCGCGGGACCGGTGTTTCAGATTGGGGATAAGGTAATGGTTGTCCACCAAGAATATAAGACTCAAGGTCCCCTCTGCGAAGCTTGGACCCAAGTTTATCGGTCCTTATGAAATTACCGAGGCAGTTAACCCGGTGGCTTTTCGGTTGCGTCTCCTGCCATCTCTGCGGATCCCAAATGTTTTTCATAAGGCCCTTTTGAAACCTGTGAGGTCCGCTGGGGAGGGATCATCAGCTTCCCCAACACCGGTTTTGGTAGACGGGCAGTCGGAGTACGAGGTGGAACGAATTGTCGACTCCAGGTTGGTCCGTCATGCCCGTCAATATCTGGTACATTGGAAAGGTTACGGTCCTGAAGAACGCTCGTGGGTTCCTGCTCGATCTGTTCATGCGGATCGGTTGGTCCGGGCCATTCATGCCAAGTACCCTGAGAGACCTGGGGGTCCAGTGGCCCCCCATTGAGAGGAGGGTACTGTCATGATCCAGGACGGGGTTTCGCTTTGGCCCGTCCTGGTCTGACTGGGGGTTAATTGTTCCGCCTCTCCCTGGCAGAGGGCGGCTATTTAATGCTCACTGGACCTAGGTCCGGTGTCAGTTATACTCCTGCCCTCGGCTGAGTTAGTTGACCTTCGTGTGCCTTGTGCCTGATATCTTGCTTGCTTGTTTGGTTTTGATCCGGTTCTGTCCCTGTTACGAGTTCTGCCTGTCCCTCTTGTACTGCGCTACCTCTCGTGTATGACTCTCTGCTTGTGACCCGACTTCTCTCTGCTCGTCCCCTTGGTACCACGTCGCCCTCTTGTGTATGACCTTTGGCTTTGTCTGACCTCCCGTCTGTTTATCCCTCCTGTACCTCGCTGTCCGTACTGTTTATGAACTCCGTTTTGCCTGACTCTGAGTTTTCTGTCTTCTCAGAAAGCAGGATGCTAAGCCCCACCCCCTTGCAGTCGCGTGACCGTAGGTCCCGTGCCGGCTTGCTAAACTTCATCACTCAGGTCCTGTGCACCTATACTTTTTGGCTGTCCTGATCCCCAGGGGTCCCTACAGTGCGGGTGAGTCCCTGCTCAGCGGAGGCTGTACGTCGGCGCTGTCAGGATCCTGATATTTGAGTCCCTGCTCAGCGGAGGCTGTACGCCGGCACTGTCAGGATCCTGATACTCTCCCCTTTCGTACATCAACCACCCCTCTGGCTGTCAGGACAGTGGGCCTACTATCTGAATATACTGGCTCTACCAATGCCTGGTAATCCTGCCCTCTGAGCCCTATGGCAGCCTGACACCAAACCAACATTTCACCTCTGGGGGGTATTACAATGGGAAAAGCATCACTCACTCTGACGCTGCCAATCTCTCCGCCAGAGAGTTCTACCTGTTGTCTTTGCATCAGGGCTCGGATCTCCTTCTGCAGGACTCTTTGTTCACCAGAACCAGCAGTCTCAGCCACCTGTTGCAACAAGACAATAACCTCGGACAGACAGTTTTCAATTACATTTGTACCAAGAGTCATCATGGGATTACATTCACGTAGATCAATATCAACAATTATCAGTCCTTGTGATTTTAGCTCTACCCGACCCACTTTAACAGTAATTTCCTTGCATCCAATCTGTGGCAAAGTATGACCATTACTAGCAACTACTGTTATTTCATCAGTTGGGCCACGGGTGAGTTCAGAATCAGCCCAGTACCTCTTGTACAAAATATACAGCATAGTGGTCACCTGGGAGCCAGTGTCCAGCAAAGCGTTCATGGGGATGCTGTCAATCACCACAGGGAGGATCAGTCTCCCTCCCACATACTTGGCTCTCCAGTTCCTTGGGCCTGGTGATCCTACTCCTGGGGGTTGGCCCTCTGCCCCAGGGGTTGCTCGTTTAAAGGACAGTACCTTGCAAGATAACCTGCCTTGTAACAGCAGCGACAGATGGGACGTCCATCCTGGTAGTAGTGATCGTTATTCCTTCCTCGAAGTGGCGGGCTTCTCCTCCTCCGGAGCCATGGGACATCTTCTGGACTGGAAGCAAGCTGGATCTTTTATTTGGAGGAATCCTACAGGGACTGCACGGTTCTGGTGAGTGCAGCCATTCCTTTGGTCAGCTCCTGGACCTGAAGACACAGTTCCTCTGTTGGATCTTTATCCAGGGTCTGGGCATCAGCCTTCACAGGGATGGAAGGAAGGGTGTAGCTTCCTGATGGTAGGTGATCTCTGGGCGCCAAGGGGGCGCTGGACGACTGTCAGAGGATTCCTGCAGTACCCAGATAGCCCTGTCCTTAAATTCAGCAAAGTTCAAATCAGGGTTTTGCAGGGTAATGATGCGTAGCTGTCCTCTGTGGGTACTGGACAGGAGTCCTTCGATGAACTGCTCCTTTAACAATTTGTCTTCTTCTTTCACACTATCAGAGTCAACTTGCTTAACTGCTCGCAGCGCCTCCTGCAGCTTGAGGGCATAGTCCCTGATACTGTCCTGCGCCCTCTGTTTACAGCCAAAGAACCGCATCTTAATTTCAGATGCAGTGCGGGTGTCAAAAGTGCTTCTCAGCTTGGCTAGGATCTTTGCAACAGTGTCCTTATCAGTGTCCTGCCAGGCTTTCACTTCTCTCAGGGCTGCACCCATTAGCTGTCCAATCAGGATATTCACTTTCTGGTCTTCAGACAGAGGTAAACTTTAAACAAGCTGCACAGTCTTTCTTTAAATTCACTCAGGGTATGTGACTCACCCGAGTACTGCGGTAGCCAGGCCACTCCCGGTATGTAGGGCATAGACAGCGGCATTATTGGGACCGCTGCGGCGGGCGCTCTTCCTGGCGGTACCGCGGGATTGGCACCCCCCCTAGTTGACGTTGGCCAGGGCCGGGGGTTGTGTGAGCTCACCGGCGGTCGCTTCACAGGCCCGACGCTCTGGGCTGTAGGCCTCAGCTCCTCCTCTTCTCGCACGCTGTCCTCTCTTCCCGCGCGGCACTTCACTTCTTCGCACTCTGCGGCAGGCTCCGCTCACGAAGGCCCGCCTCTTTCTTCCCACGCGCACCAAATTCACACAGTTCACAAACACAGTCTATGGCACACAGGACCAGGGGATACCGGGCTCCATTTGTGACGCCAAATTGGGTCGCCCTCCCAGGGCTGTGGGGTACTCGGTACCGGGCCAGTGTCAGGGGGATGTGTCACAGCAGCGGTGATCCTGTCCGTGGCCCTGGGCGCCCAAGCAAAGGGGAGATGTAGTTAATGGTAGAATAGTTCATGACGCCACCCGTGGTGTTTGGTAAATATGGTGTTAGGCCAACGCTGCATACAGATCCGCTGGGACTGATGGTATGTGCAGGTTAGATGGTAAAGCTCCACACAGGTGGAGCTGTAGTCCCAGGGCAGTGTAGATGTAGCTGGCACGGGGATGTAGCAGTGCCAAAAGCGTAGGGAACAGACAAGACACAGCGGTTGTAGTTTCTGTACTGTTACTGAGTATATGCAGTCCAGAGTCCTGATTACAGATGGTATTGGAGCAGGTTAGCCTGGAAGCAGATCAGGATTCTCTCTCAGCAGAAGGGCTGTGCAGTCTCCTTCCTAGCGCTTTGTAGTGTGAAGCACTCCAGTACTTAGTTACTCTGAAATGCCTCTCTTCAGATGTTCCTAGAACTTTACTTGTATGCCAGACAGCTGTAGCCTCTCTCGGGGACTCCTCTCCTGAGTCCTGGCTCTCTATTCAATTGCTGTTGTGTCCCAAGTCTTTGGTGAGAGCAGGGCATTTACAGCCTCCTACTCCTCTGGTATCTGTGGCAGGACCGTTGGTATCCATACCACCGTGGAGACCAGGCTCTAGTCTTTGCGCTCTAACGGTGAGGGAGCTCTCCTCCACCCCGCTCCACACGTCTGCACACGTGGACCTCCTCACACTATCTGCTCACTCCTTTCTCCTGACCCTCAGAGAGTACTCTGCTCCTCAATCCTGGTTCAGAGCTCCCTCTGCTGGCCCAGAGTGGGACTGTGTTGCATGCATTAGTTTAACTGCTGGAGAGACCCATCACTGCTTCCAAGCCTGGCATTACCCTCCCCTGGAGGAAGGCAAAGCCAGTGGGCGACCATACCCCTGGGGCGCCACATTTTCCTGTGCCAGCAGCTCCAGGTCACTGAAGTCTGCTGCAGGACTTCCTTCACTCCATCCCTCTCTGGGGATCTTCTCTCACTGACTGACCTTTTCCTAATATTCTCCTGCTCTCTTGTGCAGTCTAAGCTCCACCCATCCCCCAGCACTCTTCGTGTTCCAAGCAGGGAGCCACAAAGGTTGTTTTGCTACACTACTGGTGTGCGTGTGGGATATCAGTGTTGGAGTGTGGTCAGGTGTCTCCACCTTACCTTGATAGTGGGGTACCACACCTCAGGAGGATGTGCAGTACCTCTGTGGTAACTGAACCCTCAGGGGCCCACAAATACTGCCAGACACTGATTCTTTGTGCTGACTGTGAGTGGCTGCTAGGCACTGATTCTGGGCACTGCTCATGGCAGTCTGCCAGTCACTTTCTCTGTGCGTTGCCTGTCGGGGGCTGCCAGACACTGACTGTGCGCTGTCCGTGGGATGCTGCCAGGCACTTATTCTGTGTGCTGACTGTGGGTGGCTGCAAGGCACTGATTCTGGGCACTGCTCATGGCAGGCTGCCAGTCACTTTCTCTGTGCGTTGCCTGTCGGGGGCTGCCAGACACTGACTGTGCGCTGTCCGTGGGATGCTGCCAGGCACTTATTCTGTGTGCTGACTGTGGGTGGCTGCAAGGCACTGATTCTGGGCACTGCTCATGGCAGGCTGCCAGTCACTTTCTCTGTGCGCTGCATGTCAGAGGCTGCCAGACACTGAGTGCTGCCAATGGGAGGCTCCCAGGCATTGATTCTGTGTGCTACCCATGGGAAACCTGCAGGCACTGATTCTGTGTGTTGCCCATGTGAGGCTGCCAGGCAGAATTTGTGCGCCATTCATGAGAGGCTGCCAGGCACTGATTTTGTGTACTGCCCATGGGAGGCTGCCAGACTGACTCTGGGCGCTGCCTGTGGGAGGCTGCCAGGCACTGATTCTATGTGCTGCCCTTGGGTGGCTGCCAGGCACCGATTTTGTGTTATGCCAGTGGGACGCTACCAGGCAATGATTCTGCATTATGCCCATGGGCGGCTGCCAGGCACTGATTCTGTGTGCTGCCCTTGCGAGCCTGCCAGGCACTGATTCTGTGTGCTGCCTGCGGGAGGCTGCCAGGCACTGATTCTGTGTGCTGCCCGCGGGAGGCTGCCAGGCACTGATTCTGTGTGCTGCCCACGGGTGGCTGCCAGGTACTCATTCTGTGTGCTGCCTGTGGGTGACAGTCAGGCACTGATTCAATACGCTGCCAGTGGGGGGCTGCCAGGTATTGATTCCGTGTGCTGCCTTGTTGGGGGCTGCCAGGCACTGATTTTGTGTGCTGCTCAAGGATGCCTGCCAGGCACTGATTCCGTGTGCCTTTCATGAAAGTTAATTAAATTCACCGCACACTCAAAGAGACTTTATGCAAATAGGTGTTCATTTTATTACATGTGGGAGCCAAACAGGAATATAGCACACAGTGGAAGCGATATAAATAAAAGATGTTTCGGCTCAGCCCGAGCCTTTATCATATTATCGCTGAAATATAAAGAGAGATATATCAGAGATTGACAAAAACAGATAAACAAATCACAAAAATCAATAAAATATAAACATTATCCCAGTAGAACACAAGGTAAGAACATATACATATATACAATATATACAGTATGATAATCCATAGTTAAGGATACATCAATCAAATGCCTAGTAAACTAGCACCAACTAGAACTAAGATATCAAGGAGGGTATTACCTTATTCCAATATTGGAGGTTTGTATAGGGTGCAGAAGGAGAGGAGAATCTCTCAAGAAGAAATACCAAGATAAATGGCTGAAAGGAATTATCGGATATGCAGTTAGTCATTTCACATATGTAACGGCCACATATTATGTCAGTGTAAAGATGTTTCTTTAAAGGGTAAATATATGTGTATATATACATATAGAACTATTTTTGAGTAATGATGGTGTCATCATATGATAGAGTAAAAGATACACATAAGGGGTTAAGTGCTTGTTTGCACTGTGTGTGCCTACAGGGTCTGGTGAGTGAGTCATTACAGAGCAGAATGTGCACATAGAAGTCAGCACTATGCCTTGCATGTTAGTCCCTGTCCTATCTCATATTGTTACCTGATGTGTGCTCAGAGAAGGAAGTGCTCCCAGAGGTGGCATCCTGTGGCTAATAGCCTGCAGTGCTTTATATGTGAGCCCTGTGATGATGTCAAACAGGAAATGAGATTCCAGGGCCTGAAGTGACCTGGCATTACCCTGTGTGTACTGCGCAGACTCAGGGACTTTGTTTAGAGAATGGATAAGCCAGACGGTTACCAGGGTAACAGGGGGCCTTGTCTTGCAGCTCTAGGAGCAGAGTTGTATTGGAGTTAACCCCATGTGTATGGTGTCAAGAAAAATAGGGCATGTATCAAGTTTAGGTAGATGTGGCAGATAGCCTGTTGGTACAGTACTGTAAATACAGACCTGAGATATATATACACATATAATATACACATATATACATATATGTTTATAGAAGGTGAATTGAAATAAAATAAAAAATAAATAAAAACAAAAGAATACAAAACTGAAAAAACTGAAAAATATAAAAAAAATTTGAAAAACATGAAAAAAGAAAAGAATAATGAAATAATAAAAAATATAAAAAAATATATAAAAAATGATGAATATAAGAAGAAAAAACTGTGAAACTAGAACAAAATTAGGAATGAATTGGTTGGTAGTGGCCCATGCACAAAGTAGTAGAGAATAAAATAAACATAAAAATAAAAATAAAAATAACAAAGCCAAGGGGGAGGAGCAAACTCACCTAGGATAATGGTATACTAGCGAGTCTGTAAAAAAACAGAAAACAGGTTAATGGTGTTCATATGAGCCAATCTATCTCTCTGTTGAGTCCTCTAGGGGCTAAAGTATCCAGTTTGTGAATCCAAAAAGTTTCCCTTTCTCTCAGGAGTTTTATATGATCCCCACCCCTTCTTGGGCGAGGTACCTGTTCAATGACTTGATATTTTAACTGTGCAACCGAGTGTCGGAGCCTAGAGAAGTGTTCAGGTAGTGGTAGCCAATTCTTCTGACACCTAATCGTAGACTTATGGCTAGCGATGCGGTCTTTTACATGCTGAGTTGTTTCCCCTACATAGAGGAGACCGCACGGGCACTTCACTAGGTACACCACAAAATTAGAGTCACATGTGTAATAGCCGCATATTGGGAATGATTTACCTGTCCTTGGGTGGGTAATATTATCCGATCTGATTACATTTGAGCAGGCTGCACAATTTAAACATGGAAATGTCCCATGACTTCGCGAAGCCAATAATCTCTGGGTCATATTTGGTAGTTTGCTACCTATATCCGCCCTTACTATTTTATCACGGATATTAGTGGGTCGTTTTGTGTAAATCAATATTGGGGCTTCAAAGGAATTAATATCCGGGTAGGCTTTGGAAAGAAGAGGCCAATGTTTTTTGATGATGGAATATACTTTGGGCATCAGTGGATGAAATGTGTGGACAAACGGAACCCTTTCCTTGGGGTATGTTTTGGGTGGTGGAGATGGAGGAGCTAATATTCGTTCCTTTTCGACCTCTAGTAATCTTGATGGATAATGTCTCTCCCTAAATTTTTTGGCCATTGTGTCCAGTCTCTCGTTACGGGTGTCCTGATCTGATACAATGCGTGCTACCCTATTGAATTGTGAGCGTGGTAAACTATTTTTGGTGGTCTTCGGGTGGCAACTTGAATAGTGCAATATATTGCTGTCCGTAGGTTTGTAGTATAGATCCGTGGAGAGATTACCCTCATTATCCTGTAGTATTTGTGTGTCCAGAAAGGGAACCGATTCAGTACTTAAATGTAATGTAAACTGTAGTTCCAGAAAAACTGAGTTATGGTATACATGAAAATTGTGTAATGATGCTGGCGTTCCTGTCCAAATAAAGAAAATATCATCAATATACTGGTGGTACTCTAAGGCGTACTGTGTAAATAGATCATTGGTGAATATATAGGTAATTTCAAAATGATTCATATAGGCATTTGCGTAAGCTGGCGCTATATTTGCGCCCATCGCAGTACCACACCTCTGTATATAGTATGTGTCTTCATATAGGAAATAGTTCTCATGTAGCACCAGATTGAGAAGATCCAGACAGAGTTGGATAGAGTCAGGGGATAGGTCAGAAGAATCTAGTAGGAATCTCGCGGCTTCAATCCCTTTGTCATGGGTGATTGAAGTGTATAGACTGTTAACATCCATGGTGGTGAGGATGCTGCCTGGAGGAACTTTGCCTAATTGTTGGATGATACTCAAAAATTGTCCTGTATCTAGGAGGAAAGATCTTGTCTTTTTAACCAATGGTGTAAAGATTTTCTCAAGATAAACAGAAAGTGGAGATAAAACTGAATCAGTGGAAGCGACAATTGGTCTGCCTGGTGGATTTTGTAGTGATTATGTATTTTAGGTAAAATATAGAAAACAGGTGCTGACCTCTATGTGCACATTCTGCTCTGTAATGACTCACTCACCAGACCAGACACTGGAGGCACACACAGTGCAAACAAGCACTTAACCCCTTATGTGTATCTTTTACTCTATCATATGATGACACCATCATTACTCAAAAATAGTTCTATATGTATATATACACATATATTTACCCTTTAAAGAAACATCTTTACACTGACATAATATGTGGCCGTTACATATGTGAAATGACTAACTGCATATCCGATAATTCCTTTCAGCCATTTATCTTGGTATTTCTTCTTGAGAGATTCTCCTCTCCTTCTGCACCCTATACAAACCTCCAATATTGGAATAAGGTAATACCCTCCTTGATATCTTAGTTCTAGTTGGTGCTAGTTTACTAGGCATTTGATTGATGTATCCTTAACTATGGATTATCATACTGTATATATTGTATATATGTATATGTTCTTACCTTGTGTTCTACTGGGATAATGTTTATATTTTATTGATTTTTGTGATTTGTTTATCTGTTTTTGTCAATCTCTGATATATCTCTCTTTATATTTCAGCGATAATATGATAAAGGCTCGGGCTGAGCCGAAACGTCTTTTATTTATATCGCTTCCACTGTGTGCTATATTCCTGTTTGGCTCCCACATGTAATAAAATGAACACCTATTTGCATAAAGTCTCTTTGAGTGTGCGGTGAATTTAATTAACTTGTAATTAGGACCTACTGGTTCGTTGCACCTGCACCTCGTCTATATTTGACTAGAGTTCACTCTAACTACCCAGTTTGCCTTTCATGAAAGGCTGCGAGGCACTGATTTTGTGCACTGGCCATGGGAGGCTGCCAGACACTGACTCTGTGTGCTGCTCATGGATGCATGCCAGGCACTGATTCTGGGAACTGCTCATGGCAGGCTGCCAGTGACTTTCTCTGTGCACTGCCAGTCGGAGGCTGCGAGACACTGACTGTGCACTGCCCGTGGGAGGCTGCAAGGCACTGATTCTGTATGCTGACTGTGGGCAGCTGCCAGGCACTGTTTCTGTGTGCTATAAGTGGGTAACTGCCAGGTACTGACTCTGTGTGCTGCCCTTGGGTATCTGCCAGGCACGAATTCAGTGTGCCACCTGTGGGTGGCGTCAGGAACTGATTCTGTGTGCTGCCCGTCGGAGGCAGCTAGGCACTGATTCTGTGTGCTGCCTATGGGAGACTGACAGGCACCGATTCTGTGTGTTACCCATGGGAGGCCGCTAGACACTGATTCTGTGTGCTTCCTGTCAGAGGCTGCCAGGTACTGATTCTGTGTGCTGCCCATGGGAGGCTGCCAGGCACTGATTTTGTGCGCCATCCTTGAGAGGCTGCCAGACACTGACTCTGTGCGCTGCTCGTGGGTGCCTGCCAGGCACTGACTCTGTGGCCTGCCCGTTGGAGGCTGCCAGGCAGTGATTCTGTGTGCTGCCCTTGGGTGGCTGCCAGGCACTGATTGTTGTGCCAGTCGAAGGCTGCCAGGCACTGATTCTGTGTGGTGCACATGGGCGGCTGCCAGGCACTGATTCTGTGTTAAACCCATGGGAGGCTGCCAGGCACCGATTCTGTGTTCTGCTCTTGGGAAACTGCCAGGTACCGTTACTGTGTGCTGCCCCTGGGAGGCTTCCGGGCACTCATTCGGTGTGGTGACCATGGACGGCTATCAGGCACGGATTCTGTGTGCTGCCAGCGGGAGACTGCCGGGCAGTTTCGGTGTGCTGCCTGTGGGCGACTGTCAGGCACTGATTTGATGCACTGCAAGTGGGAGGCTGTCAGGTGCTGATTTTGTGCATTATCTGTGGGAGGCTGCCAGGCACTGACTCTATGTGCTGCCCAAGGATGCCTGCCAGACAATGATTCTGTGTGCCGTTCTGTTAGGTGTCGGGTTCCTGCAGCGGCTCAACAGGAATCTAGAGCCTCACATTCTGCGGTTTCCCATTGTCTATCGACAATCTGATATTATTAGTGTTTATAGGGACTTATGTTTACAGCCAGCGCCAGCCAGTAGCAATCTATAGCCGCAATCGCATCCTCCACAGTGCTAGCGTCCGACAGTGCGTCTGCTACCGGGCATTGTCGATTAGCGGCAGTGTCTGTCGCCACGCTGCAGTCTGAAGCTCCTCTTGGTGTCCGCAGTAGCGACGCCGCATGCACGGTAAGTCTAGATGGATGCTGACCCTCTGCCTAGGGCCCAGCTCCTGTGACCATATACTGTACGTGCACTTCTCTGACACCTGTGACGTTAACAGACAGCCTTTTGTGTTTATCACTTCGGCGTCTTTGTTATTTAAACAGAGATCGCTCAGCGCACCCGGGTGACGTTCAACCCGAGTGCATAATATCGCCATATTGTACGTCCGCCATTATCTAGCAGCAGTGTTAACACCTTCTGCACGGTGGACCCCGGGCGGCGAACGCACTTTACTTTTTTTAATATTTAGTGCGTTCCGCCGTCCCTAACATTATACTAGCTCCAGGGTCTGGCTAGCAATGGCGGACCTGCAGCAGCTATGGCAGTACATTGTGCAGCTGGAGGGCTGGTTGGCGGCTATTGAGAGCTCCACCTCAGCTGCGAATGCTACAGTGGCTGCTGCCCAGGCAGTCGCAGAGGCTGTTTTGCGTGTGCCCACATCCACGCCTGTGCCGACAATATCCTGCCTCCCATTGCCCGATAAATTTTCTGGTGACAGCGCCTCCTGCAGGGTTTTCTTGAGCCAGTGCTCTATCCAGCTTGAGTTCCTGGCCGCTCAATTCCCTACAGAGCGGGCTAAGGTGGGGTTTATCGTCTCTGTCACGTGGACCCGTCCTGTGTGACGCGACCAGCAGGCCGGTAACTAGAACAACAGGACGCGGCACGTGATACTGTCCTTTATGACACGGCTCGCAGGCCGGTAACTAAAACAACAAGACAAAGGGAAGGGAAACAGTTACAATGGTGGGTCCTGTGATACTGAAAGGGGACGTGGAGACCTCCTGCACTCCCCTGAGTCAGTTTCCCTAATGCTCCTAACGTTCCCTATGCCGGTTCCACACTGGGCGCCGATCAGGAACCTGTCACCCTAGTACACCCTACACCTATCCCTTGCTAGGGAGCTGGGTGGCGTAGGCACTGGCCCCACCCCGCTGTACTAATACACACTAAGGGAAAAACACAAACAGGGAAACGCCACTTAGCTTTAATTTGTTGCACTTGCTCCTGGCAACAGAGTCCACCACCAGCATGCAGCTCTCCTCCTGAATCGCTGACACCAAGCTCTGTCAGAGCTACAAGGAAATCCCCTATGACTCCTTTCACACCAGGCTAAGACAGTGCTGCAAGGAACGCTCTCCAACTCCTTCCTCCACCAAGGATGATTGAAATGAACACTATCACCAACACTGATTGCAACACCTGTGACTTTTATAGCAGAGCCAGCAATCACACCTGCATTATAATCATGTGCACTTAACTAAAGAAACAAGCCTTCAGGACCAGTCTGCCCACAGTACAAACATGCCGCCACCACTCCCCGAACCGTATTCAGCTCCATACACAACCTAGCTCCCCCTACTTGCATATGTTCGTCTGGAGATTTGGCATAAACTGGGCAGGCTCTCATGAAATGGCTCGGCTTCCCACAGGAAAAGCATACCCCTGCACCACGACGAGCCGCAGACACCCCCTTTTTTGTATCAACACCGGGCTGCCTGGGTTCCTCCATCTGCCCTGGTGAGAACTCCTCCCTAGTGAGGACATCAGGGGGCACTTTTTGTATATGTCTTTCCGTAAGGCGTCTATCCACCCGGATGGCAAGGGACATGGCGGCCTCCAGCGACCTGGGAGCGGCGTACTGCAGCAGAGTATTCTGCATCTTTGGAGACAAACCCTGCACAAATTGACTCCTAAGTGCAGGGTCATTCCACTGAGTATTAGTGGCCCATCTCCTAAACTCTGAGCAGTACTCCTCAGCGACCCGGGCTCCTTGTTTACACCTACGGATTCGAGATTCCGCCAGGGCGACGCCATCAGGATCCCCATACACAAGCGCCAAAGCCGCAAAGAACTCGTCCACGGACTCTAAAGACGGAGAATCGTCCGGTAGGGAGAAGGCCCAGGATTGGGGATCCCCTTTAAGAAGGGACATAATGATTCCCACCCATTGCTCTTCACTCCCTGATGAACGAGGGCGCAGCCTGAAATACAATTTACTGGCATGTTGAAACAACAAGAATTGATATCTCCCTCCAGAAAATCTGTCAGGGAGGGATAGCTTGGGTTCTGGCTGAGCCTGTTCCTGGACCAAGCCCCCAGAGCCCACCAACAGCCGCAGCTGCTGCACCAACCCTCCGCGCAGCCCCCTAATCTCATTAATAAGGGTCTGCAGCATTTGGGCAAAGGTCTGAACTGGGTCCATGGCTCAGCAGAAAAAAAAGTTGTGGTTAGTGATAATGTCACGTGGACCCGTGCTGTGTGACGCGACCAGCAGGCCGGTAACTAGAACAACAGGAAGCAGCACGTGATACTGTCTACTGTCCTGTGTTACATGGCTCGCAGGCTGGTAACTAAAACAACAAGACAAAGGGAAGGGAAACAGTTACAATGGTGGGCCCTGCGATAGAGAAAGGGGACGTGGAGACCTCCTGCACTCCCCTGAGTCAGGGTCCCTAACGCTCCTAACGCTCCCTATACCAGTTCTGCACCAGGCGCCGATCAGGAACCTGATGCCCTAGCACACCCTACACTTATCCCTTGCTAGGGAGCTGGGTGGCGCAGGCACTGGCCCCACCCCACTGTACTAATACCCACTAAGGAAAAACACAAACAGGGAAACACCACTTAGCTTTACTCTGTTGCACTTGCTCCTGGCAACAGAGTCCATCACCAGCATGCAGCTCTCCTCCTGAGTCGCTGCTACCAAGCTCTGTCAGAGAGCTACAAGGAAATCCCCCATGACTCCTTTCACACCAGGCTAAGACAGTGCTGCAAGGAACGCTCTCCAGCTCCTTTCTCCACCAAGGATGGTTGAAATGAACACTATCACCAACACTGATTGCAACACCTGTGACTCTTTTATAGCAGAGCCAGCAATCACACCTGCATTATAATCATGTGCACTTAACTAAAGAAACTAGAGTGCAATGAAGCTCACCACCACCGGGGGCAAACTTAGAACAAGCGACACCACAGTGCAATAATCCTAATGGCCACCGGGGGGCAAAAACCAACCTTAAGCACAGCTTAGGAAAAAAAAAAGGTTACCTGTGCTTTTTATATGTCCTGATCTAGCATGGATCATGACAGTCTCCCTCTTGTCGGGCAGGGCATTAGAATGGGCCACGCCGCTGTGGGAGCGTGGTGACCCCGTGGTTCTGAGCTCTGCTCAGTTTCTAACCTCCCTAAAACAGGTCTTTTTGGGGCCACGGGTCACTCATGACACCTCTCTCCAGCTACTAGCGTTAACACATGGATCCCTCTCAGTCAGCCAGTACGCCGTCCGTTTCTGGACACTGGCTTCCGAGCTGGAATGGCCTGATAAAACCCTCATTCCTGTGTTCTGGAGAGGTTTGGCGGAGCATGTTAAGGATGCTCAGGGAAGTTCCCGTAATTCTGGAGGAGCTGATTGCCATTTCCACCCGCATCGATCTCCGTTTTTCAGAGCGTGGGCTGGAGCGTGCTCAATCCAGATGGAAGGATAGCTTGGCTCCCAACCTCTTTGAACCTCTAGAACCTCCCGAGCCAGAGAGTTTACCTCCAGAGCCCATGGAGGTGTCCCGCGCCAGTCTCACGACGCGTCTGGCACAAAGCTCCACACGCTGTTACCAGTGTCCACAGTCTGGTCACCTGGCTAACAGGTGTTCGCAGCGGCCGAAAAAACGAACGCGTTCACTGGTAATTGGTGGGGGTCTATTCGCTGTGAAAACATTCTCCCCCAAACCGGCACTCCAAGGGACGTTAGATAGCGGTGATTCCTCCTGGGAGGTACAGGTCACAGTGGATTCCGGGGTAGAAGGGAACTTTATGTCCTCGTCTTTCGCCCAACAGCACGCTATCCCGTTGGTACCACTTCTTCACCCAGTGCCCATCAGGGTGGTAAATGGGTCGACCTTGTCATCCCAGATTACCCACCAGACAGCACCCCTTAGGCTCTCAATTCCACCATCTCATCAGGAGACGCTGTCCCTGCTCATTATGCCAGAGGGCATCGATCAGGTGGTCCTCGGGGTTCCCTGGCTCCGCTCCCATTCCCCTCATATAGAGTGGTCCTCGGGGAATATACTGGGATGGAGAAAAGACTGTGTGGGAAGATGCATGGGGGGCAGCGTCCAAGTAGCCTCTGCGGAGGTGTCTGCGGATCTTTCCTGCGTCCCCTACTGGGAATTTGAAGAGTGGGGCTCCGGTCGCCATCGAGTCAGTGCCACCGGAAAAGACCTTTGTCCCTCCTCACCTGCGGTCCAAGGTTCTCGCGTGGGCACACGTGTCCAGGGTGGGTGGTCACTTTGGCTACAAGCGGACCACAAAACTCCTGGAAAGGTCTTATTGGTGGCCGCACAGGGCTTGGGACACTAAAAAATACATTCAGGCATGCGCCTCTTGTGCTCAGAGCAGCTCCTCTAAACAGAGGCCGGCTGGGTTACTGTATCCCTTGCTGGTGGCAGACCGGGCAATGGAGGTCCGCGACAGTTTGGGTCGCACCTCGCATGCCACTCATGCCTCTAAAGAGAGAATGAAGATGCCCGCAGACATACATTGGCGCCCCGCTCCAACTTTTGCCCCTGGCGACTTAGCCATCTCTGACGCCTTCCACGTGTCCCTTCTCAAACCTGTTCACATGTCCCGGTTTTCCGAGTCATCTGCCGGGACATCAGACTTGTCTTCGGACAAGTCTGAGGTCTATGCCTCTATGGGACACAAGGTGGTACTTGGCAAAAAGCTTTTTTTGTGGATTGGAGGGCTCAGGGGGGAGGGGGCCCTAGGAGGGGGGTAATGTTAGGCATCGGGTTCCCACAGCAGCTCAACAGGAATCCAGAGCCTCACATTCTGCTGTCTCCCATTGTCTATCAACCGCAGAGGAGTTTGCTAAGCAGTCCCGGCGTCCCAGACGCTCTACCCAGACCTGCTCTGTGGGTCTGGCTGTTGCTGCCACCTTTGGGTCAGCAATAGCAATGCAGGCTGCTTAGCAGCAAATCGCTCCAGAGGCTAAGTCCTTCTGTCGCTCCACTGAACATGCTCACGAGGAGATCTCCCATTGGATATCGGGAGTCAGATGTCCAGGTCCTTCTCCAGATCTGATTGGTCCATCTCAGGGATTTGGAAGCTTCCGGAAGGTCCTGGCTATAAAAGCTTTGCATGGCCGCTCGACCATGCACTAGTATAGACTCTTGTGACTAACTGTGTGAATGATGATGGATGCATGTACCTGCGAATGACTCATTAAGATCCCCTCCCTCTGATATTACGAGTGTGTATAGGGACTTAGGTTTAGAGCCAGCGCCAGCCAGTGGCAAGCTATAGCCGCAATAGCATCTTCCACAGTGCTAGCGTCCGACAGTGCGTCTGCTACCGGGCATTGTCGATTAGCTGCAGTGTCTGTCGCCGCGCTGCAGTCTGCAGCTCCTCTTGGCATCCGCAGTAGTGACGCCGCACGCACGGTAGGTCTAGACGGACGCTGACCCTCTGCCTAGGGCCCAGCTCCTGTGACCATATACCGTACATGCACTTCTCTGAAACCTGTGACGTTAGCAGGCTCAGCCTTTTGTGTTTATCACTTATGCGTCTCTGTGAATAAACAGATATCGCTCCGCGTACCCGGGTGACGTTCAACCCACGTGCGTAATACCGCCATATTGTACGTCCGCCATTATCTAGCAGCAGTGTTAACACCTTCTGCACGGTGGACCTCGGGCGGCGAACGCACTTTATGTTATTTAATATCTAGTGCGTTCCGCTGTCCCTAACACGTTCATGAAAGTCTGCCAGGCACTGATTTTGTGCACTGTACAAGAGAGGATGCCAGGCACTGAGTCTGGGCACTGCTCATGGCAGGCTGCCAGTGACTAACTCTGTGCGCTGCCCGTCGGAGGCTGCCAGACACTGACTGTGCGGTGCGCAGCCCATGAGAGGCTGCCAGGCATTCTCTCTGTGTGCTGACAGTGGGCGGTTGCCAGGTACTGATCCTGTGTGCTGTCCGTGGGATGCTGCCAGGTACTATGTTCACTGCTCATGGGTGTCTGCCAGGCATGGATTCAGTGTGCTGCCTGAGGGTGCCGTGAAGCACTGATTCTGTGTGCTGCCCATTGGAGGCACCCGGGCACTGATTGTGTGCTGCCCATGGGAGGCTGCCAGGCACTGATTCTGTGTGCTACTTTTTGGAGGCTGCCAGGCACGGATTCTGTGTGCTGCCTATAAGAAACCTGCAGGCACTGATTTTGTCTGCTGCCCATGGGAGGCTGCCAGACACTGACTCTGTGCGCTGCCTGTGGGAGGCTGCCAGGCACTGATTCTATGTGCTGCCCTTGGGTGGCTGCCAGGCACTGATTTTGTGTTATGCCAGTGGGACGCTGCCAGGCAATGATTCTGCGTTATGCCCGTGGGCGGATGCCAGGCACTGATTCTGTGTGCTACCCGTGGGAGGCTGCCAGGCACTGATTCTGTGTGCTGCCCGTGGGAGGCTGCCAGGTACTCATTCTGTGTGCTGCCTGTGGGCGACTATCAGGCACTGATTCGATGCGCTACCAGTGGAAGGCTGCCAGGTATTGATTCTGTACTGCCTGTGAGCGGCTGCGAGGCACTGATTTTGTGTGCTGCTCAAGGATGCCTGCGAGGCACTGATTCTATGTGCCTTTCATGAAAGGCTGCCAGGCACTGATTTTGTGCACTGCCTATGGGAGGCTGCCAGACACTAACTCTGCGTGCTGCTCATGGATGCATGCCAGGCACTGATTCTGGGAACTGCTCATGGCAGGCTGCCAGTGACTTTCTCTGTGCGCTGCCTGTCGGAGGCTGCGAGACACTGACTGTGCACTGTTCGTGGGAGGCTGCCAGGTACTGATTCTGTGTGATGACTGTGGGCGGCTACCAGGCACTGTTTCTGTGTGCTGTAAGTGGGCAACTGCCAGGTACTGACTGTGTGCTGCCTTTGGGAGGCTGCCAGTCACAGACTCTATGCGTGGCCCTTGGGAGGCTGCCAGGCACGAATTCTGTGTGCTGCCTGTGGGCGGCATCAGCCACTGATTCTGTGTGCTGCCCGTCGGAGGCAGCCAGGCACTGATTCTGTGTGCTGCCCATGGGAGACTGCCAGGCACCGATTGTGTGTTACCCATGGGAGGCTGCCAGGCACTGATTCTGTGTGCTACCCATTGGAGGCTGCCAGGCACTGATTTTGTGCGCCATCCTTGAGAGGCTGCCAGGCACTGATTTTGTGCACTGCCCTTGGGTGGCTGCCAGTCACTAACTCTATTCGCTGCCCTTGGGTGTCTGCCAGGCACGAATTCAGTGTGCTGCCTGTGCGTGGCGTCAGGCACTGATTTTGTGTGCTGCCAGGCACTGATTCTGTGTGCTGCCCATGGGAGACTGCCAGGCACAGATTCTGTGTGTTACCCATGGGAGGCCGTTAGACACTGATTCTGTGTTTCCTGTCAGAGGCTGCCAGGCACTGATTCTGTGTGCTGCACATGGGAGGCTGCCAGGCACTGATTTTTGTGCCATCCATGAGAGCCTGCCAGGCACTGATTTTGTGCACTGCCCATGGGAGGCTGCCAGACACTGACTCTGTGCGCTGCCTGTGGGTGCCTGCCAAGCACTCTCTGTGGCCTGCCCGTCGTAGGCAGCCAGGCAGTGATTCTGTGTGCTGCCCTTGGTTGGCTGCCAGGCACTGATTCTGTTATGGCAGTGGAAGGCTGCCAGGCAGTGATTCTGTGTGTTGCACATGGGCGGCTGCCAGGGCACTGATTCTGTTTTATGCCCTTGGGAGGCTGCCAGGCTCCGATTCTGTGTTCTGCCCTTGGGAGACAGCCAGGCACTGTTTTGGTGTGCTGCACGTGGGAGGCTGCGGGGCACTGATTTTGTGTGCTGCTCAAGGATGCCTGCCAGGAACTGATTCTGTGTGCCTTTCATGAAAGGCTGCCAGGCACTGATTTTGTGCACTGCCCATGGGAGGCTGCCAGACACTGACTGTGTTCGCTGCTCATGAATGCCTGCCAGGCACTGATTTCGGGAACTGCTCCCGGCAGGCTGCCAGTGACTTTCTCTGTGCACTGGCCATCGGAGGCTGTGAGACACTGACTGTGCGCTGCCAGGCACTGATTCTGTGTGCTGTAAGTGGGTATCTGCCAGGTACTGACTCTGTGTGCTGCCCTTGGGAGGCTGCCAGTCACTGACTCTATGCGCTGCCCTTGGGTGTCTGCCAGGCACGAATTCAGTGTGCTGCCTGTGTGCGGCGTCAGGCACTGATTCTGTGTGCTGCTCGTCGGAGGCAGGCACTGATTTTGTGTGCTGCCAGGCACTGATGCAGTGTGCCGTTCATGAAAGGCTTCCAGGTGCTGACTTTGTGAGCTGCCTATGGGTGCCTGCCAGGCATGGATTCAGTGTGCTGCCTGAGGGTGCCATGAGGCACTGATTCTGTGTGCTGCCCGTTGGAGGCACCCGGGCACTGATTGTGTGCTGCCAATGGGAGGCTGCCAGGCACTGATTCTGTGTGCTGCCTATAAGAAACCTGCAGGCACTGATTATGTCTGCTGCCCATGGGAGGCTGCCAGACTCTTCTTACTCTGTGCGCTGCTCGTGGGCGCCTGCCAGGCACTGATTCTTGGCACTGCCCACCGCAGGCTGCCATTCACTTTCTCTGTGCGCTGCCTGTCAAAGACTACCAGACACTGACTTGCGCTGTGCGCTGCCCGTGGGAGGCTGCCAGGCACTGATTCAGTGTGCCGTTCATGAAAGTCTGCCAGGCACTGACTTTGTGCGCTGCCCATGGGTGCTTGCCAGGCACTGATTACGTGTGCTGCCTGTGGGAGGCTGCCACTCATTCTGTGCGCTGCCCATGGGAGGCAGCCAGGCATTGATTCTGTGTGCTGACGATGCCTTCTCCAAGTACTGGCCCCCCAGGGATGAATCTGTCCCTTCATCAAGTACTGGCCCCCCCATAGAGGAGCCGGTCCAGCACAAAACCACTGCTACACCAATGTACAACCTTCCCACAGTTCCCATTCATAGGTGGAGATATAACTTCCTTCTTTTCCTCAGTATCGCTACAGCCGCTCTTCCAAGATCCTCTGTGTAGTAGTGGGAGTAGTGTGAGGGGAGTGGCAGTCTCTGGGAGCTGCAGCCGCTCATTGGCTGAGCAACTACATGCTTTGATTGGCTGCCAGGCTGTAATTGGTCTGACGCTGATTGGGGCATCAGGGCAGCGTGGGGCAGGCTTAGAAGGTGGAAGTTGAAGGTCGCAGGGTAGGCGCGTGCTCATGCACCTTTTATGCAGTCACGCTAAGATGACGTCACGCGAGTCGTGTCACATGGCAGTACGTCATCAAGGTCCTTTTCTTCTAGCAAGTGACGGCTCTCAAGGTGAGTGCGTGTTTGGCCTGCAATGCTCATTGCTAGCTCTGTGTTCAGGGCAGGGGCGCTCTGGCATGTCTCCCGCTTTGTTCATGGAGGGTCCCTCTTTACAGTGTGCCCATGTCCGGACTCCTCAGCTGAGAGAAAATGACATGTGCGCAACTGTCTGTGTAGGTTCCCAAACCGTATGTGAAAAACGAAAGAACCTGACACTCAATGTAGTAGAAGGGGAATTGTTTTAACCCCCTAGTGACAGAGCCATTTTGCAGCTTAATGACCAGGCCAATTTTTACAATTCTGACCACTGTCTCTTTATGAGGCTATAACTCTGGAACGCTTTAACGGATCCCGCTGATTCTGAGATTGTTTTTTCGTCACATATTGTACTTCATGTTGGTAACATTTCTTCGATATGTCTTGTGTTTATGAAAAAAAACGAAATATGGCGAAAATTGTTAAAATTTTGCAATTTTCAAACTTTAAATTTTTATGCCCTTAAATCAGAGAGATGTGTCACACAAATTTCTTAAGTAACATTTCCCACATGTCTACTTTACATCAGCACAATTTTGGAAACAATTTTTCTTTTTGTTAGGAAGTCATAAGGGTTAAAAGTTGGCCAGCGATTTCTCATTTTTTGGACAAAATTTACAAAACCATTTTTGTTAGGGACCACATCGTATTTAAAGTCATTTTGAGGGGTGTACATGGCAGAAAATACCAAAGAGTGACACCATTCTAAAAACTGGACCCCTCAAGGTGCTCAAAACTACATTCAAGAAGTTTATTAACCCTTTTCGTTCTTCACAGGAACTGAAGCAATGTGGAAGGAAAAAGTTAACATTTAACTTTTTTTTGCAAAAAGATTAATTTAGAACAAATTTTTTTTATTTTCACAAGTGCTGGAAAAGACAATGAACCAAAAAATTTGTTGTGCAATTTCTCCTGAATACGCTGATACCACATATGTGGGGGTAAACCACTTTTTGGGCGCACGGCAGGGATTGGAACGGAAGGAGCGCCGTTTGACTTTTTCAACGCAGAATTGGCTGGATTTGAGATCTGATGCCATGTTGCGTTTAGAGAGCCTCTGATGTGCCTAAACAGTGGAAACTCCCCACAAGTAACTCCATTTTAGAAACTAGACCCCTTAAAGAACTTATCTAGATGTGTGGTGAGCACATTGAACCTCCAAGTGCTTCACAGAAGTTTATAACGTAGAGCCGTGAAAATAAAAAATCCTTTTTTTCCCACAAAAATTATTTTCTCGCCCCCAAATTTTTATTTTTACAAGGATAACAGGAGAAATTAGACCCCCAAAGTTGTTGTGCAATTTGTCCTGAGTACGCCCATACCCAATATGTAGGAGTAAACCACTCTTTGGGCGCACGGCAGAGCTCAGAAGGGAAGGAGCACCGTTTGACTTTTTCAATGCAGAATTGGCTGGAATTAAGATTGGACGCCATGTCGCGTTTGGAGATGCCCTGATGTGCCTGAACATTGGTAACCCCACACAAGTGACCCCATTTTGGAAACTAGACCCCGTAAGGAACTTATCTAGATGTGTGGTGAGCACTTTGAACCCCCAAGTGCTTCACAGAAGTTTATAACGCAGAGCAGTGAAAATAAAAAATAATTTTCTTTTTCTCAAAAATGATCTCTTAGCCCACTATATTTTATTTTCCTTAGGGTAACAGGAGAAATTGGACCACAAAAGTTGTTGTGCAATTTGTCCCGAGTAGGCCATATGTGGGGGGGAAACCACTGTTTGGGCGCATGGGAGAGCCTGGAAGGGAAGGAGTGCCATTTTGAATGCAGACTTTGATGGAATGTTCTGAGGGCATCATGTTGCGTTTGCAGAGCCCCTGATGTGCCTAAACAGTAGAAACCCCCCCACAAGTGACCCCATTTTGGAAACTAGACCCCCTAAGGAGCTTATCTAGATGTGTGGTGAGCACTTTGAACCCCCAAGTGCTTCACAGAGGTTTATAAACGCAGAGCCGTGAAAATAAAAAATCATTCTAAGGCTAGTTTCACACTAGCGTACGGGCGAGGTGCGGAGGGCTGCAGACTCTATGCAGCTCCGCCCACAGCCGCACCTTCTCCAGTAAGCTCCGCCTACTTCGGCATGCGTACCCTCTCTTTTGCATTAGGTATGCAGGCCGTGCCGATGTATGCGGATGCCTCCGCATGCGTCATTTTGACGGTGCAGCGACCCGCGTCGAACGCAACATGTTGCATTTTGGTGTGGTCGCCGCGCCGTCAAAACGTCACATGCGGAGGCATCCGCATACATCGGCACGGCCTGCATACCCAATGCAAAAGATAGGGCATGCATGCCGAGGTAGACGGAGCTGACGGGAGGAGCTGCGGCCGTGGACGGAGCTGCACAGAGGAAGTTTGCAGCCCTCCGCACCTCGGGCATACGCTAGTGTGAAACTAGCCTTACCCTAATTCTAAGGGTCTGTGCACACGTTGCGGATTTTGCTGCGGATCCGCAGCGGATTTGAACCTGCGAATCCGCAGCAGTTTCTGCTGCGTTGTACAGTACCTTCATTTTCTATGGAAAATGAAAAATGCAATGCACACGCTGCGGATTTTTTTGTGCAGATTTGCTGTGGTTTGAAATCCGCCACATGTCACTTTATGCAGAATTCGCAGCGGTTTGACATCGGCTCCATTGCTGGTGTCAAACCGCAGGGGAAAAATGCAGGCTAATCTGCAATCTGCAGGTAAAATGCAGGTTATTTGTCCTGCGAATTTAACCAAATCTACGCAGAAAAATCCGCAGCAGAATCCGCGGTGTGTGCACACACCCTAACCCTAAGGATGTGTGCACACGCTGCGTAATGCTCTGCAGATTTTTCCCCGCGGATTTGAGAAAAACCGCAGGTAAATCCGCAGGTCAAAAGACCTGCGGATTATCTGCAGTTTTTCTGCGGTTTTGCCTGCGGATTTCCCCTGCGGTTTGACACCGTCATTGAGCAGGTGCCAAACCGCAGCAGAATCCGCACAAAGAATTGACATGCTGCTGATTTGAAATCGCAGCAAATCCACGCGGAAAAATCCGTAGCATGTGCACTGCGGATTTCATTTTAGATAGATTAGAATGGTACTGTACACCGCAGCAGAAACTGCTGCAGATCCGCAGGACAAAATCTGCTGCGGATCCGCAGCAGAATCCGCAGCGTGTGCACACACCCTAATTCTAACCCTAACCCTAATTTTAACCCTAATGAAAAATTTGAAAAAAAAAAAAATATATATTATGTATTAGTGTGTGTGTGCGCGTTTTTTACTTTTTTTTTTTTTTTTTTTTAATTTTGATCACTGTGATACATTTATTTTGATCACTGTGATAAAGTATGGAATCTGCCGTTTGGCAGATTCCAGGCGGGCGCACTGCGCATGAGCCGTCCGCCATTTTCCAAGATGGCGGCGCCCACCGGAGCCCAGGACCACCGGAGGGGACCCAGGACCATCGGTGAATATAAGGGGGGGATCGGGGACCCTATTTCTCCTCTGATGTTCGATCACATCAGAGGACAGAGAAATTTAATTGAAAATCGTGGCTTTTTTTTTTTTTTTTGCGGTCGTCGTTAGGGTTAATAACAGCGATCGCAAAAACGGGGTCTGTAAAATCCGACCCGATTCATGTTCTCTGGGGTCTCGGCTACCCCCGGCAGCCGAGACCCCGGAGAAAATCCGTCACTGGGGGGCGCTATTCACTTAAATCACAGCGCCGTTAATTAAGGGCTCTGTGGTTTATGTACCCTTAATGACCGCCTTTAAAAGGCGTAACGGCGGTTGTTAAGGGGTTAATTGATCCAAAATAGGTAGCATGACAAAACGTTTCGGTCAGTTACTACACAAGTAAATACATCAAAAGAACAATATATCAAGTAAACATAAAAAAAGGTAACAAAAGTATTTACTTCAAAATGGTCATTTCATAGCAAATTAGATCAATCAGAGATGGAAGCGGAGAAGAAAAGCACAAGCTACAATCCAATGGTGATAAAAAGGACCATAAAAGAAGTGTGTGATGAAAGAGGAATAGTTAATCACAATAAGGATCATTGTAACATACAGTGCTAAAGTGTTGTTTCATATAGATGCTCTAGAGGAGGTGACAGATTCGGCAGCATCTATGATAAGGCATGATCCAAATAGATTAGGTTTTGGACCCATGTAGTGAGAAATAAGGTATTAAGGGGCACAGTGTTTTGATGGACTTAGAGCCCCTCTCGGTGCAGCAGTAATGAGACAGTCCCCTCTCCGCGCAGGGCTAAGAGTATGTGCACACGGTCAGGAATTGGCAGCGCTTTAGATGCAGCACTTACCAACTGTGTCCAAATGGCTGCCTGATATTGAACGCTGGTGAATCTGCATCCAATACATTGTATGGGTAGGTGCACGCGGTCAGATCCGGTCAGGAACAGATATGTCAAAGACAAGAGACAAACAGCAGGTCAGGGTCCAAGCTGAGTCAGATACTGGGGAGTCCTAAACATGAAAGGGAAATGCTGAGTCGGGACTGGGAGCAGGGGACAAACAGACAAGGGCAAAGTCAGCAACAGCAGGAGGACAAATCAGAGTTCTATCAGAGTCAGTACCCATTTGGCTTGCTTCTGACTCTGTTTATTCCTCTAGTACTGCGCTACAGACGAATATCAACTCTGGTTGTTTGACTATTCTGCTGCCACCTTGTGGCAGCCACGCTGTTGCACTGCATGTCTGCTCTTGCTGTGTGCAGTCCACCCTCCACTCTATTGCCATCTAGTGGAGCTTGCATTTACCTGCATAGCAGCAGCGTGACAGTAACAAGTACTTTGAATTGGATCCTATAATGAATGGGCAGCCAGTGTAACGACTGGCGAAGAGCAGACACATCCGAGTACCAATTAGCCAGATGGACCACCCCGGCGGCTGCATTAACCCCTTTGGTTTGCATGTTAATGACCAGGTCAATTTTTACAATTCTGACCACTGTCTCTTTATGAGGTAATAACTCTGGAATGCTTCCATGGATCCCGGTGATTCTGACATTGTTTTCTCGTGACATATTGTACTTCATGATACTGGTCAAATTTCATTGCTATACGGTAACTTGCGTTTATTTTTGGAAATTTGGCGAAAACTTTGTAATTTTCCAACTTTGAATTTTCATGCCCTTAAATCACAGAGATATGGCACACAAAATACTTAAGTAACATTTCACACATGTTTTCTTTACAACAGCACAATTTTGGAACCAAAACTTTTTTTTTGTTAGGAAGTTATAAGGGTTAAAAGTTGACCAGTGATTTCTCATTTTTACAGCATTTTTTTTTTTTTTTTTTTAGGGACCACATCACATTTGAAGTCCCTTTGAGAGATCTATATGATAGAAAATACCCAAAAGTGACACCATTCTAAAAACTGCACCCCTGACAGTGCTCAATACCACATTCAAGAAGTTTATTAACCCTTCAAGTGCTTCACACTTGAATGTTTAACCCCTTTCTGACATCGGACGTACTATCCTGTCCAGGGGACCCGGCCCGTATGACTGTGGATGGGATAGCACGTCATCTTGGGTAGAGCGCAGCTGATCGCGGCCTGGTGTCAGCTGATTATCACAGCTGACACCCGGCACTATGTGCCGGGGAGGTCTCGGACCACCCCTGGCACATTAACCCCTGGCACTCTGCTTTCAAACATGATCGCAGTGTACCAGGGGAATATGTAAGAATCGTAGGGAGGGGGGCTCCCTGCGTTCTTCCCTGAGACCCTCGGAGCAACGCTGTGTGTTCGCGTTGCTCCGACGGCCTCCTCCTTGCAGGTCCCCGGATCCAATATGGCCACGGGGGCCTTTAGGGTCCTGCAGGGAGGTGGCTTTCTCAATTTCAGCTGAGAGCAGGCACTGAGAATGCCTCCTGCAGTGTCTGTCAGATCGCTGATCTGACACAGTGCCCTGCAAAGTGTCAGATCAGCGATCTGACACTATACAGTGATGTCCCACAGTGGGACAAAGTAAAAAAAAAAGTGTAAACGTAATTTTTAAAAAATTCCTAAATAAAAAAAATTCCCTAATTCTTTTTTTTGTAAATAAAAAAAGGACACATGTAGAAATTGCCGCGTCCATAACGACCTGCCCTATAAAACTGTTCCACTAGTTAACCTCTTTAGTGAACCCCTTTAAAAAAGGCAAAAAACAATGCTTTATCATCATACCGCTGATCAAAAAGTGCAATAAGACGCTATTTAAAAAGACAAATATAAATAAACATGGTACCGCTGAAAACTTCATCTTGTCCCGCAAAAAACGAGCCACCATACAGTGTCATCAGCGAAAAAATAAAAAAAGTTATAGCTCGCAGAATAAAGCGATGCCAAATAATTATTTTTTTATATAAAATTGTTTTTCTTGTACAAAAGCGCCAAAACATAAAAAAAGATATAAATGAGGTATCACTGTTATCGTACTGACCCGAAGAATAAAACTGCTTTATCAATTTTACCACACACGGAATGGTGTAAATGCCCCCCCAAAAGAAATTCATGAAATGCTGGTTTTTGTTAATTCTGCATCCCAAAAATCGGAATAAAAAGCGATTAAAAAATGTCACGTGCCGAAAATGATACCAATAAAAACGTTAATTCGTACCGCAAAAAATAAGACCTCACATGTGGGGATGCAAAAACTATTTTTACAATAAAAAGCTTCTTTGAGGCTGTGTTTACACACAGCGCTTTTTTTAGTGGTTTTGACTATAAAACCGCTAAAAATAAGCTTCCCATTAATTTCTATGCATTTTGCACTTTGTGCATATTGATGCGTTTTTTACAGCGAAAAAAAAGCATCGCGGTAAACGCAGTATGCTCATTAATTTTGGGGATTTTTCCGTGTTTCTGGCTAGTTCAATGCGTTTTGAAAACGCGCCGGAAAAACGCATCAAATCCGCGACGAATGCGCGAAGACAAAAAAGGCGCGGTTTCTGGGAAAGGGAGTCAGGTTTTTGAGCAGAAATTTTCTGCTACGTGTGCACTTGGCCTTAGTGTGTGACAGCTGCCAAACATAAAAACAAGCCATAAATAGTAAATCAAACCCCCCTTTATCACCCCCTTAGTTAGGGAAAAATAATAAAATTAAAAAAAATTATTTCCATTTTCCGGCTAGGGTTAGAGCTATAGGGTTAGAGTTGAGATTACGGTTAGGGGTGTGTCAGGGTTAGGGTGGGAGTTAGAATTGGGGTGTTTCCACTGTTTAGGCACATCAGGGGCTCTCCAAAAGCAACATGGCATCTGATCCCAATTCCAGCCAATTCTGCGTTGAAAAAGTCAAACGGTCCTACTTCCCTTCCAAGCTCTGCCATGTGCCCAAACAGTGGTTTACCCCCATATATGGGGTATCAGCCTATTCAGGACAAATTGCACAACAACTTTTGTGGTCCAATTTTTCCTGTTACCCTTGGGAAAATAAATTGGGGGCAAAAATATTTTTGTGGAAAAAAAATTATTTTATTTTTATGGCTCTACGTTATAAACTTCTGTGAAGCACTTATGGGTTCAAAGTGCTCACCATACATCTAGATAAGCTCCTTGGGGGGGGGGGGGTCTAGTTTCCAAAATGGGGTCACTTGTTGGGGGTTTCCACTGTTTAGACACATTAGGGACTTTTCAAACGCGACATCACACTCACAGACCATTCCGTCAAAGTCTGCATTCCAAAACGTCACTACTTCCCTTCCGTGCCCCGATGTGTGCCCATACAGTAGTTTTCTCCCACATATGGGGGGGTATCAGCATACTCAGGACAAATTGGACAACAACTTTTGTGGTTGAATTTCTCCTGTTACCCTTGGGAAAATTAAAAAAATTGGGGACTAAAAGATCATGTTTGTGGAAAAAATGATTTTTATTTGCTATGACTCGTAAAGTTCTGTGAAGCACTTAGGGGTTAAAAGTGCTCACCACACATCTAGATAAGTTCCTTGGGGGTGTCTAGTTTCCAAAATGGGGTCACTTGTAGGTGTTTCCACTGTTTAGGCACATCAGGGGCTCTCCAAATGCAACATGGCACCAGATCTCATTTACAGCCAATTTTGCGTCAAACGGCGCTCCTTCCCTTCCGAGCTCTGGCATGCGCCCAAATAGTGGTTTACTCCCACATATGGGGTATTAGCGTACACAGGAAAAATTGCACAATAACTTTTGGGGTCCTGTATGGGCACATGTTGGGGCTCAGAAGGTAAGTAGTGACGTTTTTGAATGCAGACTTGGATGGAATGGTCTGCTGGTGTCATGTCGCGTTTGGAAAGCCTCTGATGTGCCTAAACTGTGGGAGCCCCCCACAAGTGACCCCATTTTGGAAACTAGACCCCCGAAAGAACTTATCTAAATGTGTGGTGAGCACTTTGAACCCCCAAGTGCTTCACAGAATTTTATAATGTAGAGTCATAAAAATAAGAAAATCATCATTTTTTTTTTCCACAAAAGTGATCTTTTTGCCCCCAATTTTTTATTTTCCCAAGGTAAAGGAGAACTTGGACCCCCAAAAGTTGGTGTGCAATTTGTCCTGAGTAGGCTGATACCACATATGTGGGGGTAAACCACTGTTTGGGTGCATGGCAGAGCTTGGAGGGGAAGTAGCACCGTTTGACATTTTCAATGTAGAATTGGTTGGAATTGAGATCAGACGCCATGTCGTGTTTGGAGAGCCCCTGATGTGCCTGAAAAGTGGAAACCCCCAATTCTAACTCCAAGCCCCAGCCCTAGCCCTAATGTAAAAACGGAAATTAATACTTTTTTTTTAATTTTATTATTTTTCCCTAACTGATTTGATTTACTATTTATAGCAGATTTTTATGTTTGGCAGCTGTCACACGCTAAAAGACGCTTTTAATTGCAAATAATAGTTTTTGCATCGCCACATTTTGAGAGCTATAATTTTTCCATATTTTGACCCACACTTATGTGAGGTCTTATTTTTTGTGGGATGAGTTGACATTTTTATTGGTACCATTTTCGGGCACATGATATTTTTTGATTGCTTTTTATTCTGATTTTTGGGACTCAGAATGAACTAAAACCCGCAATTCATGAACTTCTTTTGGCGGGGGGCTTTCACACCGTTCCGCGTGTGGTAAAATTGATAAAGCAGTTTTATTCTTCAGGTTAGTACGATGACAGCGATACCACATTTATATAATTTTTTTATGTTTTGGCACTTTTATACAATAAAATCAATTTTATATAAAAAAATAATTTTTTGCCTTGCTTTATTCTTTGAGCTTTAACTTTTTTATTATTTTTGCTGATGACGCTGTATGGCGGCTCGTTTTTTTGCAGGACAAGATGACGTTTTCAGCGGTACCATGTTTATATCAGTCTTTTTGATCGCGTGTTATTGCACTTTTTGCGGTATGATGATAAAGCATTGTTTTTTGCGCTTTTTTTAAGGGGTTCAGTAAATGGGGTTAACTAGTGGGACAGTTTTATAGGGCGGGTCTTACGGACGCGGCGATACTAAATATGTGTATTTTTATAGTTTTTTTTTTTTTTTTTTTTTTTACAAAAAAATAATTTTTTAGGGAATTTTTAAAAAAAATTTATTTAGGATTTTTTAAAAACTTTTTTTGCATTGTCCCACTGTGGGACATAACTATATAGTGTCAGATCGCTGATCTGACACTTTGCAGTGCACTGTTAGATCAGCGATCTGACAGGCACTGCAGGCGGCTTCTTAATGCCTGCTCTCAGCAGGCACTGAGAAAGCAACCTCCTTGCAGGACTCCAAAGGCCCCCGCAGCCATATTGGATCCGGGGGCCTGCAGGAAGGAGGCCCTTGGAACAACGCAAGCACATAGCGTTCCGAGGGGCTCAGGGAAACACGCAGGGAGACCCCTCCCTGCGCGATTCTTCCCTATGCCCCCGGTACACTGAGATCATGTTTGATCGCAGCGATCTAGGGGTTAATGTGCCGATGGCGGTCCGTGACCGCTCCTGGCACATAGTGCCGGGTGTCAGCAGCTGATCGCTATGACATACTATCCCGTCCATGGGCATTAAGGCCCAGGGCACATGGACGGGATAGTACGTCATATGTCAGGAAGGGGTTAAGGATGTACTGGAGAGGGGGAGGCCAATTAATAGAGCATTACAGTAATCCAGGAGGGAGTGGATCAGGGGGCGACAGTGAGGGTTTTTGTTGTCTCCATGGTGAGAAAAGGACAGATTCTAGAATTGTTCTTTAGGTGTGAGCGGGCAAGAGATTGTATATGGGAGGTGAAGGAGAGATTGGTGTCATACATAACATCCAGACAGCACGCCTGCTGCCAGGGTATAATTATGGTGCCACCCACAGAGAAGGAAATGTCAGATTTACGGAGGTTAGTAGACAGCAGGAGTAGAAGAAGTTCAGTTTTGGAAAGTTGCATGTCACATAGAGAGCTGACATGATGTTGAAGACTGTCACTGGCGTTCTATAGTACATTGGTGGTAAGGTCAGCGGATGTGTGTCATCAGCATAAAAATGGTGCTGAAACCAAAATCTGCTGATCGTTTGTCCAATTGGGGCCGTGTAGAGAGAAAAGAGAAGGGGGCCAAGGACTGAGCCCTGAGGTACCACAACAGTGAGAGGAAGTGGAGCCAGCGAACAAAACACTGAAGTAGCGGTCAGAAAGATAGGAAGAGAACCAGGAGAGAGCAGTGTACTTAATGCCTAGTGACTGGAGCCTAGAGAGTAGGAGATGGTGGTCATCAGTGTCGAAAGCTGCAGACAGTTCGAGAAGAATGAGCAGAGAGTGGTCACCGTTACATTTTGCTGTCAGAAGGTCATTGGTCACTTTGAGGAGTGCAGTTTCTGTTGAATGTAGATGGCGGAGGAGGGAGTAAATGGAGAGGTGACAAGCAAGGTGGGAGTAGACTAGGTGCTCCAATAGTTTAGAGATGAAGGGGAGATTGGAGACTGGTCTGTAGTTGTTTGTGCACGATGGTTCAAGAGCGGGTTATCTTGACTTCAGCAAAGCATTTGACAAAGTATCTAACACAATCCTTATTGAAAAAATGACTAGGTATGGAATGGACAAGGCAACTGTTAGGTGGATTCATAACTGGCTTAGTGATCGGACCCAAAGAGTGGTTGCAAATGGCTGCACATCCAGTTGGAAGAATGTCTCAAGTGGGGTACCACAGGGCTCTGTCCTGGGCCCTGTATTGTTCAACATCTTTATCAACGATTGTGAGCCCCATCGGGGACAGTGATGATATGTGCAAACTGTAAAGCGCTGCGGAATATGTTAGCTCTATATAAAAATAAAGATTATTAACGATTTAGATGAAGGAATTGAGGGTAAACTGATTAAATTTGCTGATGACACAAAGCTAGGAGGGATAGCTAATACTAGAGAAGAGAGAGAGGATTCAAAAAGATATAAATAAACTGGAGCAGTGGGCAGCAAATAACAGAATGGTTTTTAACAGGGAAAAATGCAAAGTACTACATCTGGGCAATAAAAATGAAAAAAGCGTATACAGAATGGGAGGAATAGGGCTAAGCAACAGCACATGTGAAAAAGACTTGGGTATACTAATAGATCACAGACTGAATATGAGTCAACAGTGTGATGCAGCAGCAAAAAAGGCAAATGCAATTCTAGGATGTATTAACAGAAGCATACAGTCTAGATCATGTGAAGTCATTATTGCCCTCTACTCCTCTTTGGTCATACCTCATCTGGAATACTGTGTCCAGTTTTGGGCGCCACATTTTAAAAAAGACATCAGCAAACTGGAGCAAGTTCAGAAAAGAGCGACCAGAATGGTGACCGGTCTGCAAACCCTGTCTTATGAGGAAAGGTTGCATGATTTGGGAATGTTTAGCTTGCAAAAACGAATATGCAAATAAAGTCCGTGAAGCCTCAATTAAGAGTCTCAAACACGGGACTAGCCAGATCTTCCTCCAGGGAAGGACCCAGCCAAGGAGTGGCTCCTTTCGGAAACCACCATTACCACCATATTAAGTGGCCCTTTAAGTCAATATCCAGCTCTTTACGAGTTTACAGATATGACAAGGGAAATACCAAGGCCAGGTATCCATCCACAGACAGCTGTTTCGGGGTGTTGCCCCTCATCAGTGTGGAGTAGGATTCTGGCTAGATGGGAGCAATGCCTAGTAGACCAACATCACGAAACAATCACTGACCTCAGGGAGACCAGTCAAAGAAAACACTGCGGCAGCCGGCAAAGGCGTTCAATCAGTGAAATCCTAGGTGCATTGCTCCCTGGGAAATACGAATATGCAAATAAAGTCCGTGGAGCCTCATTTAAGAGTTTCAAATACCTGGCCTTGGTATTTCCCTTGTCATATCTGTAAACTCGTAAAGAGCTGGATATTGACTTAAAGGGCCACTTTATATAGTGGTAATGGTGGTTTCTGAAAGGAGCCACTCCTTGGCTGGGTCCTTCCCTGGAGGAAATCTGGCTAGTACCGTGTTTGAGACTCTTAAATGAGGCTCCACAGACTTTATTTGCATATTTGTATTTCCCAGGGAGCAATGCACCTAGGATTTCACTGATTGAGCGGCTTTGCCGGCTGCCGCAGTGTTATCTTTGACTGGTCTCCCTGAGGTCAGTGATTGTTTCGTGATGTTAGCTGGCAAAAGAAAAGACTGAGAGAAGACTTAATGGCTGTCTACAAATATCTCAAGGGCTGTCACATTGTAGAAGGATCATCTTTATTCTCATTTGCACAAGGTAAGACTAGGAGCAATGGGATGAAACTGAATGGGAGACACAGATTAGATATTAGAAAAAACTTTTTGACAGTTAGAGTGATCAATGAGTGGAACAGGCTGCCACGAGAAGTGGTGAGTTCTACTTCAATGGAAGTCTTCAAACAGAGGCAGGACAGACATCTGTCTTGGATGATTTAGCGAATCCTGCTTTGAACAGGGGGTTGGACCAGATGGCCCAGGAGGTCCCTTCCAACTCTACGATTATATGATTCTGTGATTCTTTAATAATGGAGTAATGATAGTGTTTGAAGGAGGAGGGGAAAATGCCCGAGGAAAGGGAGAGATTAAAGATTGATAGGTGAGTTGTGACTACTGGAGAGAGAAACTGGAGGAGATATGAAGGAATTGGGTCAGTAGTGCATGTAGTCAGACGAGGAGAAGAGAGGAGCCTGGAGACTTTTGTGATGGGATCAAATGTGGAGAGTGAGCCAGGGGAAATGCAGAGAGGGATGGGAGTCACAGCACTTGGTGGCTGGGAGCGGATTTCCTGACGGAAGTTATCTATTTTCTCTATAAAGTGGACGGCCAGGTCATCAGCACAAATGTCTGTGATAGGAGCTTGTGCTTTCGGCTTGAGGAAGAATTGAAAGGTGTCAAAATTTCTTTTTGTTGTTGGATAGTGAGGAGATCTGGGTGGTGAAGTAAGTGTGTTTGGCGAGGGCAGAGGGCAGAGTATTATAGGTTCTTAACATAAATTTGAAGTGGATGAAGTCTTCTGGTGTGCAGGTTTTCCTCCATTAGCATTCAGCACTCCTAAAGCATCGCTGGAGAAATCGAATTTGTGATGTGAGCCAGGGCTGTTTTGCTCTGTGCTTGCAGGTTCTGAGGGTGAGACGATCTACTTGGTCAAGGGTGCTTCTAACAGGGCTGTGGAGTTAGGAGTCGGTGCTCATTTTGGTGGAGTCGGAGTTTGACTCTTCTTCTCGTCTGACCACTCTCTCACCACAACATTCTCTCCTTCACACTCACAAATCCTTGCCCTTGCGCTCGGCGTCGCTGGTGCTGATCGCTGGTGAAGGTGCCTGTTTGACAGGTCACCAGCGATCATGTCGCGACACACCAGCGATCCTGACAAGTTGATATCGTTGTCGGGATCGCTGGTGAGTCGCTATGTGTGACAGGGCCCTTAGTCTGTGTGCTACCCGGCATTCATTCTTTTTGGTACAGATAAGATATGGATAGACAGATATGGATAAATGGATGGATAGAGCAGATTTCTAATCTGCTTTTGCTTTTGAAAACATTATCTAAGAGCTCAAAAACCTTTCAGGTGATGCGGTTTTTAAAAAACTGATCTGCTTTTGCAGCTGAAAAACGTATCCTCAAAAAACGCAGCAAAAACGCTGTGTGTGAATGCAGCCTTAGATCAGGAATAGAACAGCCATTTATAGGACATTTCATAACTTTCCCAAATTCCTATGAAAAAATATTCAGCACATTCTGCATTGAACTACTGTACCCAATTTATTATATATTTTAGGAGTCGGAGTCGGACCATTTTATACCGACTCCACCAAAATGAGCTCCGATTCCACGACTCCGACTCCAACTCCACAGCCCTGCTGCGCACGGTACGCAGCGCAAAAAAACGCAAGTGTGAAAGTAGCCTGAGACGTGCATGGGAGCTGTACAAGGGAGAGGGAAGTATAGAGGTGCTGATGTATATGAGTCATGATGGAGGGGGGATGGGGCGGTGAATGTGGATGGCATGGGGACACGAGGACAGATAAAAAACACATGGCTAAAAGGGAGAGCAAACTGTGGGTTACCTGTCTTCTGCCTAACTGTCATGGATTAACTGCTTCTAGATGCTTTGCTGAGGGGATGCGAGCAATCACCGCACACTGCGTGCACCCCTTAGAATGCTTCTAAATTTATAGACCACACTACAGGGTCAGGTGAGAGGGATTGTGGGAGCTGGTTCGGGATAATTTAGCAGTTGCTCCAACACACCAGGGGGTGGATAGATGATCAAAGACACTAGTCCTGGCTCCTTCTCTAAGCTATAACACCTTTCCCAAAATAGTATCTACAGTGACCCCAGCCATGGATATGCAGCAGTGAATATTGAGTACAATGCAATAGATGTATTATAGCAATGATTCATCAAGCAGAATTATATGTTCTATACCTGTGTGAAGAGAGAATAGCCGACAGCTCTTTGGACGCAGCGGACATGTGCCGAGTCCAAAGCGATGCCAATTCCTGAACATCTGCATATACTTGTACGGGTGAAATTTATCTTGTGAAGACTTATGTCTCTGCAAGATAAATTGACATAGCTACATAGCTTTGAAGGCTGAAGGAAGACCTTATGTCCATCTAGTTCAGCCTATTTTTAGTGCAGCTGTTCTGCATTGTTGATCCTGGGGAAGTTAAAAAACCTACAGAGTAGCAGCCAATTTTCTTCATAGGGAAAAAAGTTCCTTCCCCTAAGCTGGGTCAACTATCTACCTATAATATTATGTTATTCGTAACCTTCTATACTGTTACTCACAAGAAAAGCATCCGTTCCTTTCTTAAATTCATTCAGTGAGTTGGCCATCACCACTTCCTCAGGAAGAGAATTCCAGAGTCACACTGCTCTTACCGTGAAGAACCCTCTTCTATGCTGGTGCAGAAATTGTAGTTCCTCCAAACGAAGAGAATGCCCCCTTGTTCTTGTCACAGTCCTTGGTACAAATATTTCATTGGAGAGATCTCTGTATTGCCCTCTGATATACTTGTACATATATATTAGGTCTCCCCTTAGTCTTCTCTTTTGTAGAGTAAATAGACCTAATTTTGATAACCTTTCTGGGTATTGTAGTGAACCAATTTATCATTTTAGTAGCCTACCTTTGAACCCTTTCAAGTTCAGTAATGTCTTTCTTGAGCACCTGCGTCCAATATTGCACACAATATTCCAAGTGTGGTCTGACGAGTGATTTGTACAGAGGGAGAATTATGTTTTCATCTCGTGTCCCCAGACCTCTTCTAATGCATCCCATGACCCTATTTACTTTGGTGGCAGCTGCCTGACACTGGGCACTCCAATTTAGCTTCTTATTGACTAAGATGCCTAAGTCTTTTTCCATGTCTGATTTCCCCAGCAGTTTCCCATTTAGTAAGTAATTGTAGCATCTGTTTCTCCTTCCCATGTGCATAACCTTACATTTATCTGTGTTAAACCTCATTTGCCATTTTTCAGCCCAATTCTCCAATTTACTCAAATCTGTCTGTAGTTGCAAACTGTCCTCCTTTGTGTTAACTACCTTACATAGTTTTGTATCATCTGCAAATACTGATATTTTACTGTGTAAGCCTTCCACTCGATCATTAATAAATATATTAAATAGTAGGGGGCCCAATATAGAACCCTGTGGTACACCACTAGTAACCCTGGCCCAATCTGAGTATGCACCATTAATAACCACTCTTTGTTTTCTATCACAAAGGTCTTGAGGCTGGGTGCGTTCCGCAATCTCAAAGAATTTGCTGACCAATCTGTGATGTTCGCAACACCCGAGAGTCCCCAGTACTGCCATAGGCAGCAACCTTAATGGTAACAAATTTGTAATGTGCATTAGCCACCGCCATCAGGACCACAGAAAAATACTTCTTATAATTAAAGAAGCTTGATCCTGATTGTGGTGGCTGCTGAACCCTTACATGTTTACCATCAACTGCACGTATGCAATTTGGGAAATTGGCCACAGACTGAAAGCCTGCTGCAACCTGCAGCCAAGTCTCTTCGGTTGGGGAAGGCATCACAATGGGCTGCAACTTCTGCCAGATCACGACACATGAGCACCTCACAATTTTAGAGATGGTGGATTTACCAACTCTAAATTGGAGGTGTAGTGATGGCTCTCTCCTGTGGCCAAAAATCTGCAAAGAAAAAGAAAAGATTATTAGAAATGTCACACAAAAATGTAAGGGAACCTGTCAGCAGTTATGGCCGCTATAATATGTGGACACAACCGTTTAGGTCTTATCTAAAGCATTCCATAATGCTATCGATAACCCTCCCGGGCCAACATGAAAGTTCTATAAAAAAAAAAAAACACAATTCAAAAAATTAGACAAAACTGCGTGGGGCAGTCACGTCAGATGGGAAGTTGTAGGTCCGTTTCCGGCCGCACCAATTTTTTCGCATCGCCGCTCTACTGCTCAGTCGTACTTATCTGGCCTGTTGAGGGCAAAACAAAATCTTGCAGTGAGCAAGCGCCAGGAAAGGTCTGAGAGGCCCAGCGCATGCACACCTCCGGACTTTGGTCTATCCTTATGAGGACACAAAAGTACGCCTGCACAGTAGAGCAATGTAGCAAGCAGGAGAATGCAGTAGATAAGCCCTGAAAGACAGTGGCTGCAATTTATAGCAGCAACAAATGTTGACAGGTTCCGGGCGTGTTTTACACATCATGATATTTCTGGTACCGTTAAACACTACCGAAAATATCCTTGGCCATGTGTCTTTGTGTGTGCGGCACATATGTGGCAACCGTGTGCTGCATCATTCCCGCACAGATGTCTAGCTGGAAAAAAGCACTACAGTAAGCGCAGTTACACGGTGGCAGGTGCTGAAGATGACTCCCATTCTTCCCTGATGGCGGTGAAATCATGCAGGGGAGAATGACAGCATCTTCAGCACCTGCCGCCAGGGAACAGCGCTTCCTGTAGCACACACGGCCCGTGAAAACACACTAACATTTGCATATGTCGTAGCTGTTTTTGTTCTGACCCAAAGTCAGATATGCCAGATCATCAGTGAGGCCAAATGAGGAGTTTACGCGCTTAATTTACACGCGCTTGGAGAAAAAGGAAACTGCACACAGATTGTGAGCAAGTCACTTTATCTGATGTAATGAAACACAAGGCAATCTTTTATACCATTTAAAACAAATATGTAACTCTATGGAGCTCATGTAGCCCCCACCGTCACCTCAGGGTCATACTTTGTTTACCATGTACCCAGAACACGTTGTGGCTGACTGTTAAGAACATATATGATAAGAAGCATAGTTTTCTTGAAGAGGAGACTGGCAAACTGTTGTGTCATAAGAATAAATTCTAGCAATGAAAGGCAAAAGGCAATTGAAGAAAAAACTTTTTGACAGAGTGATCAATGAGTGGAACAGGCTGCCATGAGAAGTGAGTTCTCCTTCAATGGAAGTCTTCAAACAGAGGCTGGACAGACATCTGACTGGGATGATTTAGCGAATCCTGCTTTGAGCAGGGGGTTGGACCAGTTGGCCCAGGAGGTCCCTTCCAACTCTACGATTCTATGAAGTATTGAAGGAAAACCATTAACCCTTCTATATCACATAGACCGATTAATTTGGGTCTGCGTGTGTCAGTGTCTCCGGGACATGTGAAAACTTTCATCACACGTACCGGGCACACATGTGAAAGAGGCCTAATGACATACAAACAAAAAATTAGTTACTTACCGCAAGGTGATGAGCAGCCTTTCCTCAGCAGTGATGGCCTTCCTTATGACCGTATCGGCCAAGGTCAGATGTGCCAACATTTCAAGCAGTAGGTCAAATACTGGGATGGCTAGTCTGCAAATTGAACATGAAAAAAATGCTTAGTTAATATATGATTTGATTTTTTTCTGACAAGTAGGTAGGATAAGTAGGTAGGATTAAGTAGGATAATATCTTTAGATATTTGGTAACTAAACTCCAATCAGTGTAAAGAACATAAAAGTGCCCCTTCTCCATGCGCTTGGCTACCAGTAGGTGCACCCACATTTTGCGTGCTGTCCTGTGCTGCTGTGCCTAAAATGAAAATATTGTTTTAGTACACAACACAGTGAAAAAACAAAGACATGTCAAGAATTTTTTGAATCTACTTTAGCTTACCTCCTCTCTGTGCTGATTGAGGATTTGCAACAGTACCCCCAGCATCAGAATTCGGTATGTCCTGTGGAGCCGTAGATGCGCGCTCTGCTCTTCGGTCCGCTGTGCGCTCTGCTGGGCACTCTAATGCTGGTTGAACCTGCCACTCATCCTTGCTTTGATATAGCAAAATGGAGAATGGAAGAAGAAGGGTTTGGACAAGGAAATTACAGCACATTTTTTTTTCCTGAATCAAGTTTGTCAAAGTTTATATACAGTTAGGTCCATATATATGTAGACAGAGATAACATTTTTCCAATTTTGGTTCTAGACATTACCACAATGAATTTTAAACAAAACAATTCAGATGCAGTTGAAGTTCAGACTTTCAGCTTTCATTTGAGGGTATCCACATTAAAATTGGATGAAGGGTTTAGGAGTTTCAGCTCCTTAACATGTGCCACCCTGTTTTTAAAGGGACCAAAAGTTATTGGACAGATTAAATAATTGTAAATAAAATGTTCATTTCTAGTACTTGGTTGAAAACCCTTTGTTGGCAATGACTGCTTGAAGTCTTGAACTCATGGACATCACCAGACGCTGTTTCCTCCTTTTTGATGCTCTGCCAGACGTTCACTGTGGTGGTTTTCAGTTGATGTTTGTTTGTGGGCCTTTCTGTCTGAAGTTTAGATGGCTTTAAGGTGCAATGATACACTGTGCTGCTGTAGGTATAATTCAAGGAAATTTATTGGTGCCTACGCGTTTCCTGATCAGTCCCAGCTCACTTCATCAGGGCATGATACAAGCATGCAATGCAGGAGTTTATATACAATCCAAAGTGGGAAAAAAAAAAAAAAAAAAAAAAAAGGGGCAGGACAAGTAACTGCCACACCAGCAAGGCAATGGTATAAAACACATTAACCCCTTCCTGACATCTGACGTACTATCCCGTCCATGGGACCCGGGCCCCTATGCCCATGGACGGGATAGTACGTCTACCGCGATCAGCGGCGCCCACATGGTGAGCGCCGCTGATCGCGGCCGGGTGTCAGCTGATTATCACAGCTGACACCCGGCACAATGTGTCAGGGGCGGTCACGGACCGCCCCTGACACGTTAACCCCTTGCACACCGCGATCAAACATGATCGCGGTGTACCGGGGGTTAAAGGGAAGCATCGGCAGGGAGGGGGCTCCCTCCGTGCTTCCCTGAGCTCCTTTCCTGCAGGCCCCCGAATCCAAGATGGCGACGGGGGCCTGCAGGAAGCTGGCTTCCTCAGTGCCTGCAAAGCGCAGCATGAGGAAGCCTTCTGCACTGCCTGTGACAGATCGCTGATCTGTCACAGTGATCTGTGATGTGACAGATCAGCGATCTGTCACAGGACAGTGATGTCCCACCTGGGACTATTTAATAAAGATAAAAAAAAAAGTGTTAAAATAATTTAAAAAAATCGCCAAATAAATTAGAAAAAAAAAAAAAAATTCCCCCAAATAAATCCATTTTTTGAAAATAATAAAAAAAAAACAATAAAAGTACACACATTAGGTATCGCCGCGTCCGTAACGACCCGCCCTATAAAACTGTCTCATTAGTTAACCCCTTTAGCGAACCCCTTAAAAAATAAAAATAAAAAACGAAGCAAAAAATGATTTATTATCATACCGCCAAACAAAAAGTGTAATAACGCGCGATCAAAAAGACGCATATAAATATCCATGGTACCACTGAAAACGTCATCTTGTCCCGCAAAAAATGAGCCGCCACACAGCATCATCAGCGAAAAAATAAAAAAGTTATAGCTCGCAGAATAAAGCGATGCAAAAATAATTATTTTTTATATAAAATAGTTTTCATTGCATAAAACCGACAAAACCTAAAAAAAAGACCTAAATGAGGTATCGCTGTAACCGTACTGACCCGAAGAATAAAACCGCTTTATCAATTTTACCGCACGCGGAACGGTGTAAACGCACCCCCCCCAAAAGAAATTCATGAAACGCTGGTTTTTGTTCATTCTGCGTCCCAAAAATCGGAATAAAAAGCGATCAAAAAATGTCACGTGCCCGAAAATTGTACCAATAAAAACGTCAACTCGTCCCGCAAAAAATAAGACCTCACATGACTCGGTGGGTCAAAATACGGAAAAATTATAGCTCTCAATATGTGGTGATGCAAAAACTATTTTTACAATAAAAAGCGTCTTTTAGCGTGCGACAGCTGCCAAATATAAAAACCGCCATAAATAGTAAATCAAACCCCCCGTTATCACCCCCTTAATTAGGGAAAAATAATAAAATAAAGAAAATGTATTTATTTCCATTTTTCCGCTAGGGCTAGGGTTAGAGTTAGGGCTAGGGCTGAGATTAGGGTTAGGGGTGTGTTGGGGTTCGGGTTGGAGTTAGAATTGGGGGTTTCCACTGTTTGGGCACATCAGGGGCTCTCCAAATGCAACATGGCGTCTGATCTCAATTCCAGCCAATTCTGAGTTGAAAAAGTCAAATGGTGCTCCTTCCCTTCCAAGCTCTGCCATGCGCCCAAACAGTGTTTTACCCCCACATGTAGGGTATCAGCCTACTCAGGACAATTTGCAAAACAATTTTTTGGGTCTAATTTCTCCTGTTACCCTTAGGAAAATAAAAAATTGGGGGCAAAAATATAATTTTTGTGGAAAAAAATGATTTTTTTATTTTCACGTCCTAGCGTTATAAACTTCTGTGAAGCACTTGGGGGTTCAAAGTGCTCACCACACATCTAGATAAGTTCCTTAGGGGGTCTCGTTTCCAAAATGGGGTCATTTGTGGGGGTTTCCACTGTTTAGGTACATTAGGGGCTCTCCAAAGGCAACATGACACCCGCAGACCATTCCATCAAAGTCTGCATTCCAAAACGTCACTACTTCCCTTCCGAGCCCTGACATGTGTCCATACAGTAGTTTTCTCCCACATATGGGGTGTCAGCGTACTCAGGACAAATTGGACAACAACTTTTGGGGTTCAATTTCTCCGGTTACCCTTGGGAAAATAAAAAAATTGGGGACTAATTGATCATGTTTGTGGAAAAAATACGATTTTTTTTATTTTCATGCCCTGGCATTATAAACTTCTGTGAAGCCCTTGGGAGTTCAAAGTTTTCACCACACATCTAGATAAGTTCCTTGGGGGGTCTAGTTTCCAAAATGGGGTCACTTGTAGGGGGTTTCCACTGTTTAGGTACATCAGGGACTCTCCAAACGTGACATGGCGTCCGATCTGAATTCCAGCCAATTTTGCATTGAAAAAGTCAAACGGCCCTCCTTCCATTCTGAGCTCTGCCATGCGCCGAAACAGTCGTTCCCCACCCCACATATCAGGTATCAGCGTACTCAGGACAAATTGCACAATAACTTTCGCAGTCCAATTTCTCCTGTTACCCTTGGTAAAATAAAAAAAATTGAACCTGAAGTATTTTTTTTGTGAAAAAAAGTTAGATGTTCATTTTTTTTTTTTAAATATTCAAAAAAATTCCTGTGACGCACCTAAAGGGTTAATAAACTTCTTGAATGTGGTTTTGAGCACCTTAAGGGGTGCAGTTTTTAGAATGGTGTCACTTTTGGGTATTTTCTATCATATAGGCCCCTCAAAGTGGCTTCAAATGTGATGTGGTCCTAAAAATAAAATGGTGTTGTAAAAATGAGAAATCGCTGGTCAACTTTTAACCCTTATAACTTCCTAACAAAAAAAAATTTTGGTTCCAAAATTGTGCTGATGTAAAGAAAACATGTGGGAAATCTTAGTTATCAAGTTTTTTGTCTGCCGTATCTCTGTGATTTAAGGGCATAAAAATTCAAAGTTGGAAAATTGCGAAATTTTTGCCAAATTTCTGTTTTTCTCACAAATAAACGCAAGTTATTTGAATGAAATTTTAGCACTAACATGAAGTACAATATGTCACGAGAAAACAGTGTCAGAATCACCGGGATCCATGGAAGCGTTCCAGAGTTATGACCTCATAAAGGTACAGTGGTCAGAATTGTAAAAATTGGCCCGTCATGAACGTGCAAACCACCCTTGGGGGTGAAGGGGTTAAAATAACTATTTTAGTAGAATATATTAAAACAGCATATAATAAGAATACATACTCAAAAACAGTAAAAAAGAAAATGTATATATTTCTTTTGAAATAGACACGGGGGATCACGGGGTCCAATAAAAAAGTAATTAAAACCATCCTCAAGGAGTCTAGAACCCAGTTCCAAAGTTGAGAGTGTATGGTGTTTTAATCCACATGACCATGGTGACTAGCGAGGAACGGGGTATGATTTTTCAGATCAATGTTAAGATCAATCTATTCACTTCCAGAATAAAGAGTAAATACAAAGAGATGTACCCTGAATAACGGATGAAAAAAAAAAAAAAAAGATTAAGGGCACTTATATAAAATAAAAAATTACCGATTGTAAAAAAGAAAAAAACATTGAAATAAAGTGCAGTAGTGTTATAATATTAAATATATTAAATTATAAAAACTTGGTAACAATGTAAAAAAAAAAGGGGGGTTGTAGTATTATAAAGAGACACTAGATGGCGCTAACATGAGCTTCAAGGAAGTGTCAGAAGCTTAAAGAGAATACTACAGTTAAAAGAGAGAGAGCTTTCTGTGTGAAACAAATGTGTGGAATGGAAGGATGAAACAAGATGGTCAGGCTAAGCATCCCAATGGAGGGTTCAGTATGCATGGAAGGCAGGGACAAAAATCTCCAAAAAAAAAAAAATGTACTTTTAATAAAAGACATCAGAAACAATATTTAGCCCAAAGGGTTCCAGAGATTTTAATTTGTAAATACAGTACACCTCTTTCCTATTAAGTGTCTGGATTCGGTTTGGTGTATTGTCTGGTATCTGTTCAATGGGGTAAATAGTCAGTTTCTTGATGTCACGACCATGTATAAGGTCAAAGTGACGTGACAGACCATGCTTCTGAAAGCCAATTTTAATATTATGTCGGTGGGAATTTAACCGACAATGAAGTGCCTGGGTAGTACGTCCAACGTAGATTTTGGGACAAGTGCATGTAATGATATAGATGACGTGTGAGGACAGACAAGTGAGGTGGTATTTAATGGGGAATTTTTCTTGAGTGATGGGATGTGAGAAAGTGATAGTCTGATGTGCAATGTTGTGACAGCAACTACATTTAGAATGATGACATTTATAGATGCCAGGGGATAAGGAATTGTTCTGCTTGTGAGATGGAATAGTGAGCCTTGCTGGGTGCCAATGTGTTTTTTTAAGGATTTAGCCTTCCTGAAGGTTGTAGCAGGTTTCTCAGGAATGATTTTTGTTTAAAATGGGGTCTCTTTTGACAATATGCCACAGACCCTCCATGATGTTCCTGATAGATTTGTGTTGTGAACTGTAGGTGGTGATAAAGTTGGTACAGAATTTATCACCTGAGGGTTTGGGAGTGGGCTTTCTGGACAGTAAAAGATCTTGATTAAAATTTTTAAAAACATTCTCACATGTGGAAGAAACTAATTTTCTAGGATATTTCTGACTTAAAAACCTCTCCTTTAAAATGTTAGCCTGGCTTGTAAAATCATCATCACTAGTACAGTTCTTGCGGATCCTTTGGAACTGGTTGTGCGGGATATTAAAAAGCCATTTCTGGTAGTGGCTACTATTAAAATGGACATAGCTATTTGTATCTACCTGTTTAAAATAAGTCTTGGTGCAAATCTTATTATTCTTGACATAAAAAGTAATGTCTAGAAAGTTCATGGCTTGGTTACTGATGTGAGGGGTGAATTCCAGTCCCCAGTTATTATTCTGTATGGTGGAAATGAACTGATCAGCACTTATAAAACGTGGGTCCCATATTAAAAAGAGGTCATCTATATATCTTTTATAAAGGATTATGCTTTTTGCAAATTCAACTGTAGTAATAAAAGCCTCCTCAAACACACCCATAAAAAGATTTGCATAAGTAGGTGCGACCCGTAATCCCATGGCTGTCCCACGCGTCTGATGATAAAAAACCCCTAAAAAAGTAAAAAAATTGTTATGTAAGATAAAATCCATACCTCTCAGTAAAAACATTTTTTGAGTATCAGACAGTCTAGCATCGGAATTAACAAATTTCTCAAAACACTTTAATCCTAATTGGTGATCTATATTTGTGTACAGGGCAGATACATCAAAGGAGATAAAACAGTAATTGTCATCCCACTTAATGCTCTTTGTAAGGTTAATCAATTGAGTGGAATCTTTTAGATGACTATTTAGACTCATAACATGGTGCTGCATAATCCTATCAATATAGAAAGCTAGACTGCTAGTGAGTGACCCTATGCCAGAAATAATAGGTCGCCCTGGTGGGCTAGTAGTATTTTTGTGTATTTTTGGAAGGTGATAGAGAAAGGGTGTGGAGGGGTTTTTTTATGGTAAGAAACTTCTTTTCTTGTTCATTTATGGCATTGTTAGAGAAGGCTTCAGTTATTAAATGATTATATGAAGAAATAACAAATGGCATAGGGTCGTTTTTGACAGGTTTATAAAAATTAGTATCTGAGAGGAATCTATTGGCCTCTTTAATGTAATCAGATCTATCTTGTACCACAATTGCTCTCCCCTTATCAGCAGGCTTTATAATGATATCAGTATTTTTCTGCAACTCTTTGAGGGCTAGAATCTCTTTTTTAGTTAAATTAGATTTGTCAGACATAGAAGGATTCAGTTGAAGATTGTGGAGCTGATCTAGAAGGAGGTCAGAAAAAGTTTCTAGGTGGTGACCTCTACTTTCATCAGGATAGTAATGTGAGTTAGCCCTCACATCCAGGTGTAGAGAGGGATTAGTATCATCAGTTGGAACATTAGTCTTACTATTATCACTGGTATTGGAGGAGGCAGATAATTTTCAATGAGTTCTGACATAGTGGGTTTGACAGGAGGTTTAGGAGTAATGCTAGATCTAGTGGGGATATTAGAAGTGGCTCTCTCTCTACTAGTAGGACGATTCCTACTTCTATTAAGGGCCTGTCACACTAAGAGATATCGCTAGCAATATCGCTATAACTTGTGACGTTACAGCGATATTGCTAGCGATATCTGTGTGTGTGATACTTACCTACGACCGGCTCCCCCTCTGGTTATCGCTGATCGCGCGAGAACGTCCTGGACTGTTTCTCGTCGTCAGCTTCCTGCGGCGCTTCCTGCTGTGAGGACGAGCGACGCGTGGAGCCGGGCGGGAGGACGCAGGATCGCCTGGTCTGACAGGTAAGTAGCGATCCCCGTCCCCAGCGATGTCGCTGGTGAGACTTGCCTGTGTGGCAGCTCACTAGCGACCACTTAGCGATGTACCAGCGATCCTGACCGCGTCATATCGCTGGTCGGGATCGCTGGTACATCGCTAAGTGTGACAGTACCTTTACTGTTGAAAAAGGTTCTAACCCCTTTGTCTGAATGCTGAGTAGCACTGTAGGGAGTGGAGAGTCTACGAGGGTGATTGGGTTTGGGAATGACAGTGTTAATAGGATGCTGTATGTTTGCTGCATAACCTGCAGTAGGAGGTCTCTCAGGGGAAGATGAGGGATCTTCTCTGTCTCTAATTAATTGTCTAGATTTTTTAAGAATGGTCTCATGCTCTAATTTAAGAGCAGAGGTGCAGATACTACTACTAATTTTCCGAAACAGGTGATGATTGTTAAACCTAGCAAGTTTCACATTAGTGTCCAACACTTCTTGTGCAGCTTTTTCAGACAAGGCTGTCCTTTTCTTAAAAAGGCAGCACAAAGGCATGCAATCATGCAAAATAGAGTCCCATTCTTTTGTGGAAAAGGTGAATGGTGAGAGATTCTCAAACCTTTGGAACACAGGTATCCCTCCATGTAGATATCTAGGAATCTGGCATGGAGACTTTGATGAATTTCTTCTTTCATGTGATTTTCCAAGGAATGAAATAAATCCTTCATGATTCAAGGAAATTTATTGGTGCCTACGCGTTTCCTTATACATTTTGTTTTTGAGTATGTATTCTTATTATATGCTGTTTTAATATATTCTATTAAAATACAGTTATTTTAATGTGTTTTATACCATTGCCTTGCTGATGTGGCAGTTACTTGTCCTGCCCCCCTTTTTTTTTTTTTCTACTTTGGATTGTATATAAACTCCTGCATTGCATGCTTGTATCATGCCCTGATGAAGTGAGCTGGGACAGCTCAGGAAACGCGTAGGCACCAATAAATTTCCTTGAATTATACCTACAGCAGCGCAGTGTATCATTGCACCTTAAAGCCATCTTCACTTACAAAGTCCTTGGACCCTGTGCAGACTGCAGCAGCTGTTTCATGCGTTTGTAGTTGTTGTGACCGAAGTTTCACAACCCTATCAGGTGAGTCTCTCCTTGCCTCACCATTACAATTGTGTTTTAAAGGTTTCACACAGTGGATGCGCCCTGTTTTGTTTCTTTTATTTACAGTTCACCTGAGTCCCTTGGCAGGGACTTGCTGGCCGGTGATTCCTCTTTCAGGAGCTGCTCCATAAACAAAAAAAACCCACCATGGATTACTTTCAACATCGCCTCCTATCCAGAGAAAGACTTATTCTACAATCCATAGGGCATACCAGCCCAACAGAACTTGATAACATTGTACCATCTACTTTTTCGGATGAAGATACCATCATCATGAAGGATTTATTTCATTCCTTGGAAAATCACATCAAAGAAGAAATTCATCAAAGTCTCCATGGCAGATTCCTAGATATCTACATGGAGGAACACCTGTGTCCCAAAGGTTTGAGAATCTATCACCATTCACCTTTTCCACAAGATTGTAATTTCACAAAAGAATGGGACTCTATTTTGCATGATTGCATGCAAAGACTCTTGTGCTGCCTTTTTAAGAAAAGCCTTGTCTGAAATAGCTGCACAAGAAATGTTGGACACTAATGTGAAACTTGCTAGGTTTAACAATCATCACCTGTTTAGGAAAATTAGTAGTAGTATCTGCACCTCTGCTCTTAAACTAGAGCATGAGACCATTCTTAAAAAATCTAGAAAATTAATTAGAGACAGAGAAGATCCCTCATCTTCCCCTGAGAGACCTCCTACTGCAGGTTATGCAGCAAACATACAGCATCCGATTAACACTGTCATTCCCAAACCCAATCACCCTCGTAGACTCTCCACTCCCTACAGTGCTACTCAGCATTCAGACAAAGGGGTTAGAACCTTTTTCAACAGTAATAGAAGTAGGAATCGTCCTACTAGTAGAGAGAGAGCCACTTCTAATATCCCCACTAGATCTAGCATTACTCCTAAACCTCCTGTCAAACCCACTATGTCTGAACTCATTGAGTCCAATCTCAATTCACTGAGCACAATGCCTCTTGAAATTGCCACTACACAAAAGGCACCAATACCCAGTACCACTGATACGGTGAACATCATTAATGAAAGGAGAAAATCTTCCTCCTTCCCTTTCCCTTTTTTCAATCCCCCTTGTTCCCCCTCCCCTACTACCACTTCCCTCATTGATTTTGATCCACCAGATATCCAAGAACTCTTGGAATTATCTATTCACCCCACCTCACCGAATTCAGTGATGGAAACACCTGACAACCCCTTTTCCAGCACTACTGCTGAAAGCTCTGGACCTATCATTATAGATAACTCTGGAGCTGGCACTTCTGCAGCAGTATCTTTTCTGCCTGCAGCCATTAAAACTCCTCGAGATACCACTCTAAAAAAACTCTGACATTACTCATTTTTTTTCAAAAGTACAGTTAAAAAGAAAATATCTTATAGAGGATGTCGAGGGAAAGGAAATAAAAACAAAAAAGGGAAAACCGATCCCTCTCTCCAGTGAAAACCAATATAGTCAATTTGTCATCTCACACTTTCACCAGTGATGAGGAAATACTACTTAGAAAAGGTTTATCCTTTTGTCCTACAAATAAGAGTGATGGATTTGAACAATTTTTAGATGTGCAAAAATATATCCGTAAATTGACCCTGATCCGACACTATGAGATTCAAAAATTATCTGCCTCCTCCAATACCAGTGATAATAGTAAGACTAATGTTCCAACTGATGATACTAATCTCTCTCTACACCTGGATGTGAGGGCTAAGTCACATTACTATCCTGTTGAAAGTAGAGGTCACCACCTAGAAACTTTTTCTGACCTCCTTCTAGATCAGCTCCACAATCTTCAACTGAATCCTTCCTGTACAAACCTAATTTAACTAAAAAAGAGATTCTAGCCCTCAAAGAGTTGCAGAAAAATACTGATATCATTATAAAGCCTGCTGATAAGGGGGGAGCAATTGTGGTACAAGATAGATCTGATTACATTAAAGAGGCCAATAGAATCCTCTCATATACTAATTTTTATAAACCTGTCAAAAATGACCCTATGCCATTTGTTATTTTTTCATATAATCATTTAACAATGACTTCTCTAACAATGCCATAAATGAACAAGAAAAGAAGTTTCTTACCATTAAAAAACCCCTCCACACCCTTTCTCTATCACCTTCCAAAAATACACAAAAATACTACTAGCCCACCAGGGCGACCTATTATTTCTGGCATAGGGTCACTCACTAGCAGTCTAGCTTTCTATATTGACAGGATTATGCAGCACCATGTTATGAGTCTAAATAGTCATCTAAAAGATTCCACTTAATTGGTTAACCTTACAAAGAGCATTAAGTGGGATGACAATTACTGTTTTATCTCCTTTGATGTATCTGCCCTGTACACAAATATAGATCACCAATTAGGATTAAAGTGTTTTGAGAAATTTGTTAATTCCGATGCTAGACTGTCTGATACTCAAAATGTTTTTACTGAGAGGTATGGATTTTATCTTACATAACAATTTTTTTACTTTTTTAGGGGTTTTTTTATCATCAGACGCGTGGGACAGCCATGGGATTACGGGTCGCACCTACTTATGCAAATCTTTTTATGGGTGTGTTTGAGGAGGCTTTTATTACTACAGTTGAATTTGCAAAAAGCATAATCCTTTATAAAAGATATATAGATGACCTCTTTTTAATATGGGACCCACGTTTTATAAGTGCTGATCAGTTCATTTCCACCATACAGAATAATAACTGGGGACTGGAATTCACCCCTCACATCAGTAACCAAGCCATGAACTTTCTAGACATTACTTTTTATGTCAAGAATAATAAGATTTGCACCAAGACTTATTTTAAACAGGTAGATACAAATAGCTATGTCCATTTTAATAGTAGCCACTACCAGAAATGGCTTTTTAATATCCCGCACAACCAGTTCCAAAGGATCCGCAAGAACTGTACTAGTGATGATGATTTTACAAGCCAGGCTAACATTTTAAAGGAGAGGTTTTTAAGTCAGAAATATCCTAGAAAATTAGTTTCTTCCACATGTGAGAATGTTTTTAAAAATTTTAATCAAGATCTTTTACTGTCCAGAAAGCCCACTCCCAAACCCTCAGGTGATAAATTCTGTACCAACTTTATCACCACCTACAGTTCACAACCCAAATCTATCAGGAACGTCATGGAGGGTCTGTGGCATATTGTCAAGAGACCCCATTTTAAACAAAATCATTCCTGAGAAACCTGCTACAACCTTCAGGAAGGCTAAATCCTTAAAAAACACATTGGCACCCAGCAGACTCACTATTCCATCTCACAAGCAGAACAATTCCTTATCCCCTGGCATCTATAAATGTCATCATTCTAAATGTAGTTGCTGTCACAACATTGCACATCAGACTATCACTTTCTCACATCCCATCACTCAAGAAAAATTCCCCATTAAATACCACCTCACTTGTCTGTCCTCACACGTCATCTATATCATTACATGCACTTGTCCCAAAATCTACGTTGGACGTACTACCCAGGCACTTCATTGTCGGTTAAATTCCCACCGACATAATATTAAAATTGGCTTTCAGAAGCATGGTCTGTCACGTCACTTTGACCTTATACATGGTCGTGACATCAAGAAACTGACTATTTACCCCATTGAACAGATACCAGACAATACACCAAACCGAATCCAGACACTTAATAGGAAAGAGGTGTACTGGATTTACAAATTAAAATCTCTGGAACCCTTTGGGCTAAATATTGTTTCTGATGTCTTTTATTAAAAGTACATTTTTTTTTTTTTGGAGATTTTTGTCCCTGCCTTCCATGCATACTGAACCCTCCATTGGGATGCTTAGCCTGACCATCTTGTTTTATCCTTCCATTCCACACATTTGTTTCACACAGAAAGCTCTCTTTTAACTGTAGTATTCTCTTTAAGCTTCTGACACTTTCTTGAAGCTCATGTTAGCGCCATCTAGTGTCTCTTTATAATACTACAACCCCCCTTTTTTTTTACATTGTTACCATGTTTTTATAATTTAATATATTTAATATTATAACACTACTGCACTTTATTTCAATGTTTTTTTCTTTTTTACAATCGGTAATTTTTTATTTTTTATAAGTGCCCTTAATCTTTTTTTTTTTTTTTTTTTAATCCGTTATTCAGGGTACATCTCTTTGTATTTACTCTTTATTCTGGAAGTGAATAGATTGATCTTAACATTGATCTGAAAAATCATACCCCGTTCCTCGCTAGTCACCATGGTCATGTGGATTAAAACACCATACACTCTCAACTTTGGAACTGGGTTCTAGACTCCTTGAGGATGGTTTTAATTACTTTTTTATTGGACCCCGTGATCCCCCGTGTCTATTTCAAAAGAAATATATACATTTTCTTTTTTATTGTTTTTGAGTATGTATTCTTATTATATGCTGTTTTAATATATTCTATTAAAATACAGTTATTTTAATGTGTTTTATACCATTGCCTTGCTGATGTGGCAGTTACTTGTCCTGCCCCCTTTTTTTTTTTTTTTTTTTTTTTTTTCCCCACTTTGGATTGTATATAAACTCCTGCATTGCATGCTTGTATCATGCCCTGATGAAGTGAGCTGGGACAGCTCAGGAAACGCATAGGCACCAATAAATTTCCTTGAATTATACCTACAGCAGCGCAGTGTATCATTGCACTTTAAAGCCATCTTCACTTACAAGTCCTTGGACCCTGTGCAGACTGCAGCAGCTGTTTCATGCGTTTGTAAGTGTTGTGACCGAAGTTTCACAACCCTATCAGGTGAGTCTCTCCTTGCCTCACCATTACAATTGTGTTTTAAAGGTTTCACACAGTGTATGCGCCCTGTTTTGTTTCTTTTGTCTGAAGTTTAGTCATTAACAAGTGAAATGCATGCTCAATTGGGTTGAGATCAGGTGAGTGACTTGGCCATTCAAGAATATTCCACTTCTTTGCTTTAATAAACTCCTGGGTTGCTTTGGCTTTATGTTTTGGGTCATTGTCCATCTGTAGTATGAAACGACGACCAATCAGTTTGGCTGCATATGGCTGGATATGAGCACACAGTATGGCTCTGAATACCTCAGAATTCATTCGGCTGCTTCTGTCCTGTGTGATATCATCAATAAACACTAGTGACCCAGTGCCACTGGCAGCCATGCATGCCCAAGCCATCACACTGCCTCTGCCGTGTTTTACAGATGATGTGGTATGCTTTGGATCATGAGCTGTACCACGCCTTTGCCATACTTTTCTCTTTCCATCATTCTGGTAGAGGTTGATCTTGGTTTCATCTGTCCAAAGAATGTTCTTCCAGAATTGTGCTGGCTTTTTTAGATGTTTTTTAGCAAAGTCCAGTCTAGCCTTTTTATTCTTGATGCTTATGACTGGCTTGCACCGTGCAGTGAACCCTCTGTATTTACTTTCATGCAGTCTTCTCTTTATGGTAGATTTGGATATTGGTACGCCTACCTCCTGGGGAGTGTTGTTCACTTGGTTGACTGTTGTGAAGGGGTTTCTCTTCACCATGGAGATTATTCTGCGATCATCCACCACTGTTGTCTTCCATGGGCGCCCAGGTCTTTTTGCATTGATGAGTTCACCAGTGCTTTCTTTCTTTCTCAGGATGTACCAAACTGTAGATTTTGCCACTCCTAATGTTGTAGCAAATTCTCGGATGGGTTTTTTCTGTTTTTGCATCTTAAAGCTGAGTTCACACGTGGCTTTTTTTTGCGTTTTCGCGGCGGTTTTTACCGCGCTTTTGCCGCGAAAATAAGCATCCCATGCATTCCTATGGGATTCCGCAATGCTGTGCTAATGCTGTGGTTTTTACCGCGGCGGAATTGCTTCGCGGTAAAAAACGCAGCATGCTCACTAATTTCGCGGAATCGCGGCGATCGCGCACCCATAGGAATGCATTGTTCTGCTTACTTTACGCATGTGGCTGTGCACACCATGCGAAAAGTAAGCAGAACATTTGCGGATGGTACCCACGGTCCGGAGGAGAGGAGACTGTCCTCCGGGCTTTGGGTACCATATCCCTATAAAAAATAGAATTTAAAATAAAAAATATTGTTATTCTCACCTTCCAACGTCCCGCGCAGCCTTCCCGCCTCTCTCCACGCTTCCGGTCCCAGTAAGCCTTTGCGAGCGATGACGTCCGTTCTCGCGGGATCGCATAGGCGGCCTCAATAGTAAAAAGTTGGTCACACTCGTCAAACACTATGTTTGACGAGTGTGACCAACCTGTCAATCAGTTCTCCAAGCGATGCTCCAGATCGCTTGGAAAACGCTAGCAATTCTGCAAGCTAATTACGCTTGCAAAATGCTAGTTTTTCCGCGGAAAAATCGCGGGAATTTAAAATGCGATTTTCCCGCGGAATGGAATTCCGGAATTCTCGCGGTAATTTCCGCGAGAGTTCCGCTACGTGTGAACCCAGCCTGAAGATGGCTTGGTTCAACTGCATGGAGAGCTCCTTTGCATGTTTCCTTCACAGCAAAACCTTCCAAATGCAAGCACCACACCTCAAATCAACTCCAGGCCTTTTATCTGCTTAACTGAGAATGACATAACAAAGGGATTGCCCACACCTGTCCATGAAATAGCCTTGGAGTCAATTGTCCAATTACTTTTAGTCCCTTTAAAAACAGGGTGGCACATGTTAAGGAGCTGAAACTCCTAAACCCTTCATCCAATTTTAATGTGGATACCCTAAAATGAAAGCTGAAAGTCTGAACTTCAACTGCAACTGAATTGTTTTGTTTAAAATTCATTGTGGTAATGTCTAGAACCAAATTAGAAAAATGGACCTAACTGTATCTTTATTGCTGTCAAAAATGTAGGCAAAACCGCCCTGAAAAAAACGCATCAAATCCACATCAAAAACGCAACTGCGTTTTCTGTTAAGAGATGTGGATTTTGTGCGGAAAAATCCGCGGTAGAATCCGCAACGTGTGCACATACCCTTAGGCTGTGTACCCACCATGCGATTTTTAAGCGTTTTTGCCGCGATTTTCGGCGCGAAAACGCTGCGAAAACATTTAAAAATCTTGTACATGACGCACCCCATGCATTCCTATGGCATTCCGCACGTGCTGTGCTAATGCTGCGCTTTTTGCCGCAGCGGAATCGCATCGCGGAAAAAATCGCAGCATGATCATTCTTTTGTGCGGAATCGCAAAGAATTGCCGTGATTCCGCACCCATAGGAATGCATGAGAATCGCTTACTTCCCGCATGTGGCTATGCCCACCATGCGGGAAGTTAAGCGTCTCATATGCGGTTGGTACCCACGGTGTGGAGGAGAGGAGACTGTCCTCCAGGCCCTGGGTACCATACCCCTGTAAAAAAAAAGAATAAAAAATAAAAAATCGGGGTGTATTTACCTTCCGACGTCCCGCGCTTCATTCCCGGGCCGCAGCATTCCCAGTAATGCCTTGCGGTAAGGTCCTGTGATGACGTAGTCTCGCGTGACTCCAGCGGTCTCGCGAGATCGCTATAGTAACGCGAGACCAACGTCATCACAGGTCTCGCAAGGCATCGCTGGGAACGCTGAGGCCCGGGAATGCAGCGCGGGACGTCGGAAGGTAAATATACCCCCATTTTTTTTATTTTTTTATCATTTTTAACATTTTATCTTTTACTATTGAGGCCGCATAGGCGGCCTCAATAGTAAAAAGCTGGTCACACTTGTCAAACACTGTTTGACGAGTGTGACCAACCTGTCAATCACTTTCCAAACGATGCTTCAAATCGCTTGGAAAGTGCTTGAGAAAATCGCGGCAAAATCGCGAACAGAATCGCGGTAAAATCGCGGTAAAACCGCGCGATTTCTGGGAAGGAGTCCGGTTTTCATTGTGCGTTTTAAAACGCTACGTGGGCCGATAGCCTTACACTGGTGCGTTAATGTCTGATCAAAATATATGTAATGAAAAATCAGGTTTTGACGTCTTACCCAAAATACTAAATTGTACAGATGGGGGAAGGACCTTAAGGCTATGTGCACACGTAGCGTTTTAAAATGCTTACTAAAAACCGGACTCCTTCCCAGAAATCGCGCGATTTCACAGCGATTTTACCGCGATTATGATCGCGATTTTGCCGCGATTTTCGCGTGCGATATTCAAGCACTTTCCAAGCGATTTGAAGCATCGCTTGGAAAGTGATTGACAGGTTGGTCACACTCGTCAAACATAGTGTTTGACAAGTGTGACCAGGTTTTTACTATTGAGGCCGCCTATGCGGCATCAATAGTAAAAGATAGGATGTTAAAATGCTAAAAAAAAAATAAAAAATCGGGGTATATTTACCTTCCGGCGTCCCGCGCTGCATTCCCGGGCCTCAGCGTTCCCAGTAATGCCTTGCGAGACCTGTGATGAGGTAGTCTCGCGTTGCTATAGCGATCTCGCGAGACCACGTCAGCACAGGACCTTGCCGCAAGGCATTACTGGGAACGCTTAGGCCGGGAATGCATCGCGGGACGCCGGAAGGTAAATATACCCCGATTTTTTTATTTTTTATTCTTTTTTTACAGGGGTATGGTACCCAGGGCCTGGAGGACAGTCTCCTCTCCTCCACACCGTGGGTACCAACCGCACATGAGACGCTTAACTTCCCGCATGGTGGGCATAGCCACATGCGGGAAGTAAGCGATTCTCATGCATTCCTATGGGTGCGGAATCGCGGCAATTCTTTGCGATTCCGCACAAAGAATGAGCATGCTGCGATTTTTTCTGCGATGCGATTCCGCCGCGGAAAAAAGCGCAGCATTAACACAGCATGTGCGGAATGCCATAGGAATGCATGGGGGGCGTTCTGTACACGATTTTTAAGCGTTTTCGCAGCGTTTTCGCGGCAAAAACGCTTAAAAATCGCTACGTGTGCACACAGCCTTAATGGTGACATTGAGGGAAATGCACGGAGAACTTACATAATGTAATTTTTAAACATTTTGGGGACTTCCTTGCATATTTACATTTAGTTGCCCTTTACCTTTTCTTGTTTTCTTCCTCTTACATCTGTTTGTGTCACTACTGTGGAAAGTAAAAAAAATAAAATAAATAAATGCTCTATTGTAAATGTATTTATTTCTCTTTCCAGATGGCACAGAGGTTGATGTTAAAACAGTTTATTTCTTCATTTGGGAGAAGTTTCACTGGCCCAGTACAACCCCTTCCTAGCTACCGTACCCTGTGCACGCAAACATGTGGTCTGCTATTTAAAGCCTCAGCAAAACCTGTCCTTACCTCTACTCATACCATCCATGTATCACAGACTTCTGGAGTGACGTTCAATGTTCAGAATAAAGATGACTTTCAGGATCGAGTTGTTGGGAGTGAATCACCAGTTATAGTAGATTTCCATGCACAGTAAGTTATAATCTATCTTATAGAATTCCAAAACATTCAAGAGTTTTTCATAAACAATGTAGGAACACTTAACCCCTTAGTGACTGAGCCATTTTTTACCTTATTGACCAAGCCAAATTTTACAAATCTGACCACTGTCACTTTATGAGGTAATAACTCTGGAACGCTTCAATGGATCCGACTGATTCTGAGGTTGTTTTCTTGCAACATATTGTACCTTAGTGGTAAAATTTCTTTGTTATGACTTGCATTTATTTGTAAAAAAAAAAATGGAAATTTGGCGAAAATGTTGCCATTTTGAATTCTTATGTCCTTAAATCAGCAAGATATATCACATACAATAGTTAATAAATAACATTTCCCACATGTCTACCTTACATCAGCACATTTTTTTGTAAACCATATTGTTTTCTTGGGAAGTTATAATGGTTAAAAGTTGACCAGTGATTTCTAATTTTTGCAGCAAAATTTATTTAAGGGACCACGTCACATTTGAAGTTACTTTGAGGGGTCTGTATCACAGAAAACACCCAAAAGTGGTGCCATTCTAAAAACTGCACTCTCAAGGCACCTAAAACCACATTCAAGAAGTGTTTTAACCCTTCACATGCTTCACAGGAACCGAAGCAACATGGAAGGAAAAAAATGGACATAACTTTTTTCACAATTTTTACTTTAGACCCTATTTTTTTTTTTATATTTTCACAAGGATAACAAAAGAAAATGAACCACAAAATTTGTTGTGGTTGCGGATTCCCCATATGTGGGAAAAAAAACTGTTAGAGCGCACAGTAGGGTTCAGAAGGAAAGGAGACGCATTTTATATATATATTTTTTTTTGTTTTAAAAAGCAAAATTTAATTTGCTAGAATCGAAAATCTGGTTTGGAGAGCCAATGATTTACCTAAACAGTGGAAACTTGCAAAAGTGACGCCATCTTGGAAAATACACCCCTCAAGGATTGTTATCCAGGTTTATAGTGAGCAATTTGAACCCACAGGTACAACACAGAATTTGATAAAATTAGGTCGTCATATTGAAAAAGTTTACTTTCTCTATCACGGAGACAGGGGATCCACCTTTCAGGGACAGGGAACCTACAGATAAAAGGGCGGTACCTCTCCCTCGCATCAGTTGGTTTCCTTTCCCTGACGGGGAACCTTCAGTGTTCGGTACCTGTAGGAAGATGCTGAAGATTCCGGATCCAGGGTCGACCAGTCCGAATTCCGGCAGCGGGGAGCACCCTGTCACGGCTGGTTCGATGCTTGATGCTGCCACCGCTGGGACCGAAGGGTCTTGCTGGGTGAGCAGGAGTATGTGCCGCTGCTGCTCTGGAGAGGACGCAGGGGCTGCCAGGTTCCCGGTTGGCAAGCGCAGGTGGCGTGTGTCCTGAAGGCAGAAGAAAAATGTCCGTCACTCTGGAAGTAAAAGTGGGGCTTCCGGGTTCCCGGCCAGCGCATGCGCAGTGAGATCGCTCCCTGGTGATGTGGCCACAGGAGGGAGACCAGAAGTGACGACGCTGGGCAGCTAATTTAAAAATGGGAGTGTACAAACACTCCCTGATGCATTAAGTCCTACAGAATCATGGAGGACAGCGATCAGCAGCACCAGCAACTTCAGCAGCAGCTGCCAGAGCCACAGGAGAGACGTCCTTCCACAGACAAGTGAAGATCCAACAGTCACTCCACACAACACAGCAGGGTCGCAAAAGAGACAACACCATCCTTAAAGAGTCCTTTCCAGATCCTATGCCTCCTCCAGAACCGGTACCTGCGACTGCGTCAGAGGGGTGAGTGATCTTCGTGAAAGTTTACTATGGAATTGGGGTCCCCTTCTCTCGTCTTTTTAGGAAAAAAACATTGGGAAAAAACTAAACATAGGTGTTACCCCATGTACCAAAGAGCATTGCCGGTATCCTGGACAAGAAGCTTTGTAGTTCTTGCATAGGACAAGTAATCTTTGAGGAAACCCCAGACTTCGCCTCTGAGTTGAGATTAGCTATCAGATCAGAGATTGAAAGTGCATTTAAGTCCCTTAAAGGGAACTTGTCACCCCCAGGGCGTTTTTATGTTAAAGAGCCACCTTCAGCAGCACTAAGGCTCCATTCTGTGAATGTGGCTCTTCTGTTTCTGACCCCTAGTAACGCTGAAATATCGACTTTTATAACTAGGTCCTCATACCTGTAATGCGTCCCAAAGGTATGGTGTGTCCCCCTGTATCAGCTGCCTACCATCCGTCCATCATGCCACTTGTCTTGTGTCTGGGCGCCGTCCACCATCTATTATGCCCCTGTGTGCCGCCACCTCCTGGTTTGTATAGGGGTGCCTGCGCTGTGACAAGAGTTCTTGGGCATGCACAGTGCACGCTGCTCGAGAACTGACATCAGGCTATTGCGCCTGCGTGTTTTTTTGATAGCAAGCAACTCAGTTCAACACTGCAGAGAACAGGTGGACAGAGTAATGAGTACCATGACAGAACTGGACTGGCTTCTGAACCTAAAATCAAGGCTAGAGCCAAACATGGTACAGGTATTCCTGGGGTTAACGTTGGACTCCCGGAAACAGGAATGCTGTCTCCCAACAAAGTAAAATGGGAAGATTATAGATCTAGTGTCAAGAGCCTCCCTGAACCCCTCTATGACCTTGAGGAAGGCCGTGTCATTACTAGGTTCCCTTTCCGCCTATTTAACCAGCAGTTCAATGGTCACAATTACACACCAGGGATCTACAGTGGAACATTCTAAAGAACCAGATCACTTTAAAGGGTCACTTAGAGGGCCACATTCTAGCCTTAGCCACTACTCATTCCCTAGATTGGTGGAAAGACACTGACAATCTGTCCAAAGGGATTCCATGAGTAACAGAAGTATCCCGTGTAGTTACCACCGACGCAAGCTCCATGGGGTGGGGGGCTCATCTGGGTGACAGGGTCACTCAGGGAGTGTGGACAGGCTGGGAGCTCGAGGCGTCTTTGAACCAGAAATAAATTTGTGCAGTAGGTCACGCTTTTGCAGACTTCCTACACATTCTATGGGGTCGTCACGTTCGGGTGTTCTCGAACAATCAGGTGGTTGTAGCCTATCTAAACCACCAAGGGAAAACAAGATCCCGGGCCCTTATGAACTCTACTTCCTAGATCTTCAGTTTAGCATAGAACAATCTTCTGTCCCTTTCTGCATTACACATTCGGGGGTAGAAAACCAAAAAGCAGATTTTCTGAGCCGCCATCAATTGATACAGGGCGAATGGGTTATGAACCAATCCGTGTTCGACCAGATTGTGAGAATGTGGGGGGCCCGGTCATGGACCTGTTTGCCGATGTCTTCAACAAAAAAGTGGAAGCATTTTGTTCCCTAGATCCCAGGGGGAATCCCCAAGCCCTGGACAACTTCATGATTTTGTGAACTCACAGTCTGATGTACGCCTTTCCCCAACTATCCTCATCCCGACATTCCTGTGGAACGTCGGGAAGGAGGGGTCGAGGCTAATATTAATAGCCCCCTTCTGGCCAAAAAGAACTTGGTTCTCCTGGCTAAGGATATTATAAACCCCTTACTAAACACATTACAATCGTACATAATATGCACAAAAAACAAATTAGAACAAAGTGAACCCACACTCGCCGAGTGAACCTGTGGTGTGTTCTCAGGTTTTTGAATAAAATTTGACATTTTTGCTAAATTTTGGTGTTCCCTTGTGCATAGTATGTCTCTTCTCTTTAGCCTTACATAGTTGTTTCTGACATACTCCAGGTTGATACCACATTTTCTGTTCATTTTGGATGGTGCCCTTCACCCTCGTGTTCTACAAGTGACCTACAAAAGGAATGGCAAATGGCAGCTGGGGTAAAGTGCTTGGCAAGGACAGTTTGTAACAGGCTCCTAGAGGCAGGGCTCAAGTCATGTAAAGCTAGAAAAAAAGCCTTTCATCAATGAGAAGCAAAGGAGAGCCAGGCTGAAGTTTGCCAAAGACAAAAAGATTGGACCATAGAGGACTGGAGTAAGGTAATCTTCTCTGATGAGTCTAATTTTCAGCTTTGTCCAACACCTGGTCGTCTAATGGTTAGACGGAGACTTTGAGAAGCGTACAAGCCACAGTGTCTTGCACCCACTGTGAAATTTGGTGGAAGATTGTTGATCATCTGGGGATGCTTCAGCAAGGCTGAAATTGGACAGATTAATCTTTTGAGAAGGACGTATGAATCAAGCCGCATACAAGGTTATCGTGGATAAACAGTTGATTCCTTCTGCTAATTCAATGTTCCCCAACTCTGAGGACTGGTTTTTCTAGCAGGACAATGTGCCATGCACACAGCTAGGTCAATCATTGTGTGGATGAAGGACCACCACATCAAATCCCTGTCATGGCCAGCCCAATCTCCAGACCCCCATTGAAAACCTCTGGAATGTAATCAAGAGGAAGATGGATAGTCACAAGCCATCAAATGAAGAATAGCTTAAATTTTTGTACCAGGAGTGGCATAAGTGGTATGAAGAACTGGTGGAAAGCATGCCAAGACGGATGAAAGCTGTGATTAAAAATCATGGTTATTTCACACAATATTGATTTCTGAACTCTTCCTTAGTTAAAACATTAGTATTGTTGTTTTTAAATGATTATGAAATTGTTTTCTTAGCATTATTTGAGGTCTGCAGGCACTGCATTTTTTTATTTTGACCATTTGTCATTTTCTGAAAACAAATACAAAATTTTGTGCTTTAAAATTCAAAGACATGTTATCAGCAGTTTATAGACTAAAAGAGCAATTTACATTTTACTCAAAAACATACTAACAAAGAGAAAAATCAGACAAACTAAAAATGTTTTACTTTTGAAACAACTAAGCCTAACCCTAATGAGCATAACTCTAACTGAAAAAAATAAAAATTATCAAAAAAAAATCTGACAAGGGGGCAGACAAAGAATTGAGCGGGGTAATCAATTGGGTTTAGAGGATTTACAGACACGGAGGTAGAAATTTTGTTTTTTTTTGTCTTTTTTTTCCATCACTGACAGGGCAGCACTCAAACATAGTGTATCTTTCTTCTGTCCCAGCACAATTACAGTAGAGAAGAGAGGCACAGCCATATTTACTAATGTTGGGGGCTCTTGATCAACCACTGTGATAGGTTCTACCACAGTAACCAGAAGCCATCAGCCAATGAGAAAATTCCCAGTGGTTGCCAGGTGCATGCAAGCGGATCTTGGCACGCACACTGCGCATGCACCTGCCATTTTCTTTCTGCCAAAGGAGTTGGACTGGGGGATCATGGATTCGGTACCTAAGGTACTGTGGTGGGCTTGGGTGATCCTATTTCTCTCTTCTCTGATCATATCCGAGGAGAGAGAAATTAAGTTTATATCAGTTTTTTTTTAATGTGATCACTGGTATTCGGTGAATAACGGCAGTCATGTGATTGGACTGTAAAAAATGGCCCTGATATGTTCTGCAGAGCTGTGACCCCCGTAGATTTTCCAACGCTGGGGTGGTGCTATACCCTTATATAAGTACCCTACTTATAATTACTCTTAACTGCCACCAATTGACCCCTTGCTGACATCGGGCATATATTTACGCCAATGTCGGTATCCCTCCCTTTGATGTGGGCTCCGACGGTGAGCCCATAACTTTCCCAGGACATGTCAGCTGTTTTTTAACAGCTGACGTGTGCCCGCAATAGCCGCAGGTGGAATCTCGATCCATCGTGGCTATTGACTAGATAAATGCCGCTGTCAAACGTTGACAGCGGCATTTAAATGGTGCTTCCATCCATAGTGCCAGAAATATGCACACCTGTGACCCACGTCACGCGATCGCGGGTCACCGGTGTGTCAGCATGACAACCCGAGGTCTCCTGGAGACATCTATGGTTGTTTGTGCTGGATTGCTATGAGCGCCACCCAGTGGTCAGCGCTCATAGCAAATCAGGGATTCAGCTACATCGAGGCAATCTGCTCATCGCCTTTATGTAGCTGAGCTGAACGAGTTGTGGCAGCTTCTAGTCTTCTATGGAGACTATTGAATCATGTCAAATGTAAAAAAAAAAATGTTTAACCCCTTAGCGACAGAGCCAGTTTGCAGCTTAATGACCAGGCCAATTTTTACAATTCTGACCACTGTCCCTTTATGAGGTTATAACTCTGGAACGCTTTAATGGATCCTGCTGATTCTGAGATTGTTTTTTCGTGACATATTGTACTTCATGTTAGTGGTAAAATTTCTTCGATAAGTCTTGTGTTTATTTATGAAAAAAACAGAAATATGGCAAAAAATTTTAAAATTTTGCAATCTTAAAACTTTAAATTTTTATGCCCTTAAATCAGAGAGATGTGTCACATAAATTTCTTAATAAATAACATTTCCCACATGTCTACTTTACATCAGCACAATTTTGGATGTAAAATTTTTTTTTGTTAGGAAGTTATAAGGGTTAAAAGTTGACCAGCGATTTCTCATTTTTACAACAAAATTTACAAAGCCATTTTTTTTTAGGGACCACATCATATTTAAAGTCATTTTGAGGGGTGTACATGACAGAAAATACCCAAAAGTGGCACCATTCTAAAAACTAGACCCCTCAAGGTGCTCAAAACCACATTCAAGAAGTTTATTAACCCTTTAAGTGCTTCACAGGAACGAAAGCAATGTGGATGGAAAAAATTAACATTTAACTTTTTTTTGGAAAAAAATTACTTCAGAACCAATTTTTTTTATTTTCACAAGTGTTAAAAGAGAAAATCAACCACAAAGTTGTTGTACAATTTCTCCTGAATACGCCGATACCCGATATGTGGGGGTAAACCCCTTTTTCAGCACACGGCAGAGCTCGCAAGGGATGGAGCACCGTTTGACTTTTTCAACGCAGAATTGGCTGGAATTAAGATCGGATGCCATGTTGCGTTCGGAGAGCCCTTAATGTGCCTAAACAGTGGAAAACTCCAACAAGTGACCCCATTTTGGAAACTAGACCCATTAAGGAACTTATCTAGATGTGTGGTGAGCACTTTAAACCTTCAAGTGCTTCACAGAAGTTTATAACGTAGAGCCGTGAAAATAAGAAATCCATTTTTTTTTTCCACAAAAATGATCTTTTCGCCCCCAAATTTTTATTTTTACAAGGGTAACAGGAGAAATCATACCCCCACAGTTATTATGCGATTTGTCCTGAGTACGCTGATACCCCATATGTGGGGAGGAACCACTGTTTGGGTGCATGGGAGAGCTCGGAAGGGAAGGAGTGCCATTTTGGAATGCAGACTTTGATGGAATGGTCTGCGGGCATCATGTTGCGTTTGCAGAGCCCCTGATGGGCCTAAACAGTGGAAACTCCCAACAAGTGACTCCATTTTGGAAACTAGACCCATGAAGGAGCTTATCTAGATGTGTGGTGAGCACTTTGAACCTTCAAGTGCTTCACAGAAGTTTATAACGTAGAGCCGTGAAAATAAGAAATCCATTTTTTTTCCACAAAAATGATCTTTTCGCGCCCAAAATTTATTTTTACAAGGGTAACAGGAGAAATCATACCCCCACAGTTATTATGCGATTTGTCCTGAGTACACTGATACCCCATATGTGGGGGGGAACCACTGTTTGGGCGCATAGGAGAGCTCGGAAGGGAAGGAGTGCCATTTTGGAATGCAGACTTTGATGGAATGGTCTGCGGGCATCATGTTGCGCTTGCAGAGCCCCTGATGGGCCTAAACAGTGGAAACCCCCCCACAAGTGACCCCATTTTGGAAATTAGACCCCCTAAGGAACTTATCTAGATGTGTGGTGAGCACTTTGAACCCCCAAGCGCGTCACAGAAGTTTATAAACGCAGAGCCGTGAAAATAAAAAGTCTTTTTTATTTCCACAAAAGTGATTTTTTTAGACCCCAATTTTTAGACCCCCAAAGTTGGTAAATAGTGGAAACCCCTCAATTCTTGCTCCAACCCTAACCCCAACACACCCCTAACCCTAATCCCAACCCTAATCCTAGTTCGCTCTAACCCTAGCCCAACCCTAACCCTTAACCCTAGCCCTAACCCTAGCCCTAACCCTAGCCCTAACCCTAGCCCTAACCCTAGCCCTAACCCTAGCCCTAACCCTAGCCCTAACCCTAGCCCTAACCCTAGCCCTAGCCCTAACCCTAGCCCTAACCCTAGCCCTAACCCTAGCCCTAACCCTTAACCCTAACCCTAGCCCAACCCTAACCCTAGCCCAACCCTAACCCTAGCCCAACCCTAACCCTAGCCCAACCCTAACCCTAGCCCAACCCTAACCCTAACCCTAACCCTAACCCTAACCCTAGCCCTAACCCTAGCCCTAACCCTAGCCCTAACCCTAGCCTAACCCTAACCCTAGCCTAACCCTAACCCTTATGGAAAACTGAAAAAAAAAATATTTTTTTTATTTCATTATGTGTGCCTATATAAGGGGGTGATAAACGGGGGGGTTATGTACTATTTTTATTATTTTGATCACTATGATCGTTTATCATAGTGATCATAATAATGAATGGAATCTGCCAGCCGGAGCCAGCAGATTCCCGGCGGGCGCACTGCGCATGCGCCCGCCATTTTCAAGATGGCGGCGCCCATCGGATGACGCCGGCGGGCGCGGGACCACCGGGAGGGGACGGAGGACAAGGGAGAGGTACCGGGAGGGGACCGGGGGGATCGGGGACCCTATTTCTCTATCCTCTGATGTGCGATCACATCAGAGGAAAGAGAAATTAAATGTAAAATCGCGGCTTTTTTTTTTTTTTTTTTGCGGTCGCCATTATAGGGTTAATAACGGCGATCACAAAAGCGGGGGTCGGTAAAAACCGACCGATTCATGTTCTCTGGGGTCTCGGCTACCCCTGGCAGCCGAGACCCCGGAGAAAATCCGACACTGGGGGGCGCTATTCACTTAAATCACAGCGCCGTGAATTAACGGCGCTGTGGTTTAAGTACCCTTAATTACCGCCGTTAAAAGGCGTATCGGCGGTCGTTAAGGGGTTAAAAATATAAAAAAAAATATATAAAAGTTCAAATCACCCCCCCTTTTGGCCCATTCAAAATAAAACAATAAAAAAAAAAAATCACACATACACACATTTGGTATCGCCGCGTTAAGAATCGCCTGATCTATCAATTAAAAAAAAAAAAAAAGATTAACCTGATCGCGGAATGGCATGGCGAGAAAACAAAGTCAAAACGACAGAACTACGTTTTTTTTGGTCACTGCGACATTGCATTAAAATGCAATAACAGACGATCAAAAGATCGTATCTGGTATTTGCACCAAAATGATATCATTAAAAACGTCAGCTCAGCGTGCAAAAAATAAGCCCTCGCCCAACCTGAGATCATGAAAAATGGGGATGCTACGGGTATTGGAAAATGGCACAATTTTTTTTTTTTTTAGCAAAGTTTGGAATTTTTTTTCCCACCACTTAGATAAAAAAGAACCTAGACATGTTTGGTGTCTATGAACTCGTAATGACCTGGAGAAACATAATGGCAGGTTAGGTTTAGCATTTAGTGAACCTAGCAAAAATTGTGTCGTTCAAAAGTACAACTCGTCCCGCAAAAAAAATAAGCCCTCACAAGGCCATATTGATGGAAAAATAAAAAAGTTATAGCTCTGGGAAGGAGGGGGGCGAAAAACAAAAACGCAAAACCGAAAAAAACTGAGACAGGGCAGAGACTGAGAGCAAGGATGAGGTCTCATCATCATACAATTACAGACAAAAAAAAACATTTACCTGTGGCTAAACATCTCTGTGATCCAGGCACAACATAAACAATATGAAAGTTGTCATTTTAAAAGGCAATTTTAAATCACAGAAACACCGGGGGGGGGGGGAACATAAATTCATTACCATCTTTGAATCTATTCACACAGGACTCAATTTGTCAGAAAGTTTTATGGCCCATTACCATATCTGAGCTATTTCCTCCAAACAGCCCTTTGATCTCACAGAACTTTCACACCACTGATGTAATCTTAACTAATTAAGGATTGTCTCTTCAAGCTCAGTATTTGCTTATTGAAATGTCCATGTATCACACTAGCAGGTGCTTTAAACTGTATAGAAATAAGGTTTCTTCAAATATTTTGTTATATCAGCCTGATGAAGGGACGTAAGCAGTCCCAAAAGCTTGCTTTGTAACATTTACTATAATTTGTTAGCCATTAAAGGTATCATACCCACAAGATTCCTATTTTGTTTCTCTCACTGAGAGCACTTTATATATGCTATATATTATACTATATATACAGACATCAGATATTACATCAGTCATATATTACCCTGCATATAACCTACAATGTCTGTGCACACAGTATATTATATCTAGGACCGGTGTTAGCGGCAATCCAGATTTGGCAGATGCCTAGGGCCCCCGCTTCCCCAGGGGCCCCCAGCCAGTGGTGTGCCGCTAATAGCGGCACTCCACACTGCTGACATTGGGCCTGAGTCAGGAGTGCCCGCACGGTGCCAGCCGCTCCATCCCCCCTTGCGCCACATTCAACTATATCGGCATCACGGACGCCGATACAGTTGAAGGCAATGATGGAGGGAGAGCTCCCTCTCTCATCATTCCCCACTGCCTCTGACACTGCGGGTGCGCGATGATGTCACTTCCTCCTGTACCCGCTGTGTGCTGGGCAGCGCAGCTGCTGAGACCGGAGCAGAACCTGGATCAGCACAGGGATCGAGGAGGTGAGGATTGTGTGTTGTTGTTGTTGGGGTTTTTTTTTTTTATATATAAATATATCCGTGAGTGAGTACTAGACTGTGGGACTGTATTACATTCTGTGATGGGGCTACATTATATTATATGGGGGGCTGCATCATACTCTGAGGAGGCTGTTATATTCTAATGGGGTGGCAGCATTTTACTATATGAGGAAGCTACATTATATTCTATGGGGGGCTGCATTATACTATATGAGGGGGGGCTGCATTATATTCTATGGGGGGTCTGCATTATGCTATTGTCACGTGGACCCGTCCTGTGTGACACGGCTCGCAGGCCGATAACGAAAGACAAGGGGTAGGGAAACCAGTTACAACAGTGGGCCCTGAGATAGGGAAAGGGGATGTGGAGACCTCCTACACTCCCCTGGGTCAGTGTCCCTACCGCTCCTAACGTTCCCTATGCTGGTTCCGCACCGGGCGCCGATCACGAACCTGTCACCCTAGCACACCCTACACCTATCCCTTGCTAGCGAGCTGGGTGGCACAGGCACTGGCCCCACCGCTGTACTAATACACACTAAGGAGAAAACACAAACGGGAAACACAACTTAGCTTTACTCTGTTGCACTTGCTCCTGGCAACAGAGGCCACCACCAGCATGCAGCTCTCCTCCTGAATCGCTGCCACCAAGCTCTGTCAGAGCTAAGGAAATCCTCTATGACTCCTTTCACATCAGGCTATGTCAGAGCTGCTCTCCAGCTCCTTCCTCCACCAAGGATGGTTGAAATGAACACTATCACCAACACTGATTGCAACACCTGTGATTCTTTTATAGCAGAGCCAGCAATCACACCTGCATTATAATCATGTGCACTAAACAAAAGAAACTAGAGTACAATGACGCTCACCACCACCGGGGGGAAAACTTAGAACAAACGACACACAGTGCAATAATCCTAATGACCACCGGGGGCAAAAACACCTTAAGCACAGCTTAGGGAAAAAAAAAAGGTTACCTGTGCTTTATATCAGTCATGATCCAGCATGGATCATGACAGCTATATAAAGTATGCTGCATTACATTCTATGGGGGAATTGCATTATACCTTATGAGGGGGCTACATTTTATTCTATCCTGGTCTACATTATATTGTATGAGGGGCTGCATTATATTCTATGCGGGATCTGCATTATACTCTGAGGGGGCTACTTTTTATTCTGTGGGGTGGCTGCATTATACTTTATTGGTCTATGGGCAGTGGATTATACTATATGTACTATGAGACCTGCATTATACTGTAACGAGGACTATTGGGAATACATTATACTACATGAACTATGGGATGCATTATACTATGGACAGTGCACTGTATTACATGAAGGACTATGGGGGTGAATTATACTATATGGTGAACTATGAGGAGGGTATTATATTATATGGAGGACTATCAAGAGTGTATTATATTATTTGGAGGACTATGAGGAGTGTATTATACTACAGGGTGGGCCATTTATATGGATACACCTAAATAAAATGGAAATGGTGATAGTTTTTTTTGCGTAGGGTGTCTTGCATTTACAGTGCCTTGTGAAAGTATACGGCCCCCTGGAACTTTTCAACCTTTTCCCACATATGCTTCAAACATAAAGATACCAAATGTAAATTTTTGGTGAAGAGTCAACAACAAGTGGAACACAATTGTGAAGTTGAATGAAATTTATTGGTTATTTTAAATTTTTGTGGAAAGTCAAAAACTTAAAAGTGGGACGTGCAATATTATTTGGCCCCTTTACTTTCAGTGCAGCAAACTCACTCCAGAAGTTCATTGTGGATCTCTGAATGATCCAATGTTGTCCTAAATGACTAATGATGACAAATATAATCTACCTGTGTGTAATCAAGTCTCTGTATAAATACACCTGCTCTGTGATAGTCTCAGGGTACTGTTTGAAGCACAGAGAACACCATGAAGACCAAGGAACACAACAGGTAGGTCCATGATACTGTTGTGGAGAAATTTAAAGCCGGATTTGGATACAAAATTATTTCCATAACCTTAAACATCCCAAGGAGCACTGTGCAAGCGATCATATTGAAATGGAAGGAGTATCATACCACTGCAAATCTACCAAGACCTGGCCATCCCTTTAAACTTTTTATCTCAAACAAGAAGACTGATCAGAGATGCAGCCAAGAGGCCCATTATCACTCTGGATGAACTGTAGAGATCTACAGCTGATGTGGGACAGTCTGTCCATAGGACAACAATCAGTCGTACACTGCACAAATCTGGCCTTTATGGAAGTGTGGCAAGAAGACAGCCATTTCTCAAAGGTATCCATAAAAAGTGTTTAAAGTTTGCAACAAGCCACCTGAGAGACACACCAAACATGTGGAAGAAGGTGCTCTGGTCAGATGAAACCAAAATCGAACTTTTTGGCAACAATGCCAAACGATATGTTTGGCGTAAAGGTAACACAGCTCATCACCCTGAACACCCCATCCCCACTGTCAAACATGGTGATGGCAGCATCATGGTTTGGGCCTGCTTTTCTTCAGCAGGGACATGGAAGATGGTTAAAATTGATGGGAAGATGGATGGAGCCAAATACAGGACCATTCTTGAAGAAAACCTGTTGGAGTCTGCAAAAGACCTGAGACTGGGATGGAGATTTGTCTTCCAACAAAACAATGATCCCAAACATAAAGCAAAATCTGCAGTGGAATGGTTCACAAATATACATATTAAGGTGTTAGAATGGCCAAGTCAAAGACCAGACCTGAATCCAATCGAGAATCTGTGGAAAGTGCTGAAAACTGCTGTTCACAAACGATCTCCATCAAACCTCACTGAGCTCGAGCTGTTTGCCAAGGAAGAATGGACAAGAATTTCAGTCGCTCGATGTACAAAACTGTTAGAGACACAAGCGACTTGCAGCTGTAATCGCAGCAAAAGGTGGTGCAACAAAGTATTAAGTTAAAGGGGCCGATTAATGTTGCATGCCCCACATTTTTTTAGTTTTTGACTTTGTACAAAAATTTAAAATAACCAATAAATTTCGCTCAACTTCACAATTGTGTCCCACTTGTTGTTGATTCTTCACCAAAAATTTACATTTGGTATCTTTATGTTTGAAGCATAATATGTGGGAAAAGGTTGAAAAGTTCCAGTGGGCCGAATACTTTCGCAAGGCACTGTAAATCTGCTGCAATGACCCGGGAACCGCGTTCACCAGACATCAGCACAATTTCTATCCGCTCCTCAGGTGTTAACCTCTGCGACATGTCAATGGCTGTAAACAAAGAGAAACTTGTAAATAACTCATGAAATAATAAAGTTACCTTAAAACCAAGAACACCATTGTTTTTTCTTGTGAAATTCTCAATAAGTTTGATGTGTCACATGACCCTCTTCATATTGAAAAAAATAAAGTTGGATCCAAAATGGCCACCATGGTCACCACCCATCTTGAAAAGTTTTTCCCCTCCCATATACTAATGTGCCACAAACAGGAAGTTGATATCACCAACCATTCCCATTATATTTTAGGGTTATCCATATAAATGGCCCACCCTGTATAAGGAGGACAGAGGAGTGTAATTTTAAAATATGGAAGACTATGAGGAGTGTATTATACTATATGAAGGACTATGGGGAGAGTATTATACTATATGGAGGACTATGGGTCATATTATATTATATGGAGGACTATGACGTGTGCATTATACTATATGCAGGACTGTGGGGTACATTATACTATATGGAGGACTATGGGGTGTATTATACTAAACAAGCAAAATGCTGCTTATTCATCGAGTAAGTGGCTTGTGTATGCCAGAACAAAAATCTTTGTTCTCACCAGCACATGGCCCGGTGAAAACTGCAGTTATGCTGCTGATAACATGATGATACTGTATGGGGACAGATTGATCTATTAGTGATTGTTCTGTCCCCATCATTATTACTCAGCCGGTGGAAAGAGGCCGGGAAAAAATTGTCGAACGACGTCAATATTGTTGATCACACTCGTTTAGCGGCCTGAACTCAGTTCTTGTAAATACAACCAAAATGCTTCACTGTGACACCCATCGGACCAGACCGTTCCCCCCCCCCCCCCCCCAGTGAGTGTAATCTAACTCGTTTTTCTTAACTTTCAGGTTACATTGGGGGCTTATCTACAGCATTACAGAATGCTGTAGATAAGCCCCTGATGGTGGTGCCGGCAGCTAATACTCGAAAAATGGGGGGACAGATTCCCTTTAACGGAGTCAATGTATTATTCCTCTGCTGATTATTGAATTTTATCATTAAGTGTGTGACTATTTATCCCATTATATTAATAAGAGTTTTTGATCGCAAATTACTTTGTGTTGTTTTCCAATATTATTGACATTTGGGTGACTAATGTCTAATATTTGCTACTTAAACTCTTAAGCACCACTGTATATATTTTATTCCTAAAATGTGATATATTGTCAGCCTTTATCTGTAACATCTTGTTAAAGTGAAAAACAATGTATCTTTTCTTAGATGGTGTGGACCATGCAAGATTTTGGGAACACGCTTGGAAAAGGTGGTTGCTAAACAACAAGGAAAAGTTTTGATGGCCAAAGTTGACATTGATGACCATACTGATCTTGCTCTTGAATATAGGGTAAGTTTGCACATTTTGTTCAGTCACGTAAAAGTTTTCACTTCTAGAGCATATTTGTCTTTAAGGCCCACAGGGAAACATGAATTTATTAGATAACTAAAGTAAGAAGATTCACTGATAGATTGTTAGAGGTTTTTGCATATCTAATGTCACGGGGTTACCAAAAGAGACAGTAGCCAGAAGATCGCAGCTTCAGATTGCTCCTACTCCTGCGGTGAGAACAAGCACATCTCCTTTGCTTTAATAGTGTTTTATTTCTTTTGGCAGAGCAGTGGTTAATCACCATGTTGGAAACTCTCAGCTCGGTTAGCTAGTCCCGTCCACTTTATAAACTGGGTCCTGATTCAAATCCATGTCAGAACTAGCATTTGCTGCATGCTGCATGGCTTAGGCCTGTTTCACACTTCTGTTTTTTCTGTCAGTCGAAATCCGCCAAAATAGCGGAAAACGGATCCACAGGCGGACTGACAGAAACGGGGGACAGCGGATGTACAGATCCGCCGATGGTAAAAATTTAAAGGAACTGCGGCAGGAAAAAAAATAATAAAAAAATAAATACCGGTCAACTCACGGGATGGGGCCGGAGATCAGATGTGGGGCTGGAGATCGCACGGTCATCTCGCTGGATGGGGCTGGAGATCTCGCGAGAGGAATGGAGGTTGCGGGTAAGGAGAGAGAGAGAATTTTCAACCAGCAGCGACACTTGATTCAGGGTTAAAAGGCAAAAATGCGGATCCGGAGTGCAAAAAAAGTTGCATGGTCCGTTCGGTGATCTCTGCAGACGCCAAAATTTTGTCGGATCCGCGGAAATACGGATGCAACAGACAGTCATCAGTCAAAATCCGCCGATAATGAAAGTCAATGGGGAAAAAAAACGGAAAATTGGCGGATCTTGACTGATTGTGAAAAACTGATGTGTGAAACAGGCCTTAGGAGGAGAGGTGTTCTTATGAGGAGTTTTGAAGGAGTTATTTGTGACTGTTTCATGGTTTGTTAGTGTGGTAATTTCCTTCCCTTTTCTAATTTGTTTTTCCCTATCCTCCATTCCCCGATGCATTCCTCTGTTATATGTGAGTGAATATTTTGTATGCCTGGTGTTTGTTAACCCTTGTTTGTGCAGCCTTGCTTGTCTAGTTGGTGTACTACGGTGCACAGTGGCGCCCCTCTTCCTAGGTGAAGGAAGAGATCAGAGGGCTAAATCAGGAGATAAGGCAAGGGTGGCAGCCCTGGCATTGTCACCTTCAGAAGTATTCCAGGGAATAGGGTGAGCTAGGCCCCCCTCAGTGGTAGGGACATGGAAGGAACCCCAAGAAAAGGAAGAAGGGTCCAGCTCCAGAAATTTAAAATCCAGGATTTTTTTTGTATCATGTTTAAAATACATTCATGGCTGCTTGTGATCAAGTAACGGCAACAAAGCTCACCGCATGGGGATATTCTCCAGGTCTCTGTACGCGTTTCGAGCACAAATGCTCTTAGACTCAGAGTACTTGATCACAAGCAGCCATGAATGTATTTTAAACATGATACAATAAAAATCCTGGATTTTAAATTTCTGGAGCTGGACCTTTCTTCCTTTTCTTGGAGTCATTATACGTCCTGGCAGAGACGTGTCCGCGCTCAGAGCTTTTCAATAGTTCTTACGAACTTACAAGAGGTGAGCTGAAATTTATCTTTTACAGGGAAGGAACCCCTAGTCCCGGGTCACCCGACAGCTGTGTTAACCCCTTTCTGACATCTGACGTAGTGATCAGTCCACGTGACCTGGGCCTGTTTGACTATGGACGGATCATTACATCACATGTTCTCACTTGATTTATGCATTTAATAGCCCTCTGTGTCTGTATTGTTACATACTTAGGCTGATAACCAGTTCATGCAGTGTTACATGAACAGCCGATTATTACACTTTGGCTGGTCCGAACATTGAAAGCAATTGCTACCATCTACTTTTCGTGTCTTCCCTTTTCCTCATGGATTGTAAGCTTGCGAGCAGGATCCGCATTCCTCATGGTATCTGTTTTGATCTCTGTTTTATTGTTATGCTGTAATGTCTATTTTCTGTACAAGTCCCCTCTAAAATGTAAAGTGCTGCGGAATATGTCAGCACTATAGAAATAAAATTATTATTATATGTTTAATGCGACACTGCAACTTAAGTCGGCGGTGATTGCATTAAAATTCTGGCGCCTGTGGGTAGATGGTGCCATCATCTTGGGGGGTGTCATCGCCCTCCCGCAAGCACGATCGCTGTAATTGGCTGTTCAATTCTGTACAGCCAATCGCAGCATTTCTCAGTGTTTAAGCCAATCAGATTGCCTGAAACACTGAGGCCCATCCTGGGATCGGGCACCGATCCTAGGCTGGTGCCTGGCAACACCAGGCATGACCTGAAAGGACCCGATCGCAATGACCGCGCTGTGACCTGCCGCTGACCTGCCTAGGATTGGAGCTTTGAGCTCCGATCATAGGCATGGCCTGGAGCCACTGATCAACGATTACTTCAATCGTGCCAATCACAGAGCACACCCACGGTGTGACCACGCTGTGCCCTGCCTAGGATCGGAGCTGTTGGCTCTGATCTTAGGCCGGTGCTTGGCAACAGCGGTGTCACCAGGGCTAGCTTGGATTGGTGTGATTGATATCATCATCGATTACACCAATGACAGGTCAGAGCAGCAGTATGACCGCTTTGTGACCTGTCTGTCACCTGTCTGTGACCACACTGCAGGTCCTCACACTAGCTAACGATTCCTGCAGAGCAGTCACACAACAGTATCTCCTACTGTGCTGGGCCTTGTGGTACCACTGAAACCTGTGACACCACAATCCCCTTTTTCAAATAACAGAGAAGAAAAAATACAAGATAGAAGAGAGACAACTGTAAGTGTTTTGATCCCTGTCTGATCTCGCTTCATCCACCCCAATCCCCCCACCCCCCTTCCCTTTCCCCCTCTTTTTAGCCCCATCACCCCCCTTTGCGCCTCCCCGTACCACATCCAGCAGCCTCCAAACTTGGATAAGTGACTCAGTTCACTCATCAGAGCTCGTGTCTGCTGTTTTCCATTTTTCTTCCTCACCCCCCTTGCGCCACCCCTGTGTGCACATCCAGCAGCCGCAGAGCTTTGATAAGTGAGGCAGTTCACTTATTATTATTATTATTATTATTATTTATTATTATTTATTATTATTATTTGTATAGCGTCATTAATTCCATGGTGCTGTACATGAGAAGGGGGGTTACATACAAAGTTATATATATAGTTAACAATAAACAAATTTCCACAACAAATTTACATTGACGGACTGGTACAGAGGGGAGAGGACCCTGTCCTTGCGGACTTACATTCTATGGGATAGTGGGGAAGAGACAGAAGGTCGGGGGTGCCGCAGCTCTGGTGGTGATGAGGCAGCAGCTCAGGCGGTGGTGAGGTGGCAGAATGGTCATTGTAGGCTGAAAGCTTTCCTGAAAAGATGGGTTTTCAGGTTCCGTTTGAAGGATCCGAGGGTGGTGGATAATCGGACGTGTTGAGGCATGGCATTCCAGAGGATAAGGGATATTCGGGAGAAATCTTGGAGGTGGTTGTGTGAGGAACGAATAAGTGTGGAGGAGAGTAGGAGGTCTTGGGAGGATCGACGAGTATGTGAGCTAAGATATTGGGAGATTAGTTCAGATATATTGGGAGGGGAAAGGTTGTAAATGGCTTTGTAGGTCAGTTTTAGTAGTTTGAACTGGATTCTTTGGGGAATTGGGAGCCAATGGAGGGATTTGCAGAGGGGAGAGACAGGGGAGTAGCGAGGAGAAGTGGATTAGTCGGGCAGCTGAATTGAGGACAGACTGGAGTGGTGCAATCGAGTTAGCAGGGAGGCCACAGAGGAGAGTGTTGCATTAGTCAAGGCGGGAGATGATGAGGGCATGTACAAGAGTTTTAGTAGATTGAGGACTGAGGAAGGGACAGATTCTGGAAATATTTTTGAGTTGGAGGCGACAGGAGGTGGCAAGAGATTGGACGTGCGGTTTGAAGGACAGGGCAGCGTCGAGAGTTACTCCGAGGCAGTGGATTTCAGGTGCGGGAGAGAGCGTGACGCCATTTACCATAATAGATAGATTGAGTAGGGAAGATACGTGATATGGAGGAAAGATAATGAGTTCAGTTTTGTCTACGTTGAGTTTTAGGAAGCGAGAGGAAGCACACCCCATTATGGACCCCGTATGGATCTCGCCCCCTGAAAATTACGAGCCACTGATTGCTGATTTTTTGGCAGAACCGGGAATCAAGTTTGACACCACTGGCCTCACAGAACTAGACTTATTCCAAAGTCCTTTCCTCTGAGGATTTTGTTAACTTCATGGTGGGCCAAACTAATTTATATGCTTGTCAATATTTGGCACAAAACCCCGTTTCATCACTTTTTGATTGGTCTCCTGTAGATGCAGTTGAAATGATGCAGTTTTGGGGCCTGGTCCTTCACATGGGGATCCTGAAGAAGCCAGAACTTTGGCATTATTGGAGTGTTGATGTTTTATATAACACTCCAGTGTTCCGAATGGTCATGGCCATCCAAAAATTTCTGAATTATACCAATAATGCACAGTGTCCCCCACGAGATGACTCCAACTTTGACTGTCTGTTCAAAGTTTGGCCAGTCATCTAACACTTCAACAAAAAGCTTGCTGAAGTCTACGTGCTCCAAAGGGACATCTGCGTGGATGAGTCCCTAATTTATTTTAAGGGAAGGCTCATATTTTGTCAGTACCTGCCCAACAAGAGGGCCAGGTACGGAATTATACTCTACAAACTGTGTGAGAGTACCTCAGGGTACACCCACAGGTTTAGAGTTTACGAAGGGAAGGACACTAGGATTGAACCCCCTGAATGCCCCCCTGTCCTGGGAATGAGTGAGAAAATTGTGAAGGATTTGGCGCACCCACTGCTGGATAAAGGCGATCACCTCTACACCGATAACTTTTATACCATCATCCCACTTTTCAAATCCCTCTCTGTGTGAGATACTGCAGCCCGCGGTACTGTCCGCAAAAGTCAGAGAGGCATCCCAAAAGCGCTACTTGGACAGATGCTCAGGAGGGGTGACAGAAGAGCCCAATGTAGCGACCACCCACTATATATATATACTATGTGTGTGTGTATATAATATATATATATATATATATATATATATATATATATATATATATATATATTAGAGAGAGATAGATATACAGTTGTGGCCAAAAGTATTGACACCCCTGCAATTCTGTCAGATAATACTCAGTTTCTTTCTGAAAATGATTGCAAACACAGGTTCTTTGGTATTATTACCTTCATTTAATTTATCTTAAATGAAAAAACACAAAAGAGAATGAAGCAAAAAGCAAAACATTGATCATTTCACACAAAACTCCAAAAATGGGCCAGACAGAAGTATTGGCACCCTCAGCTTAATACTTGGTTGCACAACCTTTAGCCAAAATAACTGCGACCAACCGCTTCCGGTTTCTTACAATGCTCTGCTGGAATTTTAGACCATTCTTCCTTGGCAAACTGCTCCAGGTCCCTGATATTTGAAGGGTGCCTTCTCCAAACTGCCATTGTTAGATCTCTCCACAGGTGTTCTATGGGATTCAGGTCTGGACTCATTGCTGGCCACCTTAGAAGTCTCCAGTGCTTTCTCTCAAATCATTTTCTAGTGCTTTTTGAAGTGTTTTGGGTCATTGTCCTGCTGGAAGACCCATGACCTCTGAGGGAGACCCATCTTTCTCACACTGGGCCCTACATTATGATGCAAAATTTGTTGGTAGTCTTTAGACTTTATAATGCCATGCACACGGTCAAGCAGTCCAGTGCCAGAGGCAGCAAAGCAAGCCCAAAACATCAGGGAACCTCCGCCATGTTTGACTGTAGGGATCGTGTTCTTTTCTTTGAATGCCTCTTTTTTTCTCCTGTAAACTCTATGTTGATGCCTTTGCCCAAAAAGCTCTACTTTTGTCTCATCTGACCAGAGAACATTCTTCCAAAACATTTTAGGCTTTTTTAGGTAAGTTTTGGCAAACTCCAGCCTGGCTTTTTTTATGTCTCGGGGTAAGAAGTGGGGTCTTCCTGGGTCTCCTACCATACAGTCCCTTCTCATTCAGACGCCGACGGATAGTACGGGTTGACACTGTTGTACCCTCGGACTGCAGGGCAGCTTGAACTTGTTTGGATGTTAGTCGAGGTTCTTTATCTAACATCCGCACAATCTTGTGTTGAAATCTCTTGTCAATTTTTCTTTTCCATCCGCATCTAGAGAGGTTAGCCACAGTGCCATGGGTTTTAAACTTCTTGATGACACTGCGCACGGTAGGCACAGGAACATTCAGGTCTTTGGAGATGGACTTGTAGCCTTGAGATTGCTCATGCTTCCTCACAATTTGGTTTCTCAAGTCCTCAGACAGTTCTTTGGTCTTCTTTCTTTTCTCCATGCTCAATGTGGTACACACAAGGACTCAGGACAGAGGTTGAGTCAACTTTAATCCATGTAAACTGGCTGCAAGTGTGATTTAGTTATTGCCAACTCCTGTTAGGTGCCACAGGTAAGTTACAGGTGCTGTTAATTACACAAATTAGAAAAGCATCACATGATTTTTCGAACAGTGCCAATACTATTGTCCACCCTCTTTTTTTTATGTTTGGTGTGGAATTATATCCAATTTGGCTTTAGGACAATTTTTTTTTTTTTTTTTTCATTTTAAGACAAATTAAATGAAGATAATAATACCAAATAATTTGTGTTTGCAATCATTTTGAGGAAGAAACTGAGTATTATCTTACAGAATTGCAGGGGTGTCAATACTTTTGGCCACAACTGTATATAATCTATAAACACTGCTCAAAAAATTAAAGGGTACACTTAAACAACAGAATATAACTGTGAGTAAATCAAACTTCTGTGAAATCAAACTGCCCACTTAGGAAGCAACACTGATTGACAATCAATTTCACATGCTGTTGTGCAAATGAAATAGACAACTCATGGAAATTATTGGCAATAATCAAGACGCCAGACAGTGGTTCTGCAGGTGGGGATCACAGAACACATCTCAGTACCAATGCTTTCTGGCTGATGTTTTGGTCACTTTTGAATGTTGGTTGTGCTTTCACACTCATGGTAGCATGAGACAGACTCTACACCCAACACAAGTGGCTCAGGTAGTGCAGCTCATCCAGGATGGCACATCAATGCGAGCTGTGGCAAGAAGGTTTGCTGTGTCTGTCAGCGTAGTGTCCAGAGGCTGGAGGCGCTACCAGGAGACAGGCCAGTACACCAGGAAATGTGGAGGGGGCCGTAGGAGGGCAACAATCCAGCAGCATGACCGCTACCTCCGCCTTTGTGCAAGGAGGAACAGGAGGCTCACTGCCAGAGCCCTGCAAAATGACCTCCAGCAGGCCACAAATGTGCATGTGTCTGCACAAACAGTAACAGTATAAACAGACTCCATGAGGATGGTACAGTATGAGGGCCCGACGTCTACAGATTGGGGTTCTCACAGCCCAACATGATGCAGGACACTTGGCATTCGCCACAGAACACCAGGATTGGCAAATTTGCCACAGATGAAATCAGGTTCACACTGAGCTCATGTGACAGACATGACAGAGTCTGGAGATGCCTGCAACATCCTTCAGCATGACCGGTTTGGCAGTGGGTCGGTAATGGTGTGGGGTGGCATTTCTTTGGAGGGCCGCACAGCCCTCCATGTGCTCGTAATAGGTAGCCTAACTGCCATAAGGTACCGAGATGAGATCCTCAGACCCCCTGTGAGACCATATGCTGGTGCGGTTGACCCTGGGTTCCTCCTAATGCAGGACAATGCCAGACCTTATGTGGCTGGAGTGTATCAACAGATCCTGTATGATGAAGGCTTTGAAGTGATGGACTGGGCCCGCCCGTTCCCCACACATGAATCCGATTGAGCACATCTGGGACATCATGTCTCGCTCCATCCACCAACGTCACATTGCACCACAGACTGTCCAGGAGTTGGCGGATGCTTTAGTCCAGGTCTGGGAGGAGATCCCTCAGGAGACCATCCGCAACCTCATCAGGAGCATGCCCAGGCTTTGTAGGGAGGTCATACAGGTACGTGGAGACCACACACACTAATGAGCCTCATTTTGACCTGTTTTAAGGACATTACATTCCACTTTAATTTTGTGGGTGACTCCAAATATTTGCCTCCATTGGTTAATAAATTTGATTTCCAGTGATGATTTTTGTGTGATTTGGACAGAACAAAGTATTCAGTGAGAATATTTAATTCATTCAGATCTAGGATGTGTTTATTTTTTTGAACAGTGTGTGTATGTATATATACATCATAGTAACATAGTTTTGAAGGCTGATGGAAGACCTTATGTCCATCTAGTTCAGCCTATTTTTAGTGCAGCTGTTCTGCATTGTTGATCCTGGGGAAGGCAAAAAACCCACAGAGTAGAAGACCATTTTCTCCATAGGGAAAAAAATTCCTTCCCCCTAAGCTGGGTCAACCATCTACCTATAATCTGTTATTCGTAACCTTCTATACTGTTACTCACAAGCAAAGCATCCATTCCTTTCTTAAATTCATTCAGTGAGTTGGCCATCACCACTTCCTCAGGAAGAGAATTCCAGAGCCTCACTGCTCTTACCGTGAAGAACCCTCTTCTATGCTGGTGCAGAAATTGTCTTTCCTCCAAACGAAGAGAATGCCCCCTTGTTCTTGTCACAGTCCTTGGTACAAACAGTTCATTGGAGAGATCTCTGTATTGCCCTCTGATATACTTGTACATATATATTTGGTCTCCCCTAAGTCTTCTCTTTTCTAGAGTAAATAGACCTAATTTTGATAACCTTTCTGGGTATTGTAGTGAACCAACTCCATTTATCATTTTAGTAGCCCGCCTTAGAACCCTTTCAAGTTCAGTAATGTCTTTCTTGAGCACCGGCGTCCAATATTGCACACAATATTCCAAGTGTGGTCTGACGAGTGATTTGTACAGAGGGAGAATTATGTTTTCATCTTGTGTCCCCAGACCTCTTCTAATGCATCCCATTACCCTATTTGCTTTGGTGGCAGCTGCCTGACACTGGGCACTCCAATTTAGCTTCTTATTGACTAAGATGCCTAAGTCTTTTTCCATGTCTGATTTCCCCAGCAGTTTCTCATTTAGTAAGTAGTTATAGCATCTGTTTCTCCTTCCCATGTGCATAACCTTACACTTATCTGTGTTAAACCTCATTTGCCATTTTTCAGCCCAATTCTCCAATTTAGTCAAAATCTGTCTGTAGTTGCAAACTGTCCTCTTTTGTGCTAACTACCTTACATAGTTTTGTATCATCTGCAAATACTGATATTTTACTGTGTAAGCCATCCACTCGATCATTAATAAATATATGAAATAGTAGGGGGCCCAATACAGAACCCTGTGGTACCCCACTAGTAACCCTGTCCCAATCTGAGTATGCACCATTAATAACCACTCTTTGTTTTCTATCACTAAGCCAGCTACATACCCATCTACACACATTTTCCCCTAGCCCAAGCTTTCTCATCTTACTTAACAACCTTTAATGTGGGACAGTGTCAAATGCTTTAGAGAAGTCGAGATAAATGACATCCAATGATTATCCTTGGTCTATTTGAGAGCTTACATCCTCATAGAAGCTAATCAGGTTAGTTTGACAGGAGCGACCCTTCATAAATCCATGTTAATATGAAGTTAAACATTTATTAACATTGAGATATTCCATAATGGTATCCCTTATAAACCCTTCAAAAATTTTACTCACAACAGATGTTAAGCTTACTAGCCTATAGTCTCCAGGTTCCCTTTTACACCCCTTTTTGAATATTGGTACCACATTTGCTTGCCGCCAATCAAAAGGAACAGACCCTGTTTCTATAGAGTCTTTAAATATAAGGAATAGAGGCCTGTCTATCACATTACTTAACTCCCTTAATACCCAAGGGTGAATGCCATCAGGGCCTGGTGATTTGTCAATTTTAATCTTACTAAGGTGGTTCTGCACTTCTTCCTGGGTTAGGCAGGTAATACTTAATGGGGAGTTTACATTATAACTCTGCATTTCCCCTGGCAAATCCTTTTCCTGTGTGAACATTGTTGAGAAAAAAGTATTTAAAACATTTGCTTTTCCCACATCGCTTCTCTATGATTTCACCCTCATTGTTCTTTAAAGGGCCGACACTATCAATTTTAATCTTTTTACTGTTTATATAATTAAAGAATAGTTGGGGTTTGTTTTATTTTCCTTAGCAATGAGTCTCTCAGTTTCCACTTTTGCTAAATGTTTTTGTTTTTTTACACATTATTTTTTTCTCTATAATTTTTTTAATGCTTCTTCATTGTCTTCTTGTTTTAGCTTCCTAAATGCCTTGTTCTTGTTATTTATTGCCCTTTTTACATCCTTATTTAGCCACATTGGTGTTCTCCTGTTCCTAGACCTTTTATTTCTGTACGATATGGCTATCTATATCTCTATATATCTATATCTGTCTATCTATATGAACAAAACAAACAAAAACACAAAGGAAGGCAACACTCCAGTATTCAAAGGTTAAAAAGTGGAATTTATTCAGACCCACATAGCATGGCAATGTTTTGGCTCATACTGAGCCTTTCTCAAGCAATGTGTCTCACTCACAGGTGAGTTTAAATACAAACTACTTAACAATCCATGATTATCCATAATTAATACAAAGCGCAAAATATACATAATTTCGTCATTTTATGCATTATGTAACAATTCCATGTTATATCAGACTATTTAAAAGGTGAAGCAACAAAGATCAGCAACCTCCTCTCCAGTCCCACCGCGCGGATCATGCAGTGCTGCAAGTAGTATGAAGGTGAAGCAGAAGTACAGAGTGAGTGATATCCATAAAAAATAGCTTTTATTCCATTTTCATTAAAAGCACATAAGTCCAAAATCCATCTTTATATCCAGAGACTCAAAAACCGGTAATTCTTACCAGTGACAGTCACAGGCTTTAAGTGCGTTTAAAATCATATGCGTTTCAACGGTCGTGCCACCTTAATTGCCGCAAGCCCGCAGGTCCCTCCCATATCAGGAGCAAGTCATCCAGATAGTGCCCCAGCCACCTAATATGGGGGGAGAAGGGGTTGGTTTGTGAAAACATGAACAGATTCTCCCAGGCTGCCATATACAATTTAGCGATAGATGGAGAGATCCCTGCACCCATCGGGGCAATTCCAGGCTGAACGTATTAATTATCTGTAGGTGTTGCTCTGTTTCTGTTGTCTGCAGGATCAGCGGTGTAACCTAATGGGCCTAGTCCTTTATAGCAGCCCTCTTCCATTTTATTTTTATACCAATGATTAAGGCGGCACGACCGTTGAAACGCGTATGATTTTAAATGCACTTTAAGTCTGTGACTGTCAATGGTAAAGAACTACCTGTTTTTCCTTCGCCTCATTGGGGGACACAGGACAGTGGATGTATGCTACTGCCACAAGGAGGCTGACACTAAGTGAATGGAAAAAAAGGTTAGCTCCTCCACCCTTGCCTCGATTGCAGGCGGAACCAGTTCTTGCTTAGTGTCCTAGGAGGCACACACGTCTGGTCTTTTTCCAGACTCTCTCTCTCTTTTTTTTTTTTTTTTTCCCATGAAGATGAGACAGGGGCGACAGACCCTATTGAAAGGGTCCGATCTCCCCAAACCAACAACGGGCGAGCACGTGCGAGTGTTGCCTCCACGTATCCTCCCCCGCAACATGGGACATGATGGCACGTCTGTTTTTTTCCCAGACTTTCTTCTTCCTTCCATGAAGATGAGACAGGCGACGGACCCTATTGAAAGGGTCCGATCTCCCCAAACCAACAATGGGCGAGCACGTGCGAGTGTTGCCTCCACGTATCCTCCCCCTCAACATGGGACATGATGGCATGTCTGTTTTTTTCCCAGACTTTTTTCTTCCTTCCATGAAGATGAGACAGGGGCGACGGACCCTATTGAAAGGGTCCGATCTCTCCAAACCAACAACGGGCGAGCATGTGCAAGTGTCGCCTCCACTTATCCTTTCCCACAACGTGGGACATGATGCCAGACTTAGCCCTAACCACCCTAAGGTATTGAAACCCTAGGCTGTACAGAGACACAAGTATAGTCCGTGCGGCCCCCACTGCACCACCAATGCTAGACTGCGGTGCTGCAAGGCAGCGGATGGTCCTTCTCCTCATCCCTTGGAGGGAAAGATGGAGCTGCACCGTGCTTGATTTGGTTGCAGCCCCCCTTCCCCCCCCTAACCTGAGGATCGGTTGGAGCTCCAGGGGTGAGGCTAGGAGGGCTCCTGAAACCCATAGGGTTGGCATTTCCCTGGGCGGCAGCACGGTCGGGCGCCAGCATGCGCCCCTACGGCGGTAGAGCTCGGCAGCGCATGTACTGGCAGGCCTCTGTTTTTTGGCCCCGTGTTCAAGCGGGCGCCGTAAATTTAGTCCCCGGCTTCTGCCAATTCTAGGCCGCAGGCGAAAGCCCCGCCCCCGTGACACGTGTACTTCCGGCAGACCCGCCGCAGGAGCTTAGGGCGGGTGCCAAAAAATTTAGTCCCCAGCTTCAGCCGGCGCTAGGCCTTGAGCAGGAGCCCGGCCCATAGGACATCACCGGCGGTGCCTTCACTCCCTGCAGGACCGCCCACACGCCGAGGCACACTTTTTGGAAAAGGGTGCAGCGGTTCGGCAGGCTGGACGCCTAAAGGGGATCCAGGGCTGGGCACAGTACTGGGGTAAGTGCTACCCCTGATGGAGGAAGGCCACTCTGTTTTTTTGCCAGAGGCTAAGCAGTAGAACCCCGCAGCCATATCACCTAGCAGGGCCACCATATCCAGAGCAGCTAAGACGCACACGTTTCTGTATGCTGCGTGCACCTCCTATCAGTTCGCCTTCCCACATGCAAAAATCTGAAGTCTGTGAGTCTGTATGTGCCCAGGAGCCCTCCCCTGCGACCACCCAGAATGGGCTATGTCTCTGTCGCAGTCCATGGCCTCGCTTACGAGGGCAATTGAGGCTCTTCAAACCCCAGATAGGGGAAGGGATAGCGGCTCGCCTGTTTTAGAGAGGTCCTCCACCTCACAAGAGCCTCCGGTCTGCAGGGGCCGCTCTCTCACTAGACAGACGCGGGGGGAACGAACCCACACAGCGTCTCCCGGTCCGTCCGGTGCCTCGGCATCCGTGAGCTCTGCCTCTCGTTCGCCCTCGCCAGTAGTCGATAACGAGCAGAACTCGGATTACGACTCGGACGAGCCCCTTGTCTTAGTTATTCTGGGTCACCAGAAAACAGTAGATAGCCTTATAGAGGCGTCAACCAGATCCTGGGGTTGACAATGAATTCACCCTGGCCTCAGGGTACAGGGGGTCATTTAAGCGGGTCAAGCGGCCTCATAGAGTATTTGTCGCCTACCCTGGGTTTAATGACACTGGAAACGGCCGGACAGGCGTTTCTTAGGCCAGAGAGATCTTAAGGAGATACCCGTTGGCCCTTGATCTCCGTAAAAGGCGGGCGGAATCCCTGACGGCAGATACATCCGTGTTGCACTTGGCCTCTAAAGCCCTGTTGTCCGTACCTAATGGTTCCTCTATCAAGGATCCCACTGACCGTCTCATAGAGAGCCTGGCTCGCTCAGTGTTTGATGCATCGAGTTCAGTCTCTCCTTCGTTCGCAGCAACTTGGGCAGCTAAGGCCATGGGCTCTTGGTCTGAATCATTAAACAGAGCCTTGCAGGGTATGGACCTGCCTGCGGAGGTAGCAAATATTGCTAATCAGATTGCAGAATGCAATTTCTATTAAGAGGGGCTCTGTGGTTGAGGACTTGGCGTGCAGATCCAACCTCCAAGAAGTACTTAACTTCTTTACTTTATTGAAGCGGCCACCTATTTGGGTGCCACCGGCCATTCTAGGCTGAGCGTGGCTGCATTCGCCTATTTGGTGAAAGTTTGTACCAGCTTATCTCTGACTCCATAGGGGGCAGGAGCAGTTTTTTCCCTCAATAAGGGGTTAAACAGCTTTTTCGTCACCTGTTTCAGACACGGTTTTAGTCCTTTCACAACCCCGGGTGGGCTTCAGCAACCAACCCGGCCGTTGCAGGTCGCCCCAACCAGGACAGGGATCATCAAGTCTCCTATAGAGCCAACCTGTTGGAGAGAATGCGATCCCAACAGCCCAGATCAAGGGGACCTAGGTCCCAAGGATCTTCAGCCAAATGACTCGTGGCAAGTTCGGGGCGACACCAGTAGAGTTGGAGGTCGCCTGCTCTGGTTTCACCATGTCTGGCTATCCGTCGTGCGCGACACATGGGTAAGGGGCTGGTACCCTCAGGGTACAAGTTAGACTTTGTCACACAGCCACCAAGATGATTTTTTTTTTGCTTTTTCGTCCTTCCAAAATGGAATCCCGGGCACAGGCCCTGTTCAAGGCCAGAGAATTGCTCTGGCAAAACGGTGGTCATCCCCGTACCGGAAGAAAGTTGTCAGGGTTTCTATTCCAACCTGTTCACGGCCCCGAAAGGGGCGGGGCTGTCACATCCATTCTGGACCTTAAGCTTCTGAACAGTTTTGTCAGGGTCAGAAATTTCTACGCTTCGCTATCAACGCCCTACACTTGCAGTTCGCAGCTCTCCGCTTCAGGCTACCTACCATCCCTGGAGTGTTCACAGGGGTCAGGGCGGTCGTCATAGCCATCCTGCACTCCCGGGGCCCTTCATATCGAGCATGCAAGGAGAGCGTCAACGCTTGATACTCTTGCCCGCTTAGGGTGGTTGGTCAACCTGAAGAAATCATCCCCGGTCCCAGCTCAGACGAGTTCCATTTTAAGGATGATCTTCGGCACCTCCCGAGGGTTGGCAATCCTCCCTCGAGACAAGGCCCTAGCTCTTCGCCAAGGAGTCCAAATACTTCACCAGCCAGTCCCTCACACCATTCATCTTTGCATGAGGGTCTTAGGGAAGAGACTGGCAGCAATGGGAGCAATTCCGCTTGTCCAAACTCCATCCTCGCCCCCTGCAGCACGCCCTCTTGGCATCATGGGACACGAACCCGACCTCACTCGACCACCAGTGCCGGTTGTTCAGGCAGGTCAGACAGGCACTTGGGTGGAGGACAGTCAGTTCCTCCCATCTTCAGTGTAAACCCTTTCCAACAGACTATGAGTTGGTGGTAACAACCGACGCCGGTCTCCTCGGCTATGGAGCAGTTTTATTCACCAACACGCGACCCAGGGATGGTGGTTGCTGCAGGGGTCACGCATTCCAATCAACTTGTTAGAGATTCGAGCAATCCGACTGGCTCCGCAACGTTTTCATCATCCTCTAGCTGGTTGCCCTGTCCAGATTCAATCGGACAACGCCACAGCCGTGGCTAACATAAATCACCAGGGGAGCACCCACTGCAGAGCAGCCATGCACAAGGTGAGGCACATCCCTCACTGGACCGAGAGGACCTACTCGGTGAACTCGGCCATCCACATTCCGGACATAGAAAGCTGGGCGGCAGACTTCCTCAGCCAGCAGGGTCTTGTGTCCAGGGAATGGTCACTACACCCCGAGATTTTCCGGCAAATATGCTGATGTTGGGGAACGCCGGACGTGGACCTGACTGCCGCCGGGGTAGGCGCCAAGGTGGTCGCGTTGGTCCCCTCAGTCCCGGGACCCACAGGCAATCGCCGGGAATGCGTTGGTTCTGCCATGGAACGAGTATTCTACTCCCATACCTATTTCCCCCACTGCTGCTACTCCCAAGGATCATCAAGAGGATCAAGGCAGAACGAGGTTCCAGTGGTGCTACTGGCCCCAGATTGACCTCGGTGGGCGTACTACGCAAACCTGGTGCAGCTACTCCCTGATGTTCCCTGGCAACTGCCAGAGCGCCCAGACCTACCTTCCCAGGTCCCGATCTACCACCCGAACCCAGGGGCCCTGTTTGACGGCTTAGCCATTGAATCTTTGGATTCTGAGCTAGGGTGGGTTCAGATGCAATGTGGTTACTAAAATGGTTAGTGCCCAGAAGCCCGCCTCAGCACATATTTTCCACCACACCTGGAGGATTGTCTTTTCATGGTGTCAGGACCACTGTCATTCTCCACTGAGATTCTCTAGTCCCAAAATTTAGCTCCAAGTTCCCTTAGGAGACTGATATCTGCCTTATTCGTCCTGTTTCAGCGCAGAATCGCTACCAGTCTACAGGTATAGACCTTCAGCCAGGGGGTCTCACACTTGGCACCCCCTATAGGACCCCTCGGGACACCTAGGACCTTTAACCTGGTCCTAAGCATTCTGCAGGGAGCTATATTCAAGCCACTACAAGAGGTCTCTTCGACATACCTTCCCTGGAAGGTGGTGTTCCTCGTGGCGATAACATCAATCAGGCGGGTCCCAGAGCTGGCAGCTCTATCTTGCCGAGCTCCGTTCCTGATATCTTACAAGGAGAAGATGGTTCTTAGGGCAGCTCCCCCTTTTCTGCCGAAGGTTGTTTCCTCATTTCGTTTTAATGAGGATATTGCCTTGTCTTCCTCTTTCCCGGCACCAGTACACCGGGTGGAAAAGGTTCTTCATACGTTAAATCTGGGGAGAGCTCCCAGGAGGTACGTGTCACGGACGGCATCCTTTCGTCAGACAGACACGCTGTTCATGCTCCCTGAGGGTCGCAGGAGGGGACTTGCTGCCTCAAGAGCGACCATAGCCAGGTGGATTCGGCTGACGTTTCAGGAATTTATCTTTTACAGGGAAGGAACCCCTAGTCCCGGGTCACCCGACAGCTGTGTTAACCCCTTTCTGACATCTGACGTAGTGATCAGTTCACGTGACCTGGGCCTGTTTGACTATGGACGGATCATTACATCACATGTTCTCACTTGATTTATGCATTTAATAGCCCTCTGTGTCTGTATTGTTACATACTTAGGCTGATAACCAGTTCATGCAGTGTTACATGAACAGCCGATTATTACACTTTGGCTGGTCCGAACATTGAAAGCAATTGCTACCATCTACTTTTCGTGTCTTCCCTTTTCCTCATGGATTGTAAGCTTGCGAGCAGGATCCGCATTCCTCATGGTATCTGTTTTGATCTCTGTTTTATTGTTATGCTGTAATGTCTATTTTCTGTACAAGTCCCCTCTAAAATGTAAAGTGCTGCGGAATATGTCAGCACTATAGAAATAAAATTATTATTATATGTTTAATGCGACACTGCAACTTAAGTCGGCGGTGATTGCATTAAAATTCTGGCGCCTGTGGGTAGATGGTGCCATCATCTTGGGGGGTGTCATCGCCCTCCCGCAAGCACGATCGCTGTAATTGGCTGTTCAATTCTGTACAGCCAATCGCAGCATTTCTCAGTGTTTAAGCCAATCAGATTGCCTGAAACACTGAGGCCCATCCTGGGATCGGGCACCGATCCTAGGCTGGTGCCTGGCAACACCAGGCATGACCTGAAAGGACCCGATCGCAATGACCGCGCTGTGACCTGCCGCTGACCTGCCTAGGATTGGAGCTTTGAGCTCCGATCATAGGCATGGCCTGGAGCCACTGATCAACGATTACTTCAATCGTGCCAATCACAGAGCACACCCACGGTGTGACCACGCTGTGCCCTGCCTAGGATCGGAGCTGTTGGCTCTGATCTTAGGCCGGTGCTTGGCAACAGCGGTGTCACCAGGGCTAGCTTGGATTGGTGTGATTGATATCATCATCGATTACACCAATGACAGGTCAGAGCAGCAGTATGACCGCTTTGTGACCTGTCTGTCACCTGTCTGTGACCACACTGCAGGTCCTCACACTAGCTAACGATTCCTGCAGAGCAGTCACACAACAGTATCTCCTACTGTGCTGGGCCTTGTGGTACCACTGAAACCTGTGACACCACAATCCCCTTTTTCAAATAACAGAGAAGAAAAAATACAAGATAGAAGAGAGACAACTGTAAGTGTTTTGATCCCTGTCTGATCTCGCTTCATCCACCCCAATCCCCCCACCCCCCTTCCCTTTCCCCCTCCACCCCCCTTCCCTTTCCCCCTCTTTTTAGCCCCATCACCCCCCTTTGCGCCTCCCCGTACCACATCCAGCAGCCTCCAAACTTGGATAAGTGACTCAGTTCACTCATCAGAGCTCGTGTCTGCTGTTTTCCATTTTTCTTCCTCACCCCCCTTGCGCCACCCCTGTGTGCACATCCAGCAGCCGCAGAGCTTTGATAAGTGAGGCAGTTCACTTATTATTATTATTATTATTTATTATTATTATTTGTATAGCGTCATTAATTCCATGGTGCTGTACATGAGAAGGGGGGTTACATACAAAGTTATATATATAGTTAACAATAAACAAATTTCCACAACAAATTTACATTGACGGACTGGTACAGAGGGGAGAGGACCCTGTCCTTGCGGACTTACATTCTATGGGATAGTGGGGAAGAGACAGAAGGTCGGGGGTGCCGCAGCTCTGGTGGTGATGAGGCAGCAGCTCAGGCGGTGGTGAGGTGGCAGAATGGTCATTGTAGGCTGAAAGCTTTCCTGAAAAGATGGGTTTTCAGGTTCCGTTTGAAGGATCCGAGGGTGGTGGATAATCGGACGTGTTGAGGCATGGCATTCCAGAGGATAAGGGATATTCGGGAGAAATCTTTGAGGTGTTTGTGTGAGGAACGAATAAGTGTGGAGGAGAGTAGGAGGTCTTGGGAGGATCGACGAGTATGTGAGCTAAGATATTGGGAGATTAGTTCAGATATATTGGGAGGGGAAAGGTTGTAAATGGCTTTGTAGGTCAGTTTTAGTAGTTTGAACTGGATTCTTTGGGGAATTGGGAGCCAATGGAGGGATTTGCAGAGGGGAGAGACAGGGGAGTAGCGAGGAGAAGTGGATTAGTCGGGCAGCTGAATTGAGGACAGACTGGAGTGGTGCAATCGAGTTAGCAGGGAGGCCACAGAGGAGAGTGTTGCATTAGTCAAGGCGGGAGATGATGAGGGCATGTACAAGAGTTTTAGTAGATTGAGGACTGAGGAAGGGACAGATTCTGGAAATATTTTTGAGTTGGAGGCGACAGGAGGTGGCAAGAGATTGGACGTGCGGTTTGAAGGACAGGGCAGCGTCGAGAGTTACTCCGAGGCAGTGGATTTCAGGTGCGGGAGAGAGCGTGACGCCATTTACCATAATAGATAGATTGAGTAGGGAAGATACGTGAGATGGAGGAAAGATAATGAGTTCAGTTTTGTCTACGTTGAGTTTTAGGAAGCGAGAGGAAGCACACCCCATTATGGACCCCGTATGGATCTCGCCCCCTGAAAATTACGAGCCACTGATTGCTGATTTTTTGGCAGAACCGGGAATCAAGTTTGACACCACTGGCCTCACAGAACTAGACTTATTCCAAAGTCCTTTCCTCTGAGGATTTTGTTAACTTCATGGTGGGCCAAACTAATTTATATGCTTGTCAATATTTGGCACAAAACCCCGTTTCATCACTTTTTGATTGGTCTCCTGTAGATGCAGTTGAAATGATGCAGTTTTGGGGCCTGGTCCTTCACATGGGGATCCTGAAGAAGCCAGAACTTTGGCATTATTGGAGTGTTGATGTTTTATATAACACTCCAGTGTTCCGAATGGTCATGGCCATCCAAAAATTTCTGAATTATACCGATAATGCACAGTGTCCCCCACGAGATGACTCCAACTTTGACTGTCTGTTCAAAGTTTGGCCAGTCATCTAACACTTCAACAAAAAGCTTGCTGAAGTCTACGTGCTCCAAAGGGACATCTGCGTGGATGAGTCCCTAATTTATTTTAAGGGAAGGCTCATATTTTGTCAGTACCTGCCCAACAAGAGGGCCAGGTACGGAATTATACTCTACAAACTGTGTGAGAGTACCTCAGGGTACACCCACAGGTTTAGAGTTTACGAAGGGAAGGACACTAGGATTGAACCCCCTGAATGCCCCCCTGTCCTGGGAATGAGTGAGAAAATTGTGAAGGATTTGGCGCACCCACTGCTGGATAAAGGCGATCACCTCTACACCGATAACTTTTATACCATCATCCCACTTTTCAAATCCCTCTCTGTGTGAGATACTGCAGCCCGCGGTACTGTCCGCAAAAGTCAGAGAGGCATCCCAAAAGCGCTACTTGGACAGATGCTCAGGAGGGGTGACAGAAGAGCCCAATGTAGCGACCACCCACTATATATATATACTATGTGTGTGTGTATATAATATATATATATATATATATATATATATATATATATATATATATATATATATATATATATTAGAGAGAGATAGATATACAGTTGTGGCCAAAAGTATTGACACCCCTGCAATTCTGTCAGATAATACTCAGTTTCTTTCTGAAAATGATTGCAAACACAGGTTCTTTGGTATTATTACCTTCATTTAATTTATCTTAAATGAAAAAACACAAAAGAGAATGAAGCAAAAAGCAAAACATTGATCATTTCACACAAAACTCCAAAAATGGGCCAGACAGAAGTATTGGCACCCTCAGCTTAATACTTGGTTGCACAACCTTTAGCCAAAATAACTGCGACCAACCGCTTCCGGTTTCTTACAATGCTCTGCTGGAATTTTAGACCATTCTTCCTTGGCAAACTGCTCCAGGTCCCTGATATTTGAAGGGTACCTTCTCCAAACTGCCATTGTTAGATCTCTCCACAGGTGTTCTATGGGATTCAGGTCTGGACTCATTGCTGGCCACGGCATCCTTTCGTCAGACAGACACGCTGTTCATGCTCCCTGAGGGTCGCAGGAGGGGACTTGCTGCCTCAAGAGCGACCATAGCCAGGTGGATTCGGCTGACGTTTCAGGAATCCTACCACATCGGAGGCGCAGCTGTGCCAGCAAAGATCAGAGCGCACTTAACTCGACCAGTGGAAGGGTCTTGGGCTCTTCGGCACCAGGCATCGGCAGAGCAGGTATGCAAGGCAGCAACCTGATCCAGCCGGCACCCATTCTCCAAACATTACAAATGTCCATATGTTGGCTTCAGCAGATGCAGCCTGGGTAAAAAGATTCTCCAAGCAGCAGTGGCGCACCTTTACACAGTAGATGCGTGTAGCTTGGATCGGTGAGTCGACTCTCCACCCAGGGACTGCTTTAGGACGTCCCACTGTCATATGTCCCCCAATGAGGCGAAGGAGAAACATTCTAGGGAAATACGGTGAGTTATTTTTGTGATAACTCACCGTAAAATCCTTTTCTCCAAGATGCTCATTGGAGGACACAGCACCCACCCTGTTAGACAATTGGCTCCTTTTTGTTTATTAATAGGTGGGTTTTCTAGACAGGTTGTTACCTGCATTGAGGCTGATTTTGTCTTGTAGATCTCCTACTGCTTTTGCACCGAACTGGTTCCACCTGCAATCGAGGCGAGGATGTATACTGCGGAGGAGGAGCTAACCTTTTTGTCATTCACTTAGTGTCAGCCTCCTGGCGGCAGTAGCATACACCCACTGTCCTGTGTCCCCCAATGAGCGTCTCGGAGAAGAGTATTTTACGGTGAGTTATCACGAAAATCCATGTTTTTGTGTCTCTGGATATAAAGATGGATTTTGGACTTGTGTGCCTTTAATGAAAATGGAATAAAAGTTATTTTTTATGGATATCACCCACGCTGGACTTCTGCTTCACCTATTTAAAAAGTGCTATACATGTACCAAAAATCGTTCATATACCATACATAGATAATTATTAATAAAATAAGTGCAGCTGTGTGCATATATATTTCTCTAATAAGCTCATCCAAATAGCGATATGATACAGCACATGGAGGACACCACGAACGCCGTGTTTGGTGTTCCATAATGTCAAGTGCGCATGTACAAGCGCCTCATTACACATACAAAAGGCTGATGGCCAATATTAAAGAGCGTGTGGCATATTTTTCTTCTGCATGCGCACTTCTTCACTCTGGATAGCCCGACGCCATCTTGGATTTGGCACAGAACCTTATGCATTACATTCTCCTTCCGTTCATGCACATTTTCGACATATCGGCGCCATTTTAGATGGGACCATGCAGATACCCCGTTCATTATAGGGAAATTCTAACGGTTCATTTCTCATCTCCTTCAAAAAGCTTCATTATCATACAACATGCGACATATAACCAATGGAAAACTTTACTGTTTCAGATCATCTATAATACATTGTTCCTATAGCACATTCCTTTTGTTTCCTTTTTACGATGTAACACTAATGGGGATACAAAATACTGCCTTAATACCTTTTATTACTATTTTCTTCCCCTGGCGTAAAGGACAGTCCCTTATTCAGGTAACCTCCAATCACGAATGGCACCCACGGGAGGTGCTCCAACCTTTAGCAGACCAGAACCCCTCAACCATGGTGTCCATATAGGAGAGTATATCCTTCTTAGCTTAGTACTCCCCTACAACTATAATTTCTTTATCAATAAAGAATTTTTTCACAAAAACAATTGGCGACAGTCCTTTAAAGTGCAATGGAAAAAATAAAATTTTACGGAAAAATTTACAAAGCAGCAAATATCAAATTGTCCTCCATAATTTTATTAAAAAGTGGAATGTATTTTAAATTCTGAATTTAATCCTACTGGTCTCAAAGTATTTAATTCATAAATCCATTTGAGTTCTTTTTCTTTTAAGAGTCCTACCCTGTCTCCCCCTCTTCTTTGTATAGGTATTGTGTCTTTTTTTTTTTTTTTTTTTTTTAAACCGTAGTTCCTTTTCTGTATGATTATACTCCACAAAGTGTTACGGGACCGGGAGGTCCAATCTCTTCTTCCTTATGGTATACCAGTGATGATTAATGCGAGTTTTAAAATAACATGTTGTCTCACCAATATACCATAAGTTACAGGGACATTTCAGAAGATAGATTACATAATTAGTATTACATGTTAATAAATGCCTTATCCAATATCTTGTGCGGGGATGATCAAAAGTCTCCCCCTTGATCATCAAAAGGCAATTACTACATGTTAAATACTGAAAACATCCTTTTCTCTCTTTCCCGGTTAATGACACTTGACAAGATTTCTTAAAGGAACCTATATCCGACTTAATCAGATAGTCCCTAATATTTTTGTTTCTTTTATATGAAAGGAGAGGTGGGTTCTTAAATATTTCCATATTGGGGATACATTTTGCCAACATACCCCAATGTTTATTCACAATGTTTGCTACCTCCCTGCTTTCCTCTGCATACGTTGTTACAAATGGAATGCGTGCTAGTTTTTTCCTTTGTTTTAACCTGTAATAGTGAGACTCTATCCTGTTTCAAAACCCTATTTTTTGCCTGGTCCAATAATCTCATCTCGAATCCTCTTTGTTTAAACTTTTCAACTTGACTGTCCAAAACCACATTCACTTTTTCCGACTCTTTAACTATCCGGCGTACCCTTAAGAGTTGACTCAAAGGGATCGATTTAACCATACTGCGTGGATGTTGACTTTATATATTAATATATTATTCCTGTCTGTCTAACAAACAGGGTAGTATCTAATTTACCGTTCTCCTGTTTGTAAGAAAAAGTTCTACTGAGAGCTGGAAGAGTCGGGAAGAAGTTCCACAGACGATCTCTTATCAAGCTGAGGTTGAAGTTTATTCGGAGATACACGGCAAAACAGATACAGAATAACAGAGGAGTTGGAATATGCGGGCAAAAACAGGAATTCAGACAGGCAGAGATTTGCTAGGAGGTCTAGCGGTGATAAGGCTCTGTGCCCTGGCCATGGTGAGGCACAGTGGCATGATGGCGATGGAATGGCCACAAGCAACAGTAACAGGAGCTTCTTATACATTATCAGAACAAAGAAAGCTGCATTTTGCCGCAGAAAGGCGTTAACATTATAATTCTAAGGCGTTTTCATGGTAATCTACAGAAACGTGGTTTAGAACACAGAATATAATGACATAATATGAAGATATTAATTAACTTTTCTCCAAGCAACACTAAAACCCATAAGTCATTGGTATCTATGGCTACTGTCTTAAAATCTTATCATTGTCTCCAGTCTAGGTCCCTAAATTCTTACATCCTGACATTTTAACTACTCTACTCTTCGCTACCACACTATCACGTATAAGCATACTGACCATATATTTGGTGACCTGTGACCCTATTGAGCGATCCAATCTTCCTCTACGCACATCGGCTGAGGTTGCTAGGAGACATGATCTCATTTTGCCATCCTCCATCTATTAGTTCTTTTGTAGAAGTAGATTCCTTTACAACTTGTGTAATTCTGAAAAAATGGCTGCTAGAGACAACATGGCCGCTCAGTATATTATGGCTGACACTCTTACACTGTTCAACTAAAACTTCCAAAAATTGTACCCTTTCATGAGATGATGCCAATGTAAATTTGATTGTTCGATAAATTGTATTTATGAGGAAAAGAAGAAAAACCCCCAAGATCTGAGAACTAGCCTGCTGTATATTCAGATCTAGCTTGGGGGAGCATTTATATACATTTAATTGAAGTACATTTGATCAAAGTATGAGGCAGTTATAACATGGCAGTTAGACAGGGCAGGAGACAGGTAAGACATTTACATACATCTATCCCCTGTACATTTGGATTACAACAATTATATACCATATGCATTTGTATAATTAATATCCTGTCCGCTGCATTCACACACATCCACTGCCCTGGCATTAACTCTCTACACTCCATCTATATTGGCCCCTCACTCCTTTCCTCTCCTATGTATAGCACTCACGCTCTTTTCACATTGTTAAATTGCACAGATCCAGTCAGTCCCACCATCCAACATAAGAGACACTGCCACAAATCACTTAACCATCTGCTCACTCTTTCTATCCTCCTTCTCCTAGATGCAGGAGACATTGCTCCCAACCCTGGTCCCCCATGTGATAGAAAGTCAAACCCCAACTGCTACACTCAGAAACCCCTCTAATCTTATTAATATTCCCTGCATGACTTCTGTCTCTCTTAATTGTGCCCTTTGGAATTCTCGCTCAGTGTGTAATAAATTCTCCTTCATCCATGGCTTCTTACTTTCAAATTCTTTTAACCTCCTGGCTCTTACTTTAACCTGGATCCAGCAGTCAGACACTAACGCTGCTGCTCTTTCATATGGGGGATTACACTTTTCTCATACCCCAAGATCAGACAAAAGAGCAGGTAACATAGTTATTAAGGTTGAAGGAAGACTTTAAGTCCATCTAGTTCAACCCATATCCTATCCTAACTTGCCCTAACATGTTGATCCAGAGGAAGGCAAAAAAAACCCATGTGGCAAACAGTGAGCTTCACATTGGGGGCAAAAATTCCTTCCCGGCTCCACATACGGGAATCTGACTAGCTCCCTGGATCAACGCAATATTAAGAAACTAGTGTATATACCCTGTAATATTATACTTTTCAAGAAAGGCATCCAGACCCTTTTTAAATTTTATTAGGGAATCACTCATTTCAACCCCATATGGCAGAGAGTTCCATAGTCTCGCTGCTGCAGGCATCATAGACTCGGCTAACCTGACCGCAACACGACAGGACAACGTATTGGTGGTAAAGTGACGTTAACACTACCCAGAAACAGCAGGCGTGCTGGAACCAGGCTGGGCTCCCTCCTGCCCAGCCTGGTACCAGCACGCCTGCTGTTTCCGGGTAGTGTCAACGTCACTTTGCCACCAATACGTTGTCCTGTCGTGTTGCGTTCGGGTTAGCAGAGTCTATGGTGCCTGCAGTTTCGGTGATTCCTATGTGGGCTGCGGGTTCTGGTACTAAAGGCTGGTTAAGTAGTGCCAATAGGACAAGCACCCCCTGTTGGACTGTGGGATTCGGTAACTGCGTTCTGCTCGCGGCCATGCAACTTTTTTGATTATGGGTACCTTCTGCTACCCATCCGGGTTCCAGCACCGTCAGCTGGTTCTCGGCAGTGTCTTTGGCACGGGTACTCCCTCCTGCCCAGCCTGGTTCCAGCACGCCTGCTGTTTCTGGGTAGTGTTACGTCACTTTGCCACCAATACGTTGTCCTGTCGTGTTGCGATCGGGTTAGCCGAGTCTATGATGCCTTACAGTAAAGAATCAGCGTCTGTGATTATGCTGAAACCTTCTTTCCTCCAGATGTAGAGGATGCCCCCTTGTCCCCGTCACAGGTCTAAGAGTAAATAGATAATTAGAAAGGTCTTTGTATTGTCCCCGCATATATTTATACATTGTAATAAGATCACCCCTAAGCCTTCGATTTTCCAAACTAAAGAACCCCAAGTGTAATAACCTGTCTTGGTATTGCAGACCCCTCAGTTCCCTAATAACCTTGGTCGCTCTTCTCTGCACCCGCTCCAGTTCAGCTATGTCTTTCTTATACACCGGAGACCAGAACTGTACGCAGTATTCTAAGTGTGGTCGCACTAGTGAATTATATAGAGGTAAAATTATGTTCTCCTCATGAGCATCTATGCCTCTTTTAATGCATCCCATTATTTTATTTGCCTTTGCAGCAGCTGCCTGAGACTGGCCACTAAATGTGAGTTTGTTGTCCACACATACACCCAGGTCTTTTTCAGTGACAGTTTTGCCCAGTGTTTTACCATTAAGCACATAATTATACATCTTGTTTGTTCTATGCAAGTGCATGACGTTACATTTATCCCCATTAAAGCTCATTTGCCATTAATCAGCCCAAGCTTCTAGTTTGCATAAATCCTTCTGTAATATAAAATTGTCCTCCTCTGTATTGATTACCCTGCAAAGTTTAGTGTCATCTGCAAATATTTAAATTCTACTCTCTATGCCCCCTACAAGGTTATTAATAAATATGTTAAAAAGAAGCGGGCCCAATACTGACCCCTGTGGTACCCCACTGCTAACCGTGACCCAGTCTGAGTGTGCTCCATTACTAACCACCCTTTGTTTCCTATCCCTGAGCCAACTCTTAACCCACTTACACATATTTTCCCCTATCCCCATTGTTCTCATTTTATATATCAACCTTTTGTGTGGCACCATATCAAAAGCTTTTGAAAAGTCCATGTACACCACGTCCACTGCATTCCCTTGGTCCAGTCCGGAACTTACCTCTTCATAAAAGCTTATCAGATTAGTCTGACAGGAATGGTCCCTTGTAAACCCATGTTGATATTGGGTCATGAGGTTATTCTTCAGATACTCCAGTACAGTATCTCTTAGAAAACCCTCCAGGATTTTACCCACAGTTGAGGTTAAAATTACTGGCCTATAATTTCCAAGTTCAGTTTTTATCCCCTTTTTGAATATTGGCACCACATTTGCCATACGACAGTCCTGTGGTACAGACCCTGTTATTATGGAATCTTTAAAGATTAAAAATAATGGTCTATCTATGACTGTACTTAATTCCTGCAGTACTCGGGGGTATATCCCATCCGGGCCCGGGGATTTGTCAATTTTAGTGATTTTTAGACGCCGCCGTACTTCCTGCTGGGTTAAGCAGGTGACATTTAACGGAGAATTTTTATCACTGATCATGTTATCCGTCATGGCATTTTCTTGTGTAAATACTGTTGAAAAAAAGTCATTTAGCATATTGTCTTTTTCCTCATCCTCATCCACCATTTCACCCAGACTATTTTTAAGGGGGCCAACACTATCATTTTTTAGTTTGAGGTGGAGGCATTGGTCTGCTCCTATCACCAAAATGTACCTTTCATGTTATCCCTCAAGTCCCCTCACTTGTCTTCCTTTCTTTTGAGGTCCATGCTGTGAGACTCTACACCCCTTTCTCCATGCGAGTGGCGGTGGTGTATCGTCTTCCCGGCCCCTCCCATCATTTTCTGGATCATTTTGCCACTTGGCTTCCCCATTTTCTCTCCTGTGACACCCCTACCCTCATCATGGGTGATTTCAACATCCCCATTGCTCTTCCCCTCTCCCCATTTGCTACCCACCTTTTATCTCTAACCTCCTCATTTGGCCTATCACAGCTTACTAATTCTCCAATGCATGAAGACGGAAACTTCCTCGACTAGATCTTCTCCCGGCGTTGTGAATTGGATGATTTCGCAAACTGCCCTCTCCCACTCTTTGACCACAACCTTCTTTCATTCTCTATCAAGAACTACCAGGCCTCTCAGGTCACCTCCACTGTCCATACTTACAGAAACATACAGGCCATTAACACCCAGAAACTTATGAAGAACTTGCAGTCTTCATTGGCCCCTATCTCCTCCCTCTCATGTCCTGATTCTGCACTGAAGCATTACAATGAAACACTTCAATGTGCCCTGGATGAATTTGCACCTCCTATGCATAGAACAACACGACACAGCGACAACCCTGGCACACCGTGCAAACACGTTTACTGTCGCCGTGCTCCAGGTGTGCCGAACGTCTGTTTAGAAAATCCAAACTACACAAAGATTTCATCCATTATAAGTTTATGATTAGAACATACAACACTGCCCTTCATCTCTCCAAACAAACCTATTTCAACACCCTCATCACCTCACTGTCTAATAACCCTAAAACGTCTCTTTGACACTTTTCATTCCCTGCTCAACCCAAGACTGCTCAACCACGGAGCTTCGAGCTGATGATCTGGCCAATTACTTGAAAGAAAAAATTGACCATATCCGACAGGAAATTATCTCCCTATCACCTCATGCCATGCACTGTCCTCCCTCCCCCACTGCATCTAGCTCACTCTCTGATTTTGAACCAGTCACAGAAAAAGAAGTAAGCAGGCTCCTTGCATCTTCTCGCCCAACCACTTTCACCAGTGACCCATTTCCGTCACATCTCCTCTAGTCCCTTTCCCCTGCTGTCACCACTCGCCTAACTAAAATATTTAACCTCTCTCTCTCTTCTGGTATCTTTCCCTCCTCATTTAGGCATGCCATCATACATCCACTACTTAAAAAAACATCCCTCAACCAAAACTGTGCCGCTAAATATAGACCTGTCTCTAATCTTCCCTTCATCTCTAAACTCCTGGAATGCCTGGTCCACTCCCGTCTGATCCGCTATCTCTCTGATATCTCTCTTCTTGACCCTCTCCAATCTGGTTTCTGCTCTTTACACTCTATTGAAACTGCCCTCACTAAAGTCTCTAATGATCTTTTAACAGCTAAATCTAATGGTCACTATTCCATGCTAATTCTCTTGGATCTCTCTGCAGCATTCGACACGGTGGATCATCAGCTCCTCCTCACTATGCTTCACTCCATTGGCATCAAGGACACTGTTCTTTCCTGGTCTTCCTCCTATCTCTCTGACCGCTCCTTTACTGTATCTTTTGCTGGCTCTTCCTCCTCTCATCTTCCACTTATTGTTGGGGTTCCTCAAGGATCGGTTCTAGGTCCCATCCTCTTCTCTTTGTACACTGCCCCTATTGGTCAAACAATCAGTAGATTTGGTTTCCAGTACCATCTCTATGCTGATGACACCCAATTATATGCTTCCTATCCTGACATCACACCTGCCTTTTTAGAAATCAACAGCGATTGTCTAAATGCTGTGTCTAACGTCATGTCCTCACTATATCTTAAACTGAACCTGTCAAAGACTGAACTCCTTGTGTTTCCTCCCTCTACTAATGTACCTATACCCGACACTGCCATTTCTGTGTGTGGTTCTACTATTACTCCCCAGCATCATGCCTGCTGTCTTGGGGTCATATTTGACTTCGAGCTTTCCTTTGCCCCTCACATCCGATCACTGGCTCGCTCTTCTTATCTGCATCTCATAAAACATTTCTAGAATTCGACCTTTTCTTACCTTTGACGCAGCAAAAACTCATACTGTTTCTCTTATTCTCTTCTCGACTATTGTAACGCTATTCTTCTTCTAATCAGTCTCTCTCTTACCAAACTTTCCCCCTCCAATCTGTCTTAAATGCGCAGCCAGGATCATATTCCTCGCCAGTAGTTACACCGATGCCTCTACCTTGTGCCAGTCCTTACATTGGCTACCCATCCACTCCAGAATCTAGAATTACCCTCACCCACAAAGCAGTCCATGGCTCAGCACCACCCTACATCTTCTCCCTCACTTCAGTCTACAACCCTACCCGTGCCCTCCGTTCTGCTGATGACCTGAGGTTAGCATCCTCAATAATCAGAACCTCCCACTCCCGTCTCCAAGACTTTACACGTGCTTCGCCAATTCTTTGGAATGCAATTCCCAGGTCAATACGATTAGTCCCCAATCCCTACAATCTTAAGCGTGCCCTGAAAACGCATTTATTTAGATTGGCCTACCGCCTCAACACATTAACCTAACTATCCCTGTGTGGCACAGTCAAAAGTTTTACCATAACCAGGTTCCCCGTATCATGTTCCCACATGCTTTATGCATCTATAGGCCCTCTGTGTCTGTCCTGTTACACACTTAACATTATGGCTGATCCAAACAATCAGGGCAATTTTTACCACCCACCTTTCGTGTCTTTCGTGTCATAGATTGTAAGCTTGCGAGCAGGGCCCTCATTCTCTCTTGGTTTCTGTTATGATCTATGTGATTATTTTTATGCTGTAATGTCTATCGTCTGTACAAGTCCTCTTTGAAATGTAAAGTCCTGCGGAATATGTCAGCTCTATAGAAATAAAATGTATTATTATTATTAATCATGGAATTGATTTAACTCATCCTGAGTTCCTGACCAAAGGAGGAAAACATCTATGTATCTCCACCACGCCAATACAAATTGGAAGTGATGGGACACATAGATACGGTCCTCCTCCAAGCTACCCATAACTATATTAGCATATGAAGGGGCCATTTTGGCCCCCATAGCTGTACCACGTAGTTGCTGATAGTAATTATCCCCAAATAAAAAAATTTCCTCAAAATAATGTCTAACAGTTTCAAAACAAAATCTCTCCCTTCCCTTGACAAATACCCAGATCTCAATTTTTTTCCACTGCTTGTTTTCCACATGTATGATCTATTGATGTATATAAGGAAGTTACATCAAAAGATGCATATAACACTTCTCCCTCCAAACTTGCTGTTTCCAACTTATTTAAAAAGTCAATGGTATCTTGAATATATGATTTCATATTTTTAGCAAGTGCATTTAAAATCTTATTATTATTATTATTATTATTATTATTATTATTATTATTATCTAGTTTATTTTATTTTTTTTTTTGGAAGTGCATTGAGCAGCAGGGTGGTTTGCTGTTGAAGGGAAAAAAAACCCCATACTTTAAATCTTCTGGCTGAGTGAGTGTGAACGAGCTGAGTGTGATCTGAGCGTAAGTGCGAACTGTTGTAAGTGTGTGACTTGTGATTCAGTGTAGCGGTATTTGGAAAGCCTTTAACAAATACCTGTGTGAATTGGTGTGAGTTGAATTGTGGGTTGCTGAGTGCTTTTCCACCTGTTCAATTTTTTGGGGGCTTGCTTAACCTATTTTTTCTCTCTACAGGGTTAATCTCTTATTTTACTATCTGTGTTTTTAAGGGTTAACTATATTGCATTTAAATCTTGAGGTGTAACTACAGTTGTGGCCAAAAGTATTGACACCCCTGCAATTCTGTCAGATAATACTCAGTTTCTTCATGAAATTGATTGGAAACACAAATTCTTTGGTATTATCTTCATTTAATTTGTCTTAAATGAAAAAAACACAAAAGAGAATGAAGCAAAAAGCAAAACATTGATCATTTCACACAAAACTCCAAAAATGGGCCAGACAAAAGTATTGGCACCCTCAGCCTAATACTTGGCTGCACAACCTTTCGCCAAAATAACTGCGACCAACCGCTTCCGGTAACCATCAGGGAGTTTCTTACAATGCTTTGCTGGAATTTTATACCATTCTTCTTTGGCAAACTGCTCCAGGTCCCTGATATTTGAAGGGTGCCTTCTCCAAACTGCTATTTTTAGATCTCTCCACAGGTGTTCTATGGGATTCAGGTCTGGACTCATTGTTGGCCACCTTGGAAGTCTCCAGTGCTTTTTCTCAAACCATTTTCTAGTGCTTTTGAAGTGTGTTTTGGGTCATTGTCCTGCTGGAAGACCCATGACCTCTGAGGGAGACCCAGCTTTCTCATACTGGGCCCTACATTACGCTGCAAAATTTGTTGGTAGTCTTCAGACTTCATAATGCCATGCACACGGTCAAGCAGTCCAGTGCCAGAGGCAGCAAAGCAACCCCAAAACATCAGGGAACCTCCACCATGTTTGACTGTAGGGACCGTGTTCTTTTCTTTAAATGCCACTTTTTTTCTCCTGTAAACTCTATGTTGATGCCTTTGTCCAAAAAGCTCTACTTTTGTCTCATCTGACCAGAGAACATTCTTCCAAAACGTTTTAGGCTTTTTCAGGTAAGTTTTGGCAAACTCCAGCCTGGCTTTTTTATGTCTCGGGGTAAGACGTGGGGTCTTCCTGGGTCTCCTACCATACAGTCCCTTTTCATTCAGACGCCGACAGATAGTACGGGTTGACACTGTTGTACCCTCGGACTGCAGGGCAGCTTGAACTTGTTTGGATGTTAGTCGAGGTTCTTTATCCAACATCCGCACAATCTTGCGTTGAAATCTCTTGTCAATTTTTCTATTCTGTCCACATCTAGGGAGGTTAGCCACAGTGCTATGGGCTTTAAACTTCTTGATGACACTGCACACGGTAGACACAGGAACATTCAGGTCTTTGGAGATGGACTTGTAGCCTTGAGGTTGCTCATGCTTCCTCATAATTTGGTTTCTCAAGTCCTCAGGCAGTTCTTTGGTCTTCTTTCTTTTCTCCATGCTCAATGTGGTACACACAAGGACACAGGACAGAGGTTGAGTCAACTTTAATCCATGTCAACTGGCTGCAAGTGTGATTTAGTTATTGCCAATACCTGTTAGGTGCCACAGGTAAGTTACAGGTGCATACTGCTGTGCGAGATGTGAGCACGTTGTGCATTTGTTAGCCCAGATACTGGATCTAAATGCGCAGCTGGCAACACTGAGATCCATAGACAATATGGAAAGGAGTCTTCTGCTCACTGAGCAGACGCTCAATGGGATAGATGAGGGGAGGGATGCTAGGTTGGAGCCTCAGGACAGTGAAGTAGCCAGCTGGGTGACAGTTAGAAGGCGGGGTAGAGGGAAGAGCACCAGGAAGGCTAGTCCTCATCTCGCACACCCCAATAAGTTTGCTAAGTTGGCAGATGAGGGGAGTGTCAGCGCAGGGGTAGCACTGCTGCAGCAAGGCATGTCCTCTGAAAGCCGCCAGAAGAGTGTCTGCTCCAGTAAGGGGGGAAATAGGAGGGCAGGCCAGACAGGTGCTGGTAGTGGGGGACTCAATTAGGGGAACAGATAGGGAAATCTGTCACAAAGACAGGGATCGTCGATCGGTGTGCTGCCTACCTGGCGCTCGAGTCCGACACATCGCTGATCGGGTTGACAGATTACTGGGAGGGGCTGGTGAGGATCCAGCGGTCATGGTGCACATTGGCACAAATGACAAAGTTAGAGGTAGGTGGAAGGTCCTTAAAGATGATTTCAGGGAATTAGGCTGCAAGCTTAAAGCAAGGACCTCCAAGGTGGTATTTTCGGAAATACTTCCTGTGCCACGCCAGAGAGGCAATGGGAGATTAGGGAGGTTAATAAGTGGCTCAGGAATTGGTGTAGGAAGGAGGGGTTTGGGTTCCTGGAGAACTGGGCCAACTTCTCAGTTGGCTGCAGCTTCTACAATAGGGACGGGCTGCACCTCAATGGGGAGGGTGCAGCTGTGCTGGGGGAGAAAATGGCTAGAAGGTTGGAGGAGTGTTTAAACTAGGGACGGGGGGAGGGTATTCCTTTTATAGGAGGGGAAAACAGTGCAGATAGAGACCTGGGCACAAATAATGAAATTGGGGGTGGGGTTAGAACAGTTAATAATTTAAGAAAGAATAGAGGTACAGAGATACATAAAGTGCATGTACACAAATGCCAGAAGCCTCACTAACAAAATGGAGGAATTAGAATTAATTTTGTTGGAACATAATTATGATATGGTGGGGATATCTGAGCCATGACTGGGCGGTTAATTTACAGGGCTATAGTCTGTTCAGAAGTGACCGTACAAATAAGCGAGGGGGAGGCGTGTGTTTATATGTAAAATCATCCTTAAAACCCATCCTGCGTGATAATATATATGAATCTAATGAAAATGTAGAGTCCCTGTGGGTGGAGATAAGGGGAGGGAGAAAAATAATAAATTACTGATAGGGGTTTGTTATAAGTCTCCAAAAATAATGGAAGCAACAGAGAATATCCTCATAAAGCAAATAGATGAAGCTGCGACTCAAGGATAATTCATTATTATGGGGGACTTCAACTACCCTGAAAGACATTGGGGAACCGAAACCTGCAGTTCCAGCAAAGTTAATGGGTTTTTGACAACTAGGAGAGACAATTATCTTTCACAACTGGTTCAGGACCCAACAAGAGGGGTGGCACTGCTAGACCTAATATTAACCAACAGGCCAGACCGCATATCAAATGTAAGGGTTGAGGGTCACTTGGGTAATAGTGATCACAAATTAATAAGTTTTCATGTATCCTTTAATAAGATGTGTAGTAGAGGGGTTACAAGGACACTGAACTTTAGGAAAGCAAATTTCCAACAGATGAGAGATGATCTTGGTGCAATTAACTGGGACGATATCCTGAGACATAAAAATACACAAAGAAAATGGGAGACGTTTATTAGCATCCTGAACAGGACAGGTGCACAATATATACCATATGGGAATAAACATGCTAGAAATAGGAGGAAACCATTATGGCTAAATAGAGCTGTAAGGAGCACAATAAGGGACAAAAAGAAAGCATTTAGAGAATTAAAGCAAGTAGGTAGTGATGAGGCAATAAATAAATACAGAAAATAAAATAAATTCTGTAAAAAAACAAACCAAGACAGCAAAGATTGAGACAGAGAGGCTCATTGCCAGAGAAAGTAAAAATAATCCCAAAATATTCTTTAATTATATAAATAGTAAGAAACTAAAAAATGATAGTGTTGGTCCCCTTAAAAATAGTCTGGGTGAAATGGTAGATGAGGAAAAAGCCAATATGCTAAATGACTTTTTTTCAACAGTATTTACGCACAAAAATCCCATGACGGATAACATGCACAGTGATAAAAATTCTCCATTAAATGTCACCTGCTTAACCCAACAGGAAGTACGACGGCATCTACAAATCACTAAAATTGACAAATCCCCGGGCCCGGATGGGATACACCCCCGAGTACTGCAAGAATTAAGTTCAGTCATAGACCATTATTTTTAATCTTTAAAGATTCCATAATAACAGGGTCTGTACCACAGGACTGGCATATAGCAAATGTGGTACCAATATTCAAAAAGGGGACAAAAACTGACCGGTAAGTTTAACCTCAACTGTGGGTAAAATCCTGGAGGGTTTTCTAAGAGATACTGTACTGGAGTATCTGAAGAAGAATAACCTCATGACCCAATATCAACATGGGTTTACGAGGGACTGTTCCTGTCAGACTAATCTGATAAGCTTTTATGAAGAGGTAAGTACCGGACTGGACCAAGGGAATGCAGTGGATGTGGTGTTCATGGACTTTTCAAAAGCTTTTGATACGGTGCCATACAAAAGGTCGATACTTAAAATGAGAACAATGGGGATAGGGGAAAATGTGTACGTGGGTTAAGAGCTGGCTCAGGGATAGGAAACAATGGGTGGTTATTAATGGAGCACACTCGGACTGGGTCACGGTTAGCAGTGGGGTACCACAGGGGTCATTTTTTTGCCCGCTTCTTTTAACATTTATTAATGACCTTGTAATGGGCATAGAGAGTGGAATTTCAATATTTGCAAATGACACTAAACTCTGCAGGGTAATCAATACTGAGGAGGACAATTTTATATTACAGGAGGATTTATGTAAACTAGAAGCTTGGGCTGATAAATGGCAAATGAGCTTTAATGAGGATAAATGTAAGGACATGCACTTGGGTAGAACAAACAAGATGTATAATTATGTGCTTGTAAAATACTGGGCAAAACTGTCACTGAAAAAGACCTGGGTGTATGGGTGGACGACAAACTCACATTTAGTGGCCAGTGTCGGACAGCTGCTGCAGAGGCAAATAAAATAATGGGATGTATTAAAGGAGGCATAGATGCTCATGAGGAGAATATAATTTTACCTCTATATAAGTCACTAGTGCGACCACACTTAGAATACAGTGCACAGTTCTGGTCTCCGGTGTATAAGAAAGACATAGCTGAACTAGAGCAGGTGCAGAGAAAAGCGACCAAGGTTATTAGGGAACTGGGGTATCTGCAATACCAAGATAGGTTATTACACTTGGGGTATTTAGTTTGGAAAATCGAAGCCTTCGGGGTGATCTTATTACAATGTATAAATATATGCGGGGACAGTACAAAGACCTTTCTAATGATCTTTTTACTCTTAGACCTGTGACGGGGACAAGGGGGCATCCTCTGCATCTGTAGGAATGAAGGTTTAAGCATAATCACAGACGCGGATTCTTTACTGTAAGAGCAGTGAGACTATGGAACTCCCTGCCATATGATGTTGTAATGAGTTATTCCCTACTAAAATTTAAGAGGGAACTGGATGCCTTTCTTAAAAGTATAATATTACAGGATATATACACTAGTTTCCTTAATATTGCGTTGATCCAGGGAGCTAGTCTGATTGCCGTATGTGGAGTCGGGAAGGAATTTTTTTCCCCAATGTGAAGCTTACTGATTGCCACATGGGTTTTTTTTGCCTTCCTCTGGATCAACATGTTAGGATATGATATGGGTTGAACTAGATGGACATAAAGTCTTTATTCAACCTTAATAACTATGTTACTATTTGTAGAGCACCATTATTTCCATGGTGCTGTACATGAGAAGGGGTTACACACAGAATATAGATATCACTTACAGTAAGCAAACTAACCATCACTGACTGATATAGAGGGGAAAGAGAACCTCCTGCCCTTTGGGGCTTACATTCTACAGGATGGTGGGGAAGGAGACAGTAGGTTGGGGGGGTTGCAGCAGCTCCAGTAATGGTGAGGAGATAAGTAGTGGTGAGGAGGCAGCGGAGATCATTGCAGGTTGTAAGCTTTTCTGAAGAGATGGGTTTTCAGGTTCCATCTGAAGGATCCGAGTGTGGTTGATATTCGGACGTGTTGGGGCAAGGAATTCCAGAGGATGGGGGATATTTGGGAGAAGTCTTGGAGGCAGTTGGGTGAGGATCGAATAAGTGGAGGAGAGAAGGAGGTCTTGGGAGGATCAGAGATTACATGAGAGAAGGAATCGGGAGATTAGTTCAAAGACATATAGAGGAGACAGGTTATAGATGGCCTTGTAGGTCAGTATTAGTAATTTGAATTGGATACGTTGAGGGAGTGGGAGCCAGTGAAGAAATTTACAGAGGGGAGTAGCGAGGACAGAGATGAATTAGTCGAGCGGCAGAGTTAATGATGGACTGGAGAGGTGTGAGGGTGTTATCAGGGAGGCCACAGAAGAGGATTTTGCAATAATTGAGGTGGGAGATGGAGGGCATGCACAAGCATTTTAGTAGATTGAGGGTTGAGGAAAGGATGGATTCTGGATATATTTTTGAGCTGGAGGCAACAGGAGGTGGAGAAAGCTTGGATGTGTGGTTTGAAGGACAGGGCAGAGTCAAGGGTTACTCCGAGGCAGCGGACCTCTGGCACGGGGGAAAGTGTGATGTCGTCATTTGTTATAGATAGGTCGGTTAAGGAAGATCTGTGAGATGGCGGAAAGATGATGAGTTCAGATTTGTCTACATTGAGCTCGAGGAAGCGAGTGGAGAAGGAAGAGGATATGGCTGATAGACACTCTGGGTTTCTGGACAGCGGAGAGGTGATGTCTGGGCCAGAGAGGTAGATCTGAGTGTCATCAGCATAAAGGTGGTACTGAAATCCATGGGACTTTGAGTTGACCCGGGCCAAGGGTATAAATTGAGATGAGTAAGGGTCCCAGAACAGAGCCTTGGGGGACTCCAACAGAGAGAGGGTGGGATGAGGAGGTAGTGTGGGAGAGGGAGACGCTGCATGTGCGGTTGGAAAGTTATGAGGGGATCCAGGATAGGGAGAGGTCTTTGATGCCAAAGGAGGAGAGGATCTGTATTAGGCAGTGGTCAACTGTGTCTAAAGCAGAGGACAGGTCTAGAAGGAGGAGTATAGAGTATTGTCTGTTAGCTTTGGCTGTAAGTAGGTCGTTGGTAATTTTGGTCAGGGCTGTCTCAGTGGAATTATAGGGACGGAAACCAGATTGTAGATTGTCAAAGAGCAAGTTAGATGAGAGGTGGGAGGAAAGTGCAGCATGGACATGCTGTTCCAGAAGTTTGGAAGCGAATGGGAGCAGCGATATTGGGCGATAGCTGGTCATGGCTATTGGGTCGAGGGTTGGCTTTTTAAGGATAGGCATTAGAGTTGAGCGAAACGGGTCGGTCATATTCAAAAGTCGGCGACTTTCGCTGAAGGTCGGCCACGAGGTCGGCGACCAGAGCGCCAAAGTCGCGTTTCAAAATATGATTCCAGCGCCCTTTTTCAGCCAATGATGGAGGATGCACACTGTGGGCAACGAGATGACATAGGCATCAGTCACCACCATTTTTGAGAAGGGCATGCAAGTGATTGGCTGGCTTTGGCTGGCGTCACAGGGGCTATAAAAGGGCGTGCATGCCGGCTGCCATCTTACTTCTGCTGATCTTAGCATTAGGGAGAGGTTGCTGCTGCTGATTCAGAATAAGGGAGAGCGTTATGCAGGGAAGAAGAACCAAAAAACTGCTTCTGCTGTTAGCGATTTCCACTTACAACACAACACTTTGTGTAAAGTGACAGGGGAGGCTCTATTTTTGTGCATCAGCTCTCTTGGTTATTAGGCTGCATAATAAGGCTCCCTGATAGCTGCATTGCTGTTTGCACACAGCTGTGCAAACTGCTTTTTTAAAAGCAAAAATACTTTTCCTCTTTTCTGCACAGTTAGCAAGCGTTCATTTTTCCACCCTTTTGTGTGTGCAGCAGTCCTTCTTATTAGGCTGCCTGCGTCCATACTTGGACTGAGAGCATCATTGTCAACGTCCTCAAATCTCTAGTGAGATTCAAATTCTCACCAATGCTATAGACACCCTCCACCTTGTCATACACCATCCAATTTCAGCCTGTTACATTGAGGTGTAATCTCTCCTGGGCCTGAGACAATAGTTCTGCGTACTCAAATCTATAGTGAGATTCAAATTCTCACCAATCCTATACAGGAAAGATGTATATCTTTGTACCGTGTTAGCTAGTAGATAGAAAAATATTCAGGATTGAGAGTCCTCAGTAGTTGATACCTTTTAATGGCTAACTGAAAAGATGGTAACACATTGCAAGCTTTCGAGACTACTCAGGTCTCTTCATCAGGCTAGACTAATACAAAATCTGAAGTCACATATTTATGCACAATACAGCCTAGAAAAAATGCAATAGATAAGACAAGTGACGTGAAGCAGAACTATCAATATGGGAGAGGGAGAAACATAAATATAAACATTGGACCAGTTCATAGATAAGGAGTCTGGATGTTTTATGGTCCTCTGATTGGGGTCTTGTTCTATGTTGTGATGCCCCCACACTCCTATATAGACACCCTCCACCTTGTCATACACCATCCAATTTCAGCCTATTAGATTGAGGTGTAATCTCTCCTGGGCCTGAGACAATAGTTATGCGTCCTAAAATCTATAGTGAGATTCAAATTCTCATCATTTCTATAGACACCCTCCACCTTGTCATACACCATCCAATTTCAGCCTGTTACATTGAGGTGTAATCTCTACTCGGCCTGAGACAATAGTTCAGCGTCCTCAAATCTATAGTGAGATTCAAATTATCACCAATAGTAGATACACCTTCTACCTTGTTTTACAGTACCATATAGCTGGTGGTATTTTGTGTACATTTTCACAAAAATGAGGAAGTATGGTGGAAGACGCCATGGAAGTGGGCGCGGGTTGCCACCTGGTCCCGATGGTGGTGGTGTTGCATCTGTTGGTAGTGGCAAAAGCACAATAGCACCTAAGGCAGGAGGTGTTGAGCCTGCATCATCATCTGGCTCCACAAGGCCTCGAAGGCTCTCTTTTCTGGGAGTAGGTAAGCCACTTTTAAAGCCGGAGCTTCAGGAACAAGTTTTGGCTTACATTGCTGACACAGCCTCCAGCTCTCTCTCCTCCTCATCTAAAGTTTCAAAAAATAAAAGCACTGAGTCATCAGTGGAGGCTCCTGGTCAGGAACAACACCTTTCCTTGTGTCCTTCACCCCTACCAAAAGTGAAGGATGTGGCATGCCACACTCCCAATTACTCCATGGAGCTCTTTGTTTGGCGGTATGATAATAAATCATTATTTTTTGCTTTGTTTTTTATTTTTATTTTTTAAGGGGTTCGCTAAAAGGGTTAACTAATGGGACAGTTTTATAGGGCGGGTCATTACGGACGCGGCGATACCTAATATGTGTACTTTTATTGTTTGTTTGTTTTTTTTATTGTTTCCAAAAAATGGATTTATTGAGGGAATATTTTTTTTTTTTTTCTAATTTATTTGGCGATTTTTTTTAATTTATTTTTACATTTTTTTTTAATTTTTTTTTTACTTTATTACATAGTCCCAGGTGGGACATCACTGTCCTGTGACAGATCGCTGATCTGTCACATCACAGATCACTGTGACAGATCAGCAATCTGTCACAGGCATTGAAGAAGACTTCCTCTTGCCTGCGCTTTGCAGGCACTGAGGAAGCCAGCTTCCTCAGGTCCCCGAAGGCCCCCGTCGCCATCTTGGATTCGGGGGCCTGGAGGATAGGAGCCACCCGCAGCAGCGCTGCACATTGTGCTGCCGTGGGGGGCTCAGGGAAGCACGGAGGGAGCCCCCTCCCTGCCGATGCTTCCCTTTAACTCCCGGTACACCGCGATCATGTTTGATCGCGGTGTGCAAGGGGTTAACGTGTCGGGGGCGGTCCGTGACCGCCCCTGACACATAGTGCTGGGTGTCAGCTGTGATAATCAGCTGACACCCGGCCGCGATCAGCAGCGCTCACCACGTGGGCGCCGCTGATCGCGGTAGACGTACTATCCCGTCCACGGTCATACGGGCCCGGGTACCGTGGACGGGATAGTACGTCAGATGTCAGGAAGGGGTTAATGCATCCCATTATTTTATTTGCCTTTGCAGCAGCTGCCTGACACTGGCCACTAAATGTGAGTTTGTCGTCCACCCATACACCCAGGTCTTTTTCAGTGACAGTTTTGCCCACTGTTTTAAAATTAAGCACATAATTATACATCTTGTTCGTTCTACCTTACATTTATCCCCATTAAAGCTCATTTGCCATTTATCAGCCCAAGCTTCTAGTTTACATAAATCCTCCTGTAATTTAAAATTGTCCTCCTCTGTATTGATTACCCTGCAGAGTTTAGTGTCATCTGCAAATATTGAAATTCTAATCTCTATGCCCCCTACAAGGTCATTAATAAATATGCTAAAAAGAAGCGGGCCCAAAACTGACCCTGTGGTACCCCACTGCTAACCGTGACCCAGTCCGAGTGTGCTCTGTCATCCAGGACGGGGTTTCGCTTTGGCCCGTCCTGATCAGACTGGGGGTTAATTGTTCCGCCTCTCTCTGGCAGAGGGCGGCTATTTAATGCTCACTGGACCTAGGTCCAGTGTCGGTTATACTCCTGCCCTCGACAGAGTTAGTTGACCTTGTGCGTACGTGTGCCTTGTGCCTGATATCTTGCCTGCTTGTTTGGTTTTGATCCGGTTCTGTCCCTGTTACGAGTTCTGCCTGTCCCTCTTGTACTGCGCTACCTCTCGTGTATGAATCTCTGCTTGTGACCCGACTTCTCTCTGCTCGTCCCCTTGGTACCACGTCGCCCTCTTGTGTATGACCTTTGGCTTTGTCTGACTACCCGTCTGTTTGTCCCTCCTGTGCCTCGTTTGCCCATACTGTTGTGACCTCCGTTTTGCCTGAGTTGTTGTATGGGGTCCTGTCATATCTGAAAGCAGGACGCTAAGCCCCGCCCCCTTGCAGTCACCTGACCATGGATCCTGTGCCAGCTTGCTAATTTCAGTGTCCGCAGGTCCTGTGCCTCTTTACTTTCCGGCGCTGACTGGACCCTGACACTAATAGTTTGAAGCACGCATTGTCACCTCTGCTGCCCGCTCCACAGGTATCTTTTAGCACTGTTTCTGTACTCCGGACACGCACACTGGCTCTGTGAGCGAGTGTAGTGCGGTGTCTCTGACATGCTCCATTAATAACCACCCTTTGTTTCCTATCCCTGAGCCAGCTCTTAACCCACCTACACATATTTTCCCCTATCCCCATTGTTCACCTATTGTGTGGCACCGTATCAAAAGTTTTTGAAAAGTCCATGTACACCATGTCCACTGCATTCCCTTGGTCCAGTCCGGAACTTACCTCTTCATAAAAGCTTATCAGATTAGTCTGACAGGAACGGTCCCTTGTAAACCCATGTTGATATTGGGTCAAAAAGTTATTCTTCTTCAGATACTCCAGTATAGTATCTTTTAGAAAACGCTCCAGGATTTTACCCACAGTTGAGGTTAAACTTACTGGCCTATAATTTCCAAGTTCAGTTTTTGTCCCCTTTTTGAATATTTGCACCACATTTGCTATTCCCCAGTCCTGTGGTACAGACCCTGTTATTATGGAATCTTTAAAGATTAAAAATAATGGTCTATCTATGACTGCGCTGAATTCCTGCAGTACTCGGGGGTGTATCCCATCCGGACCCGGGGATTTGTCAATTTTAGTGATTTTTAGACTCTGCCGTACTTCCTGCTGGGTTAAGCAGGTGACATTTAATGGAGAATTTTTATCCCTGATCATGTTATCCGTCATGGCATTTTCTTGTGTAAATACTGTTGAAAAAAAGTCATCTATCATATTGGCTTTTTCCTCATCATCCACCATTTCACCCAGACTATTTTTAAGGGGACCAACACTATCATTTTTTAGTTTCTTCCTATTTATTTAGTTAAAGAATATTTTGGGATTATTTTTACTTTCTCTGGCAATGAGTCTCTGTCTCAATCTTTGCTTTCTTGATTTGCTTTTTACAGAATTTATTTAATTTTCTGTATTTATTTTAATGCCTCATCACTACCTACTTGCTTTAATTCTCTAAATGCTTTCTTTTTGTCCCTTATTGCTCCCTTACAGCTCTATTTAGCCATAGTGGTTTCCTCCTATTTCTAGCATGTTTATTCCCATACGGTATATATTGTGCACAGGTCCTATTCAGGATGCTAATAAACGTCTCCCATTTTCTTTGTGCATTTTTATGTCTCAGGATATCGTCCCAGTTAATTGCACCAAGATCATCTCTCATCCTTTGGAAATTTGCCTTCCTGAAGTTCAGTGTCCTTGTAACCCCTCTACTACACATCTTATTAAAGGATACATGAAAACTTATTAATTTGTGATCACTATTACCTAAGTGACCCTCAACCCTTACATTTGATATGCGGTCTGGCCTGTTAATATTAGGTCTAGCAGTGCCCCCCCTCTTGTTGGGTCCTGAACCAGTTGTGAATGGTAATTGTCTCTCATAGTTGTCAAAAACCTATTACCTTTACTGGAACTGCAGGTTTCGGTTCCCCAATGTATTTCAGGGTAGTTGAAGTCCCCCATAATAATGACTTCTCCTTGAGTTGCAGCTTCATCTATTTGCTTTACGAAGATATTCTCTGTTGCTTCCATTATTTTTCGAGACTTATAACAAACCCCTATCAGTAATTTATTATTTCTTCACCCTCCCCTTATCTCCACCCACAGGGACTCTACATTTTCATTAGATTCATATATATTATCACGAAGGATGGGTTTTAAGGATGATTTTACATATAAACACACACCTCCCCCTCGTTTATTTGTACGGTCATTTCTGAACAGACTATAGCCCTGTAAATTAACCGCCCAGTCATGGCTCTCGTCCAGCCATGTCTCAGATATCCCCACCATGTCATAATTATGTTCCAACAACATTAACTCCAATTCCTCCATTTTGTTGGCGAGGCTTCTGGCATTAGTATACATGCACTTTATGTATCTGTACCTCTATTCTTTCTTAAATTATTAACTGTTCTAACCCCACCCCCCCCGTGCCACCCCCTCCCCCAATTTCATTATTTGTGCCCAGGTCTCTATCTGCACTGTCTTCCCCTCCTATAAAAGGAATGCCCTCCCCACTCCCTAGTTTAAACACTCCTTCAACCTTCTAGCCATTTTCTCCCCCAGCACAGCTGCACCCTCCCCATTGAGGTGCATCCTGTCCCTAGCGTAGAACCTGTAGCCAACTGAGAAGTCTGCCCAGTTCTGCAGGAACCCAAACACCTCCTTCCTACACCAATTCCTGAGCCACTAATTAACCTCCCTAAACTCCCGTTACCTCTCTGGCGTGGCACGTGGTACAGGAAGTATTTTCGAAATTACCACCTTGGAGGTCCTTGCTTTAAGCTTACAGCCTAATTCCCTGAAATCATCTTTAAGGACCTTCCTCCTACCTCTAACTTTGTTATTTGTGCCATTGTGCACCATGACCGCTGGATCCTCACCAGCCCCTCCCAGTAATCTGTCAACCCGATCAGCGATGTGTCGGACTCGAGCGCCAGGTAGGCAGCACACCGTTCGACGATCCCTGTCTTTGTGACAGATTGCCCTATCTGTTCCCCTAATTGAGTCTCCCACTACCAGAACCTGTCTGGCCTGCCCTGCTCTCCTATTTCCCCCCTTACTGGAGCAGACACTCCTCCGGCTTTCAGAGGACATGCCTTGCTGCAGCAGTGCTGCTCCTGCACTAACACTCCCCTCATCTGCCAACTTAGCAAACTTATTGGGGTGTGCCAGATCAGGACTAGCCTCCCTGGTGCTCTTCCCTCTACCCCGCCTTCTAACTGTCACCCAGCTAGCTGCTTCATTGTCCTGCAGCTCCAACCTAGCATCCCCCCCCTCATCTATCCCATTGAGCTTCTGCTCATTGAGCAGAAGACTCCTTTCCATATTGTCTATGGATCTCAGTGTTGCCAGCTGCACATTTAGATCCAGTATCTGGGCTTCCAAATGCACAACATGCTCACATCTCGCACAGCAGTATGCACCCTCGACCGGCTGTTCAAGGATTTCATACATGCGGCAAGACGTGCACTGGATGGCATTGGCAATAGTGGAACACATCCTAATGGGGATTGCACCAGACAAAAAGATAAGCAAAAATAAGTAAGTATTAATAAAATATAACAGCAATTCAGTAATACCTCCCTTGGAAACTCCCGGAATCCAAAGTCACTGAATCTCAAGTCACACACTTACCACAGTTCGCACTTACGCTCAGGTTACACTCAGCTCGTTCACACTCGCTCAGGCAGAAGATTTAAAAGTTGTTTTTTTTCCCTTTTACCAGCACACCACTCTGCTGCTCAATGCACTTCCAAAATGTGCTAACCAAAAGGCCCAGCTCCCGACCCTTCTGCAGAAACTCATGGATTGCAGAAATTGGTACTTCATTAGAGAAGGGCCTGGTATGGAACTCAAGGAATTTTTTCCACACCCTACTCTTAGTTGTGGATTCCTTTCTACTTTGGAGAAGTGTTGATCAGGTTTTCAGAAAAACCCCTTAACTTCAACAGCTGCCTCTCAAGTTCCACGCCGTCAAGCGAAGACCCCTCACCTGAGGATATCGGAATGGACCCTGAGAGAGCAGGCCTGAATCTGATGGGAAGATCCAGGGATTGGATATGGACATGGCCCTGAGCCATGAAAACCAGGGTCTCTTGGGCCAGAATGGAGCAATGAGGATCACCCTTGCTCCTTCCTCCCTGATCTTCCTCATGAGTAATGGAAGCGTAATCATGGGAGGAAACGCCTTGGCCAGACTGAACTGCCAAGGGGACTGGAGGGAGTCGACCATCTCTGGCTGGTCTGCCCTGTTCAGGGAGGCAAACATTTGAACTTGTCTGTTGTCTCTGGTAGCAAACAGGTCTATCTCTGGAAGCCCCCTCAAGTCCACTATCTTCCTGACGATTTGGGGACTGAGAACCCATTCTTCTTGATGTAAAGTATGGTGACTGAGGAAGTCCGCTTTGAGATTGTCCACTCCCCTGATGTGAAGGACTGAGAGGGACAAGAGATGGGCTTCAGCCAGTCCGAGGATTTCCACCACAGTAGACATCAGAGTGTTTGACCGAGTTCCGCCTTGCCGATTTATATATGCGACTGACGCTGTATTGTCTAATAGAATCCTCACATGAGACCCCCACCCCCACAGCTGTGGGAAAAAGTGATGTATCGCATGACTGACTGCCTTTAAAACCATTAAGTTTGAATTCATCAGCTTCTTCTATGAACCATCTCCCCTGGGCCAGGTTATCACCCAAATGAGCCCCCATCCGTCGGGACTAGCATTAGTAGTAACTATCCTAGAAGGTCTCACTACCCATGGAACCCCCCCTAGAAAGATGATCCCGATCTAACCACCAGGACAGGGAGTTTACTACTTCTAACGACAGAGTCATTCTGTCATTGAGGTAACCTTGCAGTCGATCTTCCAGGAGCACAAAGGATCTCTTGCTGCAGACAACTGGTATGAAATTGAGCCAATTGAACAGCTGGAATACAGGATGTAAAGGACCCCAGGAGGGACATAGCATCTCTCAGGGACATATGAGGGTTATCAATTGCCGTCCTAACCTTATTGATTATAATTATAATAACAATAATTTTTATTTATATAGCGCCAACATATTCCGCAGCACTTTACAATTAAGCGGGGACATGTACAGACAATAAATTCAATACAAGTTAAGACAATTCAAACAGTGACATTAGGAGTGAGGTCCCTGCTCGCAAGCTTACAATCTACAAGGAGATAATTAGCATCTTTTCCCCCCTGATAGGAGACACATTTGACTTACTGAATCTAGGTGTAGATCCAGGAAGGACAGAAGAGCTACCGGAACCAGACTGGATTTGTCCAGGTTGATTATCCAGCACAGCACCTGTAAGGATGAAATCATGTCAGCAAGGCGACCCCTACATCAGGAGGCAGACTTCCCTACTATCAAGAAATCATTCAAGTATGGAATAACAAGTGTGTCCCGCAGACACAAATAAGCCATCAACTCCAATATCAATTTTGTGAAAATATGATGGGCCATGTAAAGACCAAATGGCATCGCTGTGAATTTGGAATGTCGGACATGACATCCCATCATGGTCGCCACTCTCAGGTACTGTTGAAACTCGACATGTAGGGCCAGATGATAATAGGTATCCTTCTGGTCCAGGACAGTCATGAAGCATCTGGGGAATAAAAGTTTAATAGCTGATCTTATAGATTCCATTTTGAAGGTGTGAAATAGAAGGAAGGTATTCAATCTCTTCAAATTAATGATGGTTGTATAAGAACCATCTGTCTTAGAGACCAGAAAAAGGGGAATAAAATCCCTTTCCCTCCTGGTCCCCCAGGACCTTTACCAAGACATTCTTAGACAACAGGCTCAGGACCTCCGACTCAAGAGCCCACTTTTGTGCAGGGGATTTAAGAGGTCACTATAAAGAAATCCGGGGGATCTGACGAAACTCCAGCTTGAATCCAGATGATATTAGGTTCAGGGTCTAGTGATTAGATGTAATCTCCCCCCATTTGTGGCAAAAGAATTTTAATCTTCCACCCACAGGAAGGTCAGAGTTAACGGAATTTGTTTCCGCTCTTGAAAGAGGTTCCACTAAATAGGGCACCTTTTTGTTATAATCCTTAGCCTCCCAGAGATCTTGGCCTCTTTAGGACTTCCTTTTACCGAATGGTCACTTCTTGAAGGCCCTCCTCTAGGACGGGATAAATTAGTAGGGATCACCTTTGTTCTCTCTCCAGCCTTATTGAGGATTTCATCAAGCACCTTGCCAAACAGGTACTCACCCTGGCATGAAATTGCACACAACTTAGATTTTGATTGTGCATCACCCCTTCAGCCATAAGGCATGGCGAGCAGAATTTGTGAGACCAGCTGATCTATCCACCAGGCATAGGGAGTACGCAGAAGCCTCAGCTAGATATGCCATAGCTCCCCTGATCAATGGGATAGAAGACAACAGCTTCTCTCTTTTCCTGATATGTTATTTTAGTTCATCCACCCAGACCAACATTGACCTTGCTGTACATGTGCCAGATATAGCTGGTCTAAAGGCCCCAGTACAGGATTCCCATGATCTTTTGGGCAACATCTCCGCCTTGTGGTCCAGAGGGTCAGATAGAACACCAGAGTTTTCTACGGGTAGGGCAGAACATTAAGATGTTGAAGCCACTGCAGCATCCAGTTTGGGAAACTTTAGACTAGGTTGCCAAATCTTCATCGTCAAAGGGATACTTCCTCTTTGAAGATGAAGGGAGGAATCCATGCCCTTGTTTGTCCCACTCCCTCCTGACCAGATCTTTTACCGCTGCGATAACTGGAAATGATTGCCTCTTTTTTTTTTTTATGAGAGGCCTGCAAACTTGATCTCCTGCGTAGTCCTGGCTTCTTTTGTATCTGAAACTCCCATGGTATTCCTAACCGATTATACCAGAAAACAGGATCATCCCTCCTCATCAGATGATTATGATGAGTGAGAACAGGCGGACCTATCTTGGTCACTATTGGAAGAGGAGCTGGAGACAGGGGTAACACTCCTTGTTCTGGTCTTTTGCTCTTTAGATTTGTCTGAGCGGTTTAGGGACTGGAGCTCTTCCCTTATTGCCCATATATCAGTAGACCTGACAAATAATTCCTCCTCTAAAGTCTGGCTAATACATTTCTGACACAGTCTTAGTATAGTTGTCAGGAAGGGGCTGCGAGCACAAGGCACGTACTTTGTGTTTATATTTTCTAGCTTTCTTAGCCTAAAGGGGTGCACAGAAAGAAGGGGTAATCAGCTTATTAGGCAGAGCCATGTAACACTCACCCAGTGAAGCTTGTCAATGTGGTATCAGTTCTGGATGTGGAAGCACAGCATGAGTTGTAGACTGCTCAAATTTCTAGCTCCGTTCAATCTTAACAGTTGAGCCGCCCTCTCTGGAGCGCCCACTGCTGCTCGTGGATTTGCATTTTCACCACCTGTGGGTGCACCTAAGATTCTCCTGGAGAGGACATCCAGTGGGCACACCAGCATCAGGACGTAGCCGGATTTAATCCTTACTGCCCGCTCTTCCACCTCCCACGCTGGAATACACCTCCCCAGAAGTGAATCCTGAGCACTTCCGGGTCATGAACGCTTAATGGCCAGTGCGCATCTGTGGGGGCTGAAACCTGGAAAAACTGCCCGATGGAGGCGCAGGGTGGCCGATGCCCACACCCTGCCCCCCCGGATGAGTGCCGGCTGTTCCTTACCGCACCGCATTCCACGTGAGCCAGGGCAGCTTCTCCTTGACCCTGGCCTCACACCATCCACCGCCAGACGAGGGGGTAATCTGTCAGGCAGGGCTCCCCCCGACGCTGCTTCTGGTGCCCCAGACCCTGCCGTTCCCATGGAGACCGCACAGAGGGCTGCAAATGGACCAGATAACCTCTTTAGCTTGCAGGTTCCCATAAGGACAGGAAACTAACTGAGGAGGCGAGGGGGGTCACCCCTTTTTATCTGTAGGTTTCCTGCCCCTATGGGCGGATCCCCTCTCAAGTGGGTGCTGTCGAGAAAAAAAAATATGTAACAAAATCTTTTGAGTTTCACCATCTCTTCTCACGGACCCCAATCATGTCAATAATATCCACTTATTTCCTTTTGGATGTGTATACAGTTGTGGCCAAAAGTATTGACACCCCTGCAATTCTGTCAGATAATACTCAGTTTCTTCCTGAAAATGATTGCAAACACAAATTCTTTGGTATTATTATCTTCATTTAATTTGTCTTAAATGAAAAAACACAAAAGAGAATGAAGCAAAAAGCAAAACATTGATCATTTCACACAAAACTCCAAAAATGGGCCAGACAAAAGTATTGGCACCCTCAGCCTAATACTTGGTTGCACAACCTTTTGCCAAAATAAAGCCCCCGTTACACACTGCGATATAGCACCGATTTTGTGACGTTACAGCGATATTGCTAGCGATATCGCTGCATGTGATACTTACCTCCGACCGGCTCCCCCGCTGGTTATCGCTGATCGCGCGAGAAGCTCCTGGATCATTCCTCGTCGGTCACTTCCTGCGGCGCTTCCTGCTGTGACGACGAGCGACGCGTGGAGCCGGGCGGGAGGACGCAGGATCGCCGCGTCTGACAGGTAAGTAGCGACCCGCGTCCCCAGCGATGTCGCTGGTGAGATCTGCCTGTGTGGCACCTCACTAGAGACCACCTAGCGATGCACCAGCGATCCTGACCGCGTCATATCGCTGGTCGGGATCGCTGGTGCATCGCTAGGTGTAACGGTACCCTAACTGCGACCAACCGCTTCCGATAACCATCTATGAGTTTCTTACAATGCTCTTCTGGAATTTTAGACCATTCTTCTTTGGCAACTGCTCCAGGTCCCTGATATTTGAAGGGTGCCTTCTCCAAACTGCCATTTTTAGATCTCTCCACAGGTGTTCTATGGGATTCAGGTCTGGACTCATTACTGGCCACCTTAAAAGTCTCCAGTGCTTTCTCTCAAACCATTTTCTAGTGCTTTTTGAAGTGTGTTTTGGGTCATTGTCCTGCTGGAAGACCCATGACCTCTGAGGGAGACCCAGCTTTCTCACAATGGGCCCTACATTATGCTGCAATTTGTTGGTAGTCTTCAGACTTCATTATGCCATGCACACGGTCAAGCAGTCCAGTCCCAGAGGCAGCAAAGCAACCCCAAAACATCAGGGAACCTCCCCAATGTTTGACTGTAGGGACCGTATACTTTTCTTTGAATGCCTCTTTTTTTTCTCCTGTAAACTCTATGTTGATACCTTTGCCCAAAAAGCTCTACTTTTGTCTCATCTGACCAGAGAACATTCTTCCAAAACGTTTTAGGCTTTTTCAGGTAAGTTTTGGCAAACTCCAGCCTGGCTTTTTTATGTCTCGGTGTAAGAAGTGGGGTCTTCCTGGGTCTCCTACCATACAGTCCCTTTTCATTCAGACGCTGATGGATAGTACGGGTTGACACTGTTGTACCCTCGGACTGCAGGGCAGCTTGAACTTGTTTGGATGTTAGTCGAGGTTCTTTATCCAACATCCGCACAATCTTGCGTTGAAATCTCTTGTCAATTTTTCTTTTCCGTCCACATCTAGGGTGGTTAGCCACAGTGCCATGGGCTTTAACTTCTTGATGACACTGCACACGGTAGACACAGGAACATTCAGGTCTTTGGAGATGGACTTGTAGCCTTGAGATTGCTCATGCTTCCTCACAATTTGGTTTCTCAAGTCCTCAGGCAGTTCTTTGGTCTTCTTTCTTTTCTCCATGCTCAATGTGGTACACAACAGGACACAGGACAGAGGTTGAGTCAACTTTAATCCATGTTAACTGGCTGCAAGTGTGATTTAGTTATTGCCAACACCTGTTAGGTGCCACAGGTAAGTTACAGGTGCTGTTAATTACACAAATTAGAGAAGCATCACATGATTTTTCGAACAGTGCCAATACTTTTGTCCACCCTCTTTTTTATGATTGGTGTGGAATTATATCCAATTTGGCTTTAGGACAATTCTTTTTGTGTTTATTCATTTAAGACAAATTAAATGAAGATAATAATACCAAAGAATTTGTGTTTGCAATCATTTTCAGGAAGAAACTGAGTATTATCTGACAGAATTGTAGGGGTGTCAATACTTTTGGCCACGACTGTATATATTCGTATGTTCCTGTTCTTTAGTCCTTTTTTACAGTTTTCATTATTTTCAGTATTATTTATTATTTCTCTATGTATACAGTACAGACCAAAAGTTTGGACATACCTTCTCATTCAAAGAGTTTTCTTTATTTTCATGACTATGAAAATTGTAGATTCACTCTGAAGGCATCAAAACTATGAATTAACACATGTGGAATTATATAATTAACAAAAAAGTGTGAAACAACTGAAAATATGTCTTATATTCTAGGTTCTTCTAAGTAACCACCTTTTGCTTTGATTACTGCTTTGCACACTCTTTGCATTCTCTTGATGAGCTTCAAGAGGTAGTCACCGGAAAAGGTCTTCCAACAGTCTTGAAGGAGTTCCCAGAGATTCTTAGCACTTGGCCCTTTTGCCTTCACTCTGCGGTCCAGCTCACCCCAAACCATCTCGATTGGGTTCAGGCCCGGTGACTGGAGGCCAGGTCATCTGGCGTAGCACCCCATCACTCTCCTTCTTGGTCAAATAGCCCTTACACAGCCTGGAGGTATGTTTGGGGTCATTGTCCTGTTGAAAAATAAATGATGGTCCAACTAAACGCAAACCGGATAGAATAGCATGATAGAATAGAATAGCAAGATGCTGTGGTAGCCATGCTGGTTCAGTATGCCTTCAATTTTGAATAAATCCCCAACAGTGTCACCAGCAAAGCACCCCCACACCATCACACCTCTTCCTCCATGCTTCATGGTGGGAACCAGGCATGTAGAGTCCATCCGTTCACCTTTTCTGCATTGCACAAAGACACGGTGGTTGGAACCAAAGATCTCAAATTTGGACTCATCAGACCAAAGCACAGATTTCCACTGGTCTAATGTCCATTCCTTGTGTTCTTTAGCCCAAACAAGTCTCTTCTGCTTGTTGCCAGTCCTTAGCAGTGGTTTCCTAGCTTCCTATTTTACCATGAAGGCCTGCTGCACAAAGTCTCCTCTTAACAGTTGTTGTAGAGATGTGTCTGCTGCTAGAACTCTGTGTGGCATTGACCTGGTCTCTAATCTGAGCTGCTGTTAACCTGCGATTTCTGAGGCTGGTGACTCGGATGAACTTATCCTCCGCAGCAGAGGTGACTCTTGGTCTTCCTTTCCTGGGGCGGTCCTCATGTGAGCCAGTTTCTTTGTAGCGCTTGATGGTTTTTGCGACTGCACTTGGGGACACTTTCAAAGTTTTCCCAATTTTTCGGACTGACTGACCTTCATTTCTTAAAGTAAAGATGGCCACTCGTTTTTCTTTACTTAGCTGCCTTTTTCTTGCCATAATACAAATTCTAACAGTCTATTCAGTAGGACTATCAGCTGTGTATCCACCAGACTTCTGCACAACACAACTGATGGTCCCAACTCCATTTATAAGGCAAGAAATCCCACTTATTAAACCTGACAGGGCACACCTGTGAAGTGAAAACCATTTCCGGTGACTACCTCTTGAAGCTCATCAAGAGAATGCCAAGAGTGTGCAAAGCAGTAATAGAAGCAAAAGGTGGCTACTTTGAAGAGCCTAGAATATGACATGTTTTCAGTTGTTTCACACTTTTTTGTTAATTATATAATTCCACATGTGTTAATTCATAGTTTTGATGCCTTCAAAATGAATCTACATTTTCATAGTCATGAAAATAAAGAAAAGTCTTTGAATGAGAAGGTCTGTCCAAACTTTTGGTCTGTACTGTATATCTCGTGTAGTAATTGACAGAGGTTGGATTGACCGAATCGTTTGCTCCTGTACTACTCACTGTGGACCAGGGCTGTGGAGTCGGTAAGCCAAACCTGCGACTCCGACTCCTCAATTTCCCTTCCACCGACTCTGACGCCACGACTCCGACATATATTGCTTATATTTAAGTGAAAAATTTATTGTAGTACAGTGTGAACATCAGACATTTAACCCCTTCACCCCCAAGGGTGGTTTGCACGTTCATGAACGGGCCAATTTTTACAATTCTGACCACTGTACCTTTATGAGGTCATAACTCTGGAACGCTTCCATGGATCCCAGTGATTCTGACATTGTTTTCTCGTGACATATTGTACTTCATGTTAGTGGTAAAATTTCATTCAAATAACTTAAGTTTATTTGTGAGAAAAACGGAAATTTGGCGAAAATTTTGAAAATTTTGCAATTTTCCAACTTTGAATTTTTATGCCCTTAAATCACAGAGATACGGCACACAAAAAACTTGATAACTAACATTTCCCACATGTTTACTTTACATCAGCACAATTTTGGAACCAAAATTTTTTTTTGTTAGGAAGTTATAAGGGTTAAAATTTGACCAGCGATTTCTCCTTTTTACAACACCATTTTATTTTTAGGACCACATCACATTTGAAGCCACTTTGAGGGGTCTATATGATAGAAAATACCCAAAAGTGACACCATTCTAAAAACTGCACCCCTTAAGGTGCTCAAAACCAGATTCAAGAAGTTTATTAACCCTTTAGGTGCGTCGCAGGAATTTTTTTGAATATTTAAAAAAAAATGAACATCTAACTGTTTTTCACAAAAAAAATACTTCAGGTTCAATTTTTTTTATTTTACCAAGGGTAACAGGAGAAATTGGACTGCAAAAGTTATTGTGCAATTTGTCCTGAGTACGCTGATACCTGATATGTGGGGTGGGGAACGACTGTTTCGGCGCATGGCAGAGCTCAGAATGGAAGGAGCGCCGTTTTACTTTTTCAATGCAAAATTGGCTGGAATTCAGATCGGACGCCATGTCACGTTTGGAGAGTCCCTGATGTACCTAAACAGTGGAAACCCCCTACAAGTGACCCCATTTTGGAAACTAGACCCCCCCCCAAGGAACGTATCTAGATATGTGGTGAGAACTTTGAACCCACAAGGGCTTTACAGAAGTTTATAACGTACAGCGGTACAATTAAAAAATCATATTTTTTCCACAAAAATGATCTTTTCACCCTCAATTCTTATTTTTCCAAGGGTAACAGGACCCTAAAAGTTATTGTGCAATTTGTGCTGAGTACGCCGATACCCCACATGTGGGGGTAAACCACTATTTGGGCGCATGGCAGAGCTTGGAAGGGAAGCAGCTCCATTTGACGTTTTTAGCTGGAATTGAGATCGGACACCATGTCGCGATTGGAAAACCCCTGATGTACCTAAACAGTGGAAACCCCCCACAAATAACACCATTTTGTAAACTAGACCCACCAAGGAACTTATCTAGATGTGTGGTGAGCACTTTGAACCCCCCAGTGCTTCACAGAAGTTTATAACGCCCGGGCGTGAAAATAAAAAATTCATATTTTTTCCACAAACATGATCTTTTAGTCACCATTTTTTTATTTTCCCAAGGGTACCAGGAGAAATTGGACCCCAAAAGTTGTTGTCCAATTTGTCCTGAGTATGCTGATACCCCATATGTGGGAGAAAACTACTGTATGGGCACACGTCGGGGCTCGGAAGGGAAGTAGTGACGTTTTGGAATGCAGACTTTGATGGGATGGTCTGCGGGTGTCATGTTGCCTTTGGAGAGCCCCTAATGTACCTAAACAGTGGAAACCCCCCACAAATGACCCCATTTTGAAAACTAGACCCCCTAAGGAACTTATCTAGATGTGAGGTGAGCACTTTGAACCCCCAAAGGCTTCACAGAAGTTTATAATGCCAGGGCATGAAAATAAAAAAATCGTATTTTTTCCACAAACATGATCAATTAGTCCCCAATTTTTTTATTTTCCCAAGGGTAACAGGAGAAATTGAACCCCGAAAAGTTGTTGTCCAATTTGTCCTGAGTACGCTGACACCCCATATGTGGGAGAAAACTACTGTATGGACACACGTCGGGGCTCGGAAGGGAAGCAGTGACGTTTTGGAATGCAGACTTTGATGGAATGGTCTGCGGGTGTCGTACGTTTGGAGAGCCCCTGATGTACCTAAACTATTGAAACTCCCCACAAGTGACCCCATTTTGGACACTAGACCCCCCACGTAACTTATCTAGATGTGTGGTGAGCACTTTGAACCCCCAAGTGCTTCACAGAAGTTTATAACGCTCGGACGTGAAAATAAAAAAATCATTTTTTTCCACAAAAATGATATTTTTGCCCCCAATTTTTTATTTTCCTATGGGTAACAGGAGGAATTGGACCCCAAAAATTGTTTTGCAATTTGACCTGAGTAGGCTGATGCCCTACATGTGGGGGTAAAACACTGTTTGGGCGCATGGCAGAGCTTGGAAGGGAAGGAGCACCATTTGACTTTTTCAACTCAGAATTGGCTGGAATTGAGATCAGACGCCATGTTGCATTTGGAGAGCCCCTGATGTGCCCAAACAGTGGAAACCCCCAATTCTAACTCCAACCCGAACCCCATCACACCCCTAGCCCTAACCCTAGCCCTAACCCTAATGGAAAAATGGAAATAAATACATTTTTTTTATTTTATTATTTTTCCCTAACTAAGGGGGTGATAACGGGGGGGGTTTGATTTACTATTTATGGCGGTTTTTATATTTGGCAGCTGTCGCACGCTAAAAGACGCTTTTTATTGTAAAAATAGTTTTTGCATGACCACATATTGAGAGCTATAATTTTTCCGTATTTTGACCCACCGGGTCATGTGAGGTCTTATTTTTTGCGGGACGAGTTGACGTTTTTATTGGTACCATTTTCTGGCACATGACATTTTTTGATCGCTTTTTATTCCGATTTTTGGGACGCAGAATGAACAAAAACCAGCGTTTCATGAATTTCTTTTGGGGGGGTGCGTTTACACCGTTCCGCGCGCGATAAAATTGATAAAGCGGTTTTATTCTTCGGGTCAGTACGGTTACAGCGATACCTCATTTAGGTCGTTTTGTCGGTTTTATGCAATGAAAACTATTTTATATAAAAAATAATTATTTTTGCATCGCTTTATTCTGCGAGCTATAACTTTTTTATTTTTTAGCTGATGATGCTGTGTGGCGGCTCGTTTTTTGCGGGACAAGATGACGTTTTCAACGGTACCATGGATATTTATATGTGTCTTTTTGGTCGCGCGTTATTACACTTTTTGTTTGGTGGTATGATAATAAATCATTATTTTTTGCTTTGTTTTTTTTTATTTTTTAAGGGGTTCGCTAAAGGGGTTAACTAATGGGACAGTTTTATAGGGCGGGTCGTTACGGACGCGGCGATACCTAATATGTGTACTTTTATTGTTTGTTTGTTTTTTTTTTTTTTTCCAAAAAATGGATTTATTTGGGGGAATATTTTATTTTTTTTTTTTCTAATTTATTTGGCGATTTTTTTTTTATTTTTTATTTATTTTAACACTTTTTATTATTTTATTTTTTTTTAACTTTATTAAATAGTCCCAGGTGGGACATCACTGTCCTGTGACAGATCGCTGATCTGTCACATCACAGATCACTATGACAGATCAGCGATCTGTCACAGGCAGTGCAGAAGGCTTCCTCATGCTGCGCTTTGCAGGCACTGAGGAAGCCAGCTTCCTGCAGGCCCCCGAAGGCCCCCGTCGCCATCTTGGATTCGGGGGCCTGCAGGAAAGGAGACCCCGCAGCAGCGCTGCAGATTGCGCTGCCGTGGGGGGCTCAGGGAAGCACGGAGGGAGCCCCCTCCCTGCCGATGCTTCCCTTTAACCCCCGGTACACCGCAATCATGTTTGATTGCGATGTGCAAGGGGTTAACGTGTCAGGGGCGGTCCGTGACCGCCCCTGACACATTGTGCCGGGTGTCAGCTGTGATAATCAGCTGACATCCAGCCGCAATCAGCGGCGCTCACCACGTGGGCGCCGCTGATTGCGGTAGACGTACTATCCCGTACATGGGCATAGGGGCCCGGGTCCCATGGACGGGATAGTATGTCTGATGTCAGGAAGGGGTTAGTCATTTTTATGATACAATAATCAAGACATTTAGATAGAACATAATATATATTTATTGGAATACAACTTTAGAACACAAACTGTAATAAATTGTAAATATGTAATACACTATGTAATATCGAAAAAAAAAAAAATATATATATATATCACTATGTAGTAAACTATATAAGAGGCAAAAAACAGTTTTCAACAAAAACATACTAAATAACATTTGTGCAGTCTATGAATTTGTTCAAAGAAATAGAATTGCCTCCATCAGATCCTCCTTCATAGATGACCTAAAATCTGACCTAATATTTTTAAGGCCAGAGAACAAGCTGTCTACATTAACTTTGGTTGGAGGCAAAGCCGTAACCACATGGGCAACATCTCTAGCAATTTCCAAGTATAAAGGAATTGCCTCATGCACAGTCAGTTTTGATGAACGGTTGAATTTTTCTTTGAGAGCAAGTGAAACGTTTTGCTGAAATATGGTCAATCTGCTTGCTTTAGGAGACGGAGTGAAATCTTTTTCCTTGCAGCAACGCTTTGCCTGCTCCATATCATTCAAATACTTGTCAAAGTCAAACTCCTCATCTGATGAGGAGGAAGATATGGCAGCAGTAGCACTGTCAGGACCCAAGTCCTCTTGTGCCTGGCAGTCCTCCTGTAGGCCACTCATCCTAACTGCTACCTCAGTCAGAGCTTCTTTTCCTTTAGTAAGCTGTTGATCATCAAGAAATGTACGATGACTTGGGTCCACAAAAACAGCTGCCAGAAAAATTTTATTTTCCAATAGCTGTGTCTCTCCATTTCATTGAAGCAGAAATGCCATCTGCGATTGAATCTCCTCTTTGTGACAGGCAAAATAGCAAGTTTTTCCACTCCCTTATGAAAATGCCAGGAGTTAAATCCTCAGCTTTGTAATTTTTTAGTCACGGTAAATAGGTGATTAAGCAGTTCCTTAAATTCAGCCACCTGTGTCCATTGACCTTCATTTAGGGTTACCTGAGGGTTTGCCATATCTATAAGAAACGGTTTTAGCCAGGATCAAAACTAGGGGGGGGGGCAGAGCCTCATACTGCACACCTCAGCTGCTGCAGAACCTTATAATGCACACCCCTACACTTGAAAATAAAGCCTACACCTTAAGAGGTGGTGAATGCAGTTTATTTATTCCAACTATCAATTGATGTTGATGTGTTACTGAAGACGAGCAATGCCTGTCCTGGTCGTCCTTTTGGGCAGCTATGAGGTGTACCTGACTGGTGCTAAAAAAAAAAAAAGGAGTGATAAGGCCATGTGCACACGCTGCGGTTTTGCTGCGGTTTTGGCCCTGCAGAACTGCAGCAGTTCCGCAGACATGGTACTTTACCATGTTAGCCTATGGGTTTTCAAAACCGCAGTGCTCACGCTGCGGTTTTTTACCTGCGGAAAAGCTGCGTTTTTTTTTCCGCAGCATGTCAATTGTTTCTGCGGATTCTGCTGCGGTTTCACACCTTTAACATAGTAGAGGTGTGAAACCACAGGGCAAAACCGCAGGCCAAACCGCAGGTCACTTTACCTGCGGTTCCGCAGGAAAAAACCCGCAGGTGAATCTGCAGTGTGTGCACATACCCTTAGTCTGTGTGCTACCCGGCTTTCATTCTTTTTGGTAAAGATAAGATATGGATAGACAGATATGGATAAATGGATGGATAGAGCAGATTTCTAATCTGCTTTTGCTATTGAAAACATTATGAGCTCAAAAACCTTTCAGGTGATGCGGTTTTTTAAAAATCTGATCTGCTTTTGCAGCTGAAAAACGAATCCTCAAAAAACGCAGCAAAAACGCTGTGTGTGAATGCAGCCTTAGATCAGGAATAGAACAGCCATTTATAGGACATTTCATAACTTTCCCAAATTCCTATGAAAAAATATTCAGCACATTCTGCATTGAACTACTGTACCCAATTTATTATATATTTTAGGAGTCGGAGTCGGACCATTTTATACCGACTCCGACTCCACCAAAATGAGCTCCGACTCCACAGCCCTGCTGTGGACTGCATAAAATTTCTTCTTACTGCATTAAGTTGAATGCCAGATTCATTAATTTATCACTTTACGGTTTGGTAACCCACCTAAGCAGCATTCACAGATGTGCTCACGATATCATCTTTTGAGTGGGGCAAAAGGGGGATGATTTGAACAAATTTTTTATATTTTTAAAAACTTTTTTTACTTTTGGCATGCTTCAATAGTCTCCATGGGAGACTAGAAGCTGCCATAATTCAATTTGCTCTGCTAAATTATCTGATCAGATCACCAGTATGTAGCAGAATTGCCCATAGCAATCCTGCAGTGACAACCATAGAGGTCTGCTGGAGACCTCTGGTTGTTATGCCAACCCTTCGGTGACCCGCTATCACGTGAGGGGGGTCATCAATGGGAGGAATTTCTGGCGTGCTTGCCGTAAATGCGAGTTAAATGCCGCTGTCAGAGTTTGGGATACTCCAACTTCCCTTCCACGTGCATTGACCTGTGTTTTCAGGAATGCTCTTGCTAGTCAGCTTGAGAGAGGAGACCCGTTCCACCGACCCCTCCCATTCACAGGCCACTCAGTTCGCGACCAATTATATCTGCCTCTGCTATTGCACCCGAAGGGATGCAAGTGGATCAGCTCCAGATGGCGGAACAGCACCGGAAAGAGAGACTCGCTCAATGTCTATGCTGCTACTGTGGAAGTGCATCTCATTTACTTCGTGCCTGTCTGGAGAGGCTGGGAAACACTTCTGCCTAGGACAGGTAAGAGAGGCCTCCCTAGGTGTACCTGACTCCTCTTTACCCCTAACCTTGTCTGTCCAGGTGATCCTTAATCAGAGACGCTACTCTGAGGTGGCTTATATGGATTCGGGTGCGGCGGGCAACTTCGTTAGACTTGAGGAGGTTAGGAGGCTGCGGATTCCAGTTATGACTGTGGTCTGATTGCATCGGTGGACGGCAGACCTCTGCAAGAAGTCATCACTATAGTGACCGAAGAGGTGGAGTTGCGGGTTGGAGCCTGTTGTGAGTTCATTGAGTTCTCCTTCCAGGCTCCCTCTGGTGGTAACAGGAGGTAGTGAGGCTGATTTGGTCAGTAGAGATCTGCCACCTGATAATGAGGATGACGGTTGGACCTCAGGAATCTCAGATTGGATTTAAGACAGCCGGCGCCCTACTCTGGTGCTGGTGATTCCTTCTGCTTGTCATGTCTTGGTTCTCAGCTCTGTTCCAGTCAGCTCAAGCTAAGTTTCTCTGCTAATGTTCACACTTGATTTTGTTGTTCTATTCAGTTTTTTGTGTGGTCAGCCAGCCCCGGCTGGGCCTGTGCTGAATTTCCTGTCTTATTTATCTGTATTTGCCAATTTGCTTTTTGTCTTTTATTAGATCGGCCTCTTTTTGCTCTGTCTCAGAATATTTCAGAGTGCTGATATAGTGGGAGAAGTCTAGTGACTTCAGGGTTAATTTTGTTATCAGAAGTGTTGGACATTATTTTGTAGGATTTTTGGCAGATTGCAGACAGTGTCTTTCCTTTCCTCTCCTTTCTAGTTAGTTTGGGCCCCATCGTTTGCTCAGCCTATTTTCCTGCCTGTGTTTGTGTTTTCATCTTGTTTTACCGTCAATACATGTGTGGGGGCTGTCTATTCCTTTGGGGTCTGCTCTGGGGCAATTAGTTTTTCCCCTTTTCTTGCTTTAGGCTTATTTAGTCCTCCGGCCGTGACGAGGCGTCTAGGTTCATCGTAGGTATGCTCCACGGCTGCTGCTAGTTGTGTGGTTAGGATCAGGTATCTGCAATCTGCATAGTTACCAACCTCTCTGGTTTTTCTGGGCTTAGCATGTTTAGGTTTTTTCCTCCTCGGTGACCCATTCATAACAGGAGCCCTTCATTGAGAGAAAATAGCCTTGCATCTTCTGCCTAATCTCTCTCACGTGCTTCTCAGTTTGCCCTGGCTCAGGGCGCATGGTGAGCCTATTCTCGACTGGCGCTTGGTGCTCCAACGTTGACAGTTCTGCCAGGAACGGTGTCTACTGTCTGTTTGTCCAGTTAATTCTCCACAGCCCTTTTCTGCTCCCGCTGAGCTACAGTCAGCATATTGGTCATTTGTGGATGTTTTCAATAAAGAGGCTGAGAATCTTCCTCCGCATCAACCATATGACTGCCTGATTGAGCTCATTCCCAGCTCCACGCCTCCGAGGGATAGGATCTATCTGTTGCCTCCTGCTGAAACCCAGGCCATGTCTGAATATATCCAGGAGATCCTGGCCAAGGGGTTTAGTCGGAAATCTTCCTCCCCTGCATGTGCAGGATTTTTCTGCGTCAAGAAGAAAGACGGCTCCATTCGTTGTTGTATAGACTTCAGATGTCTGAATGACATCACCTTCAAGAACAAGTACCCTCTGCCACTTATCCTGGAACTCTTTGATCGTTTAAGAGGGGCTCAGATTTTCACTAAACTCCTATCTTCGTGGCGCTTACCACCTGATTTGTATTCGCTACGGAGAGGAGTGGAAGATGGATTTTAACACTCGGGATGGATATTATGAAAATTTGGTTATGCAGTTCAGCCTCTGCAATGCCCCCGCAGTATTTCAGGAAATTTCCAGGATCTCTTGTATTCCTGTCTCGTGATGTACCTGGATGACTTCCTTGTTTTTTCTCCAGATCTACCGACCCACATAAGAAATGTCCGTCAAGTCTTGCAGCGTTAGAGGGAGACTCGTCTATATGCCAAGTTCAATAAGTGTATCTTTGAACAGACCTCGTTACCCTTTTTGGGGTATATTAACTCTGACTCTGGCTTAAGGATTGATCCTGTGAAGGTGTCCGCCATCCTCAATTGACCGCAACTCCTTGGGGCAAGAGCCATTCAAAGGTTCCTTGCGTTTGCCAACTATTATAGGCAGTTCATTCCTCATTTTTCCTTTTTGACTACGTTTCATGAATAGGCATGCATACACAGCTCTGCTACATTTCCTGGGTATGTGAATTTCATGCTGCAGCCACAATCCCCCTTAGTTTCTCCCCCTTTGTGCAAGCTGCAGCTCTGCTTCTCTACCTGCCTATGTGTAATTCTATCTCCCCCCTTCTTCCTCCCTCCCTCAGGAATGGGTGTGAATCCAGCCCTCTCCCTTTCCGTTACTACACAATTGTAAAATGAGAGCAGTTTTAGGACCCCTAAACTGGTTGAAAGCAGTCTCAAGCACATGGGTCGTTCTTTGTCTAAGACCGGGTTATTAAAGATGAAATATAATGGCACCAATTATTGATATAGGTGTGAAACTCACATTATCGGCATCTACATTGGTGGTACCACCACCCAGTGAGTTTTCTAAGCTCCAGCACCAGCAGACTCCGAGAAATGGATTTCTGCCTAATCTGGTTATGCATCCACTACATGTCTAGATTTAATAGAAAGATAATTTCAGAACAAGATTGATTTTAATCTTGCCGTCACTCTGAAGTTTCCACCCAGAGATATGGAATTAATAAGGTTTTGGTAACTTCTGAAAAGGGGAGTACATTCCATAGCTCCGCCCACTCAGTGAGTTCATGAACAGAGGGTATACATTAGGGAGCCCAGTTAGGAGGGTGTCTTTTGCCCGAGGAACTAGCTACGAGAGGTTTTACTAGTTTGATTTTTCTTGCTCTAATAACTTATTGCTACGACCTCCGAACTAAGTCAACGCTACTGATTGGATTGTCACCTGACTCAATATTAATCATTAAACCAGGAGCTGATGGCAGCGAAGTGTTCTGGGATTTGGGGAGCAGTGACAGACTTTTATAAGTGAAACACAGAAAAGCACAGTATAAGGCTGGTTTCACATTAGCGCTTTTTAAGCTCACGCACGGCCGGGGGTAGCTCCGCCCCCGAGCCGGCTCTCTGCCCGGCGTGCCCGCCCCTTGCTTGTAGCGCCGCCTCCTAGCGGACAGCGGCGCCTGCGATCGGCGCACCCTATCTTTAGCATAGGGTGCGCAGATAGTGCGCAGGCCGTGCGCTAGTTGCGCTTTGACCTGCGCTGCGCACTTTTGTCGGTGCGCCGTGCGCGCCAAAATCGAACTTTTCGGATTTTGGCGCGCACGGCGCACCGTCAAAAGTGCGCAGCGCAGGTCAAAGCGCAACTAGCGCACGATCTGCGCACCCTATGCTAAAGATAGGGTGCGCCGATCACAGGCGCCGCTGTCCGCTAGTAGGCGGCGCTACAAGCAAGGAGCGGGCACGCCGGACAGAGAGCCGGCTCGGGGGCGGAGCTACCCCCGGCCGTGCGTGCGCTTAAAAAGCGCTAATGTGAAACCAGCCTAACAAACGTATAAAAATACTTTGTAAAAAAAAAAGTAACAGTAAACAGCAAGTGCTAGTAAAAAGGTAACAAAACAGTGTATTTGGTTGATACATTTTTTGCACAAAATGTATACTAAGCCGCTCTACCAAACGTCAAGGTATACCCATATCAGAGCAGTCCCTAGCCGATGTATTTAAAAACCTGACCATGTGTATAGTACCTATGAGCAGGATTCAGAGTGGTATTGTCCAATGTGGACACACTGTGGAAGGTGGCTTATATGTGCATGGCCCACAAGGGAGGGGTGGAGACCTCCCTAAGCTTGCAAAAACAAGAAAACAGTTTTTATAAGTGTATATCCCGTCTGAGACTGGGAGTAGTCATATTGCCCTCACTGCAGTGTGTTCAATAGCCAGTAGACAGCAAGGCAGCCTTCCTGGTGACTACTTATCCTAGGTGTAGTTCCCTGACTGACCTGAGGGTAAGGGGGGCACCAGAGAGCTGCAAGTTCCAAACCAGAGCTGGAAAGTGGGATATAATAAATCCCCCCTGATTAACTGGGGCAACCAAATACCCCCAGTTCCAGACACTAAGCCTATCTTGTCTCATTCGAAAAGGAGCTAGTCCTAATGTATGGACTCCGGAGGCTGAGAACAACATTTAACCCTGAAGCAATCATTTGCAGTAGCTCCTGTGCTACATCATCCAGAGGTTAGGAGACTATTCTTTCTCAAGGTGGATGCCTCCTCCACAGGAATCGGTGTCATGCTTTCCAAAGGTCCTCTTCTGGACGGATAGTCACCTGTGGCTTTTTCTCCAAGGCATGTTCTACATCGGAACGCAATTATTCTGTTGGAGATCGTGAACTATTGGCCTTACAGTTAGCTCTGGAGGAGTGGCAGTATCTACTCGAGGGTGCTGTACATCTGTTTATAATCTTCATCGATCATAAGAATTTGGCTTATATTCGATCTGCGCAAAGGCTCAATCCTTAGCAAGCCAGTTGGTCCCTATTCTTTGCTCGTTTTGACTTTTAACTCTACTTCCAGCCGGGCAACAAGAATGGCAAGGCGGATGCACTGTCAAGGTCTTTTCAATCTCTTGATTTGGAGGAGGAACGTCACACATCATTGACCCGTCTAAAATCATCACTATGGCCCCCTTAAGTCTAACTATTCCAGCGCCTGGTAAGATGTTCATGGCTGAGGACGACAGGAGGAGGGTGTTGCTTTGGGGACACTCATCTAAATTGGCCAGTCATGCCGGGATAAAGAAGACACTAATCATCGCTCGCTACTATTGGTTGCCTACCCTGCATCAAGATGTCAAAGATTTTGTCGCCTTGGTCCATCCTGCGCCAGGAACAAGATCCCTAGACAAATTACCCTATGGGTGTCTGCTTCTCCTTCCAATTCCATCAGCTCTTTGGCAACATATTGCGATGAACTTTATTACCGACCTACTGAATTCCTCTGGCTGTAACGTCATTCTTGTGGTTGTGGATCGTTTCTGTAAAATAGCTCACTTTGTTCCTTTTTCTGGCTTGCCCTCTGCTCCTGAATTTGTCCCATCTTCAGACTCCATGGATTTCCTCGGCACATCGTATCCGACAGGTGGGTCCAATTCACTTCCCGCTTCTGGAGGGCCCTCTTCAAGCTTATGAATGTGACTTTGGATTTCTCCTCAGCTTATCAACCTCAGACCATCTGTCAGGTGGAGTGGGCTAATCAGGTCTTATCTTCCTATCCCGGCACTTTTCTAACGCTCATCAAGACGATTGGGTCAGTTTGCTTCCTTGGGCAGAATTTGCTTACAATAATCACTACAGCGAGTCCTCTGCCAAAACACCCTTCTTCATCTCTGGGCAACATCCGGGTATGCTTCTTCCAGTCTCCGGTATTTGGGGTACAAGCTGCTGACTGTCCATGGAATTCTCTAAGATTTGGGAGGACACCAAGGTAGCGCTTGAAAGAGCTTGTGGTAGAATGAAAAGGCACGCTGACAAGAGGCGCCTGGACTCTCCTCCTTACATTCCAGGCGATAAGGTTTGGCTCTCGTCCAAGTACATCAGACTCAAAATTCCTTCCTACAGGTGTGAATAGGTGCTTACCTAGAGTCACTTAGGTATGTTTGGATGTGTCGGTCAGTTTTTTGAAATTTGTATTCATTAGCCTTCTGACTGAGCACTCCGCCTTTTAGCCTCAGGCGTTTTTAATCACAGCAGGACCCTCCCCTCCACAAAGATATAGATTTTAGTCCAAGAGAGGATTCACAGGTGCCCATACACATGAGGACTTTAGTCTAAGAGAGGTTTGGCAGTGTTAGGTCCTAGAAAACAAGAATCGCCTTAACGTGGCTTCCAGGTACACTTGAATTGGCCAATTTATGCGCTAAGCATTCTCAATTTTTCATATTTCTTATGCGTTTGTGCAGTTCAACTTTCATATTTGCAAGCTATGGCGCTACAGAGTGCTGCCTTTTATTTCATTTCTGAATTTTATAAAATTGGGCCATGAAAACAAAAAAATAATTTTTTTCCACTAAAATATTAGTTTAGCCTCAGCGTTTTCATTCTTTCAAGGGGTAATAGAAGAAAATGTATCTGAACACATTAATAACCTTTAAGTGGTTGGATCCTACTATGTGACCACAAGACAGAACTTGAAAGCGAAGAGGCGCTTTTTGATTTTTGGATCTCAATTTTGGCTGTGACTGTCTTGTCATGTTTGCAGAGTCCCTGAGGTGACAATAAAGGGAATCTGTCAGCTGTTTTTTGCTATGTAATCTGAACACCGCTTGCTGTAAGAATTAAATCATAGATTTCAGCAAAGTTTTTTTTTTTTACTTGCAATCATTGTTTTATTACCAGGAGTTTATCATTGCACAGCAGCTTGTGCCTACTGATTCGACTCCACCCCTTTTGTGATAGGCATCTCACGGTGTACAGCCATTGTATATATAGGGTCTGATGTGGGTGGGGTTAACTTTTTACTCTCCGCTGCAAGCTAAATCTGAGTGATACATTCTTTGCCTACATCATGCTGCTCTCAGATGAGGTAGCAAAAATCTGCTGACGGATTCTCTTTTAAAAGCCCCATTGTTGAAACTACTTCACAACAAATTGAGGGGTGTAGTATTTTGAAATCACTGGTGTCGTAAATATTTTTTTTTTATCTTTCGAACATGGAAAAAAAATACATTCTTACCCCTGATATTTTTATATGTGAGCTGCAATTTTTTAATTTCCACAGGATAATAGGTGAAAATGCACCCAACATTTTGTTACACCGTTTATCACAAACACAGTGATTCACTACATGTGGTTCGAAATCTATGTATGGTCCCATAGCCGTGCATAGAAGGACTACCATTTTTTCTTTTAAAGTGCATATTTTGTTGCTAAAGTTTGCTGGTGCCATTTGCAGAGCCCTTAATGTGTAGATAACAGAACCTAAAACAAGCTATTTTTGTACTAAATACACCTCTTTGTATATTCACCTACGAATGCAGGTGAAGGTGATTAATGGTATCAATTAAAACGTCAGCTCGGCGGCCCAGGTGTTGTGAGTTCATTTTTCCCTTCACCATTGAGATCTGATGAACTCCCTCCTCTGGTGAAGGAAGGTAGTGAGACTGATTACCAAACACCTGGGCAGCTAGATGATAACTGGGTGGCTGGAATTGAGGACTGGATATAAGGCTGCTGACGCCCTTCTTCCTGGCTGGTGATTTTCCTGCTGGATTCTCGGAGACCAGTCTGATTCCTGCGTCTCAAAGCTAAGTTTTTCTGCTCTGCTTTGTACTCTTCAGTTTTGTTTTTGTTTTGCCTTGTTTTTTGGGAGTTCTGCCATCCCCGGCCGGGGGTGAGCTGAATTCCATTTTTGTCTCTGATCTGTTGATCTTTTGCTCTGTCTTCAGAATATACCTGAGTGCTGATATAGTCTTTTGAAGCCTACCGACTTCAGGGCCTGTTTTTCCTATCAGTCGGTTGGCTCATTTTGATAGGGTTTTTGCGGATGGCAGACAGCAGCTTTCCTATCCTGTCCTATGTAGTTAGCTTGGGCCCCATCATTTGCTTAACCTATCTGTCTATCTGTGTTAGTGTTTTCATCTTGCTTCACCGTCATTATATGTTGGGGGCTGCCTATTGCTTTGGGGTCTGCTCTGGGGCAGTTTCGTTTTTCCCCTTTATGTCTTTAGGCTATGTAGCTCTCCAGCTGTGATCGAGGGGTCTAGGGCATGGTAGGAACCCCCCCATGGCTACTGCTAGTTGTTGTGGATAGGTTCAGGGGTCTGCAATCCGATAGCTGCCAACCTCTGGTTTTTCTGGACTTAGCTGGTATTTTGTTTTTTCCTCCTTCGGTGACTGATCATAACAGAATCACCAGCCATACCGCAGATCCTAGGGTACTCAATAGCAGGAGAGAATTGAAAAAAAAAAAGGAAAAAAAAAAAAGTGTCAGAATTTTTTTTTTTCTGTGCATATTTTTTCCTCTATATCTCTGAGGCCGCAGGGGGAATTTTTCTCTCAATGGAGATGAAGCAATTGTCTGATCGTGTGGAGCAGCTCGCTGTTGAAGTGCGGGGAATTTCCACCTATCTTGCTCATTCACATGCTGCTGAACCAAAGATTCCCACTCCTGATGTTTTTTGGGGATCGGTCTAAATTCTTGAATTTCAAGAATAATTGTAAATTATTTTTTGCCTTGAAGCCTAACTCGTCGGGGAACTCTGCGCAGCAGGTTAAAATTGTCATCTCTTTGCTGCGCGGCGATCCCCAGGATTGGGCGTTTTCTTTGAAACCTGATGATCCTATTCTGAATAATGTGAACGCATTTTTTCAAGCCTTGGGGTTGTTGTATGATTAACCTAATGCTATTGATAAGGCTGAAAAGACCCTGTTGGCATTATGCCAGGGTCGGGATTCGGCAGAGTTGTACTGTCAAAAATTCCGAAAGTGGGCGGTCCTTACTACCTGGAATGATGGTGCCTTGGCAGCCCTCTTTCGGAAGGGTTTGTCAGAAACTGTAAAAGATACTATGGTGGGATTTCCTGTTCCCTCTGGTCTTGACGATTCTATGTCATTAGCCATTCAGGTGGATCGGCGTATACGTGAACACAAAACTACAAGAGAGATGTTGCCACCTGTTGAACAAATGTCTGAACCTATGCAATGTGATAGAGTTTTGTCTAGGGTGCAACGTCACGAGTTCAGAAGGCGTAATAAGCTGTGTTTTTTTTTTTTTTTGTGGAGATGCCTCGCATATTATTTCTGTCTGCCCTAAACGAGAGAAACGTTGTGTGCACACACGTTTTCTGTGGGTGGTGTTCAACCTAAGTTTCTTCTGGCAATTACTCTGATCTGCTCCCTGTCCACATTTTCCGCCAAGGCTTTTGTGGATTCAGGAGCAGCTCTGAACCTGATGGACTTGGATTTTGCTAAACGTTGTGGATTTCCTATGACACCTCTGCGGACGCCTATCCCTTTGAGGGGTATTGATGCTACTCCTTTGGCGGAGAATAAACCTCAGATTTGGACCCAGGTGGCAATGCGGGTCGCCCCAGACCATCAAGAAAATTGCAGATTTTTGGTGTTGCATAATTTGCATGATACCATTGTTCTGGGGTTTCCCTGGTTGCAAATCCATAATCCAGTTCTGGATTGGAAATCTTTGTGGTGAGTTGGGGTTGTCAGTGTGCCCTTGGTGATGCTCCTGTTTTCTCCACCTCTCCCCAGTCGCATGATTTTCCTGACTATTTGGCTGACTTTTATGATGTATTTAGTGAGAATGAGTCTGCGTCTTTGCCTCCTCATAGGAGTTATGACTGTGCAATTGAGCTGAACCCGGGGTGTAAATTCCCCAAGGGTCGGCTTTTCAATTTATCTGTACCCGAGCACGAGGCTATGCGATCCTATATTGAGGCATTGGAGAAGGGTCATATTAGACCATCCTCTTCACCCTTAGGTGCTGGTTTTTTTTCGTGGCTAAAAAGGATGGTTCATTAAGGCCTTGTATTGACTATCATGCCCTCAACAAAATTACTGTTAAATATCAGTATCCGTTACCCCTGATTTCTGATCTATTCTCCAGAGTTAAAGGTGCTTGCTGGTTTACCAAGCTTGACCTCAGGGGGGGCGTATAATCTTATTCGCATTAAGCATGGGGATGAATGGAAGACGGCGTTTAATACTCCGGAGGGACATTTTGAGTACCTGGTGATGCCTTTTGGGCTCACTAATGCCCCTTCTGTCTTCCAGTGCTTCATGAACGATATATTCCGAGACTTTGTGGATACATTTTTGATTATCTATCTGGATGATGTTTTGATCTTCTCCAAGAATTGGGACTTTCATGTGGAACATGTTCGGACTGTGTTGCGGATTTTGAGGGAGAATTCCCTGTAATGTCAAGGGATCGAAATGCCTTTTTGTGGTACAGAGGGTTTCATTTTTGGGATTTATTTTGTCTCCGTCAACTATTGAAATGGACCCGGCCAAGGTACAGGCCATTTATGATTGGGTTCAGCCCACTTCTTTGAAGGCCCTCCAGAATTTTTTGGGTTTTGCTAATTTTTATCGGAAATTTATAGCTAATTTTTCTGGTATTGCCAAGCCATTGACGTATTTGACTAGGAAGGGTGCTGATGTGCTGAATTGGTCTCCGGAGGCTGTTTCTTCCTTTCAGGAGCTGCAGCGAAGATTCACTTCTGCTCCGGTTTTGCGGCAACCTGATGTCTCACTCCCGTTTCAGGTGGAGGTGGACGCTTCTGAGATTGGTGCAGGAGCGGTGTTGTCCCAAAAAGATCCTGTGACATATAAAATGAATCCTTGTGCTTTCTTTTCCCGAAAGTTCTCTCCATCTGAACGTAACTATGATGTGGGGAATCGGGAACTGTTGGCCATGAAATGGGCATTTGAGGAGTGGAGACATTGGTTGGATGGAGCCAAACACCAAGTCGTGGTCCTTACTGACCACAAGAATTTGATTTACCTGGAGTCGGCCAAGCGCTTGAATCCTAGACAGGCTGGGTGGGCCTTGTTTTTCACACATTTTGATTTTGTGGTCTCTTTTCTTCCGGGCACTAAGAATGTCAAGGCAGACGCCCTCTCTAGGAGTTTCCTTGCTGATTCTCCTGTTGTGACTAAGCCTGCTACCATCTTAGGCGAGGGGGTAGTTCTTTCTGCCATCTTGCCCGATTTGAGACGTGCTCTGGAAGAGTTTCAGGAGGACAAACCTGAGCGTTGTCCCAGTGGAAAGTTGTATGTTCCTGACCAGTGGAGGAAGAGAGTGATGTCTGAAGTTCATTGCTCTGCATTGGCTGGTCATCCAGGTATTTTTGGTACTAGAGATCTGGTGAGTCGGTCTTTTTGGTGGCCCGCCTTGTCTCGTGATGTCAGGAATTTTGTGCAGTCCTGTGGGACTTGCTCCCGGTCTAAACCTTGTTCTCGCTCTAGTGGCTTGTTGATGCCTTTGCCGGTGCCCAGGAGGCCATGGACCCATATTTCAATGGATTTTATCTCTGATATGCCTGTCTCTCAGAGAATGACTGTTATTTGGGTGATTTGTGATAGATTCTCTAAGATGGTCCATCTTGTACCACTCCCTAAGTTGCCATCTTCCTCTGAGTTGGTGCCCTTGTTTTTGCAACAGGTGGTTCGCTTGCACGGGAATCCTGAGAACATTGTATCTGACAGAGGAGTTCAGTTTGTGTCTAGATTTTGGAGGACTTTCTGTTTAAAGCTGGGAATTCAGTTGTCCTCCTCTTCTTTCACCCTCAGACCAATGGGCAGACGGAGAGAACAAACAAGACTTTGGAGTCGTATTTGAGATGTTTTATTTCTGCCGATCAGGATGATTGGGTTTCATTTTTGCCCTTGGCCGAATTTGCTTTAAATAATAGAGCTAGTTCTGCCACTTTGATGTAACCTTTTTTTTTTGTAACTTTGGTTTTCACCCTCGATTTTCTTCAGGGCAGGTGGAGCCTTCTGCCTGCCCAGGTGTTGACACTGTGGTGGAGAGAATGCACCAGATCTGGGACCAAGTAGTGGATAAGTTGTCTCTCTCCCAGGAAAAGGCCCAGCGGTTTTCCAACCGGCGTAGGACCGTTGGTCCCCAGTTTAAGGTGGGTGACATGGTTTGGTTGTCATCAAAAAATATCGCTATGAAGGTGGCTTCTCCTAAGTTTAAGCCTAGATTTATTGGACCTTACAAGATTTTGGAGATTATTAATCCGGTCTCTTTTCGGTTGGCTCTTCCTGTCACATTTAAAATTCATAATGTGCTTCATAAGTCCTTGTTGAAGAGGTTTGTTGAACCAGTAGTTCCTGTGGTGGCACCTCCTGACCCTATATTGGTTGAAGGTAACATGGAATATGAGGTAGAGAAGATACTGGATTCCCGTCTGGCTAGACAGAGACTCCAGTATTTGGTTAAGTGGAAGGGTTATGGTCAGGAGGATATATCCTGGGTCTCTGCCTCTGATATTCATGCCGAAAGATTGGTGCGTGCCTTTCATCGGGCTCACCCGGATCGCCCTGGTGGCATGGATGAGGGTTCGGTGACCCCTCCTCAAGGGGGAGGTACTGTTGTGAGTTCATTTTTCCCTTCACCATTGAGGTCTGATGAACTCCCTCCTCTGGTGAAGGAAGGTAGTGAGACTGATTACCAAACACCTGGGCAGCTAGATGATAACTGGGTGGCTGGAATTGAGAACTGGATATAAGGCTGCCGACGCCCTTCTTCCTGGCTGGTGATTTTCCTGCTGGATTCTTGGAGACCAGTCTGATTCCTGCGTCTCAAAGCTAAGTTTTTCTGCTCTGCTTTGTACTCTTCAGTTTTGTTTTTGTTTTGCTTTGTTTTTTGGGAGTTCTGCCATCCCCGGCCGGGGGTGAGCTGAATTCCATTTTTGTCTCTGATCTGTTGATCTTTTGCTCTGTCTTCAGAATATACCTGAGTGCTGATGTAGTCTTTTGAAGCCTAGCGACTTCAGGGCCTGTTTTTCTTATCAGTCGGTTGGCTCGTTTTGATAGGGTTTTTGCGGATGGCAGACAGCAGCTTTCCTATCCTGTCCTATGTAGTTAGCTTGGGCCCCATCATTTGCTCAACCTATCTTTCTATCTGTGTTAGTGTTTTCATCTTGCTTCACCGTCATTATATGTTGGGGGCTGCCTGTTGCTTTGGGGTCTGCTCTGGGGCAGTTTCGTTTTTCCCCCTTTCTGTCTTTAGGCTATGTAGCTCTCCGGCTGTGATCGAGGGGTCTAGGGCACCATAGGAACCCCCCCCACGGCTACTGCTAGTTGTTGTGGATAGGTTCAGGGGTCTGCAATCCGATAGCTGCCAACCTCTCTGGTTTTTCTGGACTTAGCTGGTATTTTGTTTTTTCCTCCTTCGGTGACTCATCATGACACCCAGGGCTGTGGAGTCGGAGTCTGAGTCGGTGCTCATTTTGGTGGAGTCGGAGGTGGAGTCGGTATAAAATGGACCGACTCCTAAAATAGATAATAAATTGGGTACAGTAATTCAATGCAGGATGTGCTGAATATTTTTTCATTGGAATTTGGGAAAGTTATGAAATGTCCTATAAATGGCTGTTATATTCCTGATCTAAGGCTACATTCACATATAGCGTTTTTCCTGTGTTTTTTGAGGATACGTTTTTCAGCTTTTTAAAAAACTGCATCACTTGAAAGGTTTTTGAGCTCATAGATATTTTCAATAGCAGAAGCAGATTAGAAATCTGCTCTATCTATCCATTTATCCATATCTGTCTATCCATATCGTATCTGTACCAAAAAGAATGAAAACTGGGTAGTATACAAACTAACACTCCTTTTTTTAGCACCAGTCAGGTACACCTCATAGCTGCCCAAAAGGACGCCCAGGACAGGCATTGCTCATCTTCAGTAACTCATCAACATCAATTGATAGTTGGAATAAATAGTCTGCATTCATCAACACCACGTCTTCTTAAGGTGCAGGCTTTATTTTCAAGTGTAGGGGTGTGCAGTATGAGGTTCTGCAGCAGCTGAGGTGTGCAGTATGAGGTTCTCCCCCCCCCCCCCAGGTTTGATCCTGGCTACGCCCATGGTGTGAATGTAGCCTGAGGATCTAGGCTTTGTCTTAGCTGAGATAAGTCATAGTGTTATATTTTTTATATATATCTGTATATGTATACACAGTACAGACCAAAAGTTTGGACACACCTCATTCAAATAGTTTTCTTTTCATTACTATGAAAATTGTAGATTCACTCTGAAGTCATCAAAACTATGAATTAACACCTGTGGAATTATATAATTAACAAAAAAGTATGAAACAACTGAAAATACTGTATGTCTTATATTCTAGGTTCTTCAAAGTAGCCACTTTTTCTTTGATTACTGCTTTGCACACTCTTGGCATTCTCTTGATGAGCTTCAAGAGGTAGTCACCGGAAATGGTTTTCACTTCACAGGTGTGCCCTGTCAAGTTTAATAAGTGGGATTTCTTGCCTTATAAATGGGGTTGGGACCATCAGTTGTGTTGTGCAGAAGTCTGGTGGATACACAACTGGTAGTCCTACTGAATAGACTGTTTAGAATTTGTATTATGGCAAGAAAAAAGCAGCTAAGTAAAGAAAAACGAGTGGCCATCATTACTTTAAGAAATGAAGGTCAGTCAGTCCGAAAAATTGGGAAAACTTTGATAGTGTCCCGAAGTACAGTGGCAAAAACCATCAAGAGCTACAAAGAAACTGGCTCACATGAGGACCGCCCCGGGAAAGGACCAAGAGTCACCTCTGCTGAGGAGGATAAGTTCATCTGAGTCACTAGCCTCAGAAATCACAGGTTAACAGCAGCTCAGATTAGAGACCAGGTCAATGCCACACAGAGTTCTAGCAGCAGACACATCTCTACAACAACTGTTAAGAGGAGACTTTGTGCAGCAGGCCTTCATGGTAAAATAGGAAGCTAGGAAACCACTGCTAAGGACAGGCAACAAGCAGAAGAGACTTGTTTGGGCTAAAGAACACAAGGAATTGACATTAGACCAGTGGAAATCTGTGTTTTGGTCTGATGAGTCCAAATTTGAGATCTTTGGTTCCAACCACCGTGTCTTTGTGCGACGCAGAAAAGGTGAACGGATGGACTCTACATGCCTGGTTCCCACCGTGAAGCATGGAGGAGGAGGTGTGATGGTGTGGGGGTGCTTTGCTGGTGACACTGTTGGGGATTTATTCTAAATTGAAGGCATACTGAACCAGCATGGCTACCACAGCATCTTGCAGCAGCATGCTATTCCATTCGGTTTGCGTTTAGTTGGACCATCATTTATTCTTCAACAGGACAATGACCCCAAACACACCTCCAGGCTGTGTAAGGGCTATTTGACCAAGAAGGAGAGTGATGGGGTGCTACGCCAGATGACCTGGCCTCCACAGTCACCAGACCTGAACCCTATCGAGATGGTTTGGGGTGAGCTGGACCGCAGAGTGAAGGCAAAAGGGCCAACAAGTGCTAAGCATCTCTGGGAACTCCTTCAAGACTGTTGGAAGACCTTTTCCGGTGATTACCTCTTGAAGCTCATCAAGTGAATGCCAAGAGTGTGCAAAGAAGTAATCAAAGCAAAAGGTGGCTTCATTGAAGAACCTAGAATATAAGACGTATTTTCAGTTGTTTCACACTTTTTTGTTAATTATATAATTCCACATGTGCTAATTCATAGTTTTGATGCCTTCAGAATGAATCTACAATTTTCATAGTCATGAAATAAAAGAATTCTCTGAATGAGAAGGTGTGTCCAAACTTTTGGTCTGTACTGTATATATGTAATCGATATTACATAGTGTATTACATATTTACAATTTATTACAGTTTTTTGTGTTCTAAAGTTGTATTCCAATAAATATATATTCTGTTCTATCTAAATATCTTGATTATTGGTTCATAAAAATGATTAAATGTCTGATGTTCACATTGTACTACAATACATTTTTTATTTAAATATAAGCAATATGTGTGGGAGTCGGAGTCGTGGAGTCGGAGTTGGAGTCGCAGGTTTGGCTTACCGACTCCACAGCCCTGCTCGGCGCACAAAAAATAAGCCCTCAGCCAGCCCCAGATCATGAAAAATAGAACACTCACTGGAGGTCAGTGACTGAAGGTAACCTCTATGATGTCACCCCCGGTTCCCAGCAGCTCATTCACCAGTAGTTTTCAGCCGGGACGGTCGCATCTTGACACCATTCAGGTTGAAAGCTGTATATCCCCCAGACATGGATTACGGCATGGGACAGAACAACAGATATGGTATATTGTTGGCTTTTTATTTTATTTTTATTACAGGAGATCGAGGGATTCGCTTGGATTAGGCATGAATGTAAGTATAGTTTAATTGAGAGTAATAAAGGAGTCTGTCATTTTTTTCAAATCAAGGACTTTATTCTGGCTGTGTCTTTATTTACAATACAACTATAGGATTAGTAATGGATGAGTGTCTTATAGACGCCTCTTCATTACTAAACCGTGGGTTTGATGTCACTTGAAAGCTGACATCAACCCCACAAATATTTCCCCACTTGCTACCGTTACAGGGCAAGTGAGAAGAGCCGGGCAAAGTGCCAGAATTGGCAGATCTAAATAGATGTGCCTTTTCTGGGCAGCTGTGGGCTGTTATTTTTAGGCTGGGGTGGTCAATATCCATGGCCCCTTACCAGCCTGAGAATACCAGACCCCAGCTGTGAACTTTAGCAAGGCTGGTTGTCAAGAATGGGGGGACCCCACGCCATTTTTAAAAATTATTTAAATTATTAAAATAACAGCGTGGGGACCCCTCTATCCTTGATAACCAGCCTTGCTGAAGCTGACAGCTGAGTGTTGTAGCCCCCAGCTGTGAGTTTTGTCTGGCTGGTTAGAAAAAATGGAGAACCCACCGTTTTGTTTTTTTTTAAATTACCGTATTTACAGCGCAGGAGCAGCAGATGAATACTCCTATCCGCCGCTACTGCTGTCACTATTAGCAGCAGCAGGGGTAGGCTGCTGGGAGTAATAGTCCCCATCAGCTGCCGCCTGCTGTCTCTTATTACTTAAATGTAACACCTTTCTTCCCTGCTCGCGCCGATCGCCAGCAGAGCAAGGAACAATGATGAGAGCCGTGTTCAGCACCCGGCGCCGAGGAACAGCGCTTACTGTAACGCTTCTTCCCCGGCACCGATGTGTGTCACTAGGATGACATCAGTGTGTGTTATGTGTATGCACATGTGGGGCGTTTTATGGCCCTTGCTGACATTAAAAACTGACATGTCACTGTATTTTGCCCACAGACACGGTCCATGGAAACGCACTAACGTGCACAGACCCATTCACTTGACTAGGCAAATAGGGGTCACTTATGGGGGTTCTGTTTTGGCACCTCATAGGCTCACCCAGTGGGGCATGGCACCTGCAAACCATAACAGTAAAATCTGGTGCTCTTTCCCTTCTGAGCTCTGCCATGCGCCCAAACAATGGTTTACCCCCACTTATGGGGTATCGGTGTACTGAGGACAAGTTGAACAACTCTTGGGCCCAATTTGTCCTTTTACCCTTGGGAAAATAAAAAAAAAATTGGGGCAAAAAGTTCATTTTTGTGAAAAAAAATGTTTTTTGGTTTTTTTTTTGGCTCTACGTTATAAACTTCTGTGAAGCACTATGGGTTCAAAGTGTTCACTACACATCTAGATAAGTTCCTTAGGGGTCTAGTTTCCAAAATGTCACTTGTGGGGGGTTTCCACTGTTTAGGCACATCAGGGACTCTCCAAATGCGACATGGCGTCCGATCTTAATTCCAGCCAATTTTGTGTTGAAAAAATAAAACGGCGCTCCTTCCTTTCCGAGCTCTGCCATGTGCCCAAACAGTGGTTTACCTGCACTTATGGGGTATCAGCGTACTCAGGACAAATTGCACAACAACTCTTGGGGTCCAATTTCTCCTGTTACCCTTGATAAAATAAAAAATTGAGGGCAAAAAATCATTTCTGTGAAAAAAAGATTATTTTTACGGCTCTATATTATAAACTTCTGTGAAGCACTTGGGGAGTTCAAAGTGCTCACCACACATCTAGATAAGTTCTTTAGGGGGTCTACCTTCTAAAAGGGTGTCACTTGTGGGGGGTTTCCAATTTTTGCAATTCTGACCATTGTCCATTTATGAGGTAATACCTCTGGAATTCTTTCTTGGATCCTTGTGATTCTGACATTGTTTTCTCGTGATATATTGAACTTCATGATAGGGCTAAAATTTATTTGATATGACTTGTGTTTATTTGTGAAAAAACTGAAATTTGGCAAAAATTTTCCAATTTTCCATCTTTGTATTTTCATGCCCTTAAATCACAGAGATATGTCACAAAATACTTAAGTAACATTTCCCACATATTTACTTTACATCAGCACAATTTAGGAACCAAAACTTTTTTTTTTGTTACGAAATTATGAGGGATAAAAGTTTATCAGCGATTTCTCATTTTTACAACAAAATTGACAAAACCGTTTTTTTAGGGGCCACATCACATTTGAAGTCGCTTTGAAGGGCTATATGATAGGAAATACCCAACAGTGACACCATTCTAAAAACTGCGCTCCTCAAGGTGCTCATAACCACATTCAAGAAGTTTATTAACCCTTCAGGTGCTTTACAGGAATTTTTGGAATGTTTAAAAAAAATTAACATTTAACCTTTTTTCACAAAATATTTACTTCAGATCCAATTTGTTTTATTTTACCAAAGGTAACAGGAGAAATTGGACCCCAAAAGTTGTTGCACAATTTGGCCTGAGTACGCTGTTACCCCATATATGCAGGTACACCACTGTTTTGGCGCATGACAGCTCGAAAGTGAAGGAGCGCCGTTTGACTTTTCAATGCAAAATTAGCTGGAATTGAGATCGGATGCCATGTTGCGATTTGATAGCCCATGATGTGCCTAAACTGTGGAAACCCCCACAAATGACACCATTTTGGAAAGTAGACCCCCTAAGGAACATCTTGATGTGTGGTGAGCACTTTGAACCCCCCAAGTGCTTCACAGAAGTTTATAATGTAGAGCCGTAAAAATAAAAAATCATTTTTTTCACAAAAATATTTTCGCCCCCAATTTTTTATTTTCCCAAGGGTAACAGGAGAAATTGGACCCCAAAAGTTGTGCAATTTGTCAGAGTACGCTGATACCCTATATGTGGGGGTAAACCACTGTTTGGGTGCATGGCAGAGCTCGAAAGGGAAGGAACGCTGTTTGACTTTTCAATGCAAAATTGGCTGAAAATTGAGATCAAATGCCATGTCGCGTTTGGAGAGCCTCTGATGTGCCTAAACAGTGGAAACCCCCTATTCTAACTCCATCCCTAATCTCAGCACACCCCTAAGCCTAATCCCAATACTAACCATAACCCTAACACACCCCTAACCCTAATCCCAACCATAACCTAACTTTAGCCCCAACCCTAACTGTTATGAATGGGTCACTGAGGAGGAAAAAACACAAGCCAAGTCTCAGAAAACCAGAGAGGTTGGTAACTATGCAGATTGCAGATCCCTGATCTTACCACAACTAGCAGCAGTCGTGGAGCGTACCTACAATGATCCTAGACCCCTAGAAGCTACATAAGCTTAAAGCAGGAAAAGACTAAAACTAATTGCCCCAGAGCAGACCCAAAGGAAAGACAGCCCCCCACATGTATTGACGGTGAAACAAGATGAAAACCCAAACAAAGGCAGAAAAATAGGCTGAGCAAACAATGGGGCCCGACTAACTAGAAGGGACAGGAAAGGAAAGACACTGCAATCTGCCAAAAACCCTACCAAAATAATGTCCAACACTTCTGATAGCAAAATTAACCCTGAAGTCACTAGACTTCTCCCACTATATCAGCACTCTGAAATATTCTGAGACAGAGCAAAAAGGGGCCAAACTAATAAGGGACCAAAAGGCAAATACAGATAAATAGGAGTGCAAATTCAGCACAACCCCAGCAGGGGCTGGCTGACCACAAAAAACTGAATTGACCAACAAGAGCAAGTGTGAACAATAGCAAAAACAAACTTAACTTGAGAAGACTGGAGCAGAGCTGAAGTCCAAGACCTGAGAAGCAGACTGAATCACCAGCACCAGGATAGGGCGTCGGCTGTCTTATATCCAGTATGATACTCCAGAGATCCAGTCGTTATCCTCCTCATCAGGTGGCAGATCACTACCAATTAAACCAACCTCACTACCTGCTGTTACCACCAGAGGGAGAACGGAAGGAGAACTCTCAACTGGTGAAGCAGAAAATGAGTTCACAACACCTAACTTTAGCCCCAACCCTAACCCTAATGAGAAAATAAAAATAAATACATTTTTTTATTTTATTATTTTTCCCTAACTAAGGGGGTGGTAAAGGGGGTTTGATTTACTATTTATAGAGGGTTTTTATAGCGTGTCTTATGTTATGTTTGGCAGCCGTTACACACTAAAAGACGCTTTTTATTGCAAAAAATAGTTTTTGCATCACCACATTTTGAGAGCTATAATTTTTCCATATTTTGGCCCAGAGTCATGTGACGTCTTGTTTTTTGCGGGACGAGTTGACGTTTTTATTGGTACCAGTTTTGGGCACATAACATTTTTTGATTGCTTTTTATTCTGATTTTTGGGAGGCAGAATGAACCAAAACCAGCAATTCATGAATTTATTTTGGGGGGGCATTTATACCGTTCCGCTTGTGGTAAAATTGATAAAGCAGTTTTATTGTTCGGGACAGTACAATTACAGCAATACCTAATTTATATCTTTTTTATGTTTTGGAGCATTTATACAATAAAAACTATTTTATATAAAAAAATTATTTTTGCATCGCTTTATTCTGAGAGCTATAACTTTTTTATTTTTCTGGTGATGGAGCTATGTAGCGGCTTGTTTTTTGTGGGACAAGATGACTTTTTCAGCGGTACCACGATTATTTATATCCGTCTTTTTGATCTTGTAATTCCACTTTCCAGGACGTCCACCTGACATCACCATGGAGGACGTCCTCCTCCTCCTTACAGGGACAGGAAGCACACGAGAGGTTAAAGGTCACGTCCCACCTCCTCTCCCTCAGTGTTTTTCCTGTCCCTGCACGGAGGGACACACGAGAAGCTTACCGGAGGGGCTCAGGGGATCGTACGGCTAGTCCAAGCCTTCCCCTGTCAAGAGGTCCCGGGGCCGAAACTCTCCAGTGGGGAGTCCCTCTGCCCCAAAGGCCAGGAGCAGGACGACGCTCCTGGAGGGAGCCGTTCCTCCCTATGAGAGGCTCTCGGCTCCAAAAACTCACCGCCACGGCAGGTGATGGTCGGCTCCCCGCAGGCGGCTGGCCGGGCGGGCACCGACGGACGACTGGCGCAGCCGGCGCTGGGAGGCAGGAATGAGGCCTCCGCAGTCCGCCATAGCAGGCGAAGAGGCCGGAGTGGCAGTCCGCCGCATATGGATGGGGGTTGGCTCCCCACGGCGGCTGGCCGGAGGAGGCCGCCATAGTCACGCGCAGAGCAGGAAGTGGAGGAGGCGGCCTAGCGCGAGAGGCCGCGCGTCACATCCGGTGACGTCAGACACCGGCCTTTGAATCCCAGCGCGCGCTTCTGAAGCCACATAGCGCTCGCTGCTGAGGCCAGACAGCGCTCGCTACGGAAGCCACAGCGCTCGCCACTGAAGCCACACAGCGCTCGCCTCCGGGGTCCACAGCGCGCGCTCCTAAGGCACAGAGCGCGCTTCTGGAGATCCAGGGAGCACGTTTCGGAGGTCCATAGCGCCCTGCGGACCGCGCCAGGATGGAAGGGGTCGCTCCAGCAGGCGGAGGGGTAAGTGCGCATAACGCAGACCACCCTCTCCCACCCATTACCCCAACCCAGATCTGAGTAGGTGCCCCTTCTGTATTATTAGGAGAAGGGAGCCCCGACAGAATCCCCCTCGGGGGCGAAGGACCCGGCAAAGGCCACCTCCAAATCGGTCAGATGCCCAGTATGCAGGGTAAAGCTGACAAGACCCTATGCGGACCCTGTACCTCAAGGGTCGTAGGCGAGGAACAGCCATCCCTCCTAGCCGAAATGAGATCGCTGATAAGGGAGGAAGTTCGGGCCTCTACATCCAGCCTCGCACGGCGTCAGTCCCCCAGCCCAGGGCCGAGTCGCAAACGTCCAAGGTGGGAAGCGGACCCAGAGTCGGAAGAAAGCCCTAGTGAGGAGTCCGAATTCCGGGATTCGGATCAGGAAGAAGAAGGCGAGATCCGGGGGGATAGACAAGATCAGAGCAGGAAATACCTATTCAGACTGGAGGACACGGACGAGTTGGTCCAAGCAGTCAGAAATACTATGCAGATAGAGGAGGTCCCTATACCACAGTCCAGGCAGGACTTAATGTTCGGAGGACTGGTGGCCCGGAGACAGGTAGTGTTCCCTGTAAGTGAACACATCAAAACGATGGTCCAGGAGGAGTGGAAGGAGGCAGAGCGTCGACTGACACTCTCCCGAGACTTTAGAAGCAGACTGCCTTTTGATCCTGAGGAAACCCGGGCATGGGAAGAAATTCCTAAAATAGATGTCCCAGTCGCTAAAGTTACCAAAAAGACGGCTATCCCATTTGAGGACTCATCAGGTCTTCGAGACCCGTTGGATAGAAAGTTAGACGTCTTATTAAAAAGAGCATGGGAGACGTCGGCGGCTCTTATTAGGGCCAACATAGCAGCCACCTCGGTGGCCAGGTCTATGTTTTTGTGGATGGGGCAGTTGGAAGAACACCTAACCAACAAGACCCCTAGATCAGACATCCTAGCATCCCTTCCGCTCATGAAATCGGCTACGGCGTTCCTATCAGATACGTCGGCCGAATCGGTAAGATTTGCAGCCAGAAACAGCTCCCTCTCCAACGCGGCCCGAAGAGCAGTCTGGCTCAAATCCTGGTCGGGGGACAACGCTTCAAAAACTAAGCTATGCGCCATCCCCTTCTCGGGCCTGAGGGTATTCGGGCCAGCCCTAGATAACATTCTAGAGCTGGTGTCCTATAAAAAGAAGGGATTCCCGGAGGAAAAACCCAGACAACCCCAGTCCTTTCGGAGAGGCTCCTTTTCTAGGAGGCAGACCGAGTTCAGGGGTCGGGCAAGGTCCAGTAGAGGCTCCTATAAGGGCTCCTTCAGCCAGACCGGGAGGGACAGAGGTCCTCCATTCACATCAACCTCTAGATCGAGGAGGCAATGACGCCATAGGTATTGGGGGGAGACTTCGCCACTTCGCAGCAAACTGGTCCCGAGTCACCCACAATCAGTGGGTCCTCAGAACCATCGCGGAGGGCTACAATATAGAGCTTTATTCACCTCCCCCCGAAAGATATATTACCCCCACTGTCGTCCTGGAGGACTCCGCAATGTGGACGGATCTACAGGACATGGTAAAATCAAAGGTCATAGTACCAGTTCCCCCGTCAGAAAGAGGGAAAGGGTACTATTCGTCCCTGTTCTCGATCACAAAACCATCTGGCGAGGCCCGTACCATCATAAACCTGAAACCACTAAATGCCTGGGTCAAGTACAAGAGATTCCGGATGGAATCGGTCCGATCCGCAACCCTCCTGATAGATCGGGACGCCGTCATGTGCACCCTAGACCTAAAGAAGGCCTACTACCAGGTCCCTATCCATCCCTCATCCCAGAGACTGCTAAGGTTTGCGGTCAGTTTACCAACCCGGACCTGCCACTTCCAGTTCCAGTGTCTTCCATTCGGGTTGGCCTCAGCTCCCAGAATCTTTACAAAGCTGGTGGGAGAAGTAGTGGCCTACCTGAGAGATCAGGGTATCGTGATCATACCCTATTTAGACGACTTCCTACTGGTGGCAAGATCCAGGGAAGCGCTCGTTCGACAGAAACCGAGCAACTACGGTAATGGAGTTCCTTGGATGGGTGATCAATTGGGAGAAGTCGAACATCAGGCCAGAAACCAGGAAAATATTTCTCGGGGTCCTCCTAGACTCAACCGACAGAATATCCTGGCTACCCGAACAGAAGCAGAGGACTATTCAGACCAAAACCAGAGACCTGTTGAGACGTCAGTGCTCCATAAGAGAGGCAATGGAGGTCCTGGGCCTCATGACGGCCTGCATCCAGTGCGTCCGATGGGCCCAATTCCACTCAAGATCACTGCAGAAAGAGATCCTTGCGAGGTGGGACAGAAGTCGCTAGACAGACCCCTAAGGCTGCCAGAACGAGTAAGAGAGTCCCTTCGGTGGTGGACACGGTCCAGAAACCTTCAGGTGGGCGTATTTTGGACAGCCTCTCCATACGTGGTAGTCACCACGGACGCCAGTGTGTGGGGTTGGGGAGCCCACATAGAAGGGAAAATCTTCCAGGGGAGATGGCCAGTAGACATCAAGACCAGATCCTCCAATTTCAGAGAACTCTACGCGGTCTGGGAAGCGCTACGGCGGAACCAGTCGATACTAGAGAATCGTCATGTCCGTATACTATCCGACAATATGACGACAGTGGCATTCCTGAAGCACCAGGGAGGGCCCAGACATCAACCACTACAGGACCTAGCAGGAAAAATATTCGCTTGGGCAGAAAGAACAGTCCGATCAGTGACCGCAGTACACCTAGAGGGTTCCCAGAACGAAGTAGCAGACTACTTGAGCAGACAACGGATTCGCCCGACAGAATGGGAACTGAACGAAGAGATCTTCAACCATCTTTGTCAGCGTTGGGGGACCCCCAGTATAGATCTCTTTGCAAGCCGAAAGAATTCGAAGGTCCCCAGATTCTATTCCCTGAATCCGACGGACCACCCAGAAGGCGTGGATGCCCTGAGTCAGACCTGGGGAGAATCCCTCTCCTACGCATTCCCGCCACTGGCCCTTATACCGGCAGTGCTCAGGAAAATACGCGAGGACCACGCACGAGTGATGTTGATCGCTCCATACTGGCCGAAGAGAAGCTAGTTTCCCCTTCTAGGAGCCATGGCAGTCGGAAATCCGGTCGAGCTACCCCTGTGGAAGGACATCATCCACCAGGGCCCGATCTACCATCCAAACCCAGCAAGACTTCATCTATCGGCCTGGATCCTGAGAGGGACATCCTGAAGACAAAGGGATTGTCGGACCAGGTCATATCCACTCTACTGGCCAGTAGGAAACCGGTGACATCCGCAATCTATAGGAAGATATGGAAAAGATTCTGTCTGGAGGGTGGCAGGTCCGATCTCGTGGCAGGCACCCCTGACCTCCCTAGCATACTAAGTTTTTTGCAGGCAGGTTTTAATAAAGGCCTTAAGCCTAGCACGCTAAAAGTCCAGGTTTCAGCCTTAAGCGCCTTCTTCGATTACCAGCTAGCTGCTCATCCCTGGGTAATAAGATTTATAAAGGCCACGCAGCGCCTGCGTCCCACGATTAGGCAGCTCACCCCGCCGTGGGATCTGGGTCTGGTACTCAGGTCCCTCTGTACAGACCACTATGCTCTAGGGGAGAAGATAACCATCTCTGCCCTCACCCGTAGAACGGCCTTCCTAGTAGCCATTACCACGGCCAAAAGGATAGGGGAGATCCAGGCCCTGTCCACTAAGGACCCATATCTACAGATAAGAGGGGATAGTATAATCCTAAGGTTAGACCCGGCATTTACCCCGAAGGTAGTCTCCTCAAAGAATCTAAACCAGGAGGTAGTGTTACCATCGTTCTGCGACAATCCCCGTAATAAAAAAGAACAGCGTCTTCACTCGCTGGATGTGAGGCGCGCGGTGCTAGACTATCTAGAAGCCACCAATAGCTGGCGCATTGACCCAAACTTGTTCATCCTTTTTGGGGGTAAAAATAAGGGGAAGAAGGCCTCTAAGGCGTCTATCGCGCGCTGGATTACCTCAGTAATCTCTGACGCCTACCAAGCCGAAGGCGTTAGCCCGCCAGGGTCCATAAAAGCCCACTCTACGAGGGCGGTATCAGCCTCATGGGCCGAACGGGCGGGGGCCTCGGTTGACCAAATCTGTAGAGCAGCAACCTGGGCCAATCTGAATACATTCTGCAAGCACTACAAGCTTGACGTGTTGGCTGGTCAGCAGACCGCATTCGGAAGAAAAGTTCTCCAGGCGGTAATCCCACCCTGAGGAGGTGCTTTGGTACTCTCCATGGTGCTGTCAGGTGGACGTCCTCGAAAATAGGTATTAGACCTACCGGTAATGATGTTTCCAGGAGTCCATCCTGACAGCATGGGTACTTCCCTCCCTGTTATGTTATGCTATGTTGTATTTTCATATGTCATATGCTGTAATATGATTGTTTCATTAAACTGTTACTAGCATCATCCACCTTGCGGTACTTGTTAAATCACTGAGGGAGAGGAGGTGGGACGTGACCTTTAACCTCTCGTGTGCTTCCTGTCCCTGTAAGGAGGAGGAGGACGTCCTCCATGGTGCTGTCAGGATGGACTCCTGGAAACATCATTACCGGTAGGTCTAATACCTATTTTTTGTTTGGCGGTATGATGATAAAGCATTGTTTTGTCTTTTTTTTTTAATGGTATTTAATAAAAGGGGTTAACTAGTGGGACAGTTTTATAGGTCGGGTCGTTACGGAAGCAGAGATACTAAATGTGTGTATTTTTATTGTTTATATTTTAAAAAAAAAAAATTTTATTGGTGGAATAAATATTGATTTTTTTACTTTTTTTTTATTTTTTTTAAATATTTTTACAATTACTTAATTTTTTTTTAATTCTCACTTTTGCACCTTGAAACAATATGGGACACTCATTTTGTGCAGGCTGATCGCTTCTATACCATGCAGAGCTGCATGCTATAGAAGCTGTCAGTGCTGCATGGATTTCTCACTACTTGGCTGTTAACCTGGATGCTGTGCATTGCTATAGTGTGAACAGCGCCGCATACAAGTTTTTTTTATTGTGCATTAATATACCAGGCAACCGCCCCCTCCATGTATTGGTAGGCTGTGAGCGGTTGTTTCATTGGTATTCTTGCACCTGTGTTGCCAGCTTAATTATATGGGTCCACTGCATCCTAATAGTGCATTTGTCTGGAGGCCTGGACGGGTAAACCTCTCTGCTTTTTTGCTGTTTTCTTGTATTATTGGAGGATTTTTAAGTCCTCTTTTTGTGCTATTTCAGTGTTGAGAAACCATGTTGTCATGACGACATTGGGTCCCCATAGCAGCGATCGGGACCCAGTGTCATGTCGCGGGGTCTCTGATCCAAAGGCAAAAGGCCTGTCACAGCTGACGGCCCCTCTGCCTGCTTCCGGAACGCTGCGATCATGTTTGATCACAGTGTTCCAGATGTTAAAGTGCTGAGCGCGGTCCGTGACCACTCCTGGCACTTAGTGTCAGCTGTGAGAATCAGCTGACACCTGGCCGCGTATGACGTACTATCCTGTCCATGGGCATTAAGGCCCAGGGCACATGGACGGGATAGTTTGTCATATGTCGGAAAGGGGTTAATCTATCAGTTTGCATATGGAAGATTGGATAACTTTGATGTCTGCTATTTAAAGGTCTTACCATCTTTGAAAAATGTGATGTAAGTATACTTCGTAATTTTGTATTTATTTATTCCACAGGTATCTGCTGTGCCCACGGTACTTGCTATGAAGAATGGTATAATTATTGATCAGTTTGTGGGTATCAAAGAGGAAGATCAGTTGGAAGCTTTTCTTAAGAAACTCATTGGACCATAACTTCATTACAAATCCAAAATGTACCTCTGTGATAAAAAAAAAAAATTCCAGTGTCCTCTACTACCTTAGTCCTGCCTTTTGCCTTTTCCCCTCATGCAATTTGAGAATTTATTACACAATCCTATTTTGTTTTTATTATTCCAATTAATAGAAAATTATGATAACACACCTGCATTGTTTCTCATCTTTCATGGAATTAAGCTGCACTTGTGTTAGGTAATTTACATTTTCAAACTGAGTGACATCTCAGCCACCCTATTGATTTCAGGGACATGCTGGACTGTAAGATTTGTGAATGGAATAGACTGGCCACCCAATCAAGGGCTGGGACTTGCCAGGCTATCACCATGCAAATTATGAATTGTTGAGCAGCCCAGTCAATAGGGCCTGCTGTTTTTCCTCCAGGTGTCACCCATTTTGGGTGATTGCTAGGGATGAGTGACTTTGCCTTTTTTAGGGTCGAGTCGGGTCGATTCGGGTTTTCTCAAAAGTCGAGTCAAACGAAATCGGCCGACTACCGTGAAAAGTCGGAGGTCTGACTGAAACACGAAACCCAATGCAATTCAATGGGGAAGAAAAGTCGGCAGGGAGTGGAGGACAGTAAACACACCAACAGTGCCCATTTCAATGCCAACGACATCAATTCTTATTACTTAAGCTTGTCAACCTTAATTTACTTTATAATAATAGTTACGCATTGAAAACTGGGGGTTATTTGGCTAAAGTGGGGGGGTAGGGCTGCCTCCATGTTTTCGTGTGCCCCGGGCGAAAGTGTCAGTGGGCCCCTTTAACACATACCACAATTCGATACGACAGAGAAATATTGGTATAGTGCAATGACAAATACTTCACTTCTTACATTACATGACTGATATCTATTTTAAATTCTACAAAAGCTCAAAAACCAGACAGTATATTCCTCCATACAGTATTATGGCCACCACATAGGGCGCCATACAGAATAATGAGCCCCATATATTGCTCCATACAGGATAATTGGTCCCATATAATGTTCCATACAGTATGATGAGCTCCACATAATGCTACAGTATATGATGCTCCCTGTATAATGTGCCATACAGTATAGGATGGTCCCCATAGAGTAGAATGAGCCCCACATATTGCTCCATACAGTATGAGTCACATATAAAGCTCCATACAGTATATGATGGGCCCCATATATTGCTCCATACAGAATGGGCTCATATGTGCTCCATATAATGCCCCATACCCTATATGATGCCCCATAAATAATGAACCCCATCTCATGCTCCAGTATATGATGGGCCCCATGGATGATGCTCCATTGTATGATGGGCCTATATAATGCTCCATAGATAATGGTCCCCATATGATGCTCCAGTATATGATGGGCCCCATGGATGATGCTCCAGTGTATGATGGGCCTATACACTGTGTGCACAATTATAAGGCAAATGAGTATATTGATCACATCATCCTTTTTATACACGTCCTACTCCAAGCTGTATAGGCTTGAAAGCCAACTGCAAATTAAGTAAATCATGTGATTTGCATCTCTGTAATGAGGAGTGTGGTCTAATGACATAAGCACCCTATATAAGATGTGCTTAATTATTAGGTAACTTCCTTTCCTTTGGCAAAATGGTTCGGAAGACAGATTTGACGGACTCTGAAAAGTCAAAAATTGTGCAATGTCTTGCAGAGGGATGCAGCAGTCTTGAAATTGCCAAACTTTTGGAGCGTGATCACTGAACAATCAAGCGTTTCATGGCAAATAGCTAACAGGGTCGCAAGAAGCATGTTGATAAAAAAAGGCTCAAAATAACTGCCCATGAATTGAGGAAAATCAAGCGTGAAGCTGCCAAGATGCCACTTGATGCCAGTTTTGCCATATTTCAGAGCTGCAACGTTATTGGAGTATCAAAAAGCACAAGGTGTGCCATACTCAGGGACATGGCCAAGGTAAGGAAGGCTGGAAAATAACCACCTTTGAACAAGAAACGTAAGAGAAAACATCAAGACTGGGCCAAGGACTATGTTAAGGTTTTATGGACTGATGAAATGAGAGTGACTCTTGATGGGCCAGATGGATGGGCCCGAGGCTGGATCAGTAAAGGCCAGAGAGCTCCACTCTGACTCAGATGCCAGCAAGGTGGAGGTGGGGTACTGGTAACTGCAACTCTCTTCTGATCGGTCTCCCTCTTACCAAACTTTCTCCTCTCCAATCCATCTTGAATGCGGCAGCCAGGGTCATATTTCTGTCCAGCCGCTTCACCGATGCCTCCATCTTGTGCCAGTCATTACACTGGCTACCTATTCGCTACAGGGTCCAGTATAAACTCATCTCTCTCACCCACAAAGCTCTCCACTGTTCTGCACCGCCTTATATCTCCTCTCTCATCTCTGTCTATCGCCCTACACGTGCCCTCCGTTCTACAAATGACCTAAGACTAACATCCCCCGTAATCCGAACCTCGCACCTCCGTCTCCAAGACTTCTCTCGTGCTGCTCCAGCTCTCTGGAATGCACTTCCCCAGACGATCAGACTGATACCTAGCCCTGACCTATTCAAGCGCGCTTTGAAAACCCATCTCTTCAAAGAAGCCTATCACATCAACTACTCAGCAAGCTAACTTTGCCCTGTTCCCTCCTTCCAAATATTATTCTGAATCTGCACCCTACTATTCATCTGTCTCCACACCCTTCATGCACATGATAACTGCACTTGATACTTGTCTATTGCGCTTAAACACACGGGCTGATGACCGGATCATGCAGCTTTATATGAAAATCCCTATTATAATTGCCAGACCTGAATTAACAAGCATTTCTCACCTACTGTGTCCCCCCATTTCCTTGTAGATTGTAAGCTTGCGAGCAGGGACCTCACTCCTAATGTCATTGTTTGAATTGTCTTAACTTGTATTGAATTTATTGTCTGTACATGTCCCCGCTTAATTGTAAAGTGCTGCGGAATATGTTGGCGCTATATAAATAAAAATTATTATTATTATTATTATTATTACTGGTATGGGCTGGTATCATCAAAGATGAACTTGTGGGACCTTTCGGGTTGAGGATGGAGTGAAGCTCAACTCCCAGACCTACTGGCAGTTTCTGGAAGACACCTTCAAGCAGTGTTACAGGAAGAAGTCGGTATCGTTCAAGAAAAACATGATTTTCGTGCAGGACAATGCTCCATCACATGCATCCAAATACTCCACAGCGTGGCTGGCCAGTAAAGGTCTAAAAGAAAAAAAATGACATGGCCCCCTTGTTCACCTGATCTGAACCCCATAGCCTGTGGTCCCTCATAAAATGTGAGATCTACAGGGAGTGAAAACACTACACCTCTTGGAACAGTCAGGAAGGCTGTGGTGGCTGCTGCACGCAATGTTGATCGTAAACAGATCAAGCAACTGACAGAATCTATGGCTGGAAGGCTTTTGAGTGTCATAAAGAAAGCTGGCTATGTTGGTCCCTTTTTTTGGTTTTGAATGTCAGAAATGTTTATTTCTAAATTTTGTGACAAACAAGTGAGATGGGTATATGTTTGGTTTTTATTAAGTTGCCTAATAATTATGCACAGTAATAGTTACTTGCACAAACAGATATCCTCCTAAGATAGCCAAATCTAAAAAAAACACCACTCCAACTTCCAAAAATATGAAGCTTTGAAATTTGAGTCTTTTCGGTTGATTGACAATATAGTTGTTCAATAATAAAAAGAATCCTCTCTAATACAACTTGCCTAATAATAATTATGCAAACAGTGTATAATGCTCCATATATAATGGGCCCCATTTATAATGCTCAAGTGTATAATAGGCCCCATATATGATGCTCCAGTGTATGATGGGCACCGTGGATGATGTTCCAGTGTATATGATGGGCCCATATAATGCTCCATATGTATTAGGCCCCATACGATGCTCCAGTGTATAATGGGCCCTATCTACAGTTGTGGCCAAAAGTATTGACACCCCTGCAATTCTGTCAGATAATACTCAATTTCTTCCTGAAAATGATTGCAATCACAAATTCTTTGGTATTATTATCTACATTTAATTTGTCTTAAATGAAAAAACACAAAAGGGAATGAAGCAAAAAGCAAAACATTGATCATTTCACACAAAACTCCAAAAATGGGCCAGACAAAAGTATTGGCACCCTCAGCCTAATACTTGGTTGCACAACCTTTAGCCAAAATAACTGCGACCAACCGCTTCCGGTAACCATCAATGAGTTTCTTACAAATGCTCTGCTGGAATTTTAGACCATTCTTTGGCAAACTGCTCCAGGTCCCTGATATTTGAAGAGTGCCTTCTCCAAACTGCCATTTTTAGATCTCTCCACAGGTGTTCTATGGGATTCAGGTCTGGACTCATTGCTGGCCACCTTAGAAGTCTCCAGTGCTTTCTCTCAAACCATTTTCTAGTGCTTTTTGAAGTGTGTTTTGGGTCATTGTCCTGCTGGAAGACCCATGACCTCTGAGGGAGACCCAGCTTTCTCACACTGGGCTCTACATTATGCTGCAAAATTTGTTGGTAGTCTTCAGACTTCATTATGCCATGCACACGGTCAAGCAGTCCAGTGCCAGAGGCAGCAAAGCAACCCCAAAACATCAGGGAACCTCCGCCATGTTTGACTTTAGGGACCGTGTTTTTTTCTTTGAATGCCTCTTTTTTTTTCTCCTGTAAACTCTATGTTGATGCCTTTGCCCAAAAAGCTCTACTTTTGTCTCATCTGACCAGAGAACATTCTTCCAAAACGTTTTAGGCTTTTTCAGGTAAGTTTTGGCAAACTCCAGCATTGCTTTTTTATGTCTCGGGGTAAGAAGTGGGGTCTTCCTGGGTCTCCTACAATACAGTCCCTTTTCATTCAGACGCCGATGGATAGCACGGTTTGACACTGTTGTACCCTCGGACTGCAGGGCAGCTTGAACTTGTTTGGATGTTAGTCGAGGTTCTTTATCCAACATCCGCACAATCTTGTGTTGAAATCTCTTGTCAATTTTTCTTTTCCGTCCACATCTAGGGAGGTTAGCCACAGTGCCATGGGCTTTAAACTTCTTGATGACACTGCGCACGGTAGACACAGGAACATTCAGGTCTTTGGAGATGGACTTGTAGCCTTGAGATTGCTCATGCTTCCTCACAATTTGGTTTCTCAAGTCCTCAGACAGTTCTTTGGTCTTCTTTCTTTTCTCCATGCTCAATGTGGTACACACAAGGACACAGGACAGAGGTTGAGTCAACTTTAATCCATGTCAACTGGCTGCAAGTGTGATTTAGTTATTGCTAACACCTGTTAGGTGCCACAGGTAAGTTACAGGTGCTGTTAATTACACAAATTAGAGAAGCATCATATGATTTTTTGAACAGTGCCAATACTTTTGTCCACCCTCTTTTTTTATGTTTGGTGTGGAATTATATCCAATTTGGCTTTAGGACAATTCTTTTTGAGTTTTTTCATTTAAGACTAATTAAATGAAGATAATAATAACAAAGAATTTGTGTTTGCAATCATTTTCAGGAAGAAACTGAGTATTATCTGACAGAATTGCAGGGGTGTCAATACTTTTGGCCACAACTGTATGATGCTCAAGTGTATGATGGGCACCATATGTAATTCTCCAGTGAATAATGCTCCCCATATATTGCTCCAAACATTAAAAAAAGAAATACCTCTCCTCACTGGGCACTGCTCTACTCTAGACTCCTCAGCGTCGCCCTCTTCCAGCTCTGTGCACTTGGACTGTTCAGGCAGAGGGCGTACAGACGTGATGTCATCGTGCTCTCTGACCTGAATGTCACTAAGGATACGCAGAAGAGGTCACAGCGGTGGAGCAGGGAGAGGTAAGTGCTGCCCTGAGCTAGCAGGGGGGGCCCACTCATGGACGATGGCACTGGCACAGGGCCCCTCATAGTACGATGGTGTCTGTAACGGTGAGTGGGCTCCCCATTGTCAGAGGCTTACTGTGAGGGGCCCTGTTCCAGTGCCGTCGCACACAAGTGGGCCCCCCACCTACTCGGCCCCGGCACTTGACCGGGTGTGCCAGGTGCTGACGGGGGGGACAGCCCAGCTAGGGAGGTGGAAAAACTGGCATATGTTGAGGTGTAGGCTGGACGTTCAGCAGCTGCAAATGGAGGAATTGGAGAAGTCGGAGGAAGAGGAGGACAAAGCGAGCCATTTTGCTGGCAACCTATGTGTCATCAGTGGAAGGTGTAACAAAATCCTTTGAAACCCATGCATGGTTCATTTTAATGAAGGTGAGATCATCAACAGTTTGGGTTGACAGCCGGGTCCTTCTTTCTGTCAGGATTGCTCCAGCAACTCTGAAGACTTTCTGATAGCACACTACCAGCAGGGCAAGCGAGCTCCTGTAAGGCATATTGTGCCAATTCCAGCCAGGAGTCCAGTTTACAGGCCCAATAGTCAAAGGGGAATGAACTGTGAGGGAGAACATCGATAGGGGAGGGGAGGTCATTTAACCATAGTTGACAACTGCTGTCTCCTGTCTGTTGCAATCGATTCAGTATTATCAGTCGTGTGAGCGGTCCTTGAGAAATCAGTCCACAACATGGTCATGAAACACCTGTTTCCAATGCCAGTTCAGCTGTGTGCACCACAAACACCTTCCATTTGGCCCAGTACGGCTCGTGGTAGAACCTGCACTGCTGCTTTGTGCTGGCAATTCCTCTAACAAGCGGTTTACCAGAGTTGCTTGTTTGTTCGCCAATATTGGCTCTAGGTTCTCCTGTGGCATGATGTTCTGTAATTTGCCTTTATATCATGGATTGAGGATGCTGGCCAACCAGTAGTCATCATCCTTCATAATTCTGACAATGCGGGGTCCCTTTTTAGGATCCGCAAGAGATAATCACACGTGGGCCAATGTGCCCGGTGTCAATCATGCACTGGCAGTGGTTGGTGGAGGAGCACCTTCTGCCAAATCCACATCTCTCCAGTCATGCACAAACCCTGTACTTGACCTTGGCAAGCCAACATTTTCTCTTGCCCCCCGAGAAGCATCCTCCTCCCCAAAATCATCCCCCTTTTTCTCGTCTTCTTCCCCCACCTCATCCAGGACAGTTCCCTGAGCAGACAATGGCTGACTGTCATCAAGGCTTCCCTCCTCTTCTGCTGCAGACGCCTGATCCTTAATGTGAGTCAAAGTTTGCATGAGCAGATGTAGAAGTGGGATGCTCATGCTTATGATGGCGTCATCTGCGCTTACCAGCCGTGCGCATTCCACAAAACATTGAAGGACTTTACAGAGGTCTTTCAGCTTTGACCACTGCACACCTGACAACTCGATGTCTGCCCTCAAACTGCCTGCCCGTATATCCTCCCACAAATGCATTACAGCCTGCCTCTTCGCACAGCCTCTCAACCATGTGCATGGTGGAGTTCCAACTTGTTGCAACATCTATGATTAGGTGGTGCTTGTGGAGGTGGAGCGATCGCTGCAGCCTCTGCATACGACTGTAGTCTACGGGCAAGCGACGGATGTGTGAGCACAGTCTTCGCACCTTTATGGAGCAGGGCTGTTAACTCCGGATAATTATTTAGGAAGCACTGCACCACCAGGTTCAAGGTGTGAGCCAGGCAAGGTATGTGTCTGAGTTTTGCAAGGGCTATGGCCGCCACAAAATTACGGCCGTTATCACTGACTACCTTGCCTGGCTCAAGGTGTAGACTGCCCAGCCATGACTCAGTTTCTCGCTGCAAGTACTCGGCCAGTACCTACGCGGTGTGTCTGTTGTCGCCCAAAGACATCATCTTTAAAACCTGCTGATGCTTACCACTAGCTGTTCGATAGTGGGACACCTCATGTGCAACACTGGCAGCTACGGATGGAGTGCTCGTGCGACCGCTCTGTCGACGAGCTTTCGCTTCTGAAGTAGGAGGAGGGTTGAACGCCTACAGCCAACTGTTTCCTATACCGTGGGCTAGGCAGCACTGTTCCACTGCCGCTGTCTCCTGTGGAGCCTGCAACCACCACATTAATTCAGTGCGCAGTGATGGACGTAACGGCCCTGGCTATGCCTACTGGCCCATGCATCTGTTGTGATGTATTGCCAACTGTTCAGCAATAAGGTTCGGATATGGCTTTAAAGAAGGCTACTACTTGGATATGACACAAATTTATTATACAATGATCAATCCAAGTGACAACACCAAATCAATGGAATGTATGACAATGATATCGAAATAGAAAATAGTATGATATTGCGTATACTTATATATTCAAATTACAAAGGTTTTGGTACACATACTCACATCAGAAAGAAGAAAAGAATCTTCACTAGGGGTATTTACGTCTGTTCGGAAAATACTTCAACTGGGAGAGCAGTCAGTGAAGACAGAATCCTAGGATCTACACTGTGCCTCTCACACAGGTCCACAAGCTCCCCCCTTCAGTGACTGCTTCACCAGTTTTTATATGCTTTAAACAAAAGGTTTACTCAATATAATATTGTGTAAACATGAAAATACACAAGTTGTCTGATGTTCCAATTACATAATAGTGGCCACCTATCATGAATAAATAACATCAAACAAATCTTGTGTCTTCGGACTATTTACTCTTGCCCAGATATTTACATATGATAAGAACAAAGTTTCCAAGAACATGCTATGATTATAACCCTAGCACAAAATATACTACAGTTAGAGAGATCTTTAAGATTGGATACACTACAATGGGTTTCAGATCGCCAACTATATTCATTTGGCTCCTCCATCCATATTTCTATGAGCTTATGTATAATAATGTGCAACTCTCCATATGCCTAGTCCACTTTTTAACCCCCATATGACACAAATATCAGGTAATGCTTTGTCAATATACTCACACCATTCAATACTCTTGAAATTCAAGTCAACAGCGTACACAAAGGTTCTCTCCAGTAATCCAGATTAAACATACTGTTTCAACAAGCATTGTCTTTTCATTTCAATAGCCATTGCAGGTCTGACCTCATGAACTCTGGTACTGGATATGGGGCCTTCTAATGCTGACATTACAGGTTAATTTCAATATGGACTAATCAATATATTACAATATGTAGGCTATAAGATATCCATATTTTTATTAGCACCACACATGTGCACCTTTCCACTCACTGATTCAGTGCATGGACAATGCGGTCTTTCACATGCAAGTGGAGGGCAGGTATGGCTTTTCTAGAAAAGTGCCGACTGGGTAAGTCATAGTGTGGGACAGCGTACGCCATGAGCTCTCGGAACGCTGGGCTTTCAACCAAACAGAAGGGCATCATCTCTAATGACATCAGTTTGGCAATGTAGGCGTTCAAAGCCAGTGTACGCGGATGAGAGGATGAGTACTTTCTTGTCCTACTCATAGTGTCTGCTAGGGTGAGCTAGACTTGAAAGCTGCATATAGGGGAACTAATGGTGGACCTGATGTACTGAGAGGGGGTTGGTGGTGGTGATGGCCTAGATTCAGTCTTTCATTGCAAAAACATTGTGATTCCCTGACTGCTTTGGCCTTGCGACGACACCTCTACATTTCTTGCTGGTGGTGTGCTTACCGGTCGGCTTACAGTGAGGGAAGCGATGAAGCGGTTGCTGGCTACCTTCAGTCGGGGCAGGTGCACATGTGCTACCTGAGGTTTTGTAGTCTGTCAACGCTTGCAAGTACATGGTGATTAAATGTCTAAGAATGCAACTGGTATTCAAATTTCGGAGATTTTTCACTTGGCTAAAAGTCCTTCCGCACTTCTTACAGATAACCTTTGCCTCATCAATAGGATTTTGGTCAATAAAGTGCCACACTGCACTCTTCCTACTATGGTATACATTTTTAGGGCTTGCATGCTGTGCTAATTTGACCATCTGGGCAAGCTGTCCTGCAACTCATTTTGTTTTTTTACCACGTTTTTGGACAGCTACTGGCCTGCCAGATAGCCGCTGCTGCATGTCGATGCCTGCTGCGGATCCTTCTCTTCTGAGCTATTGCCAGCAGTACCGTCTTCCCCCAATGGTTTCCAATCCGGGTCAACAACTGGGTCATCCATCACCTCTTCAATTTCAGCTGCACCTTCCTCTGTCACCGTGTAAGGTGGTATAGTATGTGGGAAGGGGCACCTGAGTTTCATCAGGGTCAGATTCTAGCTCAGTAGACTGTGAGAGCAATGTAGTGCTGTGGGTCAATGTACCAGTAGAATCATCTAGCAGTGGCTGTGCATCAGTGCACTCCATGTCAGATTCATCTTGGACTGTGGAATTCAGGATTTGACTTGGTAACCCCGGCATGGTATGTGAAAAGAGCTCCATGGAGTAATCAGAAGTGTGACCTGCCGCATCCTTCACTTTTGGTGGGGGTGAAGGACACCAGGAAAGGTGTTGTTCCTGACCAGAAGCCTGCACTGACGACTCAGTGCTTGCATTTTTGGACACTTCAGAAGAGGAGGCGATAGAGCTGGAGGCTGTTTCTGCAATGTAAGCCAAAACCTGTTCCTGATGCTCTGGCTTTAAAAGCCGTTTACCTACTCCCAGAAAAGGGAACCTTCCAGGCCTTCTTGAGCCAGATGATGATGCAGCTGCCTTAGCTGCTGTTGTGCTTTTGCCATAACCAGCAGATGCACAACCACCACCATCAATACCAGCTGCCCCTCCGCCCATGTCCGCGGCCTCTTCCACCAAACTTCCTCATGTTAGGGGAAAATGTACCAAAAATACCAGCAGATATATAGTACTGCATGAGAAGCGTACAGCTGTAAACAGTTTAGGGGAAAATTTAAATCTCAATTTATATATTCCCTTAGTCACACACAGACGCTCTCCCAGTATGTATTTGACCATAATCCAAACAGCAGATATACGGTACAGTATCAGAAACGTACAGCTGTATACAATGTAGGGGAAAATTTAAATATCCTTTTTTATATTCCCTTAGTCACACACAGACGCTCTCCCAGTATGTATTTGACCGTAATCCAAACAGCAGATATACGGTACTGTATCAGAAACGAACAGCTGTATAAAGTTGTCATGCTCGCCATGTCTGTTTTTCCTCATGACCCCTGGAGCGGTGTGCACGCGCATCTCATGTCTGCTGTCCTGTATGTTCCCTAGAGCAGTGTGCACACTCACCTCATGACTGTTGAGCAGCGAGATGCCTGCATTTCTGCTCTGCCTTCTGTGATCGTCTCGTCATGTCTAGAATCCCTGATCATGTGTCCTTCCTATGTTCCAGCAGAGGCTGGTTCTGCATTCATCTCTGCATGTCTGTAACTCTGATCATGTGACCTGCCTAGGTTTCAGCACTGGTTCTGCTATCATCCCTGCAGGTCTGGAGTCCTGATCATGTGACTACTCCCTGTGATCCTGGAGGAACTGAACTGGAAGTTCTTCCCTGGTCTTGACCCGGAAGTGGAGGTGCTATGCCCTATATCAGACCGCCCCTTCCATGCTCAGGGCCTGAGTATTGTGTTGCTTGCCTGCATGGCTGCTTGGTCTGCTGGGTTGCTCCCTCTATTCTGTGCCCTTGCACTTTGCTCTGTCATGCGTCTCTGCACACGCTCCGTACTTGTATTCCGTCTCTTGCTTTGTCTCATGTCCTTCGTGCTTTGTTTGTCCTCGCTATGCTTCCTTGTTATGTTTTGCTCTGTACTCTGTCCCTGACGTGTCTTTCTACACATGCAGGCCTCCACTCTGTACCCAGTCCCTGACGTGTCTCTACACGTGCAGGCCTCCGCTCTGTACCCTGTCCCTGACGTGTCTCTCTACACAGGCAGGTCACCGTTCTGTACCCTGTCCCTGGCGTGCCTCTCTACACATGCAGGCCTCCGCTCTGTACTCTGTCTAGTCCCAAGGCTCTCCCTTGGCCCGGCTCTGGGCTTTGGCCTACGCTCTGCTGCTAGACTCTGTCCCTGTCGTGTCTCTCCACATGCCCAGGCCTCGTCTTGTACTTTGCCCCTGGCATGCCCTCTGCATGCGCAGGACTCTGCCTCTTACCCTATGCCTTGTCTCTGATGTTTCGTGCGCCCTTGCACCTTTTCTACTAGGCTTTGCCGTGCTGTTTTGCACGTGTCTCTGTCCTGTACCTTTACCTAGCACTGCCTTGTGGCTCCGTGCTCTCGTGCACGTGCCTGGTCACCCTGTGCCTGCCTGTTGTGCCTCAGCCATGCCGCCTCTAGTGCTCGCCTGTGTGCCTCAGCCGTGCCAGCCGTCCAGTGCTATAGTGGTTACCGGCTGTGTGAGCCGCAGCTGTGCCACCTCTAAGTCGTGCCCGCCTGCTTATGCCACCGTCGGTACCGCCTGCCGGTGCCCCAGCCATGGTTTCCGTGCTCCTTTGCACGCATGCTGGTTTTCGCACTGTGCCTTTTCATGCTACTCTTGCACAGTTTTTTGCTTACTTTGCTCTGCTCTGAACCCTGTCTTGCCTGCCGGATTCCGTAACCTGCCGACCGCTGCCAGAGGTCCGGACCTAGATGACTGCGGCCTGATGTCCGGAGCTGATTTCCGCAGTCTGATTCCTGGACCCTGTCGGTCGATGCCAGCACCCCGGATTCCAATGCCACCGTACCCTATCTTGTCCCTGGCATGTCCTCTGCACGCGCAGGCCTCCGTCCTGTATCTCTCCCTGGCGTGTCTCTTCGCACACGCAGGCCACCGTCCCTGTACCTGTCCCTGGCATGCCCCTTGGAATGCGCAGGCCTCCGTCCTGTGAACCTGACCCGGGCGTGTTCGTTGACACGCATCCTGTTTCTAACTTTGTCTTCTCCTTTCATGGAACCCTGGTTTGCTTACCGGATGTCCGGAACCTGACGATCACCTTCAGAGCTACAGAACCTGATGTCCCGGTTGATCGTTGCCTGCTGTCCGGAGTCTGATGTCCTCGTGCCTCTGTCTACCATCTGCACGTATCATGCTTTGGACCTCGGCGTGCTCTTGCACGCACCTTGCTCTATGTACTCTGTGTGTTCACGTTTTGCACCTCTTATACCCTGAAATGTTCCTCATGCCTTGGACCGAGGCGAGCCCTTGCACGCATCTAGCTTTATGTACTTTGTGTGTTCACGTTTTGCACCTGTTGTACCCAGAAGTGTTCCTTAATGAACTTTACTTGAACTAATGTCTTGTCTCGCCTTGTCTTGTTTCCCTGAGCCGGCCATCTGGTTCAGCTGCTGTGGTGGTTCACCCCCTTGGTCTTGCCCCTGACACTACCTGTATAGGGGGTGGATTCTCACTAGGTCAGCTCGCCCTAGGTGGGTGGGTGCCACGGCCCAGAGGGTCCACTCATTCAAAAGGAAAATGACTCAGCATAAGCTGACGCTCATCACAAAAGTATAGGGGAAAATTTAAATCTTGGTATTCATTTCCGTAGTCACACACAGATGCTCTCCCAGTATGTATTTGACCGTAATCCAAACAGCAGATATATGGTACTGTATCAGAAACGTACAGCTGTATAAAGTGTAGGGGAAAATTTAAATCTCCTTTTATATATTCCCTTAGCCACACACAGACGCTCTCCCAGTATGTATTTGACCATAATCCAAACAGCAGATATACGGTACTGTATCAGAAACGAACAGCTGTGTAGGGGAAAATTTAAATCTCGATATTTATTTCCGTAGTCACACACACTCTCCCAGTATGTATTTGCCCATAATCCAAACAGCAGATATACGGTACTGTATCAGAAACGTACAGCTATATACAGTGTAGGGGAAAAATTAAATCTCCGTATTTATTTCCGGGGTCACACACAGATAGTCAGCATGTATTTGTCCGTGATACCAGCCGGTACACGATAGTGTGTGAGGAACGTACAGCTCTATACGGTGTGGGAAAAAATGAATGGTCAGTAATTGTGCAGAAAAAAAGAATAAAACTATTACTGATGTGTAAAAAGCAGTCTGCACAGCAGTGTACACACAGCAATGCAGCTATCAGGCAGCCTAATAACCAGCGCTACTGCACACAAAAAAATCCTCCCCTGTCACTGCACACTAACTGTACAGTACAATTTCTATCAGCACATGCACAGAATAACTTCTTTCCTGCCTAACTCTCTCCCTACTGTGAAACAGCAGCAGCAACCTCTCCCTACGCTTAGATCGTCAGAAGTAAGATGGCAGTCGACGGTCAGCGCTTTTATAGCCACTGTGACGCCACACAAAGCAAGTCAATCACTGCAATACCCTTCTCTAAGATGGTGGCCGCTGCCCATGTCATCTCGCTGCCGACAGTGTGCATCCTTGCTCATTGGCTGAGAAAAGGCACCTGCAAGCAAGGTTTGCTTGGTGGCGTGTGTTCTGCTGTTCTGATCTTTGTTGCCTGATCTCAGACTTTGCCTTTTGACTTTTTGTCTTGCCTCTTTCCTTTGATGTACAATTATTTGATATTTGACCCTGGACTCCTTGACTTCCATGTCTCACTTGTGACACCGATAGAAGGTGACGCTGTGGCTCAGTGGTTAGCACTGCAGCCTTGCAGCACTGGGGTCCTGGGTTCAAATCTCACCAAGGACAACATCTGCAAGGATTTTGTATATTCTCCCCGTGTTTGCATGGGTTTCCTCCAGATACTCTGGTTTCCTCTAACATTCCAAAGACATACTGATAGGGATTCTAGATTGTGAGCTCCATCGGGACAGTGCCAAAAATGTCTGTAAAGTGCTGTGGAATTAATGATGCTATATAAATGAGTAAAATAAAATAAATAAGTCACTAGCGGGCGTCACATTACAACAGGCTTTATACATTGTTTTTTCACCAATATGGTTAGTTTGTGATCAGATGGCGTATCTGACTCAGGTGTTTCAGGATATGGCTATAGCTCTTCATTGTGGCTGCAATGTCTTTACCCTCAAACATGCAATTGTTTTTTCCCAAACCTGTTGTGGCCCTTCCTGATAAATTTTTGGGAGAGAAAAAAGCAGATTAGGGTGTTCAAGGAATGCTATGTCATTTATTAAACTGCAGCCTCTGTCTTCAGGGAACGAGCCCCATCGAGTAGGAATAATTATGTCCATCCTGCGAGGGGGCCCTCAGACCTTTGCGTTTTCTCTGTCTCCGCAAGCCCCAGAATGGGTTTTTGTTGATGCTTTCTTTGATGCCATAGGCTTAATCTATGACAAACTAGACAGAATCCAAGTCACTGAGGCTAAGATCATGAACCTAATATCAAAAGACTGACTGTCACCTCCAAACAGAAGTTAGGTTTGAACAGGTGCTTACTAAGAGTAGCCATCTCATATACAACCAAACAAATAAAGTAGCATACTTCAGCGCTATATCATACAAACATGAAATACGAAAATTGTATTGCATTACTGCACTAGAAATATGAAAACTTAAATGCTTAGCGCATAAATTGGCCAATTCATGTGTACCTGGAAGCCACGTTAAGGCAATTCTTGTTGCCAAGACCTAACCAATCTGCTATGTTCAGCTATCGCCCAATATCACTGCTCCCATTCGCATCCAAACTCCTGGAGCTGCACGTCCACGCTGAACTTTCCTCCCACCTCTCATCTAACTTGTTTTTAGACAATCTACAATCTGGTTTCTGCCCCCATCACTCCACTGAGACAGCCCTGACCAAAATTACTAACAACCTACTTACAGTCAAAGCAAACAGACAATACTCTATACTCCAGCTTCTAGACCTGTCCTCTGCATTCAACATAGTTGACCACTGCCTCCTACAGATCCTCCTCCTTTGGGATCAAAGACCTTGCCCTATCCTGGATCTCCTCATACCTTTCCAACCGCACATTCTGCGTCTCCCACTCCCACACTACCTCCTTATCCCACCCTTTCTCTGTTGGAGTCCCCCAAGGCTGTTTTAGGACCCCTACTCATCTCAATTTATACCCTTTGCCTTGATCAACTCATAGAGTCCCATGGATTCCAGTACCACCTTTATGCTGATGACACTCGGATCTACCTCTCTGGCCCAGATGTCGCCTCTCTGCTGTCCAGAATCCCGGAGTGTCTATCAGCCATGTCCTCCTTCTTCACTCACTTCCTCGAGCTTAATGTGGACAAATCTGAACTCATCATCTTTCCTACATCTCACAGATCTTCCTTGCCCAACCTATCTATCACAATTAATGACATCACACTTTCCCCAGTACAGGAAGTCCACTGCCTTGGAGTAACCCTTGACTCTGCCCTGTCCTTCAAACCGCACATCCAAGCTCTTTCTACCTCCTGTCGCCTCCAGCTCAAAAATATTTAGAGAAGCCGTCCTTTTCTCAACCTTCAATCTACTAAAATGCTTGTGCACGACCTCATCTTCTCCCGCCTTAACTACAACATCCTTTTCTGTGGTCTCCCAGCTAACACCCTTGCACCTCTGCAGTCCATCAGTAACTCTGCTGCCCAATTAATTCGTCTTTCTCTTCACTACTCCTCCGCTTCTCCCCTCTGCAAATCTCTTCACTGGCTCCCATTCTCTCAGCGTATCCAGTTCTATTACTAATACTGACCTACAAGGCCATCTATAACCTGTCTCCCCATATGTCTCTGAACTAATCTCCCGATACCTTCCTCATGTTATCTCCGGTCATCCCAAGACCTCCTCTCCTCCACTCTTATTCGTTCCTCACCCAACTGCCTCCAATACTCCTGATTAGCACCCATCCTCTGGTACTCTTTGCCCAAACATATCCGACTATCAACCACATTCGGATCCTTCAGAAGGAACCTGAAAACCCACTTCTTCAAGAAAGCCTACAGCCTGCAATGACACCGCTACCTCTTCACCACTACCAGAGATATCACCTCAACCAACATCGGAACTGCTGCAACCCACCAACCTACTGTCTCCTTCCCCACCATCCTGTAGCACGTAAGACCGAAATGGCAGGGTCCTCTCACCTCTGTGTCAGTCTGTCATTGTAAGTTTGTTTACTGTAAGTGATATCTAATTTGCATGTAACCCCTTCTTATGTACAGCACCATGGAATCAATGGTGCTGTATAAATAAATAATAACTAGATGTGTATTTCCTGAAGGAAGTACAGATAGTGCTTTGAAATGGTGCCTGGGCTGCCCCTTTAAGAGAGACTTGCCTGCTGCCCCTGCAAGACTATCAACTCAGGATCTGTTTTAACTGTGGGTGCCTCTCAGGGGTCACTTTGGCCTGAGGGGCCCCTCAGGGTTTGGTTTGGTGGGCAGGGCCCCTCAGAGTCCGATTTGGAGGGCGGGGGCACTCTGGGTCTGATTTGGTGGGCGGGGCCACTCTGGGTCTGACTTGGTGGGCGGGGCCACTCTTGGTCCGATTTGGTGTGCGGGGCACCTCGGGGTCCGATTTGATGGGCGGGGTCACTCTGGGTCCAATTTGGTGGGAGGGGCCCCAGAGTACAATTTGGTGGGCGGGGCCAATCTAGGTCCAATTTGTTGAACAGGGCCCCATAGTATCCGATTTGGTGGGCGGCGCCACTCTGGGTCTGATTTCGTGGGCGGGGCCACTCTGGATCCGATTTTGTGGGTGGAGCCCCTTAAGGTCTGATTTTGTGGCCGGAGCCCCTCTGGGTCCAATTTGGTGGGCGGGGCCCCTCAGAATCCGATTTGGTGGGCGGGGCCCCTCAGGGTCCGGCTTGGTGGGAAAGGCCCCTCAAAGTCCGATTTGGTGAGCGGGGACACTGTGGGTCCGATTTGGTAGGCGGGGCCCCTCAGGGTCTGGTTTGGTGGGCGGGGCCACTCTGGGTCCGATTTGGTGGGCGGGGCCACTCTGGGTCCGATTTGGTGGGCGGGGCCACTCTGGGTCTGATTTGGAGGCCAGGGTGGCTCAGCCTCCGATTTGTAGGCCAGGGTCGATCAGCCTCCGATTTGGAGCCTGGGGTCACTCAGTTTTCGATTTGGCGCGCAGGCCCTTTAAGACTCATTTTGGTGTGCCGGCCCTTTAAGAGCTAGTTTGGCTCACTGGGCTTCTAGATCCACTGTGGCACACATTCTCTCTCAGGGGCATGCGTCATGTGATGAAGATAGATTTGCATTTGTGCTGTGGGTTTCGCTTTAAGAGCTGATATTATCTGCACAAAACTGTGCCCTGGGGGCATCATGTGACGTTCGTAGCCGTTGGCATAGTAACTGGGTCTGCCTGCACATATCAATGAGCTTAACTGCCATTTGAATCGCCTCAGGGCATGTTTCACGTTCCCATTGAAAAGCATTGAATTTGTGGGCGGCCCCTCAGGATCCGATTTTGTGGGTTGGGCCCCTCCGGGTCCGATTTTGTGGTTGGGGCCCCTCAGGATCCGATTTTGTGGGTGGGGCCCCTCAGGGTCTGATTTTGTGGCCGGGGCACCTCAGGGTCTGATTTTGTGGCTGGGGCCCCTCCGGGTCCGATTTTGTGGTTGGGGCCTTTAAGGGTACGATTTTGTGGTTGGGACCCCTCAGGGTCCGATTTTGTGGCTGGGGCTCCTCAGGGACCGAATTTGTGGTTGAGGCCCCTCAGGGTCCAATTTGGTTGCCGGGGCCCCTCAGGGTCCGATTTTGAGGCCGGGGCCCCTCAAGGTCCGATTTTGTGGGTGGGGCCCCTCAAGGTCCGATTTTGTGGCCTGGGCCCCTCAGGGTCCGATTTTGTGGGTGGGGCCCCTCAGCGTCCGATTTTGTGGGTGGAGCCCCCTTTGTCCATTTTGGTGGACAGGGCCACTCTGGGCCCAATTTGGTGGGGGGGCATGCTGTGTCCGATTTGGTGGGCGGGGCCCCTCAGGGTCCGATTTGGTGAGCGGGGCCCCTCGGGGTCTGATTTGGTGGGCGGGGCTCCTCATGGTCCTATTTTGTGGGCAGGGCCACTCTCGGTCCGATTTAGTGGGCGGTGCCCCTCTGGGTCCGATTTGGTGGGTGGGGCCCCTCTGGGTCCGATTTGGTGGGTGGGGCCCTTCTGGGTCCGATTTGGTGGGCGGAGATCCTCAGGGTCCGATTTGGTGGGCGGGGCCACTCTGGGTCTGATTTGGTGGGCGGGGCCACTCTGGGTCTGATTTTTTGAGCGGGGCCACACTGGGTCCGATTTGGAGGCCAGGGTGGCTCAGCCTCCGATTTGGAGGGCGCGTTGGCTCAGCCTCCGATTTGGAGCCTTGGGTCACTCAGCTTTCGATTTGGCGCTCTGGCCCTTTAAGACTCACTTTGGTGCGCCGGCTCTTTAAGAATCACTGTAGCGCGTCGTCCCTTTAAGAGCCAGGGTGGCTCACTGCGCTTCTAAATCCACTTTGGCGCACATTCTCTCTCAGGGGCATGCGTCATGTGATGAACCTAGATTTGCATTTGTGCTGTGGGTTTCGCTTTAAGAGCTGATATTATGTGGCAGAATATGTATCCTGGGGGCGTCATGTGAAGTTCGTAGGCGTTGGCATAGTAACTGGGAGTGCCTGCGCATATCAATGAGCTCACCTGCCATTTCGAGACATTCCAATGACGGGAAAAAAATGTTTCAAATGCAAATTGCGCAAAAACTACAAATCCGATCGACACGAAAAATACTTAACACACCTCTCATGGACACTGGCTTCGAAACGACACCTCAACGGAGTCTGTGCGTGTAGCGGTTCGGGCCGTATTAATTGCAGAAATCAACTGAATAATAAGAACTAGATGTGTATTTCCTGAAGGAAGTACAGATAGTGCTTTGAAATGGTGCCCGGGCTGCCCCTTTAAGAGAGACTTGCCTGCTGCCCCTGCAAGACTTTCAAGTCAGGATCCGTTTTAACTGTGGGTGCCTCTCAGGGGACACTTTGGCCTGTGGGGCCCTTCAGGGTCTAATTTGGTGGGTGGGGCCCCTCAGGATCCGAATTGGCGGGCGGGGCCACTCTGGGTTCGATTTGGTGGGCGGGGCCACTCTGGGTCCGATTTGGAGGGTGGGACCACTCTGGGTCCGATTTGGAGGCCAGGGTAGCTCAGCCTCCGATTTGTAGGCCAGGGTCGATCAGCCTCCGATTTGGAGGCTGGGGTGGCTCAGCCTCCGATTTGGAGGCTGGGGTGGCTCAGCCTCCGATTTGGAGGCTGGGGTGGCTCAGCCTCCGATTTGGAGCCTGGGGTCACTCAGCTTTGTATTTTGCACGCCGGCCCTTTAAGACTCATTTTGGTGCGCCAGCCCTTTAACAATCACTTAGGCACGTCGGCCCTTTAAGAGCCAGTTTGGCGCACTGGGCTTCTAAATCCACTTTGGCGCACATTATCTTTCAGGGGCATGCGTCATGTGATGAAGCTAGATTTGCATTTGTGCTTTGGGTTTCGCTTTAAGAGCTGATATTATCTGGCAGAAACTGTCCTGCTGGGGTCATGTGAAGTTCGTAGGCATTGGCATAGTAACTGGGTGTGCCTGCGTATATCAATGAGTTTAACTGCCACCTCATGACTGCCCCATGTTTTCCCTATGGCAACATTTTTCCATTGAAATGCATTGAGACAGTGCATTCCAATGACAGGAAAATGTTTTTTCAAACGCAAATTGCGCAAAAACTACAAATTCGATCGACACGAAAAATACTCAGCACACCACTCATGGACGCTGGCTTCGAAACAACGCCTCAGCAGAGTCTGTGCGTGTAGCGGTTTAGGCCGCATTAATTGCGGAAATCAACTGAATAGTAATAATAATACTAGATGTGTATTTCCTGAAGAAAGTACAGATAGTGGTTTGAAATGGTACCCGGCTGCCCCTTTAAGAGAGACTTGCCTGCTGCCCCTGCAAGACTTTCAACTCAGGGTCTGTTTTAACTGGGTGCCTCTCAGGGGCCACTTTGGCCTCAGGGTTTGATTTGGTGGGTGGGGCTCCTCAGGATCTGATTCCTTGGTCTGGGCTCCTCAGGGCTTGAATTGTTGGCAGGGATCCCTCAGGCTCCTATTTTGTGGGTGTGGCCCCTCAGGATCAGATTTTGTGGGTGTGGCCCCTCAGGGTCCGATTTTGTGGGTGGGGCCCCTCAGGGTCTGATTTTGTGAGTGGGGCCCCTCAGGGTCCAATATTGTGAGTGGAGCCCCTCAGGGTTCGATTTTGTGGTTGGGCCCTCAGGGTCCGTTTTTGTTGGTTGGGCCCCTCAGGGTATGTTTTTGTTGGTTGGGCCCCTCAGGGTCCGATTTTGTGGGTTGGGCCCCTCAGGGTCCGATTTTGTGGCCGGGGCCCCACAGGGTCCGATTTTGTGTCCGGGGCCCCTCAGGGTCCGATTTTGTGGTTGGGAACTTTCAGGGTCTGATTTTGTGGTTGGGGCCCCTCAGTGTCCGATTTTGTGGTTGGGGCGCCTCGGGGTCTGATTTTGTGGTTGGGGCGCCTCAGGGTCTGATTTTGTGGTTGGGGCCCCTCAGGGTCCGATTTTGTGGGTGGGGCCACTCAGGGTCCGATTTGGTGGGTGGGGCTACTCAGGGTCCGCTTTGGTGGGCGGGGCCCCTCAGGGTCCGATTTGATGGGCGGGGCCCCTCAGGGTCTGATTTGGTGGGCGGGGCCCCTCAGGGTCTGATTTGGTGGGCGGGGCCCCTCAGGGTCCGATTTGGTGGGCAGGGGCCATTCTGGGTCCGATTTGGTTAGCGGGGACCCTTACGGTCCGATTTGGTGGGCGGGACCCCTCAGGGTCCGATTTGGTGGGCGGGGCCCCACAGGGTCCGGTTTGGTGGGCAGGGCCTCTCTGGGTCCGATTTGGTTGGTGGGGCCACTCTGGGTAAGTTTTGGAGGCTTGGGTCGCTCAGCCTCCGATTTGGAGGCCCTGGTGGCTCAGCCTCTGATTTGCAGGCTGGGATGGCTCAGCCTCTGATTTTGAGGCCTTGGTGGCTCAGCCTCCGATTTGCAGGCCCGGGTGGCTCAGCCTCCGATTTGGAGGCCGGGGTGGCTCATCGTCCGATTTGGAGGCCGGGGTGGCTCATCGTCCGATTTGGAGGCCGGGGTGGCTCATCGTCCGATTTGGAGGCCGGGGTGGCTCATCGTCCGATTTGGAGGCCGGGGTGGCTCAGCCTCCGATTTGGAGGCCGGGGTGGCTCAGACTCCGATTTGGAGGTGGGGTGGCTCAGTCTCCAATTTGGAGGTCGGGGTGGCTCAGCCTCCAATTTGGAGGCCGGAGTGACTCAGCCTCCGATTTGGAGGCCAGGGTTGCTCAGCCTCCGATTTGGAGGCCGGGGTGGCTCAGCCTCCGATTTGGAGGCGGGGCGGCTCAGCCTCCGATTTGGAGGCCGGGGCGGCTCAGCCTCCGATTTGGAGGCCGGGGCGGCTCAGCCTCCGATTTGGAGGCCGGGGCGGCTCAGCCTCCGATTTGGAGGCCGGGGCGGCTCAGCCTCCGATTTGGAGGACGGCGCGGCTCAGCCTCCGATTTGGAGGCCGGCGCGGCTCAGCCTCCGATTTGGAGGCCGGCGCGGCTCAGCCTCCGATTTGGAGGCCGGCGCGGCTCAGCCTCCGATTTGGAGGCCGGCGCGGCTCAGCCTCCGATTTGGAGGCCGGGGCGGCTCAGCCTCCGATTTGAAGGCCGGGGTCGATCAGCCTCCGATTTGGAGACTGGGGTCACTCAGCTTTTGATTTGGCGTGTCGGCCCTTTAAGAGCTAGTTTAGCTCACTGGGCTTCTTCTAAATCAACTTTGGCGGACATTCTCTCTCAGGGGCATGTGTCATGTGATGAAGCTAGATTTGCATTTGTGCTGTGGGTTTCGCTTTAAGAGCTGATATTATGTGGCAGAAGCTCTGTCCTCGGGGCGTCATGTGACGTTCGTAGGTGTTGGCATAGTAACTGGGTGTGCCTGCGCATATCAATGAGCTTAACTGCCATTTCAATCGCCTCAGGGCATGTTTTGCCATTTCCCATTGAAAAGCATTGGAGACAGTGCATTCCAATGATGGGAAAAAAAATTTTCAAACGCAAATTGCGCAAAAACTACAAATCCGATTGACACGAAAAATACTTAGCACACCTCTCATGGACGCTGGCTTCGAAACGACACCTCAACGGAGTCTGTGCGTGTAGCAGTTCGGGCCGCATTAATTGCGGAAATCAACTGAATAATAATAAGAACTAGATGTGTATTTCCTGAAGGAAGTACAGATAGTGGTTTGAAATGGTGCCTGGGCTGCCCCTTTAAGAGAGACTTGGCTGCTGCCCCTGCAAGACTTTCAACTCAGGATCCGTTTTAAATGTGGGTGCCTCTCAGGGGCCACTTTGGCCTCAGGGTCTGATTTGGTGGGTGGGGCCCCTCAGGATCCGATTCGGTGGCCTGGGCTCCTCAGGATTTGAATTAGTGGCCAGGATTCCTCAGGGTCCAATTTTGTGGGTGGGGCCCCTCAGGGTCTGATTTTGTGGGTGTGGCCTCTCAGGGTCCGATTTTGTGGGTGTGGCCCCTCAGGGTCCAATTTTGTTTGTGGGTCCCCTCAGGATCCGATTTTATGGGTGGGGCCCCTCAGGGTCCGATTTTGTGGGTGGGGCCCCTCATGGTCTGATTTTGTGGGTGGAGCCCCTCAGGGTACGATTTTGTGGCCGGGGCCTTTCAGGGTCCTATTTTATGGCCGGGGCCCCTCAGGGTCTGATTTTATGGACGGGGCCCCTCAAGGTCTGATTTTGTGGGTGGGGCACCTCAGGATCCGATTTTGTGGCCAGGACCCCTCAGGGTCTGATTTTGTGGGTGGGGCCACTCAGGATCCGATTTTGTGGCCGGGGCCCCTCAGGGTCCGATTTTGTGGCCGGTGCCCCTCAGGGTCTGATTTTGTGGCCAGGGCCCCTCAGGGCCCGATTTTGTGTCTGGGGCCCCTTAGGGCTCGATTTTGTGGCTGGGGCCCCTCAGGGTCCGATTTGGTTGGCGGGGCCCCTCAGGGTCCGATTTGGTGGGCGGGGCCCCTCAGGGTCTGATTTTGAGGGCGGGGCCCCTCAGGGTCCGATTTGGTGGGTGGGGCCCCTCAGGGTCTGATTTGCTGGGTGGGGCCCCTCAGGGTCTGATTTTATGGGTGGGGCCCCTCAGGGTCCGATTTTGTGGGTGGGGTCCCTCGGGTCCGATTTTGTGGGTGGGGCCCCTCAGAGTCCGATTTTGTGGGTGGGGTCCCTCGGGTCCGATTTTGTGGCCGGGGCCCCTCAGGGTCCGATTTTGTGTTTGGGGCACCTCAGGGTCTGATTTGGTGGGTGGGGCCTCTCAGGGTCCGATTTGGTGGCCGTGGCCCCTCAGGGTCCGATTTGGTGGCCGTGGCCCCTCAGGGTCCAATTTTGTGGTCGGGGCCCCTCAGGGTCCGATTTTGTGGCCGGGGCCCCTCAGGGTCCAATTTTGTGTTTGGGGCACCTCAGGGTTTGATTTGGTGGCCGGGGCCCCTCAGGGTCTGATATGGAGGACGGGGCCCCACAGGGTCTGATTTGGTGGGGCCCCTCAGGGTCTGATTTGGTGGGCGGGGCCCCTCAGGGTTCGATTTGGTGGGTGGGGCCCCTCAGGGTTGGATTTGGTGGGCAGGGCCCGTCAGGGTCCGATTTGGTGGTTGGGGCCTTTCAGAATCCGATTTGGTGGGCGGGGCCCCTTAGGGTCTGATTTGGTGAGCAGGGCCCCTCAGAGTTCAATTTGGTGAGCAGGGCCCCTCAGGGTCCGATTTTGTGAGCGGGGCCCCTTAGGGACGATTTGGTGGGCGGGATCTCTCAGTGTCCGATTTAGTGGGTGGAATCTCTCATTGTCCGATTTGGTGGGTGGGGCCTCAGGGTCCGATTTGGTGGGTGGGGCCTCTCAGGGTCCGATTTGGTGGGCGGGGCCTCTCAGGGTCCGATTTGGTGAGCAGGGCCCCTCAGGGTCCGATTTGGTGAGCGGGGCCCCTCAGGGTCTGATTTGGTGGGGAGGGCCCCTCAGGGTCCGATTTGGTGGGTGGGGCCCCTCAGTGTCCGATTTGGTGGGCGGGGCCCCTCAGGGTCCGATTTGGTGTGCGGGGGCGCAATTTGGCGCACATTCTCTCTCAGGGGCATGCGTCGTGATGAAGCTAGATTTGCATTTGTGCTGTGGGTTTCGCTTTAAGAGTTGATATTATGTGGCAGAATCTGTGTCCTGGGGGCGTCATGTGACGTTCGTAGGCATTGGCATAGTAACTGGGTTTGCCTGCGCATATCAATGAGCTTTACTTCCATTTCAATCGCCTCAGGGCACGTTTTAAGTTTCCCATTGAAAAGCATTGAGACAGTGCATTCCAATGACGGGAAAAAATATTTTTCAAATGCAAATTTCACAAAAACTACAAATCCGATCGACACGAAAAATACTTAGCACACCTCTCGTGGACGCTGGCTTTGAAACGACACCTCAACGGAGACTATGCGTGTAGCGGTTTGGGCCGCATTAATTGCGGAAATCAACTGAATAACTTGTGATTGGCGCATTATAATTGTAATACTAGATGTGTATTTCCTGAAGGAAGTACAGGTAGTGGTTTGAAATGGTGCCCGGGCTGCCCCTTTAAGAGAGACTTGCCTGCTGCCCCAGCAAGACTTTCAACTCAGGATCCGTTTTAAGTGTGGGTGCCTCTCAGGGGCCACTTTGGCCTCAGGGTCTGATTTGGTGGGTGGGGCCCCTCAGGGTCCTATTTGGTGGGCGGGGCCCCTCAGGGTCTGATTTTGTGGGTGGGACCCCTCAGTGCCTGATTTTGTGGGTGGGGCCACTCAGGGTCCGATTTTGTGGCCGGGGCACCTCAGGGTCCGATTTGGTGGGTGGGGCCCCTCAAGGTCCGATTTTGTGGCCGGGGCACCTCAGGGTCCGATTTGGTGGGTGGGGCCCCTCAGGGTCCGATTTGGTGGGCGGGGCCACTCAGGGTCCGATTTGGTGGGCGGGGCCCCTCAGGGTCCGATATTGTGGGTGGGGCACCTCAGGATCCGATTTTGTGGCCAGGACCCCTCAGGGTCTGATTTTGTGGGTGGGGCCACTCAGGATCCGATTTTGTGGCCGGGGCCCCTCAGGGTCCGATTTTGTGGCCGGTGCCCCTCAGGGTCTGATTTTGTGGCCAGGGCCCCTCAGGGCCCGATTTTGTGGCTGGGGCCCCTTAGGGCTCGATTTTGTGGCTGGGGCCCCTCAGGGTCCGATTTGGTTGGCGGGGCCCCTCAGGGTCCGATTTGGTGGGCGGGGCCCCTCAGGGTCTGATTTTGAGGGCGGGGCCCCTCAGGGTCCGATTTGGTGGGTGGGGCCCCTCAGGGTCTGATTTGCTGGGTGGGGCCCCTCAGGGTCTGATTTGCTGGGTGGGGCCCCTCAGGGTCCGATTTTGTGGGTGGGGTCCCTCGGGTCCGATTTTGTGGGTGGGGCCCCTCAGAGTCCGATTTTGTGGGTGGGGTCCCTCGGGTCCGATTTTGTGGCCGGGGCCCCTCAGGGTCCGATTTTGTGTTTGGGGCACCTCAGGGTCTGATTTGGTGGGTGGGGCCTCTCAGGGTCCGATTTGGTGGCCGTGGCCCCTCAGGGTCCGATTTGGTGGCCGTGGCCCCTCAGGGTCCAATTTTGTGGTCGGGGCCCCTCAGGGTCCGATTTTGTGGCCGGGGCCCCTCAGGGTCCAATTTTGTGTTTGGGGCACCTCAGGGTTTGATTTGGTGGCCGGGGCCCCTCAGGGTCTGATATGGAGGACGGGGCCCCACAGGGTCTGATTTGGTGGGGCCCCTCAGGGTCTGATTTGGTGGGCGGGGCCCCTCAGGGTTCTATTTGGTGGGTGGGGCCCCTCAGGGTTGGATTTGGTGGGCAGGGCCCGTCAGGGTCCGATTTGGTGGTTGGGGCCTTTCAGAATCCGATTTGGTGGGCGGGGCCCCTTAGGGTCTGATTTGGTGAGCAGGGCCCCTCAGAGTTCAATTTGGTGAGCAGGGCCCCTCAGGGTCCGATTTTGTGAGCGGGGCCCCTTAGGGACGATTTGGTGGGCGGGATCTCTCAGTGTCCGATTTAGTGGGTGGAATCTCTCATTGTCCGATTTGGTGGGTGGGGCCTCAGGGTCCGATTTGGTGGGTGGGGCCTCTCAGGGTCCGATTTGGTGGGCGGGGCCTCTCGGGGTCCGATTTGGTGAGCAGGGCCCCTCAGGGTCCGATTTGGTGAGCGGGGCCCCTCAGGGTCTGATTTGGTGGGGAGGGCCCCTCAGGGTCCGATTTGGTGGGTGGGGCCCCTCAGTGTCCGATTTGGTGGGCGGGGCCCCTCAGGGTCCGATTTGGTGTGCGGGGGCGCAATTTGGCGCACATTCTCTCTCAGGGGCATGCGTCGTGATGAAGCTAGATTTGCATTTGTGCTGTGGGTTTCGCTTTAAGAGTTGATATTATGTGGCAGAATCTGTGTCCTGGGGGCGTCATGTGACGTTCGTAGGCATTGGCATAGTAACTGGGTTTGCCTGCGCATATCAATGAGCTTTACTTCCATTTCAATCGCCTCAGGGCACGTTTTAAGTTTCCCATTGAAAAGCATTGAGACAGTGCATTCCAATGACGGGAAAAAATATTTTTCAAATGCAAATTTCACAAAAACTACAAATCCGATCGACACGAAAAATACTTAGCACACCTCTCGTGGACGCTGGCTTTGAAACGACACCTCAACGGAGACTATGCGTGTAGCGGTTTGGGCCGCATTAATTGCGGAAATCAACTGAATAACTTGTGATTGGCGCATTATAATTGTAATACTAGATGTGTATTTCCTGAAGGAAGTACAGGTAGTGGTTTGAAATGGTGCCCGGGCTGCCCCTTTAAGAGAGACTTGCCTGCTGCCCCAGCAAGACTTTCAACTCAGGATCCGTTTTAAGTGTGGGTGCCTCTCAGGGGCCACTTTGGCCTCAGGGTCTGATTTGGTGGGTGGGGCCCCTCAGGATCCGATTCGGTGGCCTGGGCTCCTTAGGGTTAGAATTGGTGGTCGGGATCCCTCAGGGTCCAATTTTGTTGGTGTGGCCCCTCAGGGTCTGATTTTGTGGGTGGGGCCCCTCAGGGTCCGATTTTGTGGGTGGGGCCCCTCATGGTCTGATTTGCTGGGTGGAGCCCCTCAGGGTCCTATTTGGTGGGCGGGGCCCCTCAGGGTCTGATTTTGTGGGTGGGACCCCTCAGTGCCTGATTTTGTGGGTGGGGCCACTCAGGGTCCGATTTTGTGGCCGGGGCACCTCAGGGTCCGATTTGGTGGGTGGGGCCCCTCAAGGTCCGATTTTGTGGCCGGGGCACCTCAGGGTCCGATTTGGTGGGTGGGGCCCCTCAGGGTCCGATTTGGTGGGCGGGGCCACTCAGGGTCCGATTTGGTGGGCGGGGCCCCTCAGGGTCCGATATTGTGGGTGGGGCCCCTCAGGGTCCGATTTTGTGGGTGGGGCCCCTCAGGGTCCGATTTTGTGTCCGGGCCCCTCAGTGTCCGATTTTGTGGTTGGGGCCTTTCAGAATCCGATTTGGTGGGCGGGGCCCCTCAGGGTCCGATTTGGTGGGTGGGGCCCTTCAGGGTCCGATTTGGTGGGTGGGGCCCCTCAGGGTCCGATTTGGTGGGCTGTGCCACTCTGGGTTCGTTTTGGTGGGCGGGGCCACTCAGGGCCTGATTTTTTTAGCGGGGCCACGCTGGGTCCGATTTGGAGGCCAGGGTGGATCAGCCTCCGATTTGGAGGTCGGGGTGGCTCAGCCTCCGATTTGGAGCCTGGGGTCACTCAGCTTTCGATTTGGCGCCCCGGCCCTTTAAGACTCATTTCGGTGCGCCGGCCCTTTAAGAATCACTTTGGCGCGTCGGCCCTTTAAGAGCCAGTTTGGTTCACTGGGCTTCTAAATCCACTTTGGCGCACATTCTCTCTCAGTGGCATGCGTCATGTGATGAAGCTAGATTTGCATTTAAGCTGTTGGTTTCGCTTTAAGAGCTGAAATTATCTGCCATAAACGCTGTCCTAAAGAGGTCATGTGACGTTCGTAGGCGTTGGCATAGTAACTGGGTGAGCCTGCGCATATCAATGAGCTTAACTGCCACCTCACGACTGTCCCATGTTTTCGCTATGCCAACATTTTCCCATTGAAATGCATTGAGGAAAATGTTTTTTCAAGCGCAAATTGCGCAAAAACTCCAAATCCGATCTACATGAAAAATACTTAGCACACCACTCGAGGACGCTGGCTTCGAAACGAGGCCTCAACGGAGTCTGTGCGTGTAGCGGTTTGGGCCGCATTAATTGCAGAAATCAACTGAATAGTAATAATAATACTAGATGTGTATTTCCTGAAGGAAGTACAGATAGTGGTTTGAAATGGTGCCCGAGCTGCCCCTTTAAGAGAGACTTGCCTGCTGCCCCTGCAAGACTTTCAACTCAGGATCCGTTTTAACTGTGGGTGCCTTTCAGGGGCCACTTTGACCTCAGGGTCCGATTTTGTGGGTGGGGCCCCTTAGAGCCCGATTTTGTGGGTGGAGCCCTTCAGGGTTCCGATTTTGTGGCTGGGGCCCCTCAGGGTCCGATTTGGTGGCCGGGGCCCCTCAGGGTCCGATTTGGTGGCCGGGGCCCCTCAGGGTCTGATTTGGTGGGTGAGGCCCCTCAGGGTCCGATTTTGTGGCCGGGGCCCCTCAGGGTCCGATTTTGAGGGTGGGGCCCCTCAGGGTCCGATTTGGTGGCCGGAACTCCTCAGGGTCCGATTTTGTGCTTGGGGCCGCTCAGGGTCCGATTTTGTGGGTGGGGCCCCTCAGGGTCCGATTTGGTGGGTGGGGCCCCTCAGGGTCTGATTTTGTGGCCGGTGCCCCTCAGGGTCTGATTTTGTTCGTAGGCGGGGCCCCTCAGGGTCTGATTTGGTGGGCGGGGCCCCTCAGGGTCCGATTTGGTGGGTGGGGCCCCTCAGGGTCTGATTTTGTGGCCGGTGCCCCTCAGGGTCTGATTTTGTTCGTAGGCGGGGCCCCTCAGGGTCTGATTTGGTGGGCGGGGCCCCTCAGGGTCCGATTTGGTGGGTGGGGCTCCTCAGGGTCCGAATTTGTGGTTGGGGCCCCTCAGGGTCTCATTTTGTGGGCAGGGCCCCTCAGGATCCGATTTGGTGGGCGGGGCCCCTCAGGGTCCGATTTGGTGGGCGGGGCCCATCAGGGTCCGATTTGGTGGGCGGGGCCCTTCAGAATCCGATTTGGCGGTTGGGTCCCTTCAGAATCCGATTTGGTTGTCGGGGCCCTTCAGGGTCCGATTTGGTGGGCGGGGCCCCTCAGGGTCCGATTTGGTGGGTGGGGCCCCTAAGGGTCCGATTTGTTTGTGTCCGGGGCCCCTCAGGATCCGATTTGGTGGACAGGGGGCCATTCTGGGTCTGATTTGGTGGGCGGGGCCCCTCAGGGTCCGATTTTGTGGGTGGGGCCCCTCAGGGTTCGATTTGGTGGGCGGGGCGCCTCAGGGACCATTTTGGCGGGCGGGGCCCATCAGGGTCCAATTTGGTGGGCGGGGCCCCTCAGGGTCCAATTTCGTGGGCGGGGCCCCTCGGTCTGATTTGGTGGGCGGGGCCTCTCTGGGTCCGATTTGGTGGGCGGGGCCACTCAGAATCTGATTTGGTGGGCGGGGCTCCTCAGGGTCCGATTTGGTGAGTGGGGCCTCTCAGAGTTCAATTTGGTGAGCGGGGCCCCTCAGGGTCCGATTTGGTGAGCGGTGCCCCTCAGGGTCCGATTTAGTGGGTGGGGCCCCTCAGGGTCCGATTTGCTGGGCAGGCGCCATTCTGGGTCTGATTTGGTGGGCGGGGCCCCTCATGGTCCGATTTTGTGGGTGGGGCCCCTCAGGGTCTGATTTTGTGGCCGGGGCCCCTCAGGGAACGATTTTGTGGCCGGGGACCCTCTTGGTCCGATTTTGTGGGTGGGTCCCCTCAGGGTCAGATTTTGAGGGTGGGGCCCCTCAGGGTCCGAGATGGTGGGCTGGGCCACTCTGGGTTCGATTTTGTGGTTGGGGCCCCTCAGGGTCCGAGATGGTGGGCTGGGCCACTCTGGGTTCGATTTTGTGGGTGGGGCCCCTCAGGGTCCGATTTTGTTGTTGGGGCCGCTCAGGGTCCGATTTGGTGGGTGGGGCCGCTCAGGGTCCGATTCGGTGGGCGGGGGCGCACTTTGGCACACATTCTCTCTCAGGGGCATGCTAGATTTGCATTTGTGCTGTGGGTTTATGTGGCAGAAGCTCTGTCCTGGAGCCGTCATGTGACGTTCGTAGGCATTGGCATAGTAACTGGGTGTGCATGTGCATATCAATGAGCTTTACTGCCATTTGAATCGCCTCAGGGCATGTTTTAAGTTTCCCATTCAAATGCATTGAGACAGTGCATTCCAATGACAGGAAAAACAATTTTCAAACGCAAATTGTGCAAAAACTACAAATCCGATCGACACGAAAAATACTTAGCACACCTCTCGTGGACGCTGGCTTTGAAACGATACCTCAACGGAGTCTGTGCGTTTAGCGGTTCGGGCCGCATTAATTGCGGAAATCAACTGAAAAATAAGAATAAGTTAGCAGCTTTCGGATTACAACATTAATACTAGATGTGTATTTCCTGAAGGAAGTACAGATAGTGGTTTGAAATGGTGCCCAGGCTGCCCCTTTAAAAGAGACTTGCCTGCTGCCCCTGCAAGACTTTCAACTCAGGATCCGTTTTAACTGTCGGTGCCTCTCCGGGGCCACTTTGGCCTCAGGGTCCGATTTTGTGGGTGGTGCCCCTCAGGGTCCGATTTTGTGGCCAGGGCCCCTCAGGGTCCGATTTTGCGGTTGGGGCCCCTCAGGGTCCGATTTTGTGGCCGGGGCCCCGCAGGGTCCAATTTGGTGGGCGTGGCCCCTCAGGGTCTGATTTGGTGGGCGGGGCCCCTCAGGGTCCGATTTTGTGTCAGGGGCCCCTCAGGGTCCGATTTTGTGTCAGGGGCCCCTCAGGGTCCGATTTTGTGGTTGGGACCCCTCAGGGTCCGATTTTGTGGTTGGGGCCCCTCAGGGTCCGATTTTGTGGCCGGGGCCCATCAGGATCCGATTTTGTGACTGGGGCCCATCAGGGTCCGATTTTGTAGCCGAGGCCCCCAGGGTCCGATTTTGTTGGGGCCCCTCAGGGTCTGATTTTGTGGCAGGGGCCCCTCAGGGTCTGATTTTGTGGGTGGGGCCCCATAGGGTCTGATTTTGTGGGCGGAGCCCCTCTGGGTCCAATTTGGTGGGTGGGACCACTCTGGGTCCGATTTGGTGGGCGGGACCACTCTGGGTCCAATTTGGTGGGCGGGGCCTCTCAGGGTCCGATTTGGTGAGCGGGGCCACTCTGGGTCCGATTTAGTGGGCGGGGCCCCACAGGGTCCGATTTGGTGGGCGGGGCCCCTCAAGGTCTGATTTTGTGGGTGTGGCCCCTCAGGGTCTGATTTTGTGGGTGGGGCCCCTCAGTGTCCGATTTTGCGGGTGGGGCCCCTCAGGGTCTGATTTTGTGCCCCGAGCCCCACAAGGTCCGATTTTGTGACCGGGGCCCCTCAGGGTCCGATTCTGTTGCCGGGGCCCCTCAGGGTCCGATTTTGTGGCCTGGACCCCTCATGGTCAGATTTTGTGGTTGGGGCCCCTCAGGGTCCGATTTGGTGGGCGGGGCCCCTCAGGGTCCGATTTGGTGGGCGTGGCCTCTCAGGGTTCAATTTGGTGGGCGGGGCCCCACAGGATCTGAATTGGTGGGCAGGGCCCCTCTGGGTCTGATTTGGAGAGCAGAGCCCCTCTGGGTCTGATTTGGTGGGCGGGGCCCCTCAGGGTCTGATTTGGTGGGCGGGGCCCCTCAGGGTCCGATTTGGTGGGCTGTGCCACTCTGGGTCCAATTTGGAGGCCAGGGCAGCTCAGTCTCCGTTTTGTAGGCCAGGGTCGATCAGCCTCCGATTTGTAGGCCAGGGTCAATCAGCCTCCGATTTAGGCCTGGGGTCACTCAGCTTTCGATTTGGTGCGCTGGCCCTTTTAAGAATCACTTTGGCGCGTCGGTCGTTTAAGAGCCAGGTTGGCGCACTGGGCTTCTAAATCCACTTTGGCGCATATTCTCTCTCAGGGGCATTCGTCATGTGATGAAGCTAGATTTGCATTTGTGCTCTGGGTTTCGCTTTAAGAGCTGATATTATCTGCCAGAAACTCTGTCCTGGAGGGTCATGAAAAGTTCATAGGCGTTGGCATAGTAACTGGGTGTGCCTGCGCATATCAATGAGCTTAACTGCTATTTGAATCGCCTCACGACTGCCCCATGTTTTCCCTATGGCAAAATTTTCCAATTGAAATGCATTGAGACAAGTGCATTCCAATGACAGGAAAATGTTTTTTCAAACTCAAATTGCCCAAAAACGATAAATCTGATCGACATGAAAAATACTTAGCACACCTCACGTGAACGCTGGCTTCGAAACGAAACCTCAACGGAGTCTGTGCGTGTAGCGGTTCAGGCCGCATTAATTGCGGAAATCAACTGAATAGTAATAATAATACTAGATGTGTATTTCCTGAAGGAAGTACAGATAGTGGTTTGAAATGGTGCCCGGGCTGCCCCTTTAAGAGAGACTTGCCTGCTGCCCCTGCAAGACTTTCAACTCAGGATACGATTTAACTGTGGGTGCCTCTCAGGGGCCACTTTGGCCTCAGGGTCTGATTTTGTGGGTGGGGCCCCTCAGGGCCTGATTTTGTGGGTGGGGCCCCTCAGGGTCCGATTTTGTGGGTGGGGCCCCTCAGGGTCCGATTTTGTGGCCGGGGCCACTCAGGGTCCGATTTGGTGGCCGGGGCCCCTCAGGGTCCGATTTGGTGGCCGGGGCCCCTCAGGGTCTGATTTGGTGGGTGGGGCCCCTCAAGGTCCGATTTTGTGGCTGGGGCCCCTCAGGGTCCGATTTTGCGGCCGGGGCCACTCAGGATCCGATTTTTGTGGCCGAAACCCCTCAGGGTCCAATTTTGTGGGTGGGGCCCCTCAGGGTCCGATTTTGTGGCCGGGGTCCGTCAGGGTCCGATTTTGTGGGTGGGGCCCCTCTGGGTCCAATTTGGTGGGCGGGGCCTCTCAGGGTCCGATTTTGTGGTTGGGGCCCCTCTGGGTCCAATTTGGTGGGCGGGGCCTCTCAGGGTCCGATTTTGTGGTTGGGTCCCCTCAGGGTCCAATTTTGTGGTTGGGGCCCCTCAGGGTCTGATTTTGTGGCCGGGGCCTATCAGGGTCCAATTTTGTGACTGGGGCCCATCAGGGTCCAATTTTGTGACTGGGGCCCATCAGGGTCCGATTTTGTGGCCGTGGCCCCTCAGGGTCTGATTTTGTGGCAGGGGCCCCTCTGGGTCTGATTTTGTGGGCGGAGCCCCACTGGGTCCAATTTGGTGGGCGGGACCACTCTGGGTCCAATTTGGTGGGCGGGACCACTCTGGGTCCAATTTGGTGGGCGGGGCCTCTCAGGGTCCGATTTGGTGGGCGGGGCCCCACAGGGTCCGATTTGGTTGGCGGGGCCCCTCAGGGTCCGATTTGGTGGGCAGGGCCTCTCTGGGTCTGATTTGGTGGGTGGGGCCACTCTGGGTAAGATTTGGAGGCTGGGGTCGCTCAGCCTCCAATTTGGAGGCCGGGGTCGTTGAGCTTCCGATTTGGAGGCTGAGGTCAAAGAGCCTCCGATTTGGAGGCCGGGGTCGATGAGCTTCCGATTTGGAGGCCGGGGTCGATGAGCCTCCGATTTGGAGGCCGGGGTGGCTCAGCCTCCGATTTGGAGGCCGGGGTGGCTCAGCCTCCGATTTGGAGGCCGGGGTGGCTCAGCCTCCGATTTGGAGGCCGGGGTGGCTCAGCCTCCGATTTGGAGGCCGGGGTCGCTCAGCCTCCGATTTGGAGGCTGGGGTCGAATTTGGAGGCCGGGGTGGATCAGCCTCCGATTTGGAGACCGGGGTGGATCAGCCTCCGATTTGGAGGCCGGGGTGGCTCAGCCTCCGATTTGGAGGCCGGGGTGGCTCAGCCTCCGATTTGGAGGCCGGGGTGGCTCAGCCTCCGATTTGGAGGCCGGGGTCGCTCAGCCTCCGATTTGGAGGCCGGGGTGGCTCAGCCTCCGATTTGGAGGCCGGGGTGGCTCAGCCTCCGATTTGGAGGCCGGGGTGGCTCAGTCTCCGATTTGGTGTGTCGGCCCTTTAAGACTCATTTGGGTGCGCTGGCCCTTTAACAATCACTTTGGCGCGTTGGCCCTTTAAGAGCTAGTTTGGCTCACTGGGCTTCTAAATCCACTTTGGCGCACACATTCTCTCTCATGGGCATGTGTCATGTGATGAAGCTAGATTTGCATTTGTGCTGTGGGTTTCACTTTAAGAGCTGATATTATGTGGCAGAATCTCTGTTCTGGAGATGTCATGTGACGTTCGTAGGCGTTGGCATAGTAACTGGGTCTGCCTGCGCATATCAATGAGCTCAACTGTCATTTCAATCGCCTCAGGGCACGTTTTGCCATTTCCTATTGAAAAGCATTGGAGACAGTGCATTCCAATGACGGGAAAAAAAAATTTCAAACGCAAATTGCGCAAAAACTACAAATCCGATCGACACGAAAAATACTTAGCACACCTCTCATGGACGCTGGCTTCGAAACGACACCTCAACGGAGTCTGTGCGTGTAGCGGTTCGGGCCGCATTAATTGCGGAAATCAACTTAATAATAACAATAAGAAGAACTAGATGTGTATTTCCTGAAGGAAGTACAGATAGTGGTTTGAAATGGTGCCCGGGCTGCCCCTTTAAGAGTGACTTGCCTGCTGCCCCTGCAAGACTTTCAACTCAGGATCCGTTTTAACTGTATGTGCCTCTCAAGGGCCACTTTGGCCTCGGTCTGATTTGGTGGGTGGGGCACCTCAGGATCTGATTTGGTGGCCTAGGCTCCTCAGGGCTTGAATTGTTGGCCGGGATCCCTCAGGCTCCTATTTTGTGGGTGTGGCCCCCAGGGTCCGATTTTGTGGGTGTGGCCCCTCAGGGTCTGATTTTGTAGGTGTGGCCCCTCAGGGTCCGATTTTGTGAATGGGGCCCCTCAGGGTCCGATTTTGTGGCCGGGGCACCTCAGATTCTGATTTTGTGGCCGGATCCCCTCAGGGTCTGATTTTGTGGGTGGGGCCTCTTAGGGTCCGATTTTGTGGCCGGTGCCCCTCAGGGTCCAATTTTGTGGGTGGGGCCCTTCAGGGCCCGATTTTGTGGCCGGGGCTCCTCAGGGTCCGATTTTGTGGTTGGGGCCACTCAGATTCCTATTTTGTGGGTGGGGCCACTCAGGGTCTGATTTGGTGGGCGGGGCCCCTCAGGGTCCGATTTTGTGGGTGTGGCCCCTCAGGGTCTGATTTTGTGGGTGTGGCCCCTCTGGGTCCGATTTTGTGGGTGGGCCCCTCAGGGTCCGATTTTGTGGGTGGGGACCCTCAGGGCCCGATTTTGCGGCCGGGGCTCCTCAGGGTCCGATTATGTGGCCGGGGCCCCTCAGGACTGATTTTGTGGGTGGGGCCCCTTAGGGTCTGATTATGTGGGGGGAGCCCCTCTGGGTCCAATTTGGTGGGCGGGACCAATCTGGGTCGGTTTTGGTGGGCGGGACCACTCTGGGTCCAGTTTGGTGGGCGGGCCCACTAGGGGGCCGATTTGTTGTGCAAGGCCACTCGGGGGCCAATTCGGTGGGCGTGGCTACTCGGGGTCGATTTGGTGGGCGGGGCCACTCGGGGGACGATTCGGTGGGCGGGGCCACTCGGGGGCCAATTTGGTGGGCGGGGCCACTCGGGGGCCAATTTGGTGGGCGGGTACATTCGGGCGCCGATTTGGTGGGCGGGGCCACTCGGGGGCCGATATCTTGAGTGAGGCGACGCTGGGTCCGATTTGGAGGCCAGGGTCGATCAGCATCCAATTTGGAGGCCGGGGTGGCTATGCTCCGTTTTGGAGCCTGGGGTCACTCAGTTTTCGATTTGGCGCGCTGGCCCTTTAAAAATCACTTTGGCGTGTCGGCCGTTTTAGAGACAGGGTGGCTCACTGGGCTTCTAAATCCACTTTGGCGCACATTCTCTCTCAGGGGCATGCTTCATGTGATGAGGCTAGATTTGCATTTGTGCTGTGGGTTTCGCTTTAAGAGCTGATATTATGTGCGAGAAGCTCTGTCCTGGGGGTGTCATGTGACGTCCGTAGGCGTTGGCATAGTAAATGGGTGTGCCTGCACATATCAATGAGTTTTACTGCCATTTGAATTGCCTTAGGGCACGTTTTAAGTTGCCCATTGAAAAGCATTGAGACATGCATTCCAATGACAGGAAAAAAAATATTCAAACGCAAATTGCGCAAAAACTACAAATCCGATCGACACGAAAAATACTTAGCACACCTCTCGTGGATGCTGGCTTCGAAACAACACCTCAACGGAGTCTGTGCGTGTAGCGGTTCGGGCCGCATTAATTGCAAAAATCAACTGAATAAAAAGAAAAAGTTATCAGCGTTCGGATTACAACATGAATACTAGATGTGTATTTCCTGAAGGAAGTACAGATAGTGGTTTGAAATGGTGCCCGGGCTGCCCCTTTAAGAGAGACTTGCCTGCTGCCACTGCAAGACTTTCAACTCAGGATCTGTTTTAACTGTGGGTGCCTCTCAGGGGCCACTTTGGCCTCAGTGTCTGATTTGGTGGGTGGGGCCCCTAAGGATCCGATTCATTGGCCTGGGCTCCTCATGGCATCAATTGGTGGCTGGGATCCCTCAGGGTCTGATTTGGTTGGTGTGGCCCCTCAGGGTCTGATTTTGTGGGTGGGGCCCCTCAGGGTCCGATTTTGTGTTTGGGTCCCCTCAGGGTCCGATTTTGTGTTTGGGGCCCCTCAAAGCTGATTTTGTGGGTGGGGCCCCTCACTGTCCGATTTTGTGGCCGGGGCCCCTAAGGGTCTGACTTTGTGGGTGGGGCCCCTCAAGGTCCGATTTTGTGGGTGGGGCCCCTCAGGGTCCGATTTTGTGGCCGGGGCCCCTCAGGGTCCAATTTTGTGGCCGGGCTCCTCAGGGTCCGATTTGGTGGGGCGGGGCCTCTCAGGGTCCGATTTTGTGGGTGGGGCCCCTCAAGGTCCAATTTGATGGGGCGGGGCCCCTCAGGGTGCGATTTGGTGGGCGGTGCCACTCAGGGTCTGATTTTGTGGCCAGGGCCCCCAGGGTCCGATTTTGTGGGTGGGGCCCTTCAGGGTCCGATTTGTTGGGCGGGGCCACTCTGGGTCCAATTTGGTGGGCGGGGCCCCTCAGGGTCCGATTTGGTGGGCGGAGCACCTCAGGGTCCGATTTGGTGACCGGGGCCACTCTGGGTCCGATTTGGACGCCAGGGTGGCTCAGCCTCCGATTTGTAGGCCAGGGTTGATCAGCCTCCGATTTGGAGGCCGGGGCGGCTCAGCCTCCGATTTGGAGCCTGGGGTCACTCAGCTTTCGATTTAGCACGCTGGCCCTTTAAGACTCATTTTGGTGCGCCAGCCCCTTAAGAATCACTTTGGCGCGTCAGCCCTGTAAGAGCCAGTTTGGCTCTCTGGGCTTCTAAATCCACTTTGGCGCACATTCTCTCTCAGGGGCATGCGTCATGTGATGAAGTTAGATTTGCATTTGTGCTGTGGGTTTTGCTTTAAGAGCAGAAATTATCTGCCAGAAACTGTGTCCTGGAAAGGTCATGTTACGTTCGTAGGCGTTGGCATAGTAACTGGGTGTGCCTGCACATATCAATGAGCATAAATGCCATTTCAATCGCCACAGGGCATGTTTTGTCTGTGGCAACATTTCCCCATTGAAATGCGTTGAGGAAAATGTTTTTTCAAATGAAAATTGCGCAAAAACTACAAATCCGATCGACACGAAAATTACTTAGCACACCTCTCGTGGACGCTGGCTTCGAAACGACACCTCAACGGAGTCTGTGCGTGTAGCGGTTTGGGCCGCATTAATTGCGGAAATCAACTGAATAATAAGAATAAGTTAGCAGCGTTCAGATTACAACATTAATACTAGATGTGTATTTCCTGAAGGAAGTACAGATAGTGGTTTGAAATGGTGCCCGGGCTGCCCCTTTAAGAGAGACTTGCCTGCTGCCCCTGCAAGACTTTCAACTCAGGATACGATTTAACTGTGGGTGCCTCTCAGGGGCCACTTTGGCCTCATGGTCTGATTTTGTGGGTGGGGCCCCTCAGGGCCTGATTTTGTGGGTGGGGCCCCTCAGGGTCCGATTTTGTGGTTGGGTCCCCTCAGGGTCCGATTTTGTGGTTGGGTCCCCTCAGGGTCCGATTTTGTGGCCGCGGCCCCTCAGGGTCCGATTTTGTGGCCGCGGTACCTAAGGGTCCGATTTTGTGGCCGGGGCCCCTCTGGGTCCGATTTTGTGGCAGGGGCCCCTCTGGGTCCGATTTTGTGGGTGGGGCTCCTCTGGGTCCAATTTCGTGGGCGGGACCACTCTGGGTCCAATTTGGTGGGCGGGGCCTCTCAGGGTCCGATTTTGTGGTTGGGTCCCCTCAGGGTCCGATTTTGTGGTTGGGGCCCCTCAGGATCCGATTTTGTGGCCGGGGCCTATCATGGTCCAATTTTGTGACTGGGGCCCATCAGGGTCCGATTTTGTGGCCGCGGCCCCTCAGGGTCTGATTTTGTGGCAGGGGCCCCTCAGGGTCTGATTTTGTGGCAGGGGCCCCTCTGGGTCTGATTTTGTTGGCGGAGCCCCTCTGGGTCCAATTTGGTGGGCGGGACCACTCTGGGTCCAATTTGGTGGGCGGGACCACTCTGGGTCCGATTTGGTGGGCGGGGCCTCTCAGGGTCCGATTTGGTGGGCGGGGCAACTCTGGGTAAGATTTGGAGGCTGGGGTCGCTCAGCCTCCAATTTGGAGGCCGGGGTCGTTGAGCTTCCGATTTGGAGGCCGAGGTCAAAGAGCCTCTGATTTGGAAGCCGGGGTCGATGAACTTCCGATTTGGAGGCCGGGGTCGATCAGCCTCCGATTTGGAGGCCGGGGTGGCTCAGCCTCCGCTTTGGAGGCCGGGGTGGCTCAGCCTCCGATTTGGAGGCCGGGGTGGCTCAGCCTCCGATTTGGAGGCCGGGGTGGCTCAGCCTCCGATTTGGAGGCCGGGGTGGCTCAGCCTCCGATTTGGAGGCCGGGGTGGCTCAGCCTCCGATTTGGAGGCCTGGGTCGATCAGCCTCCGATTTGGAGGCCGGGGTGGATCAGCCTCCGATTTGGAGGCCGGGGTGGATCAGCCTCCGATTTGGAGGCCGGGGTCGATCAGCCTCCGATTTGGAGGCCGGGGTGGCTCAGCCTCCGATTTGGAGGCCGGGGTGGCTCAGCCTCCGATTTGGAGGCCGGGGTGGATCAGCCTCCGATTTGGAGGCCGGGGTGGCTCAGCCTCCGATTTGGAGGCCGGGGTGGCTCAGCCTCCGATTTGGAGGCCGGGGTGGATCAGTCTCCGATTTGGAGGCCGGGGTGGATCAGCCTCCGATTTGGAGGCCGGGGTGGATCAGCCTCCGATTTGGAGGCCGGGGTGGATCAGCCTCCGATTTGGAGGCCGGGGTGGCTCAGCCTCCGATTTGGAGGCCTGGGTCGATCAGCCTCCGATTTGGAGGCCGGGGTGGCTCAGCCTCCGATTTGGAGGCCGGGGTGGATCAGCCTCCGATTTGGAGGCCGGGGTGGATCAGCCTCCGATTTGGAGGCCGGGGTGGCTCAGCCTCCGATTTGGAGGCCGGGGTGGCTCAGCCTCCTATTTGGAGGCCGGGGTGGCTCAGCCTCCTATTTGGAGGCCGGGGTCGATCACCCTCCGATTTGGAGGCCGGGGTGGCTCAGCCTCCGATTTGGAGGCCGGGGTGGATCAGCCTCCGATTTGGAGGCCGGGGTGGATCAGCCTCCGATTTGGAGGCCGGGGTGGATCAGCCTCCGATTTGGAGGCCGGGGTGGATCAGCCTCCGATTTGGAGGCCTGGGTCGATCAGCCTCCGATTTGGAGGCCGGGGTGGCTCAGCCTCCGATTTGGAGGCCGGGGTGGCTCAGCCTCCGATTTGGAGGCTGGGGTCGATCAGCCTCCGATTTGGAGGCCGGGGTGGCTCAGCCTCCGATTTGGAGGCCGGGGTGGCTCAGCCTCCTATTTGGAGGCCGGGGTGGCTCAGCCTCCTATTTGGAGGCCGGGGTGACTCATCCTCCGATTTGGAGGCCGGGGTGGCTCAGACTCCGATTTGGAGGCCTGGGTTGATCAGCCTCCGATTTGGAGGCCGGGGTGGATCAGCCTCCGATTTGGAGGCCGGGGTGGATCAGCCTCCGATTTGGAGGCCGGGGTGGCTCAGCCTCCGATTTGGAGGCCGGGGTGGCTCAGCCTCCGATTTGGAGGCCGGGGTGGCTCAGCCTCCGATTTGGAGGCCGGGGTGGCTCAGCCTCCGATTTGGAGGCCGGGGTGGCTCAGCCTCCGATTTGGAGGCCGGGGTGGCTCAGCCTCCGATTTGGAGGCCGGGGTGGATCAGCCTCCGATTTGGAGGCCGGGGTGGCTCAGCCTCCGATTTGGAGGCCGGGGTGGCTCAGCCTCCGATTTGGAGGCCGGGGTGGCTCAGCCTCCGATTTGGAGGCCGGGGTCGATCAGCCTCCGATTTGGTGGCCGGGGTCGATCAGCCTCCGATTTGGAGGCCGGGGTCGATCAGCCTCCGATTTGGAGGCCGGGGTGGCTCAGCCTCCGATTTGGAGGCCGGGGTCGATCAGCCTCCGATTTGGAGGCCGGGGTGGCTCAGCCTCCGATTTGGAGGCCGGGGTGGCTCAGCCTCCGATTTGGAGGCCGGGGTGGCTCAGCCTCCGATTTGGTGTGTCGGCCCTTTAAGACTCATTTGGGTGCGCTGGCCCTTTAACAATCACTTTGGCGCGTTGGCCCTTTAAGAGCTAGTTTGGCTCACTGGGCTTCTTTTAAATCCACTTTGGCGCACACATTCTCTCTCAGGGGCATGTGTCATGTGATAAAGCTAGATTTGCATTTGTTCTGTGAGTTTCTCTTTAAGAGCTGATATTATGTGGCAGAGGCTCTGTGCTGGGGTTCAAGTGAAGTTCGTAGGCGTTGGCATAGTAACTGGGTCTGCCTGCGCATATCAATGAGCTCAACTGTCATTTCAATCGCCTCAGGGCACGTTTTGCCATTTCCTATTGAAATGCATTGGAGACAGTGCATTCCAATGACGGGAAAAAAAATTTTCAAACGCAAATTGCGCAAAAACTACAAATCCGATCGACACGAAAAATACTTAGCACACCTCTCATGGACGCTGGCTTCGAAACGACACCTCAACGGAGTCTGTGCGTGAAGCGGTTCGGGCCGCATTAATTGCGGAAATCAACTTAATAATAAGAAGAAGAAGAAGAAGAACTAGATGTGTATTTCCTGAAGGAAGTACAGATAGTGGTTTGAAATGATGCCCGGGCTGCCCCTTTAAGAGAGACTTGCCTGCTGCCCCTGCAAGACTTTCAACTCAGGATCCGTTTTAACTGTGGGTGCCTCTCAGGGGCATCTTTGGCATCATGGTCCGATTTTGTGGGTGAGGCCCCTCAGGGTCCGATTTGGTAGGTGGGGCCCCTCAAGGTCCGATTTGGTGGCCGGGGCCCCTCGGGGGCTGATTTGGTGGGTAGGGGCCCCTCGGGGTCCGATTTGGTGGGCGGGGCCACTTTGGGTCCGATTTGGTGGGTGTGGCCACTAAGGGTCCTATTTGGTGAGCAGGGCCCCTCAAGGTCCGATTTGGTGAACGGGGCTCTTCAGGGTCCGATTTGGTGGGCGGGCCACTCTGGGTCCGATTTGGTGGGCGGGGCCGTTCAGGGTCCGATTTGGTGGGCTGTGCCACTCTGGGTCCGTTTTGGTGGGCGGTGCCACTCAGGGTCTGATTTTTTTAGCGGGGCCACGCTGGGTCCGATTTGGAGGCCAGGGTGGATCAGCCTCCGATTTGGAGGTCGGGGTGGCTCAGCCTCCGATTTGGAGCCTGGGGTCACTCAGCTTTCGATTTGGCGCGCCGGCCCTTTAAGACTCAATTCAGAGAGCTGGCCATTTAAGAATCACTTTGGAGCGTCGGCCCTTTAAGAGCCAGTTTGGCTCACTGGGCTTCTAAATCCACTTTGGCGCACATTCTCTCTCAGAGGCATGCGTCATGTGATGAAGCTAGATTTGCATTTATGCTGTTGGTTTCGCTTTAAGAGCTGAAATTATCTGCCAGAAACGCTGTCCTAGAGACGTCATGTGAAGTTCGTAGGCATTGGCATAGTAACTGGGTGAGCCTGTGCATATCAATGAGCTTAACTGCCACCTCACGACTGTCCCATGTTTTCCCTATGGCAACATTTTCGCATTGAAATGCATTGAGGAAAATGATTTTTCAAACGCAAATTGCGCAAAAACTCCAAATCCGATTTACATGAAAAATACTTAGCACACCACTCGTGGACGCTGGCTTCGAAACGACACCTCAACGGAGTCTGTGCGTGTAGCAGTTTGGGCCGCATTAATTGCGGAAATCAACTGAATAGTAATAATAATACTAGATGTGTATTTCCTGAAGGAAGTACAGATAGTGGTTTGAAATGCTGCCCAGGCTGCCCCTTTAAGAGAGACTTGCCTGCTGCACCTGCAAGACTTTCAACTCAGGATCCGTTTTAACTGTGGGTGCCTCTCAGGGGCCACTTTGGCCTCAGGGTCCGATTTTGTGGGTGGGGCCCTCAGGGCCTGATTTTGTGGGTGGGGCACCTCAGGGTCCGATTTGGTGGGTGGGGCCCCTCAGGGTCCGATTTGGTGAGCAGGGCCACTCTAGGTCTGATTTGGTAGGCGGGCCACTCTGGGTCCGATTTGGTGGGTGGGGCCCCTCAGAGTTCAATTTGGTCAGCTGGGCCCCTCAGGGTCTGATTTTGTGGTTGGGGCCTTTCAGAATCCGATTTAGTGGGCGGGGCCCCTCAGGGTCCAATTTGGTGGGCGGGGCCCCTCAGGGTCCGATTTTGTGGCCGGGTCCTCTCATGGTCTGGATTTGTGGGTGGGGCCCCTCAGGGTCCGATTTTGTGGGTGGGGCCCCCTGGGTCTGATTTGGTGGGCGGTGCCCCTCAGGGTCCGATTTTGTGGGTGGGGCCCCTCAGAGTCCGATTTTGTGGCTGGGGCCCCTCAGTGTCTGATTTTGTGGCTGGGGCCCCTCAGGGTCCGATTTTGAGGGTGGGGCCCCTCAGGGTCTAATTTGGTGGGCGGGGCCCCTCAGGGTCTGATTTTGTGGGTTGGGCCCCTCAGGGTCCGATTTGGTGGGCGGAAACCCTCAGGGTCCGATTTGGTCAGCGGGGTCCCTCAGGGTTCGATTTGGTCAGCTGGGCCCCTTAGAGTTAGATTGGGTGGGCGGGGCCCCTCAGGGTCCGATTTTGTGGTTGGGGCCCCTCAGGGTCCGATTTTGTGGGTGGAGCCCATCACGGTCCGATTTTGTGTCCGGGGCCCCTCAGGGTCCGATTTTGTGGTTGGGGCCTTTCAGAATCCGATTTGGTGGGAGGGGCTCCTCAGGGTCCGAGTTGGTGAGCGGGGCCTCTCAGGGTCCGATTTGGTGAGCGGGGCCCCTCAAGGTCTGATTTGGTGGGTGGGATCTCTCAGAGTCCGATTTGGTGGGCGGTGCCCCTCAGGGTCCGATTTGGTGGGCGGGGGAGCACTTTGGCGCACATTCTCTCTCATAGTCATGCGTCATCTGATGAAGTTAGATTTGCATGTGTGCTGTGGGTTTCGCTTTAAGAGCTGATATTTTGTGTCAGAAGCTCTGTCCTGGGGGCGTCATGTGACGTTCGTAGGTGTTGGCATAGTACCTGGGTGTGCCTGCGCATATCAATGAGCTTTGCTGCCATTTCAATCACCTCAGGGCAAGTTTTAAGTTTCCCATTGAGAAGCATTGAGACAGTGCATTCCAATGACGGGAAGAAAAATTTTCAAGCGCAAATTGCGCAAAAACTACAAATCCGATCAACACGAAAAATATTTAGCACACCTCTCGTGGATGCTGGCTTCGAAACGACACCTCAACGGAGTCTGTGCGTGTAGCGGTTCAGGCCGCATTAATTGCGGAAATCAACTGAATAAAAAGAAAAAGTTAGCAGCGTTCGGATTACAACATTAATACTAGATGTGTATTTCCTGAAGGAAGTACAGATAGTGGTTTGAAATGGTGCCCGGGCTGCCCCTTTAAGAGAGACTTGCCTGCTGCCCCTGCAAGACTTTCAACTCAGGATCCGTTTTAACTGTGAGTGCCTCTCAGAGGCCACTTTGGCCTCAGGGTCTGATTTGGTGGGTGGGGCCCCTCAGGATCCAATTCCTTGGCCTGGGCTCCTCAGGGCTTGAATTGTTGGCGGGGATCTCTCAGGCTCCGATTTTGTGGGTGTGGCCCCTCAGGGTCCGATTTTGTGGGTGGGGCCCCTCAGGTTCCGATTTTGTGAGTGGGGCCCCTCAGGGTCCGATTTTGTGGCCGGGGCCCCTCAGGGTCCGATTTTGTGGCCGGATCCCCTCAGGGTCCTATTTTCTGGCCGTGGCCCCCCAGGGTCCGATTTCCTGGCCGTGGCCCCCCAGGGTCCGATTTGGTGGGCGGGGCCCCTCTGGGTCCGATTTGGTGGGCGGGGGCCCCTCTGGGTAAGATTTGGAGGCCGGGGTGGCTCAGCCTCCGATTTGGAGGCCGGGGTGGCTCAGCCTCCGATTTGGAGGCCGGGGTGGCTCAGCCTCCGATTTGGAGGCCGGGGTGGCTCAGCCTCCGATTTGGAGGCCGGGGTGGCTCAGCCTCCGATTTGGAGGCCGGGGTGGCTCAGCCTCCGATTTGGAGGCCGGGGTGGCTCAGCCTCCGATTTGGAGGCCGGGGTGGCTCAGCCTCCGATTTGGAGGCCGGGGTGGCTCAGCCTCCGATTTGGAGGCCGGGGTGGCTCAGCCTCCGATTTGGTGTGTCGGCCCTTTAAGACTCATTTGGGTGTGCTGGCCCTTTAACAATCACTTTGGCGCGTTGGCCCTTTAAGAGCTAGTTTGGCTCACTGGGCTTCTTTTAAATCCACTTTGGCGCACACATTCTCTCTTAGGGGCATGTGTCATGTGATGAAGCTAGATTTGCATTTGTGCTGTGGGTTTCGCTTTAAGAGCTGATATTATGTGGCAGAGGCTCTGTGCTGGGGTTCAAGTGAAGTTCGTAGGCGTTGGCATAGTAACTGGGTCTGCCTGCGCATATCAATGAGCTCAACTGTCATTTCAATCGCCTCAGGGCACGTTTTGCCATTTCCTATTGAAAAGCATTGGAGACAGTGCATTCCAATGACGGGAAAAAAAATTTTCAAACGCAAATTGCGCAAAAACTACAAATCCGATCGACACGAAAAATACTTAGCACACCTCTCATGGACGCTGGCTTCGAAACGACACCTCAACGGAGTCTGTGCGTGTAGCGGTTCGGGCCGCATTAATTGCGGAAATCAACTTAATAATAATAAGAAGAAGAAGAATAAGTTAGCAGCGTTCGGATTACAATATAGTGTTTTTTTCAAACCACTATAATAAGTTAGCAGCGTTCGGATTACAATATAGTGGTTTTTTCAAACCACTATAACTAGATGTGTATTTCCTGAAGGAAGTACAGATAGTGGTTTGAAATGGTGCCCGGGCTGCCCCTTTAAGAGAGACTTGCCTGCTGCCCCTGCAAGACTTTCAACTCTGGGTCCACTCTAACTGTGGGGGCCACTCGGGGGCCGATTTGGTGGGCGGGGCCAGAGAGAGAGAGAAAGAACAGAGACAGAAAGATTCTATAAAGATACTATAGCACCCCAGCTCCCACTGTAGTGCCCATCTGAGCCTCCTGGTACAGGACATATCATGATCCGCTCACATGGCCGACATCCCCGATTCCAAGGCGATCCTGCTATCCGCGCTGTTGGAGGAGGACACGGTGATGGATCTGAAGCATTCCCTGAAGTGCCTCCATGGTTCCGTCACAATCTCCTACTGAAATTACCTAATTTCTGGTCAGCTTCCAGCACGTCAAATCCGGCAGAACGTTACGTGCAAGTTTTAAATTGCTCCTTGGGGCTCCGCTGTGTACTCCTGTGTCCTGCGGGGAAAGTAAGCTCCCGGCTGGTGCAGTCTCTCTCTCAAAATTGGGACTGTCTCGCTGGATCCGGGACGGTTGGGACTCGGGAGGTATAAATGCTCCCCACCATACACCTCATACACACGAAGCTCCGCTTCGTACACCTTGTACACACGCAGCTTCACTCCGTACACCCCCGGCTCTGCTCCGCTCCATAAACACACAGCTCTGCTCCATAAACACATGGCTCCGCTCTGTACACCTCGTACACACACGGCTCTGCTCCATACACCTTGTAAACCCCTCCTGACCCCACCCAAGAACACACACGGCTCTGATACATTCACCTTGTAAAACCCCTCCTGACCCCACACAAGTACACACACGGCTCTGCTACATCCACCTTGTAAAACACCTCCTGACCCACACAAGTACACACACGGCTCTGCTACATCCACCTTGTAAAACCCCTCCTGACCCCACACAAGTACACACACGGCTCTGCTTCATCCACCTTGTAAACCCCTCCTGACCCCACACAAGTACACACATGGCCCTTCTACATCCACCTTGTTAAACCCCTCCTGACCCCACACAAGTACACACACGGCTTTGCTACATCCACCTTGTAAAACACCTCCTGATCCACACAAGTACACACACGGCTCTGCTACATCCACCTTGTAAAACCCCTCCTGACCCCACACAAGTACACACACACGGCTCTGCTTCATCCACCTTGTAAACCCCTCCTGACCCCACACAAGTACACACATGGCTCTGCTACATCCACCTTCTAAACCCCTCCTGACCCCACACAAGTACACACACGGCTCTGCTACATCCACCTTGTAAACCCATCCTGACCCCACACAAGTACACACACGGCCCTACTACATCCACCTTGTAAACCCCTCCTGACCCCACACAAGCACACACGGCTCTGCTACATCCACCTTGTAAACCCCTCCTGACCCCACACAAGTACACACACGGCTCTGCTACATCCACCTTGTAAACCCCTCCTGACCCCACACAAGTACACACACGGCTCTGCTACATCCACCTTGTAAAACACCTGACCCACACAAGTACACACATGGCTCTGCTACATTCACCTTGTAAAACCCCTCCTGACCCCACACAAGTACACACACAGCTCTGCTACATCCACCTTGTAAAACCCCTCCTGACCCCACACAAGTACACACACGGCTCTGCTACATCCACCTTGTTAAACCCCTCCTGACCACACACAAGTACACACACGGCTCTGCTACATCCACCTTGTAAAACACCTCCTGACCCATACAAGTGCACACATGGCTCTGCTACATCCACCTTGTAAACCCCTCCTAACCCCACACAAAGTACACACATGGCTCTGGTACATCCACCTTGTAAACCCCTCCTGACCCCACCCAAGTACACACACGGCTCTGCTACATCCACCTTGTAAACCCCTCCTAACCCCACACAAAGTACACACACGGCTCTGCTACATCCACCTTGTAAACCCCTCCTGACCCCACACAAGTACACACGTGGCCCTGCTACATCCACCTTGTAAAACACCTCTCTGACCCCACGCAAGTACACACGCGGCCCTGCTACATCCACCTTGTAAAACACCTCCCTGACCCCACACAAGTACACACGCGGCTCTGCTACATCCACCTTGTTAACCCCTCCTGACCCCACAAAAGTACACACACGGCTCTGCTACATCCACCTTGTAAACCCCTCCTAATCCCACACAAAGTACACACACGGCTCTGCTACATCCACCTTGTAAACCCCTCCTGACCCCACACAAGTACATACACTGCTCTGCTACATCCACCTTGTAAAACACCTCCCTGACCCCACACAAGTACACACACGGCTCTGCTACATCCACCTTGTAAACCCCTCCTGCCCCCACACAAGTACACACACAGCTCTGCTACATCCACCTTGTAAACCGCTCCTGACCCCACACAAGTACACACACGGCTCTGCTACATCCACCTTGTAAAACACCTCCCTGACCCCACACAAGTACACACGCGGCCCTGCTACATCCACCTTGTAAAACACCTCCCTGACCCCACACAAGTACACACGCGGCTCTGCTACATCCACCTTGTAAAACACCTCCCTGACCCCACACAAAGTACACACACGGCCCTGCTACATCCACCTTGTAAAACCCCTCCTGACCCCACACAAGTGCACGCACGGCTCTGCTACATCCACCTTGTAAAACACCTCCCTGACCCCACACAAGTACACACGCGGCCCTGCTACATCCACCTTGTAAAACACCTCCCTGACCCCACACAAGTACACACGCGGCTCTGCTACATCCACCTTGTAAAACACCTCCCTGACCCCACACAAAGTACACACACGGCCCTGCTACATCCACCTTGTAAAACCCCTCCTGACCCCACACAAGTGCATGCACGGCTCTGCTACATCCATCTTGTAAACCCCTCCTGACCCCACACAAGTACACACATGGCTCTGCTACATCCACCTTGTAAAACACCTCCCTGACCCCACACAAGTACACACGCGGCCCTGCTACATCCACCTTGTAAAACACCTCCCTGACCCCACACAAGTACACACGCGGCTCTGCTACATCCACCTTGTAAAACACCTCCCTGACCCCACACAAAGTACACACACGGCCCTGCTACATCCACCTTGTAAAACACCTCCCTGACCCCACCGTCCACACATAAACGTTACCTCATCCATCCAGACCAGCACCATAATGACAAGCGACCAGCACAGCAGAGTCCTGCAGCCGCCCTGATCATGTGACCCCTGACTCCTCCCGTCCTGTGACCTCATCACAGGTCCTGTGCCGGCGCCGCACACAAGATTACAGCCGAAGGAAGCGATGATCATTGCTGGCAGTAAGGCTGTGTGCACACGATGCAGATTTGCAGCGGATCCGCAGCAGATTTTACTGCGCAGAAACGTTGCATATCCGCATTGTGAAGTACAGTAGCCTTAAAATCAATGGAAAAAAAAACCCGCTGTGCATACGCTGCAGATTTTTTAGCGCGGTTTTCCTGCGGTACAAAATCCGCAGCATGTTACTTCTTTTGTGCAGTTTTCCATCTCTCCTGTCTCCAAATCCGCAGGGGGAAAACCGCACAAAAACCGCAATAAACCCGCAGGAAAAATGGAAGAAATCCGCAGGGCTAAAAAGTCGTCTGCACTCAGCCTAAGGGGCTGAATCACTGCGTGGGTCCCTCGCGGAGAGCGCAGGATGGGGTCAGTACATGGGGGGCGTGGCGGCCGGCGGGTATCCCAGACAGCGTGAGTGGGTCCTCCCATCTCGACAGGGCCCCGGCAATTGTCTGGGTGCGCCGGGTGCCGACGCCGGCCCTGGCCTACGCATATCAGTGAGCAAAACTCCCACCTCACGACTGCCCCATGTTTTCCCTATGGCAACATTTTCCGGTTAAAATGCATTGAGACAATGCATTCCAATGACAGCAAAATGTTTTTTCAAATGCAAATTGCGCAAAAACTACAAATCCGATCGAAACGAAAAATACTTAGCACACCTCTCGGGGACGCTGGCTTCGAAACGATAACTCAACGGAGTCTGGGCGTGTAGCAGTTTGGGCTGCATTAATTGCAGAAATCAACTGAATAGTAATAATAATACTAGATGTGTATTTCCTGAAGGAAGTACAGATAGTAGTTTGAAATGGTGCCCGGGCTGCCCCTTTAAGAGAGACTTGCCTGCTGCCCCTGCAAGACTTTCAACTCAGGATCCGATTTAACTGTGGGTGCCTCTCAGGGGCCACTTTGGTCTGTGGGGCCCCTCAGGGTCTGATTTGGTGGGTGGGACCCCTCAGGATCCGATTTGGTGGGCGGGGCCACTCTGGGTCCGATTTGGAGGCCAGGGTGGCTCAGCCTCCGATTTGTAGGCAAGGGTCGATCAGCCTCCGATTTGGAGGCTGGGGTGCCTCAGCCTCCGATTTGGAGCGTGGGGTCACTCAGCTTTCAATTTGGCGCGCCGGCCCTTTAAGACTCATTTCGGTGCATCAGCCCTTTAAGAATCACTTAGGCGCATCGGCTCTTTAAAAGCTAGTTTGGCGCACTGGGCTTCTAAATCCACTTTGGCGGACATTCTCTCTCAGGGGCATGCATCATGTGATGAAGCTAGATTTGCATTTGTGCTTTGGGTTTCGCTTTAAGAGCTGATATTATCTGGCAGAAACTGTGTCCTGCTGGGGTCATGTAAAGTTCGTATTCGTTGGCATAGTAACTGGGTGTGCCTGCGCCAGGGCCGACTCCAGGTTTTTGAGGGCCCCGGGCGAAAAAGTCTCAGTGGGCCCCCCCTTAACACATACCACGACTCATGCCGTGTGACATCCGTGGTGACCGCCAAAAACGGACTTGTCTCCGCATGGATCACACGGACACGCATGTGATCCACACAGACACTCGCTCTGTGGCAAAACACGTTCATGTGAAGGAGGCTACTGATTAGTAGTGTACGCATGAAAGAAAGAAGAGAGAGAGAGAGAAAGAACAGAGAGAGAACAGAAAGAAAGAGGGGAAATAAAGAACAGAGAAAGAAAGAGAAAGAATGGAAGGAAGAACAGAGAGAGAAAGATACAGAGAGCGAGAGAGAGAAAGAAAGAACATAGAAAGAACGAACAGAGAAAGAAAGAAAATAAACAACAAAGAGAAAGAAAGGAAGAACAGAGAGAGAAAGAGAAAGAAAATAACAGAGAGAAAGAGAAAGAAAGAGGGGAAAGAAAGAAAGAACAGATAGAGAAAGAGTGGAAAGAAAGAACAGAGAGAAAGAACAAAGAGAAAGAAAGAGTGGACAGAAAAAAAGAACAGAGAAAGAAAGAAAGAAAGAGAGAAAGAAAGTAAGACGGGAAAAAAGAACAGAGAGGGAGAGAAAAAAAGAGGGGAAGAAAGAACGGAGAGAGAAAGAACACAGAGAAAAAGCGTCAACAGAAAAAAAGAACAGGGAGAGAGAGAAAGAAGGAGGGGAAAGAAAGAAAGAACAGAGAGGTAGAGAGAAAAAGAAAGAGGGGAAAGAACAGATGGAAAGAAAGATCAGAGAGAGAGAAAGAAAAAGAGGAAAGAGAGAACAGAGAGAGAGAGAGAAAGAACAGAGACAGAAAGAAAGAAAGAGAAAGAAAGAGAGAACAGAGAGAGAGAAAAAAAGATTAGAGAGAAAGAACAAAGAGAGAAAGAAACAGAGAAAGAAAAATTCTATAAAGATACTATAGCAGCCCAGCTCCCATTGTAGTGCCCACCTGAGCCTCCTGGTGCAGGACATATCATGATCCGCTCACATGCCCGACATCCCCGATTCCAAGGCGATCCCGCTGTCCGCTCTGTCAGAGGAGGACACGGTGATGGATCTGAAGCATTCCTGGTTCCGTCACAATCTCCTACTGAAATTACCTAATTTCTGGTCAGCTTCCAGCAAGTCACTTCCGGTAGAACGTTACGTGCAAGTTTTAAATTGCTCCTTGGGGCTCCACTGTGTACTCCTGTGTCCCGCGGGGAAAGTATGCTCCCGGCTGGGGCAGTCTCTCTCTCAAAATCAGGACTGTCTCGCTGGATCCGGGATGGTTGGGACTCGGGAGGTATAAATGCTCCCCACCATACACCTCGTACACACACGGCTCCGCTCCGTACACCCCCGGCTCTGCTCCGCTCCATAAACACACGGCTCAGCTCCGTACACACAGGGCTCCGTTCCGTACATCTCGTACACACACGGCTTCGCTCCGTACACATCGTACACACACGGCTCCGCTCCGTTCACCTCGTACACACACGGCTCTGCTCCGTACACCTTGTAAACCCCTCCTGACCCCACCAAACAACACACACGGCTCTGCTACATCCACCTTGTAAAACCCCTCCTGACCCCACACAAGTACACACACGGCTCTGCTACATCTACCTTGCAAAACCCCTCCTGACCCCAAACAAGTACACACACGGCTCTGCTACATCCACCTTGTAAAACACCTCCTGACCCCACACAAGTACAAACACGGCTCTGCTACATCCACCTTGTAAAACCCCTCCTGACCCCACACAAGTACACACACAGCTCTTTAACATCCACCTTGTAAACCCCTCCTGACCCCACACAAGTACACACACGGCTCTGCTACATCCACCTTGTAAAACCCCTCCTGACCCCACACAAGAACACACACGGCTCTGCTACATCCACCTTGTAAACCCCTCCTGACCCCACACAAGTACACACACGGCTCTGCTACATCCACCTTGTAAAAACCCCTCCTGACCCCACACAAGTACACACACGGCTCTGCTACATCCACCTTGCAAAACCCCTCCTGACCCCACACAAGTACACACACGGCTCTGCTACATCCACCTTGTAAAACCCCCTCCTGACCCCACACAAGTACACACACGGCTCTGCTACATCCACCATGTAAAACCCCTCCTGACCCCACACAAGTACACACACGGCTCTGCTACATACACCTTGTTAAACCCCTCCTGACCCCACACAAGTACAAACACGGCTCTGCTACATCCACCTTGTAAAACCCCCTCCTCCTGACCTCACACAAGTAGACACACGGCTCTGCTACATCCACCTTGTAAAACACCTCCTGACCCCACATAAGTACACACACGGCTCTGCTACATCCACCTTGTAAACCCCTCCTGACCCTACACAAGTACACACACGGCTCTGCTACATCCACCTTGTAAAACACCTCCTGACCCCACACAAGTACACACACGGCACTGCTACATCCACCTTGTAAACCCCTCCTGACCCCACACAAGTACACACACGGCTCTGCTACATCCACCTTGTAAACCCCTACTGACCCCACACAAAGTACACACACGGCTCTGCTACATCCACCTTGTAAAACCCCTCCTGACCCCACACAATTACACACACGGCTCTGCTACATCCACCTTGTAAAACCCCTCCTGACCCCACACAAGTACAAACACGGCTCTGCTACATCCACCTTGTAAACCCCTCCTGACCCCACACAAGTACACACACGGCTCTGCTACATCCACCTTGAAAAACACCTCCTGACCCCACACAAGTACACACACAGCTCTGCTACATCACCTTGTAAACCGCTCCTGACCCCACACAAGTACACAAACAGCACTGCTACATCCACCTTGTAAACCCCTCCTGACCACACACAAGTACACACACGGCACTACACCATCCACCATGTAAAACCCCTCCTGACCCCACACTAGTACACACACGGCTCTGCTACATCACCTTGTAAACCCCTCCTGACCCCACACAAGTACACACATGGCTCTGCTACATCCACCTTGTAAAACACCTCCTGACCCCACACAAATTACACACACGGCTCTGCTACATCCACCTTGTAAAACACCTCCTGACCCCACACAAAGTACACAAACAGCTCTGCTACATCACCTTGTAAACCCCTCCTGACCCCACACAAGTACACACACGGCACTGCTACATCCACCATGTAAAACCCCTCCTGACCCCACACAAGTACACACACGGCTCTGCTACATCCACCTTGTAAACCCCTCCTGACCCCACACAAGTACACACACGGCTCTGCTACATCCACCATGTAAAACCCCTCCTGACCCCACACAAGTACACACACGGCACTGCTACATCCACCTTGTAAAACCCCTCCCTGACACCACACAAGTACACACACGGCACTGCTACATCCACCTTGTAAAACACCTCCTGACCCCACACAAAGTACACACATGGCTCTACTTCATCCACCTTGTAAACCCCTCCTGACCCCACACAAGTACACACATGACTCTGCTACATCACCTTGTAAACCCCTCCTGACCCCACACAAAGTACACAAACAGCTCTGCTACATCACCTTGTAAACCGCTCCTGACCCCACACAAGTACACAAACGGCACTGCTACATCCACCTTGTAAACCCCTCCTGACCACACACAAGTACACACACGGCACTACACCATCCACCATGTAAAACCCCTCCTGACCCCACACTAGTACACACACGGCTCTGCTACATCACCTTGTAAACCCTTCCTGACCCCACACAAGTACACACATGGCTCTGCTACATCCACCTTGTAAAACACCTCCTGACCCCACACAAATTACACACACGGCTCTGCTACATCCACCTTGTAAAACACCTCCTGACCCCACACAAAGTACACAAACAGCTCTGCTACATCACCCTGTAAACCCCTCCTGACCCCACACAAGTAAACACACGGCACTGCTACATCCACCATGTAAAACCCCTCCTGACCCCACATAAGTACACACACGGCTCTGCTACATCCACCATGTAAAACCCCTCCTGACCCCACACAAGTACACACACGGCACTGCTACATCCACCTTGTAAAACCCCTCCCTGACCCCACACAAGTACACACACGGCACTGCTACATCCACCTTGTAAAACACCTCCTGACCCCACACAAGTACACACACGGCTCTGCTACATCCACCTTGTAAACCCCTCCTGACCCCACACAAGTACACACACGGCTCTGCTACATCCACCTTGTAAACCCCTCCTGACCCCACACAAGTACACACATGGCTCTGCTACATCCACCATGTAAAACCCCTCCTGACCCCACACAAGTACACACACGGCACTGCTACATCCACCTTGTAAAACCCCTCCCTGACCCCACACAAGTACACACACGGCACTGCTACATCCACCTTGTAAAACACCTCCTGACCCCACACAAGTACACACATGGCTCTGCTACATCCACCTTGTAAAACCCCTCCTGACCCCACACAAGTACACACACGGCTCTGCTACATCCACCTTGCAAAACCCCTCCTGACCCCACACAAGTACAAACACGGCTCTGCTACATCCACCTTGTAAAACCCCCTCCTGACCCCACACAAGTACACACACGGCTCTGCTACATCCACCATGTAAAACCCCTCCTGATCCCACACAAGTACACACACGGCTCTGCTACATACACCTTGTTAAACCCCTCCTGACCCCACACAAGTACAAACACGGCTCTGCTACATCCACCTTGTAAAACCCCCTCCTCCTGACCTCACACAAGTAGACACACGGCTCTGCTACATCCACCTTGTAAACCCCTCCTGACCCTACACAAGTACGCACACGGCTCTGCTACATCCACCTTGTAAAACACCTCCTGACCCCACACAAGTACACACACGGCACTGCTACATCCACCTTGTAAACCCCTCCTGACCCCACACAAGTACACACACGGCTCTGCTACATCCACCTTGTAAACCCCTACTGACCCCACACAAAGTACACACACGGCTCTGCTACATCCACCTTGTAAAACCCCTCCTGACCCCACACAAGTACACACACGGCTCTGCTACATCCACCTTGTAAAACCCCTCCTGACCCCACACAAGTACAAACACGGCTCTGCTACATCCACCTTGTAAACCCCTCCTGACCCCACACAAGTACACACACGGCTCTGCTACATCCACCTTGAAAAACACCTCCTGACCCCACACAAGTACACACACGGCTCTGCTACATCACCTTGTAAACCGCTCCTGACCCCACACAAGTACACAAACAGCACTGCTACATCCACCTTGTAAACCCCTCCTGACCACACACAAGTACACACACGGCACTACACCATCCACCATGTAAAACCCCTCCTGACCCCACACTAGTACACACACGGCTCTGCTACATCACCTTGTAAACCCCTCCTGACCCCACACAAGTACACACATGGCTCTGCTACATCCACCTTGTAAAACACCTCCTGACCCCACACAAATTACACACACGGCTCTGCTACATCCACCTTGTAAAACACCTCCTGACCCCACACAAAGTACACAAACAGCTCTGCTACATCACCTTGTAAACCCCTCCTGACCCCACACAAGTACACACACGGCACTGCTACATCCACCATGTAAAACCCCTCCTGACCCCACACAAGTACACACACGGCTCTGCTACATCCACCTTGTAAACCCCTCCTGACCCCACACAAGTACACACACGGCTCTGCTACATCCACCATGTAAAACCCCTCCTGACCCCACACAAGTACACACACGGCACTGCTACATCCACCTTGTAAAACCCCTCCCTGACACCACACAAGTACACACACGGCACTGCTACATCCACCTTGTAAAACACCTCCTGACCCCACACAAAGTACACACATGGCTCTACTTCATCCACCTTGTAAACCCCTCCTGACCCCACACAAGTACACACATGACTCTGCTACATCACCTTGTAAACCCCTCCTGACCCCACACAAAGTACACAAACAGCTCTGCTACATCACCTTGTAAACCGCTCCTGACCCCACACAAGTACACAAACGGCACTGCTACATCCACCTTGTAAACCCCTCCTGACCACACACAAGTACACACATGGCACTACACCATCCACCATGTAAAACCCCTCCTGACCCCACACTAGTACACACACGGCTCTGCTACATCACCTTGTAAACCCTTCCTGACCCCACACAAGTACACACATGGCTCTGCTACATCCACCTTGTAAAACACCTCCTGACCCCACACAAATTACACACACGGCTCTGCTACATCCACCTTGTAAAACACCTCCTGACCCCACACAAAGTACACAAACAGCTCTGCTACATCACCTTGTAAACCCCTCCTGACCCCACACAAGTAAACACACGGCACTGCTACATCCACCATGTAAAACCCCTCCTGACCCCACACAAGTACACACACGGCTCTGCTACATCCACCATGTAAAACCCCTGCTGACCCCACACAAGTACACACACGGCACTGCTACATCCACCTTGTAAAACCCCTCCCTGACCCCACACAAGTACACACACGGCACTGCTACATCCACCTTGTAAAACACCTCCTGACCCCACACAAGTACACACACGGCTCTGCTACATCCACCTTGTAAACCCCTCCTGACCCCACACAAGTACACACACGGCTCTGCTACATCCACCTTGTAAACCCCTCCTGACCCCACACAAGTACACACATGGCTCTGCTACATCCACCATGTAAAACCCCTCCTGACCCCACACAAGTACACACACGGCACTGCTACATCCACCTTGTAAAACCCCTCCCTGACCCCACACAAGTACACACACGGCACTGCTACATCCACCTTGTAAAACACCTCCTGACCCCACACAAGTACACACACGGCTCTGCTACATCCACCTTGTAAAACACCTCCTGACTCCACACAAGTACACACACGGCTCTGCTACATCCACCTTGTAAACCCCTCCTGACCCCACACAAGTACACACACGGCTCTGCTACATCCACCTTGTAAACCCCTCCTGACCCCACACAAGTACACACACGGCTCTGCTACATCCACCTTGTAAACCCCTCCTGACCCCACACAAGTACACACACGGCACTGCTACATCCACCTTGTAAAATCCCTCCTGACCCCACACAAGTACACACGCGGCTCTGCTACATCCACCTTGTAAACCCCTCCTGACCCCACACAAGTACACACATGACTCTGCTACATCACCTTGTAAACCCCTTCTGACCCCACACAAGTACACAAACAGCTCTGCTACATCCACCTTGTTAAACCCCTCCCTTAGCCCACTGTCCCACACATAAACGTTACCTCATCCATCCAGACCAGCACCATAATGACAAGCGACCAGCACAGCAGAGTCCTGCAGCCGCCCTGATCATGTGACCCCTGACTCCTCCCCTCCTGTGACCTCATCACAGGTCCTGTGTCGGCACCGCACACAAGATTACAGCCGAAGGAAGCGATGATCATTGCTGGCAGTAAGGCTGTGTGCACACGATGCAGATATCCAGTGGATCCGCAGCGGATTTTACCGCGCAGAAACACTGCATATCCGCATTGTGAAGTACAGTAGCCTTAAAATCAATGAAAAAAAAACGCTGTGCAGACGCTGCGGATTTTTCCGCGCGGTTTTCCTGCGGTTCAAAATCCGCAGCATGTTACTTCTTTTGTGCGGTTTTCCATCTCCCCTGTCTCCAAATCCGCAGGGGGAAAACCGTACAAAAACCGCAATAAAACCGCAGGAAAAATGGAAGAAATCCGCAGGAAAAATGCAGGTCATTTGACCAGTGGATTTATTCCATTCTGAGCGGAAAAATCCGCAGGACCAAAAAGTCGTCTGCACTCAGCCTAAGGGGCTGCGTCACTTCGTGGGTCCCTCGCGGAGGGAGCAGGTTGGGGTCAGTACATGGGGGCATGGCGGCGGCCGGCGGGTATCCCAGACAGCGTGAGTGGGCCCTCCCATTTCACCAAGGCCCTGGCATTTGCCCGGGTGCTGACGCCGGCCCTGGCCTACGCATATCAATGAGCATAACTGCCACCTCACGACTGCACCGTGTTTTCACTATGGCAACATTTTCCCATTAAAATGCATTGGAGACAGTGCATTCCAATGACAGGAAAATGTTTTTTAAAACGCAAATTGCGCAAAAACTACAAATCTGATCGACACGAAAAATACTTAGCACACCACTCGTGGACGCTGGCTTCGAAACGACACCTCAACGGAGTCTGTGCGTGTAGCGGTTCGGGCCGCATTAATTGCGGAAATCAACTGAATAGTAATAATAATACTAGATGTGTATTTCCTGAAGGAAGTACAGATAGTGGTTTGAAATGGTGCCCGGGCTGCCCCTTTAAGAGAGACTTGCCTGCTGCCCCTGCAAGACTTTCAACTCAGGATATGATTTAACTGTGGGTGCCTCTCAGGGGCCACTTTGGCCTCATGGTCTGATTTTGTGGGTGGGGCCCCTCAGGGCCTGATTTTGTGGGTGGGGCCCCTCAGGGTCCGATTTTTTGGGTGGGGCCCCTCAGGGTCCGATTTTGTGGCGGGGCCACTCAGGGTCCGATTTGGTGGCCGGGGCCCCTCAGGGTCCGATTTGGTGGCCGGGGCCCCTCAGGGTCTGATTTGGTGGGTGGGGCCCCTCAAGGTCCGATTTTGTGGCTGGGGCCCCTCAGGGTCCGATTTTGTGGCAGGGGCCAATCAGGATCAGATTTTTGCGGCCGGAACCCCTCAGGGTCCAATTTTGCAGGTGGGGCCCCTCAGGGTCCGATTTTGTGGCCGGGGCCCGTCAGGGTCCGATTTTGTGGGTGGGACCTCTCAGGGTCTGATTTGGTGGGCGGGGCCCCTCAGGGTCCAATTTGGTGGGCAGGGCCCCTCAGGGTCCGATTTTGTGGCCGGGGCCCCTCAGGGTCCGATTTTGTGTCAGGGGCCCCTCAGGGTCCGATTTTGTGGTTGGGTCCCCTCAGGGTCTGATTTTGTGGTTGGGGCCACTCAGGGTCCGATTTTGTGGCCGCGGCCCCTCAGGGTCTGATTTTGTGGCCGCGGCCCCTCAGGGTCCGATTTTGTGGCAGGGGCCCCTCTGGGTCCGATTTTGTGGGTGGGGCCCCTCTGGGTCCAATTTGGTGGGCGGGACCACTCTGGGTCCAATTTGGTGGGCGGGGCCTCTCAGGGTCCGATTTTGTGGTTGGGTCCCCTCAGGGTCCGATTTTGTGGTTGGGGCCCCTCAGGGTCCGATTTTGTGGCCGGGGCCTATCAGGGTCCAATTTTGTGACTGGGGCCCATCAGGGTCCGATTTTGTGGCCGCGGCCCCTCAGGGTCTGATTTTGTGGCAGGGGCCCCTCTGGGTCTGATTTTGTGGGCGGAGCCCCTCTGGGTCCAATTTGGTGGGCGGGACCACTCTGGGTCCAATTTGGTGGGCGGGACCACTCTGGGTCCGATTTGGTGGGCGGGGCCTCTCAGGGTCCGATTTGGTGGGCGGGGCCCCACAGGGTCCGATTTGGTGGGCGGGGCCACTCTGGGTAAGATTTGGAGGCTGGGGTCGCTCAGCCTCCAATTTGGAGGCCGGGGTCGTTGAGCTTCCGATTTGGAGGCCGAGGTCAAAAAGCCTCTGATTTGGAGGCCGGGGTCGATGAGCCTCCGATTTGGAGGCCGGGGTGGCTCAGCCTCCGATTTGGAGGCCGGGGTGGCTCAGCCTCCGATTTGGAGGCCGGGGTGGCTCAGCCTCTGATTTGGAGGCCGGGGTGGCTCAGCCTCCGATTTGGAGGCCGGGGTAGATCAGCCTCCGATTTGGAGGCCGGGGTGGATCAGCCTCCAATTTGGAGGCCGGGGTGGATCAGCCTCCGATTTGGAGGCCGGGGTGGCTCAGCCTCCGATTTGGAGGCCGGGGGGTCGATCAGCCTCCCATTTGGAGCCTGTGGTCACTCAGCTTTCGATTTGGCGTGTTGGCCCTTTAAGACTCATTTCGGTGCGCCGGCCCTTTAACAGTCACTTTTGCACTTCGGCCCTTTAAGAGCCAGTTTGGCTCACTGGGCTTCTAAATACACTTTGGCGCACATTCTCTCTCAGGGGCATGTGTCATGTGATGAAGCTAGATTTGCATTTGTGCTGTGGGTTTCGCTTTAAGAGGTGATATTATGTGGCAGAAGCCCTGTTCTGGAGATGTCATGTGACGTTCGTAGGCGTTGGCATAGTAACTGGGTCTGCCTGCGCATATCAATGAGCTCAACTGCCATTTCAATCGCCTCAGGGCATGTTTTGCCATTTCCCCATTCAAATGCATTGGAGACAGTGCATTCCATTGACGTGAAAAAATTTTTTCGAACACAAATTGCGCAAAAACTACAAATCTGATCGACACGAAAAATACTTAGCACACCTCTCATGGGCGCTGGCTTCGAAACGACACCTCAACGGAGTCTGTGCGTGTAGCGGTTCGGGCTGTATTAATTGCGGAAATCAACTTAATAATAATAATAAGAAGAAGAAGAAGAAGAATAAGTTAGCAGCGTTCGGATTACAATATAGTGGTTTTTTCAAACCACTATAACTAGATGTGTATTTCCTGAAGGAAGTACAGATAGTGGTTTGAAATGTTGTCCGGTCTGCCCCTTTAAGAGAGACTTGCCTGCTGCCCCTGCAAGACTTTCAACTCAGGATCCGTTTTAAATGTGGGTGCCTCTCAGGGGCCACTTTGGCCTCAGGGTCTGATTTGGTGGGTGGGGCCCCTGAGGATCCGATTCGGTGGCCTGGGCTCCTCAGGATTTGAATTAGTTGCCGGGATTCCTCAGGGTCCAATTTTGTGGGTGTCGCCCCTCAGGGTCGGATTTTGTGGGTGTTTGCCCCTCAGGGTCCGATTTTGTGGGTGGGTCCCCTCAGGGTCCGATTTTATGGGTGGGGACCCTCAGGGTCCGATCTTGTGGGTGGGGCCCCTCATGGTCTGATTTTGTGGGTGGGGCCCCTCAGGGTATGATTTTGTGTCCGGGGCCCCTCAGGGTCCGATTTTATGGCCGGGGCCCCTCAGGGTCTGATTTTGCGGGTGGGGCCTCTCGGGGTCCGATTTTGTGGGTGGGGCCTCTCAGGGTCCGATTTTGTGGCTTGGGCCCCTCAGGGTCCGATTTTGTTGATTGGGCCCCTCAGGGTCCGATTTTGAGGGTGGGGCCCCTCAGGGCTTGAATTGTTGGCCGGGATCCCTCAGGCTCCTATTTTGTGGGTGTGGCCTCTCTGGGTCTGATTTGGTGGGTGGGGCCACTCTGGGTAAGATTTGGAGGCTGGGGTCGCTCAGCCTCCAATTTGGAGGCCGGGGTCGTTGAGCTTCCAATTTGGAGGCCGAGGTCAAAGAGCCTCCGATTTGGAGGCCGGGGTCGATGAGCTTCCGATTTGGAGGCCGGGGTGGCTCAGCCTCCGATTTGGAGGCCGGGTTGGCTCAGCCTCCGATTTGGAGGCCGGGTTGGCTCAGCCTCCGATTTGGAGGCCGGGTTGGCTCAGCCTCCGATTTGGAGGCCGGGTTGGCTCAGCCTCCGATTTGGAGGCCGGGGTGGCTCAGCCTCCGATTTGGAGGCCGGGGTGGCTCAGCCTCCGATTTGGAGGCCGGGGTGGCTCAGCCTCCGATTTGGAGGCCGGGGTGGCTCAGCCTCCGATTTGGAGGCCGGGGTGGCTCAGCCTCCGATTTGGAGGCCGGGGTGGCTCAGCCTCCGATTTGGAGGCCGGGGTGGCTCAGCCTCCGATTTGGAGGCCGGGGTGGCTCAGTCTCCGATTTGGTGTGTCGGCCCTTTAAGACTCATTTGGGTGCGCTGGCCCTTTAACAATCACTTTGGCGCTTTGGCCCTTTAAGAGCTAGTTTGGCTGACTGGGCTTCTTTTAAATCCACTTTGGCGCACACATTCTCTCTCAGGGGCATGTGTCATGTGATGAAGCTAGATTTGCATTTGTACTGTGGGTTTCGCTTTAAGAGCTGATATTATGTGGCAGAGGCTCTGTACTGGGGTTCAAGTGAAGTTCGTAGGTTCGTAGGCGTTGGCATAGTAACTGGGTCTGCCTGCGCATATCAATGAGCTCAACTGTCATTTCAATCGCCTCAGGGCACGTTTTGCCATTTCCTATTGAAAAGCATTGGAGACAGTGCATTCCAATGACGGGAAAAAAAATTTTCAAACGCAAATTGCGCAAAAACTACAAATCCGATCGACACGAAAAATACTTAGCACACCTCTCATGGACGCTGGCTTCGAAACGACACCTCAACGGAGTCTGTGCGTGTAGCGGTTCGGGCCGCATTAATTGCGGAAATCAACTTAATAATAATAATAAGAAGAATAAGTTAGCAGCGTTCGGATTACAATATAGTGGTTTTTTCAAACCACTATAACTAGATGTGTATTTCCTGAAGGAAGTACAGATAGTGGTTTGAAATGGTGCCCGGGCTGCCCCTATAAGAGAGACTTGCCTGCTGCCCCTGCAAGACTTTCAACTCAGGATACGATTTAACTGTGGGTGCCTCTCAGGGGCCACTTTGGCCTCATGGTCTGATTTTGTGGGTGGGGCCCCTCAGGGTCCGATTTGGAGGCCGGGGTGGCTCAGCCTCCGATTTGGAGGCCGGGGTGGCTCAGCCTCCGATTTGGAGGCCGGGGTGGCTCAGCCTCCGATTTGGAGGCCGGGGTGGCTCAGCCTCCGATTTGGAGGCCGGTGTGGCTCAGCCTCCGATTTGGAGGCCGGGGTGGCTCAGCCTCCGATTTGGAGGCCGGGGTGGCTCAGCCTCCGATTTGGAGGCCGGGGTGGCTCAGCCTCCGATTTGGAGGCCGGGGTGGCTCAGCCTCCGATTTGGAGGCCGGGGTGGCTCAGCCTCCGATTTGGAGGCCGGGGTGGCTCAGCCTCCGATTTGGAGGCCGGGGTGGCTCAGCCTCTGATTTGGAGGCCTGGGTCGATCAGGCTCCGATTTGGAGGCCGGGGTCGATCAGGCTCCGATTTGGAGGCCGAGGTGGCTCAGCCTCCGATTTGGAGGCCGGGGTGGCTCAGTCTCCGATTTGGTGTGTCGGCCCTTTAAGACTCATTTGGGTGTGCTGGCCCTTTAACAATCACTTTGGCGCTTTGGCCCTTTAAGAGCTAGTTTGGCTGACTGGGCTTCTTTTAAATCCACTTTGGCGCACACATTCTCTCTCAGGGGCATGTGTCATGTGATGAAGCTAGATTTGCATTTTTGCTGTGGGTTTCGCTTTAAGAGCTGATATTATGTGGCAGAGGCTCTGTGCTGGGGTTCAAGTGAAGTTCGTAGGCGTTGGCATAGTAACTGGGTCTGCCTGCGCATATCAATGAGCTCAACTGTCATTTCAATCGCCTCAGGGCACGTTTTGCCATTTCCTATTGAAAAGCATTGGAGACAGTGCATTCCAATGACGGGAAAAAAAATTTTCAAACGCAAATTGCGTAAAAACTACAAATCCGATCGACACGAAAAATACTTAGCACACCTCTCATGGACACTGGCTTCGAAACGACACCTCAACGGAGTCTGTGCGTGTAGCGGTTCGGGCCGCATTAATTGCGGAAATCAACTTAATAATAATAATAAGAAGAAGAAGAATAAGTTAGCAGCGTTCGGATTACAATATAGTGGTTTTTTCAAACCACTATAATAACTAGATGTGTATTTCCTGAAGGAACTACAGATAGTGGTTTGAAATGCTGCCCCTTTAAGAGAGACTTGCCTGCTGCACCTGCAAGACTTTCAACTCAGGATCCGTTTTAACTGTGGGTGCCTCTCAGGGGCCAATTTGGCCTCAGGGTCCGATTTTGTGGGTGGGGCACCTCAGGGTCCGATTTGGTGGGTGGGGCCCCTCAGGGTCCGATTTGGTGGCCGGGTCCCCTCAGGGGCTGATTTAATAATAAAATTTATAATAATAAAATTTTATTTCTATAGCGCCGACATATTCCGCAGCACTTTACATTTCAGAGGGGATTTGTACAGACAATAGACATTACAGCATAACAATAATCACTTACAGTAGATTATAACAAATACCAAGAGGAATGAGGGCCCTGCTCGCAAGCTTACAGTCTATGAGGAAAGAGGTAGACACGAAAGGTGGGTGGTAACAGTTGCCCTGATTGTATGGACCAGCCATAATGTTAAGTGTGTAACAGTACAGACACAGAGGGCTGATGGATGCATAAAGCATGTGGGAACATGATGCGGGAAATCTGGTTGTGGTAAAACTTTTGGCTGTGCCACACAGGGATAGATTAGGTTAATGTGTTGAGGCGATAGGCCAGTCTGAATAAATGCGTTTTCAGGGCACGCTTAAAATTGTGGGGATTGGTGACTAATCGTATTGACCTGGGAAGTGCATTCCAAAGAATTGGCACGGCACGTGTAAAGTCTTGGAGACGGGAGTGGGAGGTTCTGACTATTGAGGATACTAACCTCAGGTCATCAGCAGAACGGAGGGCGCGGGTAGGGTGGTATACTGAAACAAGGGAGGAGATGTAGGGTGGTGCTGAGCTATGGAGGGCTTTGTGGGTGAGGGTAATAAGTTTATACTGAATTCTGGAGTGGATGGGTAGCCAGTGTAATGACTGGCACAAGGTAGAGGCATCGGTGTAACGATTGGTGAGGAATATGATCCTGGCTGCAGCATTCAAGACAGATTGGAGAGGGGAGAGTTTGGTAAGAGGGATACCGATTAGAAGAGAGTTACAATAGTCGAGACGAGAATGAATAAGAGAAACAGTAAGAGTGTTTGCAGAGTCCAAAGTAAGAAAAGGTCGAATTCTAGAAATGTTTTTGAGGTGCAGATGACAAGAGCGAGCCAGTGATCGAATGTGGGGGGCAAAGGAAAGCTCAGAATCAAGTATGACCCCAAGACAGCGGGCCTGTTGCTGGGGAGTAATAGTGGAGCCACCCACAGAAATAGCAGTGTCGGGTATAGGTACATTAGTAGAGGGAGGAAACACCAGGAGTTCAGTTTTTGACAGGTTCAGTTTCAAATATAGTGAGGACATGATGTTAGACACAGCGTTTAAACAATCGCTGGTATTTTCTAGAAAGGCTGGCGTGATGTCAGGAGAAGAAGCGTATAATTGGGTGTCATCAGCATAGAGATGGTACTGGAACCCAAATCTACTGATTGTTTGACCAATAGGGGCAGTGTACAAGGAGAAGAGGAGGGGGCCTAGAACCGATCCTTGGGGGACCCCAACAGTAAGGGGAAGGTGAGAGGAGGAGGAACCGGCAAAAGATACAATAAAGGAGCGGTCAGAGAGATAGGAGGAGAACCAGGAGAGAACGGTGTCCTTGAGGCCAATGGAACGGAGCATAGTGAGGAGGAGCTGATGATCCACAGTGTCGAATGCTGCAGAGAGATCCAAGAGAATTAGCATGGAGTAATGACCATTTGATTTAGCTGTTAGCAGATCATTAGAGACTTTAGTGAGGGCAGTTTCAGTGGAGTGTAAAGAGCGGAAACCGGATTGGAGAGGGTCGAGAACAGAGTTTTCTGAGAGATAGCGGATAAGACGGGAGTGGACCAGGCGTTCCAGGAGTTTAGAGATGAAGGGAAGATTAGAGACAGGTCTATAGTTAGCGGCACAGTTTTGGTCGAGGGATGGTTTTTTAAGTAGTGGATGTATGATGGCATGCTTAAATGAGGAGGGAAAGATACCAGAAGAGAGAGAGAGGTTAAATATTTTAGTTAGGTGAGGGGTGACAGCAGGGGAAAGGGACTGGAGGAGATGTGACAGAAATGGGTCACTGGTGCAAGTAGTTGGGCGAGAAGATGCAAGGAGCCTGCTTACTCTTCTTCTGTGACTGGTTCAAAATCAGAGAGTGAGCTAGATGCAGTGGGGGAGGGAGGACAGTGCATGGTATGAGGTGATTGGGAGATAATTTCCTGTCGAATCTGGTCAATTTTTTCTTTGAAGTAATTGGCCAGATTGTCAGCTCTGAGCTCTGTGGTTGGGGCCTGTACTCTTGGATTGAGTAGAGAATGAAAAGTGTCAAAGAGACGTTTTGGGTTATTTGACAGTGAGGTGATGAGGGTGGTGAAATAGGTTTGTTTGGAGAGGTGAAGGGCAGTGTTGTATGTTCTAAGCATAAACTTAAAATGTATGAAATCTTCGTGTAGATTGGATTTTCTCCACAGACGTTCGGCGCACCTGGAGCACCGCTGCAGGAAACGTGTTTGCACCATGTGCCAGGGTTGTCGCCGTCTGCGTTGTGGTGTTCTATTTATAGGGGGTGCAAATTCATCCAGGGCACTTTGAAGTGTTTCATTGTAATGCTTCAATGCAGAATCAGGACATGAGAGGGAGGAGATAGGGGCCAATGAAGACTGCAAATTCTTCATAAGTTTCTGAGTGTTAATGGCCTGTATGTTTCTATAAATATGTACAGTGGGGGTGACCTGAGCAGCCTGGCAGTTCTTGATAGAGAATGAAAGAAGATTGTGGTCAGAGAGCGGGAGAGGGGAGTTTGCAAAATCATCCACTGCACAAAGCCGAGAGAAGACCAAGTCGAGGGAGTTTCCGTCTTCATGCGTTGGAGAATTAGTAAGCTGCGAAAGGCCAAATGAGGAGGTTAGAGATAAAAGGTGAGTAGCAGATGGTGAGAGGGGAAGAGCAATGGGGATGTTGAAATCTCCCATGATGAGGGTAGGGATGTCACAGGAGAGAAAATGTGGAAGCCAAGTGGCAAAATGATCCAGGAACTGATGGGAGGGGCCGGGAGGACGATACACCACCGCCACTCGCATGGAGAGGGGGGTGTAGAGTCTGACGGCATGGACCTCAAAAGAAGGGAAGACAAGTGAGGGTACATGAGGGATAACCTGAAAGGTACATTTTGATGATAGGAGCAGACCAACGCCTCCACCTGCTCTATTGTCTGATCTTGGGGTATGAGAGAAGTGTAGCCCCCCGTATGAAAGAGCAGCAGCAGCGGTAGTGTCTGACTGCTGGATCCAGGTTTCAGTAAGTGCCAGGAGGTTAAGAGAATTAGAAAGGAAGAAGTCATGGATGAAGGAGAGTTTGTTACACACTGAGCGAGAATTCCAAAGTGCACAATTAAGAGAGACAGATGGCAGGCAGGGAATATTAATCAGATTAGAGGGGTTTCTAAGTGTAGCAGTTGGGGGATTTGACTTTCTATAACATGGGGGACCAGGGTTGGGAGCAATGTCTCCTGCGACTAGGAGATGGAGGATAGAAAGAGTGAGCAGATAGTTAAGTGATTTGTGAGAGCATCTCTGATGTTGAATGGTGGGACTGACTGGATCTGTGCAATTTAACAACGTGAAAAGAGCGTGAGTGCTATACATAGGAGAGGAAAGAGGCGAGGGGCCGATATGGATGGAGTGTAGAGAGTTAATGCCAGGGCGGTGGATGTGTGTGAATGCAGCGGCCATGATATAAATTACACAAATGGATATGGTATATATTTGTTGTACTCCAAATGTACAGGGAGTAGATGTATATAAATGTCTTACCTGTCTCCTGCCCTGTCTAACTGCCATGTTATAACTGGCAGTAGTACTTTGATACATGTACTTAGATTACATGTGCATAAATGCTCCCCCTAGCTAGGTCTGAATATATAGGAGGTTAAGGCTAAGTTTTTTTTTTTTTTCTTTTTTGTTGGCTCTCTTCTCGTTAATCAATCACACTAAATTGAGACACCAGGACCCAATACAATGTTGTGGTCAAATAAACACATGTCCAGCACTACATGGATCATAAAGCACTTTGAAAAGTTTCTTGACCTCACAACATAAGGGGACAAGCAGAGTAAGTTGAAAAAAAAACTATATACCAGATATAAGCTTGCAGAGTTGAAAACACAGAGATAGCATTCAGGATTAACTGCTTGCTGACATTGAATGGAGACACAGGAGTGGATTCAGAGCAGAGATTGGAAAAGCTGGTTACCTGTATGAAGAGAATAGAGATGCGTGTCACATTCATCCATGTTATAACTGCCAATAGTACTTTGATACATGTACTTAGATTACATGTGCATAAATGCCCCCTGATTTGGTGGGGCCCCTGAGGGTCCTATTTTGTGATGAAAGAAGAAAAAAGAAGAAGAAAAAAGAAGAAGAAAAAAGAAGAAGAAAAAAGAAGAAGAAAAAAGAAGAAGAACCATTTCAATCGCCTCAGGGCATGTTTTGTCTATAGCAAAATTTCCCCATTCAAATGCAAATGCAAATTGCGCAAAAACTACAAATCCGATCGACACAAAAAATACTTAGCACACCTCTCATGGACGCTGGCTTCGAAACGACACCTCAACGGTCCGATTTGGTGGCAGGGGCCCCTCAGGGTCCGATTTTGTGGGTGGGGCCCCTCAGGGTCCGATTTTGAGGCCGGGTCCCCTCAGGGTTCGATTTGGTGGGCCGGGCCCCTCAGGGTCCGATTTGGTGGGCGGGGCCCATTAGGGTCCGATTTGGTGGGTGGGGCCACTCAGGGTCCAATTTGGTGGGTGGGGCTCCTCAGGGTCCGATTTTGTGGTTGGGGCCCTTCAGAATCCGATTTGGTGGGCGGGGCCACTCAGGGTCCGATTTGGTGGGTGGGGCCACTCAGGGTCCGATTTGGTGGGCGGGGCCACTCAGAATCCGATTTTTGTGGTCGGGTCCCCTCAGGGTTCGATTTGGTGAGTGGGGCCCCTCAGAGTTCAACTTGGTGAGCTGGGCCCCTCAGGGTCCGATTTCGTCAGTGGGGCCCCTCAGGGTCCGATTTGGTCAGCGGGGCCCCTCAGGGTCCGATTTTGTGGATGGAGCCACTCAGGGACTGATTTTGTGCTTGGGGCCTTTCAGAATCCGATTTGGTGGTCGTGGCCCCTCAGGGTTCGATTTGGTGAGCGGGGCCTCTCAGGGTCTGATTTGGTGAGCGGTGCTCCTCAGGGTCTGATTTGGTGGGCAGGGCCCCTCAGGGTCTGATTTGGTGGGCAGGGCCCTCAGGATCCGATTTGGTGGGCGGGGCCCCTTGGGGTCCGATTTGGTTGGTGGGGCTTCCTAGGGTCCGATTTTGTGGCCGGGGCCCCTCAGGGTCCAATTTTGTGGCCGGGGCCCCTCAGGGTCCAATTTTGTGGTTGGGGCCCCTCAGGATCCAATTTTGTGGGTGGGGCCCCTCAGGGTCCAATTTTATGGTTGGGGCCCCTCAGTACCCTATTTTGTGACCGGGGCCAATCAGGGTCCGATTTTGTGGTTGGGGCCCCTCAGGATCCGATTGTGGGTGGGGCCCCCTCAGGATCCGATTTTGTGGGTGGGACCACCTCAGGATCCGATTTTGTGGCCGGGGCCCGTGAGGGTCCGATGTTGTGGCCGGGGCCCCTCAGGGTCTGATTTTGTGGCCGGATCCCCTCAGGGTCCGATTTTGTGGGTGGGGCCCCTCAGGGTCTGATTTTGTGGCCGGGGCCCCTCAGGGTCCGATTTTGTGGCCGGGGCCCCTCAGGGTCCGATTTTGTGGGTGGGGCCCCTCAGGGTCTGATTTGGTGGGCGGGGCCCCTCAGGGTCCGATTTGGATGCCAGGGTGGCTCAGCCTCCTTTTTGTAGGCCAGGGTCTATCAGCCTCCGATTTGGAGCCTTGGGTCACTCAGCTTTCGATTTGGCGCGCCTGCCCTTTTAAGACTCATTTTGGTGCGTCGGCTCTTTAAGAATCACTTTGGCGCGTCGGCCCTTTAAGAGCCAGGGTGGCTCACTGGGCTTCTAAATACACTTTGGCGCACATTCTCTCTCAGGGGCATGCGTCATGTGATGAAGCTAGATTTGGATTTGTGCTGTGGGTTTTGCTTTAAGAGCTGATATTACGTGGCAGAAGCTCTGTCTTGGAGAGGTCATGTGACGTTCGTAGGCGTTGGCATAGTAACTGGGTCTGCCTGCGCATATCAATGAGCTTAACTGCCATTTCAATCGCCTCAGGGCATGTTTTGTCTATAGCAAAATCTCCCCATTCAAATGCATTCAGATAGTGCGTTGAAATGGAGCCCGGGCTGCCCCTTTAAGAGAAACTTGCCTGCTGCCCCTGCAAGACTTTCAACTCAGGATCCGTTTTAAGTGTGGGTGCCTCTCAGGGGCCACTTTGGCCTGTGGGGCCCCTCAGGGTCTGATTTGGTGGGCGGGCCCCCTCAGGGTCCGATTTTGTGGGTGGGGCCCCTCAGGGTCCGATTTTGTGGGTGGGGCCCCTCGGGGTCCGATTTTGTGGGCGGGGCCCCTCAGGGTCCGAGTTGGTGGGCGGGGCCCCTCAGGGTCCGAGTTGGTGGGCGGGGCCCCTCAGGGTCCGAGTTGGTGGGCGGGGCCCCTCTGGGTCTGAGTTGGTGGGCGGGGCCCCAATCAGCCTGGGTCAATCAGCCTCCGATTTGGAGGTCGGGGTGGCTCAGCTTTAGATTTGGTGCGCCGGCCCTTTAAGAATCAATTTGGCGTGTCGGCCCTTTAAGAGCCAGTTTGGCGCACTGGGCTTCTAAATCCACTTTGGCGTCTATTCTCTCTCAGGGGCGTGCATCATGTAATGAAGCTAGATTTGCTTTTGTGCTTTGGGTTTCGCTTTAAGAGGTGATATTATCTGGCAGAAACTGTTTCCTGGTGGGGTCATGTAAAGTTCGTAGGTGTTGGCATAGTAACTGTGTGTGTCTGCGCATATCAATGACCTTAACTGCCATTTGAATCGCTTCATGACTGCCCAATGTTTCTCAATGGCAAAACTTTCCCATTGAAATGCATTGAGACCATGCATTCCAATGACGGGAAAAAAAATTTTCAAATGCAAATTGCGCAAAAACTACAAATCCGATTGACACGAAACATACTTAGCACACCACTCGTGGACGCTGGCTTCGAAACGACACCTCAACGGAGTCTGTGCGTGTAGCGGTTCGGGCCGCATTAATTGCGGAAATCAACTGAATAACTTGTGATTGGCGCATTATAATTGTAATACTAGATGTGTATTTCCTGAAGGAAGTACAGATAGTGGTTTGAAATGGTGCCCGGGCTGCCCCTTTAAGAGAGACTTGCCTGCTGCCCCTGCAAGACTTTCAACTCAGGATCCGTTTTAACAGTGGGTGCCTCTCAGGGGCCACTTTGGCCTCAGGGTCCGATTTTGTGGCCGGGGCCCCTCAGGGTCCGATTTTGTGGGTGGGGCCCCTCGGGGTCCGATTTTGTTGGTTGGGCCCCTCAGGATCCGATTTTGAGGGTGGGGCCCCTCAGGGTCCGATTTTGTGGCCGGGGCCCCTCAGGGTCCGATTTTGTGGTTGGGGCCACTCAGGGTCCGATTTTGTGGCCGGGTCTACTCAGGGTCCGATTTTGTGGGCGGGGCCCCTCAGGGTCCGATTTGGTGGGCGGGGCCCCCAGGGTCCAATTTTGTGGGTGGGGCCCCTCTGGGTTTGATTTTGTGGCCGGGGTCTCTCAGGGTCCGATTTTGTGGCCGGGGCCCCTCAGGGTCCGATTTTGTGATTGGGGCCCTCAGGGTCCGATTTTGTGGGTGGGGCCCCTCAGAGTCTGATTTGGTTGGCGGGGCCCCTCAGGGTCCGATTTGGTGGGCGGGGCCCCTCAGGGTCCAATTTTGAGGGCGGGGCCCCTCGGGGTCCGATTTTGTGGTTGGGGCCCCTCAGGGTTCGATTTTGTGGTTGGGGCCCCTCAGGGTCCTATTTTGTGGTTGGGGGCCCCTCAGGGTCCTATTTTGTGGTTGGGGGCCCTCAGGGTCCGATTTTGTGGCTGGGGCCCTCAGGGTCTGATTTCGTGGTTGGGGCCCCTCAGTGTCCGATTTCATGGCCGGGGCCCCTCAGGGTCCGATATCGTGGCCGGGGCCCCTCAGGGTCCGATTTTGTGGGTGGGGCCCCTCGGGGTCTGATTTGGTGGGCGTGGCTCCTCAGGGTCTGATTTGGTGGGCGTGGCTCCTCAGGGTCCGATTTGGTGGGCGGGGCCCCTCAGGGTCCGATTTGGTGGGTGGGGCCCCTCTGCGTCCGATTTGGTGGGCGGGGCCCTTCATGGTCCGATTTGGTGGGCGGGGTCACTCTGGGTCCGATTTGGTGGACGGAGCTCCTCAGGGTCCGATTTGGTGGGCGGGGCCCCTCTGGGTCCGATTTGGTGGGCGGGGCACTTCAGGGTCCGATTTTGCGGGTGGGGACCCTCGGGGTCCGATTTTGCGGGTGGGGCTCCTCAGGGTCCAATTTTGCGGGTGGGGCCCCTCAGGGTCCGATTTTGCGGGTGGGGCCCCTCAGGGTCCGATTTTGTGGGTGGGGCCCCTCAGGGTCCGATTTTGTGGCCGGAGCCCCTCAGGGTCCGATTTTGTGACCGGAGCCCCTCAGGGTCCGATTTTGTGGCCGGGGCCCCTCAGGGTCCGATTTTGAGGGTGGGGCCCCTCAGGGTCCGATTTTGTGGGTGGGGCCCCTCAGGGTCTGATTTTGTGGCTGGGGCCCCTCAGGGTCTGATTTTGTGGTTGGGGCCTCTCAGGGTCCGATTTTGTGGCCGGGGCCCCTCAAGGTCTGGATTTGTGGGTGGGTCCCCTCAGGGTCCGATTTTGTGGCTGGGGTCCCTCAGGGTCTGATTTTGTGGGTGGGGCCCCTCAGGGTCCGATTTTGTGACCGGGGCACCTCAGGGTCTGATTTTGTGGTTGGGGTCCCTCAGGGTCCTATTTTGTGACTGGGTCCCCTCAGGGTCCGATTTTGTGGTTGGGTCCCCTCAGGGTCTGATTTTGTGGCCGGGCCCACTCGGGGTCCGATTTTGTGGGTGGGGCCCCTTAGGGTCTGATTTTGTGGGTGGAGCCCCCTGGGTCCATTTTGGTGGGCGGGGCCCCTCTGCTTCCGATTTGGTGGGCGGGGCCCTTCATGGTCCGATTTGGTGGGCGGGGTCACTCTGGGTCCGATTTGGTGGAGGGAGATCCTCAGGGTCCGATTTGGTGGTCGGGCCCCTCTGGGTCCGATTTGGTGGGCAGGGCCCTTCAGGGTCCGATTTAGTGGGTGGGGCCACTCTGAGTCTGATTTGGTGGGCGGGGGCTCTCAATGTCCGATTTGGTGGGCTGTGCCACTCTGGGTCCGTTTTTGGTGGGCGTGGCCACTCTGGGTCCGATTTGGAGGCCAGGGTGGCTCAGCCTCCGATTTTAAGGCCGGGGTGGCTCAGCCTCCGATTTGGAGCCTGGGGTCACTCAGCTTTCGATTTGGCGCATCAGCCCTTTAAGACTCATTTCGGTGCGGCGGCCCTTTAAGAATCACTTTGGCGCTTCGGCCCTTTAAGAGCCAGTTTAGCTCACTGGGCTTCTAAATACACTTTGGCGCACATTCTCTCTCAGGGGCATGTGTCATGTGATGAAGCTAGATTTGCATTTGTGCTGTGGGTTTCGCTTTAAGAGCTGATATTATGTGGCAGAAGCTCTGTTCTGGAGATGTCATGTGACATTCGTAGGTGTTGGCATAGTAACTGGTTCTGCCTGCGCATATCAATGAGCTCAACTGCCATTTCAATCGCCTCAGGGCACGTTTTGCCATTTCCCCATTCAAATGCATTGAGACAATTCATTCCAATGACGGGAGAAAAAAATTTCTAACGCAAATTGCGCAAAAACTACAAATCTGATCGACACGAAAAATACTTAGCACACCTCTCATGGACGCTGGCTTCGAAACGACACCTCAACGGAGTCTGTGCGTGTAGCGGTTCGGGCCGCATTAATTGCGGAAATCAACTTAATAATAATAACTAGATGTGTATTTCCTGAAGGAAGTACAGATAGTGGTTTGAAATGGTGCCCGGTCTGCCCCTTTAAGAGAGACTTGCCTGCTGCCCCTGCAAGACTTTCAACTCAGGATCCGTTTTAAATGTGGGTGCCTCTCAGGGGCCACTTTGGCCTCAGGGTCTGATTTGGTGGGTGGGGCCCCTGAGGATCCGATTCGGTGGCCTGGGCTCCTCAGGATTTGAATTAGTTGCCGGGATTCCTCAGGGTCCAATTTTGTGGGTGTGGCCCCTCAGGGTCGGATTTTGTGGGTGTTTGCCCCTCAGGGTCCGATTTTGTGGGTGGGTCCCTCAGGGTCCGATTTTATGGGTGGGGACCCTCAGGGTCCGATTTTGTGGGTGGGGACCCTCAGGGTCCGATTTTGTGGGTGGGGACCCTCATGGTCCGATTTTGTGGGTGGGGACCCTCATGGTCTGATTTTGTGGGTGGGGCCCCTCAGGGTATGATTTTGTGTCCGGGGCCCCTCAGGGTCCGACTTTATGGCCGGGGCCCCTCAGGGTCTGATTTTATGGCCGGGGCCCCTCAGGGTCTCATTTTGCGGGTGGGGCCTCTCAGGGTCCGATTTTGTGGGTGGGGCCCCTCAGGGTCCGATTTTGTGGCTGGGGCCCCTCAGGGTCTGATTTTGTTGATTGGGCCCCTCAGGGTCCGATTTTGAGGGTGGGGCCCCTCAGGGCTTGAATTGTTGGCCGGGATCCCTCAGGCTCCTATTTTGTGGGTGTGGCCTCTCTGGGTCTGATTTGGTGGGTGGGGCCACTCTGGGTAAGATTTGGAGGCTGGGGTCGCTCAGCCTCCAATTTGGAGGCCGGGGTCGTTGAGCTTCCGATTTGGAGGCCGAGGTGAAAGAGCCTCCGATTCGGAGGCCGGGGTCGATGAGCTTCCGATTTGGAGGCCGGGGAGGCTCAGCCTCCGATTTGGAGGCCGGGGTGGCTCAGCCTCCGATTTGGAGGCCGGGGTGGCTCAGCCTCCGATTTGGAGGCCGGGGTGGCTCAGCCTCCGATTTGGAGTCCGGGGTGGCTCAGCCTCCGATTTGGAGTCCGGGGTGGCTCAGCCTCCGATTTGGAGTCCGGGGTCGATCAGCCTCTGATTTGGAGGCCGGGGTGGCTCAGCCTCCTATTTGGAGGCCGGGGTGGCTCAGCCTCCGATTTGGAGGCCGGGGTGGCTCAGCCTCCGATTTGGAGGCCGGGGTGGCTCAGCCTCCGATTTGGAGGCCGGGGTGGCTCAGCCTCCGATTTGGAGGCCGGGGTGGCTCAGCCTCCGATTTGGAGGCCGGGGTGGCTCAGCCTCCGATTTGGAGGCCGGGGTGGCTCAGCCTCCGATTTGGAGGCCGGGGTCGATCAGCCTCCGATTTGGAGGCCGGGGTCGATCAGCCTCCGATTTGGAGGCCGGGGTCGATCAGCCTCCGATTTGGAGGCCGGGGTCGATCAGCCTCCGATTTGGAGGCCGGGGTGGCTCAGCCTCCGATTTGGAGGCCGGGGTGGATCAGCCTCCGATTTGGAGGCCGGGGTGGATCAGCCTCCGATTTGGAGGCCGGGGTGGATCAGCCTCCGATTTGGAGGGCGGGGTGGATCAGCCTCCGATTTGGAGGGCGGGGTGGATCAGCCTCCGATTTGGAGGCCGGGGTGGCTCAGCCTCCGATTTGGAGGCCGGGGTGGCTCAGCCTCCGATTTGGAGGCCGGGGTGGCTCAGCCTCCGATTTGGAGGCCGGGGTGGCTCAGCCTCCGATTTGGAGGCCGGGGTGGCTCAGCCTCCGATTTGGAGGCCGGGGTGGCTCAGCCTCCGATTTGGAGGCCGGGGTGGCTCAGCCTCCGATTTGGTGTGTCGGCCCTTTAAGACTCATTTGGGTGCGCTGGCCCTTTAACAATCACTTTGGCGCGTTGGCCCTTTAAGAGCTAGTTTGGCTCACTGGGCTTCTTTTAAATCCACTTTGGCGCACACATTCTCTCTCAGGGGCATGTGTCATGTGATGAAGCTAGATTTGCATTTGTGCTGTGGGTTTCGCTTTAAGAGCTGATATTATGTGGCAGAGGCTCTATGCTGGGGTTCAAGTGAAGTTCGTAGGCATTGGCATAGTAACTGGGTCTGCCTGCGCATATCAATGAGCTCAACTGTCATTTCAATCGCCTCAGGGCACGTTTTGCCATTTCCTATTGAAAAGCATTGGAGACAGTGCATTCCAATGACGGGAAAAAAAATTTTCAAACGCAAATTGCGCAAAAACTACAAATCCGATCAACACGAAAAATACTTAGCACACCTCTCATGGACGCTGGCTTCGAAACGACACCTCAACGGAGTCTGTGCGTGTAGCGGTTCGGGCCGCATTAATTGCGGAAATCAACTTAATAATAATAATAAGAAGAACTAGATGTGTATTTCATGAAGGAAGTACAGATAGTGGTTTGAAATGCTGCCCAGGCTGCCCCTTTAAGAGAGACTTGCCTGCTGCACCTGCAAGACTTTCAACTCAGGATCCGTTTTAACTGTGGGTGCCTCTCTGGGGCCACTTTGGCCTCAGAGTCCGATTTTGTGGGTGGGGCCCTCAGGGCACGATTTTGTGGGTGGGGCACCTCAGGGTCCGATTTGGTGGGTGGGGCCGCTCAGGGTCCGATTTGGTGGCCGGGTCCCCTCAGGGGCTGATTTGGTGGGTGGGGCCCCTAAGGGTCCGATTTTGTGGCCGGGGCCCCTCAGGGTCTGATTTGGTGGTTGGGGCCCCTCAGGGTCCAATCTTGTGGCCGGGGCCCCTCAGGGTCCGATTTTGTGGGTGGGGCCCCTCAGGGTCCGATTTTGTGGCCGGGGCCCCTTAGGGTCCGATTTGGTGGGTGGGGCCCCTCAGGGTCCGATTTGGTGGGCGGGGCCCCTCAGGGTCCGATTTGGTGGGCGGGGCCCCTCAGGGTCTAATTTGGTGGGCGGGATCTATCAGAGTCCGATTTGGTGGGCAGGGCCCCTCAGGGTCCAATTTGGTGGGCGGGGACCCTCGGGGTCCGATTTGGTGGCCGGGATCCCTCGGGGTCCAATTTGGTGGGTGGGGCCCCTCAGGGTCCGATTTGGTGGGCGGGGCCACTCTAGGTCTGATTTGGTAGGCGGGCCACTCTGGGTCCGATTTGGTGGGCGGGGCCACTCTAGGTCTGATTTGGTAGGCGGGCCACTCTGGGTCCGATTTGGTGGGCGGGGCCCCTCAGAGTTCAATTTGGTCAGCGGGGCCCCTCAGGGTCCGATTTTGTGATTGGGGCCTTTCAGAATCCGATTTAGTGGGCGGGTCCCCTCAGGGTCCGATTTGGTGGGTGGGGCCCCTCAGGGTCCGATTTTGTGGCCGGGTCCCCTCAGGGTCTTGATTTGTGGGTAGGGCCCCTCAGGGTCCGATTTTGTGGTTGGGGCCCCTCAGGGTTCAATTTTGTAGGTGGGGTCCCTCAGGGTCCGATTTTGTGGCCGGGGCCCGTCAGGGTCCGATTTTGTGGCCGGGGCCCCTCTGGGTCCGATTTTGTGGTTGGGGCACATCAGGGTCCGATTTTGTGGGTAGGGCCCCTCAGGGTCCGATTTTGTGAGTGGGGCCACTCAGGGTCCGATGTTGTGGCCGGATCTCCTCATGGTCCGATTTTGTGGGTGGGGCCCCTCAGGGTCCAATTTTGTGGCCGGGGCCCCTCAGGGTCCAATTTTGTGGGTAGGGCCCCTCAGGGTCCGATTTTGTGAGTGGGGCCACTCAGGGTCCGATGTTGTGGCCGGATCCCCTCATGGTCCGATTTTGTGGGTGGGGCCCCTCAGGGTCCAATTTTGTGGCCGGGGCCCCTCAGGGTCCAATTTTGTTGCCAGGGCCCCTCAGGGTCCGATTTTGTGGGTGGGGCCCCTCAGGGTCCAATTTGGTGGGTGGGGCCACTCTGGGTCTGATTTGGTGGGCGGGGCCACTCTAGGTCCGATTTGGTGGGAGGGGCCACTCTGGGTCCAATTTGGATGCCAGGGTGGCTCAGCCTCCTTTTTGTAGGCCAGGGTCTATCAGCCTCCGATTTGGAGCCTTGGGTCACTCAGCTTTCGATTTGGCGCGCCGGCCCTTTAAGACTCATTTTGGTGCGCCGGCTCTTTAAGAATCACTTTGGCGCGTCGGCCCTTTAAGAGCCAGGGTGGCTCACTGGGCTTCTAAATCCACTTTGGCACACATTCTCTCTCAGGGGCAAGTGTCATGTGATGAAGCTAGATTTGCATTTGTGGTATGGGTTTTGCTTTAAGAGCTGATATTATATGGCAGAAGCTCTGTCTTGGAGAGGTCATGTGACGTTCGTAGGCGTTGGCATAGTAACTGGGTCTGCCTGCGCATATCAATGAGCTCAACTGCCATTTCAATCGCCTCAGGGCATGTTTTACCATTTCCCATTCAAATGCATTGAGACAGTGCATTCCAATGACGGGAAAAACAATTTTCAAACGCAAATTGCGCAAAAACTACAAATCCGATCGACACGAAAAATACTTAGCACACCTCTCATGGACGCTGGCTTCGAAACGACACCTCAACGGAGTCTGTGCGTGTAGCGGTTCGGGCCGTATTAATTGCGGAAATCAACTTAATAATAATAATAATAATAAGAAGAAGAATAAGTTAGCAGCGTTCGGATTACAATATAGTGGTTTTTTCAAACCACTATAATAAGTTAGCAGCGTTCGGATTACAATATAGTGGTTTTTTCAAACCACTATAACTAGATGTGTATTTCCTGAAGGAAGTACAGATAGTGGTTTGAAATGGTGCCCGGGCTGCCCCTATAAGAGAGACTTGCCTGCTGCCCCTGCAAGACTTTCAACTCAGGATACGATTTAACTGTGGGTGCCTCTCAGGGGCCACTTTGGCCTCATGGTCTGATTTTGTGGGTGGGTCCCCTCAGGGTTCGATTTGGAGGCCGGAGTGGCTCAGCCTCCGATTTGGAAGCCGGGGTGGCTCAGCCTCCGATTTGGAGGCCGGGGTGGCTCAGCCTCCGATTTGGAGGCCGGGGTGGCTCAGCCTCCGATTTGGAGGCCGGGGTGGCTCAGCCTCCGATTTGGAGGCCGGGGTGGCTCAGCCTCCGATTTGGAGGCCGGGGTGGCTCAGCCTCTGATTTGGAGGCCTGGGTCGATCAGGCTCCGATTTGGAGGCCGGGGTGGATCAGGCTCCGATTTGGAGGCCGAGGTGGCTCAGCCTCCGATTTGGAGGCCGGGGTGGCTCAGTCTCCGATTTGGTGTGTCGGCCCTTTAAGACTCATTTGGGTGTGCTGGCCCTTTAACAATCACTTTGGCGCTTTGGCCCTTTAAGAGCTAGTTTGGCTGACTGGGCTTCTTTTAAATCCACTTTGGCACACACATTCTCTCTCAGGGGCATGTGTCATGTGATGAAGCTAGATTTGCATTTGTGCTGTGGGTTTCGCTTTAAGAGCTGATATTATGTGGCAGAGGCTCTGTGCTGGGGTTCAAGTGAAGTTCGTAGGCGTTGGCATAGTAACTGGGTCTGCCTGCGCATATCAATGAGCTCAACTGTCATTTCAATCGCCTCAGGGCACGTTTTGCCATTTCCTATTGAAAAGCATTGGAGACAGTGCATTCCAATGACGGGAAAAAAAATTTTCAAACGCAAATTGCGCAAAAACTACAAATCCGATCGACACGAAAAATACTTAGCACACCTCTCATGGACACTGGCTTCGAAACGACACCTCAATGGAGTCTGTGCGTGTAGCGGTTCGGGCCGCATTAATTGCGGAAATCAACTTAATAATAATAATAATAAGAAGAAGAATAAGTTAGCAGCGTTCGGATTACAATATAGTGGTTTTTTCAAACCACTATAACTAGATGTGTATTTCCTGAAGGAAGTACAGATAGTGGTTTGAAATGGTGCCCAGGCTGCCCCTTTAAGAGAGACTTGCCTGATGCCCCTGCAAGACTTTCAACTCAGGATCCGTTTTAACTGTGGGTGCCTCTCAGGGGCCACTTTGGCCCCAGGGTCCGATTTTGTGGGTGGGGCCCCTCAAGGCCCAATTTTGTGGGTGGGGCCCCTCAAGGCCCGATTTTGTGGGTGGGGCCCCACAGGGTCCGATTTTGTGGCCGGGGCCCCTCAGGGTCCGATTTGGTGGCTGGGGCCCCTCAGGGTCCGATTTTGTGGCCGGGGCCCCTCAGGGTCCGATTTGGTGGGTGGGGCCCCTCACGGTCCGATTTTGTGGCCGGGGCCCCTCAGGGTCTGATTTTGTGGCCGGAACCCCTCAGAGTCTGATTTTGTGGGTGGGCCCTTCAGGGTCCAATTTTGTGGCCAGGGCCCCTCAGGGTCCGATTTGGTGGGTGGGGCCTCTCAGGGTCCGATTTGGTGGGCGGGGCCCCTCAGGGTCCAATTTGGTGGGCAGGGCCAATCAGGGTCCGATTTTGCGGGCTGGGCCCTTCAGGGTCCGATTTTGTGTCAGGGGCCCCTCAGGGTCCGATTTTGTGTCAGGGGCCCCTCAGGGTCCGATTTTGTGGTTGGGGCCCCTCTGGGTCCAATTTTGTGGGTGGGGCCCCTCTGGGTCCAATTTGGTGGGCGGGACCACTCTGGGTCCAATTTGGTGGGCGGGGCCTCTCAGGGTCCGATTTTGTGGTTGGGTCCCCTCAGGGTCCGATTTTGTGACCGGGGCCCATCAGGGTCCGATTTTGTGACCGGGGCCCATCAGGGTCCGATTTTGTGGCCGCGGCCCCTCAGGGTCTGATTTTGTGGCAGGGGCCCCTCTGGGTCTGATTTTGTGGCAGGGGCCCCTCTGGGTCTGATTTTGTGGGCGGGACCCTCTGGGTCCGATTTGGTGGGCGGGACCACTCTGGGTCCAATTTGGTGGGCGGGGCCTCTCAGGGTCCGATTTGGTGGGCGGGGCCCCACAGGGTCCGATTTGGTGGGCGGGGCCCCTCAGGGACCGATTTGGTGGGCAGGGCCTCTCTGGGTCTGATTTGGTGGGTGGGGCCACTCTGGGTAAGATTTGGAGGCTGGGGTCGATCAGCCTCCGATTTGGAGGCCGGGGTGGCTCAGCCTCCGATTTGGAGGCCGGGGTGGATCAGCCTCCTATTTGGAGGCCGGGGTGGCTCAGCCTCCGATATTGAGGCCGGGGTGGCTCAGCCTCTGATTTGGAGGCCTGGGTCGATCAGCCTCCGATTTGTAGGCCCGGGTGGATCAGCCTCCGATTTGTAGGCCCGGGTGGATCAGCCTCCGATTTGTAGGCCCGGGTGGATCAGCCTCCGATTTGGAGGCCCGGGTGGATCAGCCTCCGATTTGGAGGCCCGGGTGGATCAGCCTCCGATTTGGAGGCCGGGGTGGATCAGCCTCCGATTTGGAGGCCGGGGTGGCTCAGTCTCCGATTTGGTGTGTCGGCCCTTTAAGACTCATTTGTTTGCGCTGGCCCTTTAACAATCACTTTGGCGCGTTTGCCCTTTAAGAGCTAGTTTGGCTCACTGGGCTTCTAAATCCACTTTGGCGCACACATTCTCTCTCAGGGGCATGTGTCATGTGATGAAGCTAGATTTGCATTTGTGCTGTTGGTTTCACTTTAAGAGCTGATATTATGTGGCAGAGGCTCTGTGCTGGGGTTCAAGTGAAGTTCGTAGGTGTTGGCATAGTAACTGGGTCTGCCTGCGCATATCAATGAGCTTAACTGCCATTTCAATCCCCTCAGGGCACGTTTGGCCATTTCCTATTGAAAAGCATTGGAGACAGTGCATTCCAATGACGGGAAAAAAAATTTTCAAACGCAAATTGCGCAAAAACTACAAATCCGATCGACACGAAAAATACTTAGCACACCTCTCATGGACGCTGGCTTCGAAACGACACCTCAGCGGAGTCTGTGCGTGTAGCGGTTCGGGCCGCATTAATTGCGGAAATCAACTTAATAATAATAATAATAATAACTAGATGTGTATTTCCTGAAGGAAGTACAGATAGTGGTTTGAAATGGTGCCCGGGCTGCCCCTTTAAGAGAGACTTGCCAGCTGCCCCTGCAAGACTTTCAAGTCAGGATACGATTTAACTGTGGGTGCCTCTCTGGGGCCACTTTGGCCTCAGGGTCTGATTTTGTGGGTGGGGCCCCTCAGGGCTTGATTTTGTGGGTGGGGCCCCTCAGGGTCCGATTTTGTGGGTGGGGCCCCTCAGGGTCCGATTTTGTGGCCGGGGCCACTCAGGGTCCGATTTGGTGGCCGGGGCCCCTCAGGGTCCGATTTGGTGGCCGGGGACCCTCAGGGTCTGATTTGGTGGGTGGGGCCCCTCAAGGTCCGATTTTGCGGCTGGGGCCCCTCAGGGTCCGATTTTGTGGCCGGGGCCACTCAGGATCCGATTTTTGTGGCCGGAACTCCTCAGGGTCCAATTTTGTGGGTGGGGCCCCTCAGGGTCCGATTTTGTGGCTGGGGCCCCTCAGGGTCCGATTTGGTGGGCGGGGCCCCTCAGGGTCCAATTTGGTGGGCAGGGCCCCTCAGGGTCCAATTTGGTGGGTTGGGCCCCTCAGGGTCCGATTTTGTGGCCGGGGCCCCTCAGGGTCCGATTTAGTGTCAGGGGCCCCTCAGGGTCCGATTTTGTGGTTGGGTCCCCTCAGGGTCCGATTTTGTGGTTGGGGCCCCTCAGGGTCCGATTTTGTGGCCGCGGCCCCTCAGGGCCTGATTTTGTGGCCGCGGCCCCTCAGGGTCCGATTTTGTGGGCGGAGCCCCACTGGGTCCAATTTGGTGAGCGGGACCACTCTGGGTCCAATTTGGTGGGCGGGGCCTCTCAGGGTCCGATTTGGTGGGCGGGGCCCCACAGGGTCCGATTTGGTGGGCGGGGCCCCTCAGGGTCCTATTTGGTGGGCAGGGCCTCTCTGGGTCTGATTTGGTGGGTGGGGCCACTCTGGGTAAGATTTGGAGGCTGGGGTCGCTCAGCCTCCAATTTGGAGGCCGGGGTCGTTGAGCTTCCGATTTGGAGGCCGAGGTCAAAGAGCCTCAGATTTGGAGGCAGGGGTCGATGAGCTTCCGATTTGGAGGCCGGGGTCGATGAGCCTTCGATTTGGAGGCCGGGGTGGCTCAGCCTCCGATTTGGAGGTCGGGGTGGCTCAGCCTCCGATTTGGAGGTCGGGGTGGATCAGCCTCCGATTTGGAGGCCGGGGTGGCTCAGCCTCCGATTTGGAGGCCGGGGTGGCTCAGCTTCCGATTTGGAGGCCGGGGTCGCTCAGCCTCCGATTTGGAGGCCGTGGTGGCTCAGCCTCCGATTTGGAGGCCGTTGAGGCTCAGCCTCCGATTTGGAGGCCGGGGTGGCTCAGCCTCCGATTTGGAGGCCGGGGTGGCTCAGCCTCCGATTTGGAGGCCGGGGTGGCTCAGCCTCCGATTTGGAGGCCGGGGTGGCTCAGCCTCCGATTTGGAGGCCGGGGTGGCTCAGCCTCCGATTTGGAGGCCGGGGTGGCTCAGCCTCCGATTTGGAGGCCGGGGTCGATCAGCCTCCGATTTGGAGACCGGGGTCGATTAGCCTCCGATTTGGAGGCCGGGGTCGATCAGCCTCCGATTTGGAGGCCGGGGTCGATCAGCCTCCGATTTGGAGGCCGGGGTGGCTCAGCCTCCGATTTGGAGGCCGGGGTGGCTCAGCCTCCGATTTGGAGGCCGGGGTGGCTCAGCCTCCGATTTGGAGGCCGGGGTGGCTCAGCCTCCGATTTGGAGACCGGGGTGGCTCAGTCTCCGATTTGGTGTGTCGGCCCTTTAAGACTCATTTGGGTGCGCTGGCCCTTTAACAATCACTTTGGCGCGTTGGCCCTTTAAGAGCTAGTTTCGCTCACTGGGCTTCTTCTAAATCAAATTTGGCGGACATTCTCTCTCAGGGGCATGTGTCATGTGATGAAGCTAGATTTGCATTTGTGCTGTGAGTTTCGCTTTAAGAGCTGATATTATGTGGCAGAGGCTCTGTGCTGGGGTTCAAGTGAAGTTCGTAGGCGTTGGCATAGTAACTGGGTCTGCCTGCGCATATCAATGAGCTCAACTGTCATTTCAATCGCCTCAGGGCACGTTTTGCCATTTCCTATTGAAAAGCATTGGAGACAGTGCATTCCAATGACGGGAAAAAAAATTTTCAAACGCAAATTGCGCAAAAACTACAAATCCGATCGACATGAAAAATACTTAGCACACCTCTCATGGACGCTGGCTTCGAAACGACACCTCAACGGAGTTTGTGCGTGTAGCGGTTCGGGCCGCATTAATTGCGGAAATCAACTTAATAATAATAATAAGAAGAATAAGTTAGCAGCGTTCGGATTACAATATAGTGGTTTTTTCAAACCACTATAACTAGATGTGTATTTCCTGAAGGAAGTACAGATAGTGGTTTGAAATGGTGCCCGGGCTGCCCCTTTAAGAGAGACTTGCCTGCTGCCCCTGCAAGACTTTCAACTCAGGATCCGTTTTAACTGTGGGTGCCTTTCAGGGGCCACTTTGACCTCAGGGTCCGATTTTGTGGGTGGGGCCCTTCAGGGTTCCGATTTTGTGGCTGGGGCCCCTCAGGGTCCGATTTGGTGGGTGGGGCCCCTCAGGATCCGATTTGGTGGCCGGGGCCCCTCAGGGTCTGATTTGGTGGGTGAGGCCCCTCGGGGTCCGATTTTTTGTGGCCAGGGCCCTTCAGGGTCCGATTTTGAGGGTGGGGCCCCTCAGGGTCCGATTTTGTGGCCGGGGCCCGTCAGGGTCCGATTTTGTGGCCGGAACTCCTCAGGGTCCGATTTTGTGCTTGGGGCCGCTCAGGGTCCGATTTTGTGGGTGGGGCCCCTCAGGGTCCGATTTGGTGGGTGGGGCCCCTCAGGGTCTTATTTTGTGGCCGGTGCCCCTCAGGGTCCGATTTTGTTGGTAGGCGGGGCCCCTCAGGGTCCGTTTTGGTGGGCGGGGCCCCTCAGGGTCCGATTTGGTGGGTGGGGCTCCTCAGGGTCCGAATTTGTGGTTGGGGCCCCTCAGGGTCTCATTTTGTGGGCAGGGCCCCTCAGGATCCGATTTGGTGGGCGGGGCCCCTCAGGGTCCGATTTGGTGGGCGGGGCCCATCAGGGTCCGATTTGGTGGGCAGGGCCCTTCAGAATCCGATTTGGCGGTTGGGTCCCTTCAGAATCTGATTTGGTTGTCGGGGCCCTTCAGGGTCCGATTTGGTGGGCGGGGCCCCTCAGGGTCCGATTTGGTGGGAGGGGCCCCTAAGGGTCCGATTTGTTTGTGTCCGGGGCCCCTCAGGGTCCGATTTGGTGGACGGGGGGCCATTCTGGGTCTGATTTGGTGGGCGGGGCCCCTCAGGGTCCGATTTTGTGGGTGGGGCCCCTCAGGGTTCGATTTGGTGGGCGGGGCGCCTCAGGGACCATTTTGGTGGGCGGGGCCCCTCGGTCTGATTTGGTGGGCGGGGCCTCTCAGGGTCCGATTTGGTGAGCGGGGCCACTCAGAATCTGATTTGGTGGGCGGGGCTCCTCAGGGTCCGATTTGGTGAGTGGGGCCTCTCAGAGTTCAATTTGGTGAGCGGGGCCCCTCAGGGTCCGATTTGGTGAGCGGTGCCCCTCATGGTCCGATTTAGTGGGTGGGGCCCCTCAGGGTCCGATTTGCTGGGCAGGGGCCATTCTGGGTCTGATTTGGTGGGCGGGGCCCCTCATGGTCCGATTTTGTGGGTGGGGCCCCTCAGGGTCTGATTTTGTGGCCGGGGCCCCTCAGGGAACGATTTTGTGGCCGGGGACCCTCTTTGTCCGATTTTGTGGGTGGGGCCCCTCAGGGTCAGATTTTGAGGGTGGGGCCCCTCAGGGTCCGAGATGGTGGGCTGGGCCACTCTGGGTTCGATTTTGTGGTTGGGGCCCCTCAGGGTCCGAGATGGTGGGCCCGGCCACTCTGGGTTCGATTTTGTGGGTGGGGCCCCTCAGGGTCCGATTTTGTTGTTGGGGCCGCTCAGGGTCCGATTTGGTGGGCGGGGCCGCTCAGGGTCCGATTCGGTGGGCGGGGGCGCACTTTGGCACACATTCTCTCTCAGGGGCATGCTAGATTTGCATTTGTGCTGTGGGTTTCTCTTTAAGAGCTGATATTATGTGGCAGAATCTCTGTCCTGGAGCCGTCATGTGACGTTCGTAGGCATTGGCATAGTAACTGGGTGTGCCTGTGCATATCAATGAGCTTTACTGCCATTTCAATCGCCTCAGGGCACGTTTTAAGTTTCCCATTCAAATGCATTGAGACAGTGCATTCCAATGACAGGAAAAACAATTTTCAAACGCAAATTGCGCAAAAACTACAAATCCGATCGACACGAAAAATACTTAGCACACTTCTCGTGGATGCTGGCTTTGAAACGATACCTCAACGGAGTCTGTGCGTGTAGCGGTTCGGGCCGCATTAATTGCGGAAATCAACTGAAAAATAAGAATAAGTTAGCAGTGTTCGGATTACAACATTAATACTAGATGTGTATTTCCTGAAGGAAGTATAGATAGTGGTTTGAAATGGTGCCTGGGCTGCCCCTTTAAGAGAGACTTGGCTGCTGCCCCTGCAAGACTTTCAACTCAGGATCCGTTTTAAATGTGGGTGCCTCTCAGGGGCCACTTTGGCCTCAGGGTCTGATTTGGTGTGTGGGGCACCTCAGGATCCGATTCGGTGGCCTGGGCTCCTCAGGATTTGAATTAGTGGCTGGGATTCCTCAGGGTCCAATTTTGTGGGTGTGGCCCCTCAGGGTCTGATTTTGTGGGTGTGGCCTCTCAGGGTCCGATTTTGTGGGTGTGGCCCCTCAGGGTCCGATTTTGTGGGTGGGTCCCCTCAGGGTACGATTTTATGGGTGGGGCCCCTCAGGGTCCGATTTTGTGGGAGGGGCCCCTCTTGGTCTGATTTTGTGGGTGGGGCCCCTCAGGGTACGATTTTGTGGCCAGGGCGCCTCAGGGTCAGATTTTATGGCCAGGGCCCCTCAGTGTCCGATTTTATGGCCGGGGCCCCTGAGGGTCTGATTTTGTGGGTGGGGCCCCTCAGGGTCTGATTTTGTCGCCAGGACCCCTCAGGTTCCGATTTTGTGGCCGGGGCCCCTCAGGGTCCAATTTTGTGGCCGGGGCCCCTCAGGGTCCGATTTTGTGGCCAGGGCCCCTCAGGGCCCGATTTTGTGGCTGGGGCCCCTCAGGGTCCGATTTTGTTGGTTGGGCCCCTCAGGGTCCGATTTTGAGGGTGGGGCCCCTCAGGGTCCTATTTTGTGGGTGGGGCCCCTCAGAGTCCGATTTGGTTAGCGGGGCCCCTCAGGGTCTGATTTGGTGGGCGGGGCCCTTCAGGGTCCGATTTTAAGGGCGGGGCCCCTCAGGGTCCGATTTTGTGGGTGGGGACCCTCGGGGTCCGATTTGGTGGGCGGGGCCCCTCAGGGTCCACTTTTGTGGGTGGGGCCCCTCTGGGTTCGATTTTGTGGCCGGGGTCTCTCAGGGTCTGATTTTGTGGCCGGGGCCCCTCAGGGTTCGATTTTGTGGTTGGGGGCCCTCAAGGTCAGATTTTGTGGGTGGGCTCCCTCAGAGTCCGATTTGTTTGGCGGGGCCCCTCAGGGTCCGATTTGGTGGGCGGGGCCTCTCAGGGTCCGATATTGTGGTTGGGGCCTTTCAGGGTCCGGTTTTGTGGTTGGGGCCCTCTGGGTCCGATTTTGTGGCCGGCGCCCCTCAGTGTTCGATTTCGTGGCCGGGGCCCCTCAGGGTCCGATTTTGTGGATGGGCCGCTCAGGGTCCGATTTTGTGGCTGGGGGCCTTCAGGTTCCGATTTTGTGGCCGGGGCCCCTCAGGGTCCGATTTTGTGGCCGGGGCCCCTCAGGGTCCGATTTTGTGGTTGGGGCCCCTCAGGGTCTGATTTTGTGGCCGGGTCTACTCAGGGTCCGATTTTGTGGGTGGGGCCACTTAGGGTCTGATTTTGTGGGTGGAGCCCCCTGGGTCCATTTTGGTGGGCGGGGCCACTCTGGGTCCGATTTGTTGGGCGGGGCCCCTCAGGGTCTGATTTGGTGGGCGTGGCCCCTCGGGGTCTGATATGGTGGGCGGGGCCCCTCGGGGTCTGATTTGGTGGGCAGGGCTCCTCAGAGTCCGATTTGGTGGGCATGGCCTCTCTCGGTCCGATTTGGTGGGCGGGGCCCCTCAGGGTCCGATTTTGTGGCCGGGTCCCCTCAGGGTCCGATTTTGTGGCTGGGGCCCCTTAGGTTCCGATTTTGTGGATGGGCCGCTCAGGGTCCGATTTTGTGGCCGGGGCCCTTCAGGTTCCGATTTTGTGGCCGGGGCCCCTCAGGGTCCGATTTTGTGGCCGGGGCCCCTCAGGGTCCGATTTTGTTGTTGGGGCACCTCAGGGTCTGATTTTGTGGCCGGGTCTACTCATGGTCCAATTTTGTGGGTGGGGCCCCTTATGGTCCGATTTTGTGGATGGGCCGCTCAGGGTCCGATTTTGTGGCCGGGGCCCTTCAGGTTCCGATTTTGTGGCCGGGGCCCCTCAGGGTCTGATTTTGTGGCCGGGGCCCCTCAGGGTCCGATTTTGTGGCCGGGGCCCCTCAGGGTCCGATTTTGTGGTTGGGGCCCCTCAGGGTCTGATTTTGTGGCCGGGTCTACTCAGGGTCCGATTTTGTGGGTGGGGCCCCTTAGGGTCTGATTTTGTGGGTGGAGCCCCCTGGGTCCATTTTGGTGGGCGGGGCCACTCTGGGGCCGATTTGGTGGGCGGGGCCCCTCAGGGTCTGATTTGGTGGGCGGGGCCCCTCGGGGTCTGATTTGGTGGGCGGGGCCCCTCAGGGTCCGATTTTGTGGGTGGGGCCCCTCAGGGTCCGATTTTGTGGGTGGGGCCCCTCAGGGTCCGATTTTGTGGGTGGGGCCTCTCGGTCCGATTTTGTGGGTGGGGCTCCTCAGGGTTCAATTTGGTGGGCAGGGCCCCTTAGGTTCCGATTTTGTGGATGGGCCGCTCAGGGTCCAATTTTGTGGCCGGGGCCCCTCAGGTTCCGATTTTGTGGCCGGGGCCCCTCAGGGTCCGATTTTGTGGCCGGGGCCCCTCAGGGTCCGATTTTGTGGTTGGGGCCCCTCAGGGTCTGATTTTGTGGCCGGGTCTACTCAGGGTCCAATTTTGTGGGTGGGGCCCCTTATGGTCCGATTTTGTGGATGGGCCGCTCAGGGTTCGATTTTGTAGCCGGGGCCCTTCAGGTTCCGATTTTGTGGCCGGGGCCCCTCAGGGTCCGATTTTGTGGGTGGGGCCCCTCAGGGTCCGATTTTGTGGCCGGGGCCCCTCAGGGTCCGATTTTGTGGTTGGGGCCCCTCAGGGTCTGATTTTGTGGCCGGGTCTACTCAGGGTCCGATTTTGTGGGTGGGGCCCCTTAGGGTCTGATTTTGTGGGTGGAGCCCCCTGGGTCCATTTTGGTGGGCGGGGCCACTCTGGGTCCATTTTGGTGGGCGGGGCTCCTCCGGGTCCGATTTTGTGGGTGGGGCCCCTCAGGGTCCGATTTTGTGGGTGGGGCCCCTCAGAGTCCGATTTTGTGGGTGGGGCCCCTCGGTCCGATTTTGTGGGTGGGGCTCCTCAGGGTTCAATTTGGTGGGCGGTGCCACTCTGGGTCTGATTTGGTGGGCGAGGCCACTCTGGGTCCGATTTGGTGGGCGGGGCCACTCTGGGTCCGATTTGGATGCCAGGGTTTCTCAGCCTCCTTTTTGTAGGCCAGGGTCTATCAGCCTCCGATTTGGAGCCTTGGGTCACTCAGCTTTCGATTTGGCGCGCCGGCCCTTTAAGACTCATTTTGGTGCGCCGGCTCTTTAAGAATCACTTTGGCGCGTCGGGCCTTTAAGAGCCAGGGTGGCTCACTGGGCTTCTAAATCCACTTTGGCGCACACATTCTCTCTCAGGGGCATGTGTCATGTGATGAAGCTAGATTTGCATTTGTGCTGTGGGTTTTGCTTTAAGAGCTGATATGTGGCAGAAGCTCTGTCTTGGAGAGGTCATGTGACGTTCGTAGGCGTTGGCATAGTAACTGAGTCTGCCTGCGCATATCAATGAGCTCAACTGCCATTTCAATCGCCTCAGGGCACGTTTTGCCATTACCCATTGAAAAGCATTGGAGACAGTGTGTCATGTCGGACGCTGTTCACACCACAGCGTCCGGCAGGCAGAGGTAGTTCCACCTCCAGCCACTATAGCCTCAGTGGCGCCGGCTTGATCTTCAGGCTCTCGGGGGTTAATCCTGCTGGAGACCAGGTTGGAAGGTTAGTCACGCCCACGGTCTTTAAATAGTCATACTGGCATATTGGCGTCGCCGATTATAGCTTGTGTTTTCATACCAAGTGGTTCCGGTCTGGAGTGGAGGTGTTGCAGAGAGAGAGAAATTCGTATCTGGTGTCGTATGATCCGTCGTTATCCTTTCTCCTTCCCATATTTGTGTTTAGTTGTGCCCTGTTCACATTACTGTATATTCCTGTGTGTGTGCGGCGCAGTGCAGTTTAAGTTCTCCCTGTCTGTCTTATTTGTGTGGGAGCTTTGGTGGTGTGTCTCCTCACTGGGTGGAGGGTGGAGGGTTAAGTGCAGGGCTGAGCAGGAGATAAGGAAAGGGTGGAGGCTCAGGCATTTGCACCTTCAGCAAAAACCCTGGGTTGAGGGTCAGACAGGGTTTCCCCTAGTGAAAGGGACACCACAGGGGCCCCGGGTATTTCTGCCTTAGTTGTCCTAAGCCCCGCGTGACATTATAATCGGCCCACATTTTTTCAGGAGTCCATGGATCCCATAACCCGCCAGTTGGCGGCGCTGTCCTTACAGGTCTCCGAGTTGAAAGGGGCAGTTCAGCAGCAGGGCCTGGTAGTAGCAAAGGTGCAAACGGCATCTGCAGGTATCGGTGCAGAGCCGAAGTTTCCGCTGCCAGAACGATTTTCAGGCGATCGCAGCAAATTTGTCGTATTTCGGGAGGCCTGCAAATTATACTTCCGCATGCGGCCAATCTCCTCAGGTAATGAGGCCCAGCGAGTAGGTCTGGTGTTGTCATTACTGAGTGGTGACCCTCAAGCATGGGCATTTTCCTTACCAGCTGACTCTGCTACATTTTATTCGGTCGATAATATTTTTTCTGCCCTCGGGCTCATTTACGATGACCCTGACCGACTGGCTATAGCGGAATCTAAAATCCGCGCCCTCCGCCAGGGGGAGCGCTTGGCAGAGGACTATTGTTCGGAATTTCGCCGCTGGGCTGTAGACACACAGTGGAATGACCCAACACTGCGGAGCCAGTTTATTCATGGGGTATCAGGGAGGGTGAAACAAGCCCTCCTGATGTATGAGACTCCGGCATCATTGGAGTCTGCCATGAGTTTGGTGATACGTATTGATCGCCGTTTTCGCCAGGGGGCACAGGAGACGCTACCTCTGGGGGAAAGCAGAGGTGCAGGTGTGGTTGAAGTAGATGAGTCCCCTGAACCTATGCAGATTGCTGGCGTGGCACAGGTTCAGCCTCGCGCTCCGGGATTCCGGAAGCCCGGAGCATGTTTCTACTGTGGTAAAAGAGGTCATTATGTTAACGTTTGCCCGGTACTACCTAAGAGGGTCACATCGGCGGAAAACTGTTAAGCTCAGAGGGTATGGAGGAGACCCAACTGAGCGTATGCATATCCTCCATGATGGTATCTCAATGTATTCTCCCTGCCAAGGTTATTATCGCCGGCAGAGAGCTACCTATATCAGTGTTTGTGGATAGCGGTTCCGCTACCAATCTCATAGATGAGGAGTTTGCACACACCGCCGGGTTTAAGATCGAAAAACTTCCTCACCCCATACAGGTGGTGACCATTAATGCTGTTCCCCTCCCTCAAGGGGAGATTACTGAGTTTGTGGCAGAGGTGAAACTCCACATTGGGGTCCTACATTCTGAGTCGGTTACATGTAGGGTCCTCCGTAATCTCCCAGCTCAAATGGTCCTGGGTTTTCCATGGCTGTCCAGGCACAACCCGGTAATTGATTGGAAAACTCAGGACATAGTGCAATGGAGTGGTTTCTGCCAAGACAATTGCTTGGCCACATGTGTGTCCGCCGTGACGCCCAGCCTGCCGGAGGCTTTGCAGGATTTCGCGGATGTTTTCTCTGAGAAGGGTTGCTCAGAACTGCCTCCACATAGAGCCTATGACTGTGCGATTAGGTTAAAACCCGGGGCCAAATTACCTAAGGCCAGGATGTTTAATATTTCTGGTCCTGAGAGGCAAGCTCTGAAAGACTACATCGCGGAGAGTCTGAGCAAAGGACACATCCGGCCTGTAGCCGCGGGGTTTTTCTTCATTAAGAAGAAAGATGGGGGGTTACGCCCGTGTCTGGATTTCCGAGAGTTAAACCAGATTACTATCCGTGATCCCTACCCAATGCCGTTGATCCCGGATTTGTTCAACCAGGTAGCGGGAGCGAAATGGTTTTCCAAGCTGGACCTCAGGGGGGCGTATAACCTCATAAGGGTCCGTCAGGGGGATGAGTGTAAGACGGCGTTTAACACTCCTGAGGGTCATTTTGAGAGTCTGGTTATGCCGTTTGGGTTGACCACCGCGCCTGCCGTTTTCCAACATTTTATTAATGATGTATTTGCTCATGTCCTGGGGAGATTTGTGATTGTATACCTGGATGATATCCTCATTTATTCTAGCGATCGGGACACTCATTTGGAGCATGTTAGGCAGGTGTTACAGTTGCTCCGGGAGAACCAGCTCTATGCTAAGCTGGAAAAATGTTTATTTTTTGTCCAGGAGTTGCCCTTTTTGGGATATATTGTGTCCGCAGCCGGTTTTAAAATGGACACCGCTAAGGTGCAAGCGGTGCTGCAATGGGAGAGGCCGGAGAGTCTGAAAGCACTCCAGCGGTTCCTTGGGTTTGCGAATTATTATATGAAATTTATAAAACACTTTTCGACTGTCGCCAAACCGCTCACGGATATGACAAAAAAGGGTGCCGATCTGGCGAACTGGCCTGAGGTGGCTATACGTGCATTTGAGCGTCTGAAGAATAGTTTTGCTTCAGCCCCCATTCTGGTGCAACCAGACGTGTCTAAACCTTTTGTGGCAGAGGTTGATGCGTCGGAGGTGGGAGTGGGAGTGGGGGCAGTACTGTCTCAAGGCTCGTCCTTGAGCGAGATGCATCCATGCGCCTACTTCTCCAAGAAGCTGTCGCCAGCCGAACGGAATTATGATATCGGCAACAGGGAGTTGTTGGCCATCAAACTGGCTTTTGAGGAATGGCGACACTTCTTGGAGGGGGCGGCTCACCAGGTCACAGTTATCACCGACCATAAGAATCTGCTCTATCTGGAGTCGGCCAAGCGTCTGTCTCCTAGGCAGGCTCGCTGGGCATTGTTTTTTACTCGTTTCAATTTTCTTGTGACGTACCGTCCCGGGGCTAAAAACACCAAGGCGGATGCTTTGTCTAGGTGTTTTCCGGGGGGAGAACCTCGGGAAGAGCCGGTACCCATCCTCCAGAAAGGGGTAGTGGTCTCGGCTCTCACGACGGAGGTAGAGGCGGAGATTGCCGAGGCCCAAGAGGAGGTACCACCAGGACTTCCCGCCAACAAATCATTTGTACCCCTGCATCTTCGGCTTAAGGTGTTGAAGGAACACCACGATTCGGTACTGGCTGGTCATCCAGGGGTGAAGGGCACCTTAGAGCTGGTATCGCATCGTTTCTGGTGGCCCAAAATCCGGTAGGACGTGGTCTCGTACGTGGCAGCTTGCATCACGTGCGCTAGGGCTAAGTCACCCCGAACCCGTCCTGCTGGCACGCTACAGCCTCTGGGGGTACCCAATAGGCCATGGACAGAAATCTCCATGGATTTTATCACTGACTTGCCAGCCTCGGCAGGGAACACGGTCATCCTGGTGGTGGTTGACCGTTTTTCAAAGATGGCGCATTTTGTGGCGTTGTCTTCTTTGCCCAATGCTAAGACGTTGGCTCAGGTATTTGTGAAGGAGGTGGTCAGACTCCACGGAGTACCATCTGACATAGTATCTGATAGGGGTACGCAATTTGTGGCGAGGTTTTGGAAAGCTTTTTGCTCAAGGTTGGGGATCAAGTTGTCACATTCATCGGCATTTCATCCACAGTCTAATGGACAAACTGAGCGCATGAACCAAAATCTAGAACAGTATTTACGATGTTTTGTGTCCGACAACCATGAGGAGTGGTCTACTTTCCTTCCTCTGGCCGAATTCGCGTTAAATAATCACCGCCAAGAGTCATCAGGAGAGTCTCCATTCTTTTGTGTGTACGGTCAACATCCTCAGTTTTGTACCTTACGTCAGGGTGACTCCGGGGGTGTCCCGGAGGAAGATCAGCTAGGAGCCCAATTGTCATCAGTCTGGAGGCGGGTGAAACAGCGTTTGTTGAGCATGAGTGCCAGGTACAAACGGGTGGCTGACAGTAGACACGTGCCAGGTCCGGACCTGTGTGTGGGTGAATGGGTGTGGTTAGCTACGAAGAACATAAAACTCAAAATGACGGGAAAAAAATTTTTCAAACGCAAATTGCGCAAAAACTACAAATCCGATCGACACGAAAAATACTTAGCACACCTCTCATGGACGCTGGCTTCGAAACGACACCTCAACGGAGTCTGTGCATGTAGCGGTTCGGGCTGTATTAATTGCGGAAATCAACTTAATAATAATAATAAGAAGAATAACTAGATGTGTATTTCCTGAAGGAAGTACAGATAGTGGTTTGAAATGGTGCCCGGGCTGCCCCTTTAAGAGAGACTTACCTGCTGCCCCTGCAAGACTTTCAACTCAGGATACGATTTAACTGTGGGTGCCTCTCAGGGGCCACTTCGGCCTCAGGGTCTGATTTTGTGGGTGGGGCCCCTCAGGGCCTGATTTTGTGGGTGGGGCCCCTCAGGGTCCGATTTTGTGGGTGGGGCCCCTCAGGGTCCGATTTTGTGGCTGGGGCCACTCAGGGTCCGATTTGGTGGCCGGGGCCCCTCAGGGTCAGATTTGGTGGCCGGGGCCCCTCAGGGACTGATTTGGTGGGTGGGTCCCTCAAGGTCCGATTTTGTGGCTGGGGCCCCTCAGGGTCCGATTTTGCGGCCGGGGCCATTCAGGATCCGATTCTTGGGCCGGAACCCCTCAGGGTCCAATTTTGTGGGTGGGGCCCCTCAGGGTCCGATTTTGTGGCCGGGGACCGTCAGGGTCCGATTTTGTGGGTGGGGCCTCTCAGGGTCCGATTTGGTGGGCGGGGCCCCACAGGGTCCGATTTGGTGGGCGGGGCCCCTCAGGGTCCGATTTGGTGGGCGGGGCCTCTCTGGGTCTGATTTGGTGGGTGGGGCCACTCTGGGTAAGATTTGGAGGCTGGGGTCGCTCAGCCTCCAATTTGGAGGCCGGGGTCGTTGAGCTTCCGATTTGGAGGCCGAGGTCAAAGAGCCTCTGATTTGGAGGCAGGGGTCGATGAGCTTCCGATTTGGAGGCAGGGGTCGATGAGCCTCCGATTTGGAGGCCGGGGTGGCTCAGCCTCCGATTTGGAGGCCGGGGTGGCTCAGCCTCCGATTTGGAGGCCGGGGTGGCTCGGCCTCCGATTTGGAGGCCGGCGTGGCTCGGCCTCCGATTTGGAGGCCGGGGTGGCTCGGCCTTCGATTTGGAGGCCGGGGTGGCTCGGCCTCCGATTTGGAGGCCGGGGTAGCTCGGCCTCCGATTTGGAGGCCGGGGTGGCTCGGCCTCCGATTTGGAGGCCGGGGTGGCTCGGCCTCCGATTTGGAGGCCGGGGTGGCTCGGCCTCCGATTTGGAGGCCGGGGTGGCTCAGCGTCCGATTTGGAGGCCGGGGTGGCTCAGCCTCCGATTTGGTGTGTCGGCCCTTTAAGACTCATTTGGGTGCGCTGGCCCTTTAACAATCACTTTGGCGCGTTGGCCCTTTAAGAGCTAGTTTGGCTCACTGAGCTTCTTTTAAATCCACTTTGGTGCACACATTCTCTCTCAGGGTCATGTGTCATGTGATGAAGCTAGATTTGCATTTGTGCTGTGAGCTTCGCTTTAAGAGCTGATATTATGTGGCAGAGGCTCTGTGCTGGGGTTCAAGTGAAGTTCGTAGGCGTTGGCATAGTAACTGGGTCTGCCTGCGCATATCAATGAGCTCAACTGTCATTTCAATCGCCTCAGGGCACGTTTTGCCATTTCCTATTGAAAAGCATTGGAGACAGTGCATTCCAATGACGGGAAAAAAAATTTTCAAACGCAAATTGCGCAAAAACTACAAATCCGATCGACACAAAAATTACTTAGCACACCTCTCATGGATGCTGGCTTCGAAACGACACCTCAACGGAGTCTGTGCGTGTAGCGGTTCGGGCCGCATTAATTGCGGAAAATCGACTGAATAATAATAATACTAGATGTGTATTTCCTGAAGGAAGTACAGATAGTGGTTTGAAATCATACCCGGCTGCCCCTTTAAGAGAGACTTGCCTGCTGCCCCTGCAAGACTTTCAACTCAGGATCCGTTTTAACTGTGAGTGCCTCTCAGGGGCCACTTTGGCCTCAGGGTCTGATTTGGTGGGTGGGGCTCCTCAGGATCTGATTCCTTGGCCTGGGCTCCTCAGGGCTTGAATTGTTGTCCGGGATCCCTCAGGCTCCTATTATGTGGGTGTGGCCCCTCATGGTCCGATTTTGTGGGTGTGGCCCCACAGGGTCAGATTTTGTGGGTGTGGCCCCTCAGGGTCCGATTTTGTGGGTGGGGCCCCTCAGGGTCTGATTTTGTGAGTGGGGCCCCTCAGGGTCCGATATTGTGAGTGGGGCCCCTCAGGGTCCGATTTTGTGGCCGGGGCCCCTAAGGGTCAGATTTTGTGGTTGGGGCCCCTCAGGGTCTGATTTTGTGGCCGGGTCTACTCAGGGTCTGATTTTGTGGGTGGGGCCCCTTAGGGTCTGATTTTGTGGAGCCCCCTGGATCCATTTTGGTGGGCGGGGCCACTCAGGGTCTGATTTGGTGGGCCGGGCCCCTCGGGGTCTGATTTGGTGGGCGGGGCTCCTCAGGGTCCGATTTTGTGGGCGTGGCCTCTCTCGGTCCGATTTAGTGGGCAGTGCCTCTCAGGGTCCGATTTGGTGGGCGGGGCCCCTCAGGGTCCTATTTGGTGGGCGGGGCCCCTCTGCTTCCGATTTGTTGGGCAGGTCCCTTCATGGTCCGATTTGGTGGGCGTGGTCACTCTGGGTCCGATTTGGTGGACGGAGCTCCTCAGGGTCCGATTTGGTGGGCAGGGCCCCTCTGGGTCCGATTTGGTGGGTGGGGCCCTTCAGGGTCCGATTTGGTGGTTGGGGCCCCTCTGAGTCTGATTTGGTGGGCGGGGGCCCTCAGTGTCCGATTTGGTGGGCTGTGCCACTCTGGGTCCGTTTTTGGTGGGCGGGGCCACTCTGGGTCCGATTTGGAGGCCAGGGTTGCTCAGCCTCCGATTTTAAGGCCGGGGTGGCTCAGCCTCCGATTTGGAGCCTGGGGTCACTCAGCTTTCGATTTGGCGCATCGGCCCTTTAAGACTCATTTCGGTGCGGCGGCCCTTTAAGAATCACTTTGGCGCTTCGGCCCTTTAAGAGCCAGTTTGGCTCACTGGGCTTCTAAATACACTTTGGCGCTCATTCTCTCTCAGGGGCATGTGTCATGTGATGAAGCTAGATTTGCATTTGTGCTGTGGGTTTCGCTTTAAGAGCTGATATTATGTGGCAGAAGCTCTGTTCTGGAGATGTCATGTGACGTTCGTAGGCGTTGGCATAGTAACTGGTTCTGCCTGCGCATATCAATGAGCTCAACTGCCATTTCAATCACCTCAGGGCACGTTTTGCCATTTCCCCATTCAAATGCATTGGAGACAGTGCATTCCAATGACGGGAAAAAAAATTTTCTAACGTAAATTGCGCAAAAACTACAAATCTGATCGACACGAAAAATACTTAGCACACCTCTCATGGACGCTGGCTTCGAAACGACACCTCAACGGAGTCTGTGCGTGTAGCGGTTCGGGCTGTATTAATTGCGGAAATCAACTTAATAATAATAATAATAATAAGAAGAATAAGTTAGCAGCGTTCGGATTACAATATAGTGTTTTTTTCAAACCACTATAACTAGATGTGTATTTCCTGAAGGAAGTACAGATAGTGGTTTGAAATGGTGCCTGGGCTGCCCCTTTAAGAGAGACTTGGCTGCTGCCCCTGCAAGACTTTCAACTCAGGATCCGTTTTAAATGTGGGTGCCTCTCAGGGGCCACTTTGGCCTCAGGGTCTGATTTGGTGGGTGAGGCCCCTCAGGATCCGATTCGGTGGCCTGGGCTCCTCAGGATTTGAATTAGTTGCCGGGATTCCTAAGGGTCCAATTTTGTGGGTGTGGCCCCTCAGGGTCGGATTTTGTGGGTGTTTGCCCCTCAGGGTCCGATTTTGTGGGTGGGTCTCCTCAGGGTCCGATTTTTATGGGTGGGGACCCTCAGGGTCCGATTTTGTGGGTGGGGCCCCTCATGGTCTGATTTTGTGGGTGGGGCCCCTCAGGGTATGATTTTGTGTCCGGGGCCCCTTAGGGTCCGATTTTATGGCCGGGGCCCCTCAGGGTCTGATTTTATGGCCGGGGCCCCTCAGGGTCTGATTTTGCGGGTGGGGCCTCTCAGGGTCCGATTATGTGGGTGGGGCCCCTCAGGGTCCGATTTTGTGGCTGGGGCCTCTCAGGGTCCGATTTTGTTGATTGGGCCCCTCAGGGTCCGATTTTGAGGGTGGGGCCCCTCAGGGCTTGAATTGTTGGCTGGGATCTCTCAGGCTCCTATTTTGTGGGTGTGGCCTCTCTGGGTCTGATTTGGTGGGTGGGGCCACTCTGGGTAAGATTTGGAGGCTGGGGTCGCTCGGCCTCCAATTTGGAGGCCGGGGTCGTTGAGCTTCCGATTTGGAGGCCGAGGTCAAAGAGCCTCCGATTTGGAGGCCGGGGTCGATGAGCTTCCGATTTGGAGGCCGGGGTGGCTCAGCCTCCGATTTGGAGGCCGGGGTGGCTCAGCCTCTCCGATTTGGAGGCCGGGGTGGCTCAGCCTCTCCGATTTGGAGGCCGGGGTGGCTCAGCCTCTCCGATTTGGAGGCCGGGGTGGCTCAGCCTCCGATTTGGAGGCCGGGGTGGCTCAGCCTCCGATTTGGAGGCCGGGGTGGCTCAGCCTCCGATTTGGAGGCCGGGGTGGCTCAGCCTCCGATTTGGAGGCCGGGGTGGCTCAGCCTCTGATTTGGAGGCCGGGGTGGCTCAGCGTCCGATTTGGAGGCCGGGGTGGCTCAGCGTCCGATTTGGAGGCCGGGGTGGCTCAGCGTCCGATTTGGAGGCCGGGGTGGCTCAGCGTCCGATTTGGAGGACGGGGTGGCTCAGCCTCCGATTTGGAGGCCGGGGTGGCTCAGTCTCCGATTTGGTGTGTCGGCCCTTTAAGACTCATTTGGGTGCGCTGGCCCTTTAACAATCACTTTGGCGCGTTGGCCCTTTAAGAGCTAGTTTGGCTCACTGAGCTTCTTTTAAATCCACTTTGGTGCACACATTCTCTCTCAGGGTCATGTGTCATGTGATGAAGCTAGATTTGCATTTGTGCTGTGAGTTTCGCTTTAAGAGCTGATATTATGTGGCAGAGGCTCTGTGCTGGGGTTCAAGTGAAGTTCGTAGGCGTTGGCATAGTAACTGGGTCTGCCTGCGCATATCAATGAGCTCAACTGTCATTTCAATCGCCTCAGGGCACGTTTTGCCATTTCCTATTGAAAAGCATTGGAGACAGTGCATTCCAATGAGGGGAAAAAAAATTTTCAAACGCAAATTGCGCAAAAACTACAAATCCGATCGACACGAATATACTTAGCACACCTCTCATGGACGCTGGCTTCGAAACGACACCTCAACGGAGTCTGTGCGTGTAGCGGTTCGGGACGCATTAATTGCGGAAATCAACTTAATAATAATAATAATAAGAAGAAGAAGTTAGCAGCGTTCGGATTACAATATAGTGTTTTTTTCAAACCACTATAATAAGTTAGCAGCGTTCGGATTACAATATAGTCGTTTTTTCAAACCACTGTAATAACTAGATGTGTATTTCCTGAAGGAAGTACAGATAGTGGTTTGAAATCGTGCCCGTGCTGCCCCTTTAAGAGAGACTTGCCTGCTTCCCCCACAAGACTTTCAACTCAGGACCGTTTTAATAGTGGGTGCCTCTCAGGGGCCACTTTGGCCTGTGCGGCCCTTCCTGGTCTGATTTGGTGGGTGGGGCCTCTCAGGATTCGATTCGGTGGCCTGGGCTCCTTGAGCTTGAATTGGTGGACGGGATCCGTCAGGGTCCGATTTGGTGGGCGGGGTCACTCTGGGTATGATTTGCTGGGCGGGGCCCCCAGGGTCCGATTTGGTGGGCGGGGCCCCTCGGGGTCCGATTTGGTGAGCGGGGCCCCTCGGGGTCCGATTTGGTGAGCGGGGGTCCGATTTGGTGGCCGGGGCCCCTTGTGGTCCGATTTGGTGGCCAGGGCCCCTCGGGGTCCGATTTGATGGGCGCGGCCCCTCAGGGTCTGATTTTTTGGCCGGGGCCCCTCAGGGTCCGATTTTGTGACTGGGGCCCCTCAGGGTCCGATTTTTTGGTTGGGGCCACTCTGGGTCTAATTTGGTGGGCGGGGCCCTTCAGGGTCCGATTTGGTGGGCGGGGCCACTCTGGTCTGATTTGGTGGGAGGGGCCCCTCAGGGTCGGATTTAGTGGGTGGGGCCCCTCAGGGTCGGATTTGGTGGACAGGGCCCCTCAGGGTCTGATTTGGAGGGTGGGGCCCCTCAGGGTCCGAATTGGTAGGCTGGGCCTCTCAGGGTCTGATTTGATGGGTGGGGCCCCTCGGTTCAATTTGGTGCGCAGGGCCTCTCAAGGTCCGATTTGGTGGGCGGAGCACATCTGGGTCCAATTTGGTGGGCGGGGCCACTCTGGGTCCGATTTGGTGGGCGGTGCCACTCTGGGTCCTATTTGGTGGGCTGCTCCACTCTGGGTCCGATTTTGTGGGTGGGGCCCCTCAGGGTCCGATTTTGTGGGCGGGGGCCACACTGGGTCCGATTTGGTGGGCGGGCCACATGGTCTGATTTGGTGGGCGAGGCCACTCTGGGTCTGATTTGGTGGGCGGGGCCACTCTGGGTCCGATTTGGAGGAAAGGGTGGCTTAGCCTCTGATTTGTAGGCCAGGGTCGATAAGCCTCCAATTTGGAGCCTGGGGTCACTCAGCTTTCGACTTTGCGCGAAGGCCCTTAAAGGGCCAATGCACCAAAATGAGTCTTAAAGAATCACTTAGGCGCGTCGGCCGTTTAATAGCAAGTTTGGCGCACTGGGCTTCTAAATCCACTTTGGCGCACATTCTCTCTCAGGGGCATGCGTCATATGATGAAGCTAGATTTGCATTTGTGCTGTGGGTTTCGCTTTAAGAGCTGATATTATGTGGCAGAAGCTCTGTCCTGGAGGTGTCATGTGAAGTTCGTAGGCGTTGGCATAGCAACTGGGTATGCCTGCGCATATCAATGAGCTTAACTGCCATTTCAATCGCCTCAGGGCATGTTTTGACTGTGGCATCATTTTCCCATTGAAAAGCATTGAGGAAAAAGTTTATTCAAATGCAAATTGCGCAAAAACTACAAATCCGATCGACACAAAAATTACTTAGCACACCTCTCATGGATGCTGGCTTCGAAACGACACCTCAACGGAGTCTGTGCGTGTAGCGGTTCGGGCCGCATTAATTGCGGAAAATCGACTGAATAATAATAATAATACTAGATGTGTATTTCCTGAAGGAAGTACAGATAGTGGTTTGAAATCATACCCGGCTGCCCCTTTAAGAGAGACTTGCCTGCTGCCCCTGCAAGACTTTCAACTCAGGATCCGTTTTAACTGTGAGTGCCTCTCAGGGGCCACTTTGGCCTCAGGGTCTGATTTGGTGGGTGGGGCTCCTCAGGATCTGATTCCTTGGCCTGGGCTCCTCAGGGCTTGAATTGTTGTCCGGGATCCCTCAGGCTCCTATTTTGTGGGTGTGGCCCCTCATGGTCCGATTTTGTGGGTGTGGCCCCACAGGGTCAGATTTTGTGGGTGTGGCCCCTCAGGGTCCGATTTTGTGGGTGGGGCCCCTCAGGGTCTGATTTTGTGAGTGGGGCCCCTCAGAGTCCGATATTGTGAGTGGGGCTCCTCAGGGTCCGATTTTGTGGGCGTGGCCTCTCTCGGTCCGATTTAGTGGGCAGTGCCTCTCAGGGTCCGATTTGGTGGGCGGGGCCCCTCAGGGTCCTATTTGGTGGGCGGGGCCCCTCTGCTTCCGATTTGTTGGGCGGGTCCCTTCATGGTCCGATTTGGTGGGCGTGGTCACTCTGGGTCCGATTTGGTGGACGGAGCTCCTCAGGGTCCGATTTGGTGGGCAGGGCCCCTCTGGGTCCGATTTGGTGGGTGGGGCCCTTCAGGGTCCGATATGGTGGTTGGGGCCCCTCTGAGTCTGATTTGGTGGGCGGGGGCCCTCAGTGTCCGATTTGGTGGGCTGTGCCACTCTGGGTCCGTTTTTGGTGGGCGGGGCCACTCTGGGTCCGATTTGGAGGCCAGGGTTGCTCAGCCTCCGATTTTAAGGCCGGGGTGGCTCAGCCTCCGATTTGGAGCCTGGGGTCACTCAGCTTTCGATTTGGCGCATCGGCCCTTTAAGACTCATTTCGGTGCGGCGGCCCTTTAAGAATCACTTTGGCGCTTCGGCCCTTTAAGAGCCAGTTTGGCTCACTGGGCTTCTAAATACACTTTGGCGCACATTCTCTCTCAGGGGCATGTGTCATGTGATGAAGCTAGATTTGCATTTGTGCTGTGGGTTTCGCTTTAAGAGCTGATATTATGTGGCAGAAGCTCTGTTCTGGAGATGTCATGTGACGTTCGTAGGCGTTGGCATAGTAACTGGTTCTGCCTGCGCATATCAATGAGCTCAACTGCCATTTCAATCGCCTCAGGGCACGTTTTGCCATTTCCCCATTCAAATGCATTGGAGACAGTGCATTCCAATGACGGGAAAAAAAATTTTCTAACGTAAATTGCGCAAAAACTACAAATCTGATCGACACGAAAAATACTTAGCACACCTCTCATGGACGCTGGCTTCGAAACGACACCTCAACGGAGTCTGTGCGTGTAGCGGTTCGGGCTGTATTAATTGCGGAAATCAACTTAATAATAATAATAAGAAGAATAAGTTAGCAGCGTTCGGATTACAATATAGTGTTTTTTTCAAACCACTATAACTAGATGTGTATTTCCTGAAGGAAGTACAGATAGTGGTTTGAAATGGTGCCTGGGCTGCCCCTTTAAGAGAGACTTGGCTGCTGCCCCTGCAAGACTTTCAACTCAGGATCCGTTTTAAATGTGGGTGCCTCTCAGGGGCCACTTTGGCCTCAGGGTCTGATTTGGTGGGTGGGGCCCCTCAGGATCCGATTCGGTGGCCTGGGCTCCTCAGGATTTGAATTAGTTGCCGGGATTCCTAAGGGTCCAATTTTGTGGGTGTGGCCCCTCAGGGTCGGATTTTGTGGGTGTTTGCCCCTCAGGGTCCGATTTTGTGGGTGGGTCCCCTCAGGGTCCGATTTTATGGGTGGGGACCCTCAGGGTCCGATTTTGTGGGTGGGGCCCCTCATGGTCTGATTTTGTGGGTGGGGCCCCTCAGGGTATGATTTTGTGTCCGGGGCCCCTTAGGGTCCGATTTTATGGCCGGGGCCCCTCAGGGTCCGATTTTATGGCCGGGGCCCCTCAGGGTCTGATTTTATGGCCGGGGCCCCTCAGGGTCTGATTTTGCGGGTGGGGCCTCTCAGGGTCCGATTATGTGGGTGGGGCCCCTCAGGGTCCGATTTTGTGGCTGGGGCCTCTCAGGGTCCGATTTTGTTGATTGGGCCCCTCAGGGTCCGATTTTGAGGGTGGGGCCCCTCAGGGCTTGAATTGTTGGCTGGGATCTCTCAGGCTATTTTGTGGGTGTGGCCTCTCTGGGTCTGATTTGGTGGGTGGGGCCACTCTGGGTAAGATTTGGAGGCTGGGGTCGCTCAGCCTCCAATTTGGAGGCCGGGGTCGTTGAGCTTCCGATTTGGAGGCCGAGGTCAAAGAGCCTCCGATTTGGAGGCCGGGGTCGATGAGCTTCCGATTTGGAGGCCGGGGTCGATGAGCCTCCGATTTGGAGGCCGGGGTCGATGAGCCTCCGATTTGGAGGCCGGGGTCGATGAGCCTCCGATTTGGAGGCCGGGGTGGCTCAGCCTCCGATTTGGAGGCCGGGGTGGCTCAGCCTCCGATTTGGAGGCCGGGGTGGCTCAGCCTCCGATTTGGAGGCCGGGGTGGCTCAGCCTCCGATTTGGAGGCCGGGGTGGCTCAGCCTCCGATTTGGAGGCCGGGGTGGCTCAGCCTCCGATTTGGAGGCCGGGGTGGCTCAGCCTCCGATTTGGAGGCCGGGGTGGCTCAGCCTCCGATTTGGAGGCCGGGGTGGCTCCGCCTCCGATTTGGAGGCCGGGGTGGCTCAGTCTCCGCTTTGGTGTGTCGGCCCTTTAAGACTCATTTGAGTGCGCTGGCCCTTTAACAATCACTTTGGCGTGTTGGCCCTTTAAGAGCTAGTTTGGCACACTGGGCTTCTTTTAAATCCACTTTGGCGCACACATTCTCTCTCAGGGGCATGTGTTATGTGATTAATCTAGATTTGCATTTGTGCTGTGGGTTTCGCTTTAAGAGCTGATATTATGTGGCAGACGCTCTGTGCTGGGGTTCAAATGAAGTTCGTAGGCGTTGACATAGTAACTGGGTCTGCCTGCGCATATCAATGAGCTCAACTGTCATTTCAATCGCCTCAGGGCACGTTTTGCCATTTCCTATTGAAAAGCATTGGAGACAGTGCATTCCAATGACGGAAAAAAAATTTTCAAACGCAAATTGCGCAAAAACTACAAATCCGATCGACACGAAAAATACTTAGCACACCTCTCATGGACACTGGCTTCGAAACGACACCTCAACGGAGTCTGTGCGTGTAGCGGTTCGGGCCGCATTAATTGCGGAATTCAACTTAATAATAATAAGAAGAAGAATAAGTTAGCAGCGTTCGGATTACAATATAGTGGTTTTTTCAAACCACTATAATAACTAGATGTGTATTTCCTGAAGGAAGTACAGATAGTGGTTTGAAATGGTGCCCGGGCTGCCCCTTTAAGAGAGACTTGCCTGCTGTACCCTGCAAGACTTTCAACTGAGGATCCGTTTTAACTGTGGGTGCCTCTCAGGGGCCACTTTGGCCACTATTATCTGGCAGAAACTGTGTCCTGCTGGGGTCATGTAAAGTTCGTATTCGTTGGCATAGTAACTGGGTGTGCCTGCACCAGGGCCGACTCCAGGTTTTTGAGGGCCCCGGGCGAAAAAGTCTCAGTGGGCCCCCCCTTAACACATACCACGACTCATGCTGTGTGACATCCGTGGTGACCGCCAAAAACAGACTTGTCTCCGTGTGGATCACACGGACACGCATGTGATCCACACGGACACTCGCTCTGTGGCAAAACACGTTCATGTGAAGGAGGCTACTGATTAGTAGTGTACACATGAAAGAAAGAAGAGAGAGAGAAAGAACAGAGAGAGAACAGAAAGAAAGAAAGAGGGGAAATAAAGAACAGAGAAAGAAAGAGAGAAAGAATGGAAGGAAGAACAGAGAGAGAAAGATACAGAGAGCAAGAGAAAGAAAGAACATAGAACGAACAGAGAAAGAAAGAGAAAGAAAGAAAATAAAGAACAAAGAGAAAGAAAGGAAGAACAGAGAGAGAAAGAGAAAGAAAAGTACAGAGAGAAAGAGAAAGAAAGAGGGTAAAGAAAGAAAGAACAGATAGAGAAAGAGGGGAAAGAAAGAACAGAGAGAAAGAAAAAAGAAAGAAAAAGAACAAAGAGAAAGAAAGAGTGGACAGAAAAAAAGAACAGAGAGAGAGAAAGAAAGAAAGAGGGGAAAAAAGAACAGAGAGGGAGAGAGAAAAAAAGAGGGGAAGAAAGAACGGAGAGAGAAAGAACAGAGAGAAAAAGGCGTCGACAGAAAAAAAGAACAGGGAGAGAGAGAAAGAAGGAGGGGAAAGGAAGAACAGAGAGGTAGAGAGAAAAAGAAAGAGGGGAAAGAACAGATAGAAAGAAAGAGGGGAAAGAAAGATCAGAGAGAGAGAAAGAAAAAGAGGAAAGAGAGAACAGAGAGAGAGAGAAAAAACAGAGACAGAAAGAAAGAACAGAGAGAGAGAAGGAACAGAGAGAGAGAAGAAACAGAGAGAGAGAAAAAAAGATTAGAGAGAAAGAACAGAGAGAGAAAGAAACAGAGAAAGAAAAATTCTATAAAGATACTGTAGCAGCCCAGCTCCCATTGTAGTGCCCACCTGAGCCTCCTGGTGCAGGACATATCATGATCCGCTCACATGCCCGACATCCCCGATTCCAAGGCGATCCCGCTGTCTGCTCTGTCAGAGGAGGACACGGTGATGGATCTGAAGCATTCCCTGAAGTGCCTCCATGGTTCCGTCACAATCTCCTACTGAAATTACCTAATTTCTGGTCAGCTTCCAGCACGTCACTTCCAGTAGAACGTTACGTGCAAGTTTGAAATTGCTCCTTGGGGCTCCGCTGTGTACTACTGTGTCCCACGGGGAAAGTATGCTCCCGGCTGGGGCAGTCTCTCTCTCAAAATCGGGACTGTCTCGCTGGATCCGGGACTGTTGGGACTCGGGAGGTATAAATGCCCCCCACCATACACCTCGTACACACACGGCTCCGCTCCATACACCCCCGGCTCTGCTCCGCTCCATAAACACACGGCTCGGCTCCGTACACACAGGGCTCCGTTCCGTACATCTCGTACACACACGGCTCTGCTCCATACACCTCGTACACACACGGCTTCGCTCCGTACACCTCGTACACACACGGCTCTGCTCCGTACACCTCGTACACACACGGCTCTGCGCCGTACACCTTGTAAACCCCTCCTGACCCCACCAAAGAACACACACGGCTCTGCTACATCCACCTTCTAAAACCCCTCCTGACCCCACACAAGTACACACACGGCACTGCTACATCCACCTTGTAAAACCCCTCCTGACCCCACACAAGTACACACACGGCTCTGCTACATCCACCTTGTAAAACCCCTTCCTGACCCCACACAAGTACACACACGGCTCTGCTACATCCACCTTGTAAACCCCTCTTGACCCCAGAGAAGTACACACACGGCTCTGCTACATCCACCATGTAATACCCCTCCTGACCCCACACAAGTACACACACGGCTCTGCTACATACACCTTGTTAAACCCCTCCTGACCCCACACAAGTACACACACGGCTCTGCTACATCCACCTTGTAAAACCCCCTCCTCCTGACCTCACACAAGTACACACACGGCTCTGCTACATCCACCTTGTAAAACCCCTTCCTGACCCCACATAAGTACACACACGGCTCTGCTACATCCACCTTGTAAACCCCTCCTGACCCCACACAAGTACACACACGGCTCTGCTACATCCACCTTGTAAACCCCTCCTGACCCCACACAAGTACACACACGGCTCTGCTACATCCACCTTGTAAACCCCTCCTGACCCCACACAAGTACACACACGGCTCTGCTACAACCACCTTGTAAAACCCCTCCTGACCCCACACAAGTACACACACGGCTCAGCTACATCATCCTTGTAAAACCCCTCCCTGACCCCACACAAGTACACACATGGCTCTGCTACATCCACCTTGTAAAACACCTCCCTGACCCCACACAAAGTACACACATGGCTCTGCTACATCCACCTTGTAAACCACTCCCTGACCCCACTGTCCCACACATAAACGTTACCTCATCCATCCAGACCAGCACCATAATGAAAAGCGACCAGCACAGCAGAGTCCTGCAGCCGCCCTGATCATGTGACTCCTGACTCCTCCCCTCCTGTGACCTCATCACAGGTCCTGTGTCAACACCGCACACAAGATTACAGCCAAAGGAAGCGATGATCATTGCTGGCTGTAAGGGGCTGCGTCACTGCGTGGGTCCCTCGCAGAGGGCGCAGGATGGGGTCAGTACATGGGGGGCGTGGCGGCGGCCGGCGGGTATCCCAGACACTTGCCCGAGTGCGCCGGGTGCTGACGCCGGCCCTGGCCTGTGCATATCAATGAGCTTAACTGCCATCTCACGACTGCCCCATGTTTTCCCTATGGCAACATTTTCCCATTAAAATGCATTGAGACAGTGCATTCCAATGACAGGAAAATGTTTTTTCAAACGCAAATTGTGCAAAAACTACAAATCCGATCGACACAAAAAATACTTAGCACACCTCTCATGGACGCTGGCTTCAAAATGACACCTCAACGGAGTCTGTGCGTGTAGCGGTTCGGGCCGCATTAATTGCGGAAATCAACTGAATAGTAATAATAATACTAGATGTGTATTTCCTGAAGGAAGTACAGATAGTGGTTTGAAATGGTGCCCGGGCTGCCCCTTTAAGAAAGACATGCCTGCTGCCCCTGCAAGACTTTCAACTCAGGATCCGATTTAACTGTAAGTGCCTCTCAGGGGCCACTTTGGCCTCAGGGTCTGATTTGGTGGCTGGGGACACTCAGGATCTGATTCCTTGGCCTGGGCTCCTCAGGGCTTGAATTGTTGGCGGGGATCCCTCAGGCTCTAATTTTGTGGGTATGGCCCCTCAGGGTCCGATTTTGTGGGTGTGGCCCCTCAAGGTCCGATTTTGTGGCCGGGGCCCCTCGGGGTCTGATTTTGTGGCCGGATCCCCTCAGGGTCCGATTTTGTGGGTGGGGCCCCTCAGGGTCCAATTTTGTGGGTGGGGCCTTTCAGGGCCCGATTTTGTAGCCGGGGCTCATCAAGGTCCGATTTTGTGGTTGGGGCCCCTCAGGGTACCATTGGGTGGGCCGATTTGGTGGGCGGGGCCACTCGGTGGTCGATTTGGTGGGCGGGGCCACTCGGGGGTCTATTTGGTGGGCGGGGCCACTTGGGGGCCGATTTGGTGGGTGGGGCCACTCGGGGGACGATTTGGTGGGCGGCGCCCCTCAGGGTCCGATTTGGTGGGCGGGGCTACTCTGGGTCCGATTTGCTGGGCGGGACCACTCTGGGTCCGATTTGGTGAGCGGAGCCCCTCTGGGTCCGATTTCTTGAGCGGGGCCACGCTGGGTCCTATTTGGAGGCCAGGGTCGATCAGCCTCCAATTTGAAGGCCAGGGAGGCTAAGCCTCCAATTTGGAGCCTGGGGTCACTCAGTTTTCGATTTGGTGCGCTGGCCCTTTAAGAATCACTTTGGCGCGTCGGCCGTTTTAGAGACAGGGTGGCTCACTGGGCTTCTAAATCCACTTTGGCGCACATTCTCTCTCAGGGGCATGCTTCATGTGATGAGGCTAGATTTGCATTTGTGCTGTGGGTTTCGCTTTAAGAGCTGATATTATGTGCCAGAAGCTCTGTCCTGGGGACGTCATGTGACCTTCGTAGGCGTTGGCATAGTAAATAGGTGTGCCTTCACATATCAATGAGCTTTACTGTCATTTGAATTGCCTCAGGGCACGTTTTAAGTTGCCCATTGGAAAGCATTGAGACATGCATTCCAATGACGGGAAAAAAAATTTTCAAACACAAACTGTGCAAAAACTACAAATCCGATCGACACGAAAAATAGCACACCTCTCGTGGACGCTGGCTTCGAAACAACACCTCAACGGAGTTTTTGCGTGTAGCGGTTCGGGCAGCATTAATTGCGGAAATCAACTGAATAAAAAGAAAAAGTTAGCAGCGTTCGGATCACAACATTAATACTAGATGTGTATTTCCTGAAGGAAGTACAGATAGTGGTTTGAAATGCTGCCCAGGCTGCCCCTTTAAGAGAGACTTGCCTGCTGCACCTGCAAGACTTTCAACTCAGGATCCGTTTTAACTGTGGGTGCCTCTCAGGGGCCACTTTGGCATCAGGGTCCGATTTTGTGGGTGGGGCCCTCAGGGCCCGGTTTTGTGGGTGGGGCACCTCAGGGTCAGATTTGGTGGGTAGGGCCCCTCAGGGTCCGATTTGGTGGCCGGGTCCCCTCAGGGGCTGATTTGGTGGGTGGGGCCCCTAAGGGTCCGATTTTGTGGCTGGGGCCCCTCAGGTTCTGATTTGGTGGTTGGGGCCCCTCAGGGTCCAATCTTGTGGCCGGGGCCCCTCAGGGTCCAATTTTGTGGGTGGGGCCCCTCAGGGTCCAATTTTGTGGCCGGGGCCCCTCAGGGTCCGATTTGGTGGGTGGGGCCCCTCAGGGTCCGATTTGGTGAGCGGGGCCCCTCAGGGTCTGATTTGGTGGGCGGGATCTATCCGAGTCCGATTTGGTGGGCGGGGTCCCTCAGGGTCCGATTTGGTGGGCGGGGCCCCTCGGGGTCCGATTTGGTGGGCGGGGACCCTCGGGGTCCGATTTGGTGAGCGGGGCCCCTCTAGGTCCGATTTGGTAGGCGGGCCACTCTGGGTCCGATTTGGTGGGCGGGGCCCCTCAGAGTTCAATTTGGTCAGCGGGGCCCCTCAGGGTCCGATTTTGTGGTTGGGGCCTTTCAGAATCCAATTTAGTGGGCGGGCCCCTCAGGGTCCGATTTGGTGGGCAGGGCCCCTCAGGGTTCGATTTTGTGGCCGGGTCCCCTCAGGGTCTGGATTTGTGGGTGGGGCCCCTCAGGGTCCGATTTTGTGGCTGGGGCCCCTCAGGGTCCGATTTTGTGGCTGGGGCCCCTCAGGGTCTGATTTTGTGGCTGGGGCCCCTCAGGGTCCGATTTTGAGGGTGGGGCCCCTCAGGGTCTAATTTGGTGGGCGGGGCCCCTCAGGGTCTGATTTTGTGGGTTGGGCCCCTCAGGGTCTGATTTTGTGGCCGGGGCCCCTCAGGGTCCGATTTTGTGTCCGGGGCCCCTCAGGGTCCGATTTTGTGGCCGGTGCCTCTCAGGGTCCGATTTTGTGGTTGGGGCCCCTCAGGGTCCGATTTTGCGGCCGGAGCCTCTCAGGGTCCGATTTTGTGGTTGGGGCCCCTCAGGATCTGATTTTGTGGCCGGGGTCCCTCAGGGTCCGATTTTGTGGCCGGGGCCCCTGAGGGTCCAATTTTGTGGGTGGGGACCTTCAGGGTCCGATTTTGTGGGTGGGGTCCCTCAGGATCCGATTTTGTGGTTGGGGCCCCTCAGGGTTCAATTTTGTAGGTGGGGTCCCTCAGGGTCCGATTTTGTGGCCGGGGCCCCTCAGGGTCCGATTTTGTGGCCGGGGCCCGTCAGGGTCTGATTTTGTGGTTGGGGCCCCTCAAGGTCCGATTTTGTGGGTAGGGCCCCTCAGGGTCCGATTTTGTGAGTGGGGCCACTCAGGGTCCGATGCTGTGGCCGGATCCACCTCAGGGTCCGATTTTGTGGCCGGGGCCCCTCAGGGTCCAATTTTGTGGCCGGGGCCCCTCAGGGTCCAATTTTGTGGGTGGGGCCCCTTAGGGTCCGATTTTGTGGGTGGGGCCCCTCAGGGTGCAATTTGGTGGGCGGGGCCACTCTGGGTCCGATTTGGTGGGTGGGGCCACTCTGGGTCTGATTTGGTGAGCTGGGCCCCTCAGGGTCTGATTTGGTGGGCGGGATCTATCAGAGACCGATTTGGTGGGCGGGGCCCATCAGGGTCTGATTTGGTGGGCGGGTCACCTCGGGGTCCGATTTGGTGAGCCGGGCCACTCTAGGTCTGATTTGGTGGGCGGGCCACTCTGGGTCCGATTTGGTGGGCGGGGCCCCTCAGAGTTCAATTTGGTCAGCGGGGACCCTCAGGGTCCGATTTTGTGGGTGGTGCCCCTCAGGGTCCGATTTTGTGGTTGGGGCCTTTCAGAATCCGATTTAGTGGGCGGGGCCCCTTAGGGTCCGATATGGTGGGCGGGGCCCCTCAGGGTCCGATTTGGTGGGCGGGGCCCCTCAGGGTCCGATTTGGTGGGCGGGGCCCCTCAGGGTCCAATTTGGCGAGCGGGGCCCCTCAGGGTCCCATTTGATGGGCGGGGCCCCTCAGGGTCCGATTTTGTGTCCGGGGCCCCTCAGGGTCCGATTTTGTAGCCGGTGCCTCTCAGGGTCCGATTTTTTGGTTGGGGCCCTTCAGGGTCCGATTTTGCGGGTGGGGCCCCTCATGGTCCGATTTTGCGGGTGGGGCCCCTCAGGGTCCGATTTTGCGGGTGGGGCCCCTCAGGGTCCAATTTTGCGGGTGGGGCCCCTTAGGTTCCGATTTTGCGGGTGGGGCCCCTCAGGGTCCGATTTTGTGGCCGGGGCCCCTTAGGGTCCGATTTTGCGGGTGGGGCCCCTCAGGGTCCGATTTTGTGGCCGGGGCCCCTCAGGGTCCGATTTTGTGGCCGGGGCCCCTCAGGGTCCGATTTTGTGGCCTGGGCCCCTCAGGGACCGATTTTGAGGGTGGGGCCCCTCAGGGTCTAATTTGGTGGGCGAGGCCCCTCAGGGTCCGATTTTGTGGGTGGGGCCCCTCAGGGTTCGATTTTGTGGTTGGGGCCCCTCAGGGTCTGATTTTGTGGGTGGGGCCCCTCAGGGTTCGATTTTGTGGTTGGGGCCCCTCAGGGTCTGATTTTGTGGGTGGGGCCCCTCAGGGTTCGATTTTGTGGTTGGGGCTCCTCAGGGTCTGATTTGGTGGGCGGGGCTCCTCAGGGTCCGATTTGGTGGACGGGGCCCTTCAGGGTCCGATTTTGTGGGTGGGGCCACTCGGAGTCTGATTTGGTGGGCGGGGCCCCTCAGGGTCCGATTTGGTGGGCTGTGCTACTCTGGGTCTGATTTTTTGAGCGGGGCCACACTGGGTCCGATTTGGAGGCCAGGGTGGCTCAGCCTCCGATTTGGAGGCCGGGGTCACTCAGCTTTCGATTTGGCTCGCCGGCCCTTTAAGACTCATTTCGGTGTGCTGGCCCTTTAAGAATCACTGTGGCACGTCGGCCCTTTAAGAGCCAGGGTGGCTCACTGGTCTTCTAAATCCACTTTGTCGCACATTCTATCACAGGGGCATGTGTCATGTGATGAAGCTAGATTTGCATTTGTGCTGTGGGTTTCACTTTAAGAGCTGATATTATGTGGCAGAAGCTCTGTCCTTGGGATGTCATGTGACGCGTCGGCCCTTTAAGAGCTAGTTTGGCTCACTGGGCTTCTTCTAAATCAACTTTGGCGGACATTTTCTTACAGGGGCATGTGTCATGTGATGAAGCTAAATTTGCATTTGTGCTGTGGGTTTCGCTTTAAGAGCTGATATTATGTGGCAGAAGCTCTGTCCTCGGGGCGTCATGTGACGTTCGTTGGCGTTGGCATAGTAACTGGGTCTGCCTGCGCATATCAATGAGCTCAACTGCCATTTCAATCGCCTCAGGGCACGTTTTGCCATTACCCATTGAAAAGCATTGGAGACAGTGCATTCCAATGACGGGAAAAAAAAATTTCAAACGCAAATTGCGCAAAAACTACAAATCCGATCGACACGAAAAAGACTTAGCACACCTCTCATGGACGCTGGCTTCGAAACAACGGGCTGTATTAATTGCGGAAATCAACTTAATAATAATAACTAGATGTGTATTTCCTGAAGGAAGTACAGATAGTGGTTTGAAATGGTGCCCGGGCTGCCCCTTTAAGAGAGACTTGCCTGCTGCCCCTGCAAGACTTTCAACTCAGGATACGATTTAACTGTGGGTGCCTCTCAGGGGCCACTTTGGCCTCATGGTCTGATTTTGTGGGTGGGGCCCCTCAGGGCCTGATTTTGTGGGTGGGGCCCCTCAGGGTCCGATTTTGTGGTTGGGTCCCCTCAGGGTCCGATTTTGTGGTTGGGTCCCCTCAGGGTCCGATTTTGTGGCCGCGGCCTCTCAGGGTCCGATTTTGTGGCCGGGGCCCCTCTGGGTCCGATTTTGTGGCAGGGGCCCCTCTGGGTCCGATTTTGTGGGTGGGGCCCCTCTGGGTCCAATTTGGTGGGCGGGACCACTCTGGGTCCAATTTGGTGGGCGGGGCCTCTCAGGGTCCGATTTTGTGACTGGGGCCCATCAGGGTCCGATTTTGTGGCCGCGGCCCCTCAGGGTCTGATTTTGTGGCAGGGGCCCCTCTGGGTCTGATTTTGTGGGCGGAGCCCCTCTGGGTTCAATTTGGTGGGCGGGGCCACTCTGGGTCCAATTTGGTGGGCGGGACCACTCTGGGTCCGATTTGGTGGGCGGGGCCTCTCAGGGTTCGATTTGGTGGGTGGGGCCACTCTGGGTAAGATTTGGAGGCTGGGGTCGCTCAGCCTCCATTTTGGAGGCCGGGGTCGTTGAGCTTCCGATTTGGAGGCAGAGGTCAAAGAGCCTCTGATTTGGAGGCCGGGGTCGATGAACTTCCGATTTGGAGGCCGGGGTCGATGAGCCTCCGATTTGGAGGCCGGGGTGGCTCAGCCTCCGATTTGGAGGCCGGGGTGGCTCAGCCTCCGATTTGGAGGCCGGGGTGGCTCAGCCTCCGATTTGGAGGCCGGGGTGGCTCAGCCTCCGATTTGGAGGCCGGGGTGGCTCAGCCTCCGATTTGGAGGCCGGGGTGGCTCAGCCTCCGATTTGGAGGCCGGGGTCGATCAGCCTTCTATTTGGAGGCCGGGGTCGATCAGCCTCCGATTTGGAGGCCGGGGTGGCTCAGCCCCCGATTTGGAGGCCGGGGTGGCTCAGTCTCCGATTTGGTGTGTCGGCCCTTTAAGACTCATTTGAGTGCGCAGGCCCTTTAACAATCACTTTGGCGCATTGGCCCTTTAAGAGCTAGGTTGGCTGACTGGGCTTCTTTTAAATCCACTTTGGCGCACACATTCTCTCTCAGGGGCATGTGTCATGTGATGAAGCTAGATTTGCATTTGTGCTGTGGGTTTCGCTTTAAGAGCTGATATTATGTGGCAGAGGCTCTGTGCTGGGGTTCAAGTGAAGTTCGTAGGCGTTGGCATAGTAACTGGGTCTGCCTGCGCATATCAATGAGCTCAACTGTCATTTCAATCGCCTCAGGGCATGTTTTGCCATTTCCTATTGAAAAGCATTGGAGACAGTGCATTCCAATGACGGGAAAAAAAATTTTCAAACGCAAATTGCGCAAAAACTACAAATCCGATCGACACGAAAAATACTTAGCACACCTCTCATGGACGCTGGCTTCGAAACGACACCTCAACGGAGTCTGTGCGTGTAGCGGTTCGTGCCGCATTAATTGCGGAAATCAACTTAATAATAATAAGAAGAAGAATAAGTTAGCAGCGTTCGGATTACAATATAGTGGTTTTTTCAAACCACTATAACTAGATGTGTATTTCCTGAAGGAAGTACAGATAGTGGTTTGAAATGGTGCCCGGTTGCCCCTTTAAGGCTGGTTTCACATTAGCGCTTTTTAAGCGCACGCACGGCCGGGGGTAGCTCCGCCCCCGAGCCGGCTCTCTGCCCGGCGTGCCCGCCCCTTGCTTGTAGCGCCGCCTCCTAGCGCACAGCGGCGCCTGCGATCGACGCACCCTATCTTTAGCATAGGGTGCGCAGATCGTGCGCAGGCCGTGTGATAGTTGCGCTTTGACCTGCGCTGCGCACTTTTGACGGTGCGCCGTGCGCGCCAAAATCCGAAAAGTTTGATTTTGGCGTGCACGGCGCACCGTCAAAAGTGCGCAGCGCAGATCAAAGCGCAACTAGCGCACGGCCTGCGCACGATCTGCGCACCCTATGCTAAAGATAGGGTGCGCCGATCGCAGGCGCCGCTGTGCGCTAGGAGGCTGCGCTACAAGCAAGGGGCGGGCACGCCGGGCAGAGAGCCGGCTCGGGGGCGGAGCTACCCCCGGCCGTGCGTGCGCTTAAAACGCGCTAATGTGAAACCAGCCTTAGAGAGACTTGCCTGCTGCTCCTGCAAGACTTTCAACTCAGGATCCGTTTTAACTGTGAGTGCATCTCAGGTGCCACTTTGGCCTCGGGGTCCGATTTTGTGGGTGGGGCCCCTCAGGGTCCGATTTAGTGGCCAGGGCCCCTCAGGGTCCGATTTGGTGGGTGGGGCCCCTCAGGGTCCGATTTGGTGGCCGGGGCCCCTCAGGGTCTGATTTGGTGGGTGGGGACCCTCAGGGTCCGATTTTGTTGTCGGGGCCCCTCAGGGTCCGATTTGGTGGTTGGAGCCCCTCAGGGTCTGACTCTGTGACCAGGGCCCCTAAGGGTCCGATTTTGTGATTGGGGACCCTCATGGTCCGATTTTGTGGCCGGGGCCCCTCAGGGTCCCATTTGGTAGGTAGGGCCCCTCAGGGTTCGATTTTGTGGGTGGGGCCCCTCAGGGTCTGATTTGGTGGATGGGGCCCCTCAGGGTCTGATTTTGTGGCCGGGGCCCCACAGGGTCCGATTTTGTGGGTTTAGCCCCTCAGGGTCCGATTTGGTGGGCGGGGACACTCAGGGTCCGATTTGGTGGGCGGGGCCCCTAACGGTCCGATTTGGTGGGCTGGGCCCCTCAGGGTCCGATTTGGTGAGCGGGGCCCCTCGGGGTCCGATTTGGTCAGCATCGCCCCATAGGATCAGATTTGGTGGGCGGGGCCCCCCAGGGTCTGATTTTGTGGTTGGGGCCCCTCAGGGTCCGATTTTGTGGGTGGAGCCCCTTAGGGTCCGATTTTGTGTCCCGGGCCCCTTAGGGTCTGATTTTGTGTCCGGGGCCCCTCAGGGTCCGATTTTGTGGTTGAGGCCTTTCAGAATCCGATTTGGTGGGCGGGGCCCCTCAGGCTCCGATTTGGTGAGCTGGGCCCCTCAGGGTTTGATTTGGTGAGCGGGGCCTCTCAGAGTTCAATTTGGTGAACGGGGCCCCTCAGGGTCCGATTTGGTGAGCGGGGCACCTCAGGGTCCGATTTTGTGGTTGGGGCCTTTCAGAATCCGATTTGGTGGGTGGAGCCGCTCAGGGTCCGATTTGGTGAGCGGGGCCCCTCTGTGTCTGATTTGGTGGGCGGGGCCCCTCAGGGTCTGATTTGGTGGGTGGGGCCCCTCAGGGTCCGATTTGGTGGGCGGGGGCACACTTTGGCGCACATTCTCTCTCAGGGGCATGCGTCATGTGATGAAGCTAGATTTGCATTTGTGCTGTGGGTTTCGCTTTAAGAGCTGATATTATGTGGCAGAAGCTCTGTCCTGGGGGCGTCATGTGACGTTCGTAGCCGTTGGCGTAGTAACTGGGTGTTCCTGCGCATATCAATGAGCTTAACTGCCATTTCAATCGCCTCAGGGAACGTTTTGCCATTTCCCATTCAAATGCATTGAGACAGTGCATTCCAATGACGGGAAAAAAAAATTTCAAACGCAAATTGCGCAAAAACTACAAATCCGATCAACACGAAAAATACTTAGCACACCACTCGTGGACGCTGGCTTCAAAACAACACCTCAATGGAGTGTGTGCGTGTAGCGGTTCGGGCCGCATTAATTGCGGAAATCAACTGAATAGTAATAATAATACTAGATGTGTATTTCCTGAAGGAAGTACAGATAGTGGTTTGAAATGGTGCCCGGGCTGCCCCTTTAAGAGAGACTTGCCTGATGCCCCTGCAAGACTTTCAACTCAGGATCCATTTTAACTGTGAGTGCCTCTCAGAGGCCACTTTGGCCTCAGGGTCTGATTTGGTGGGTGGGGCCCCTCAGGATCCAATTCCTTGGCCTGGGCGCCTCAGGGCTTGAAATGTTGGCGGGGATCTCTCCGGCTCCGATTTTGTGGGTGTGGCCCCTCAGGGTCCGATTTTGTGGGTGGGGCCCTTCAGGTTCCGATTTTGTGAGTGGGTCCCATTGAAATGCATTGAGGAAAATGTTTTTTCAAATGAAAATTGCGCAAAAACAACAAATCCGATCAACACGAAAATTACTTAGCACACGTCTCATGGATGCTGGCTTCGAAACGACACCTCAACGGAGTCTGTGCATGTAGCAATTTGGGCCGCATTAATTGCAGAAATCAACTGAATAATAAGAATAAGTTAGCAGCGTTCGGATTACAACATTAATACTAGATGTGTATTTCCTGAAGGAAGTACAGATAGTGGTTTGAAATGGTGCCCGAGCTGCCCCTTTAAGAGAGACTTGCCTGCTGCCTCAGCAAGACTTTCAACTCAGGATCCGTTTTAAGTGTGGGTGCCTCTCGGGCCACTTTGGCCTCAGGGTCTGATTTGGTGGGTGGTGCCCCTCAGGATCCTATTCGGTGGCCTGGGCTCCTTAGGGTTTGAATTGGTGGCCGGGATCCCTCAGGGTCCAATTTTGTTGGTGTGGCCCCTCAGGGTCTGATTTTGTGGGTGGGGCCCCTCAGGGTCCGATTTTGTGGGTGGGGCCCCTCAGGGTCCGATTTTGTGGGTGGGGCCCCTCATGGTCTGATTTGCTGGGTGGGGCCCCTCAGGGTCCTATTTGGTGGGAGGGGCCCCTCAGGGTCAGATTTGGTGGGCGGGACCCCTCAGGGTCCGATTTCATGGTTGGGGCCTTTCAGAATCCGATTTGGTGTGGCCCCTCAGGGTCTGATTTTGTGGGTGGGGCCCCTCAGGGTCCGATTTTGTGGGTGGGGCCCCTCAGGGTCCGATTTTGTGGGTGGGGCCCCTCATGGTCTGATTTGCTGAGTGGGACCCCTCAGAGTTCGATTTGGTGAGCGGGGCCCCTCAGGGTCCGATTTGGTGAGCGGGGCCCCTCAGGGCCCGATTTGGTGAGCGGGGCCCCTCAGGGTCCGATTTGGTGGGTGGGGCCCCTCAGGGTCCGATTTGGAGGGCGGGGCCCCTCAGGGTCTGATTTGGACGGCGGGGCCCCTCAGGGTCTGATTTGGTGGGCGGGGGCCATTCTGGGTGTGATTTGGTGGGTGGGGCCCCTCAGGGTCTGATTTTGTGGGTGGGGCCCCTCAGGGTATGATTTTGTGGCCGGGGCCCCTCAGTGTCTGATTTTGTGGCCGGGGCCTCTCAGGGTCCGATTTTGAGGGCAGGGCCCCTCAGGGTCCGATTTGGTGGGCGGGGGCCCCTCTGGGGTCGATTTTGTGGCCGGGGCCCCTTAAGGTCCGATTTTGTGGTTGGGGGCCCTCAGGGTCTGATTTTGTGGGTGGGGCCCCTCAGAGTCCGATTTGGTTGGCGGGGCCCCTCAGGGTCCAATTTGGTGGGCGGGGCCTCTCAGGGTCCGATTTTGAGGGCGGGGCCCCTCAGGGTCCGATTTTGTGGACGGGGCCCCTGAGGGTACGATTTGGTGGGCGGGGCCCCTCTGGGTTCGATTTTGTGGCCGGGGTCTCTCAGGGTCTGATTTTGTGGACGGGGCCCCTGAGGGTACGATTTGGTGGGCGGGGCCCCTCTGGGTTCGATTTTGTGGCCGGGGTCTCTCAGGGTCCGATTTTGTGGCCGGGGCCCCTTAGGGTCCGATTTTGTGGGTGGGGGTCCCTCAGGGTCCGATTTTGTGGGTTGGGCCCCTCAGGGTCCGATTTTGTGTCCTGGGCCTCTCAGGGTCCGATTTTGTGGCCGGTGCCTCTCAGGGTCCGATTTTGTGGTTGGGGCCCCTCAGGGTCCGATTTTGTGTCCAGAGCCTCTCAGGGTCCGATTTTGTGGTTGGGGCCCCTCAGGATCCGATTTTGTGGCCGGGGTCCCTCAGGGTCCGATTTTGTGGCCGGGGCCCCTCAGGGTCCGATTTTGTGGGTGGGGCCCCTCAGAGTCCAATTTTTTGGCCGGGGCGCCTCAGGGTCCAATTTTGTGGGTGGGGCCCCTCAGGGCCAATTTTGTGGGTGGGGCCCCTCAGGGTCCGATTTTGTGGTTGGGGCCCCTCAGGGATCGATTTTGTGGTTGGGGCCCCTCAGGATCCAATTTTGTGACCGGGGCCCTCAGGGTCTGATTTTGTGGGTGGGGCCCCTCAGGGTCCGATATTGTGGGTGGAGCCCCTCAGGATCCGATTTTGTGGGTGGGGCCCCTCAGGATCTGATTTTGTGGTTGGGGCCCCTCAGGGTTCAATTTTGTAGGCGGGGCCCCTCAGGGTCTGATTTTGTGGGTCGGGCCCCTTAGGGTCCGATTTGGTGGACGGGGCCACTCAGGGTCCGATTTGGTGGGCGGGGCCACTCAGGGTCCGATTTGGTGAGTGGGGCCCCTCAGAGTTAAATTTGGTCAGCGGAGCCCCTCAGGGTCCGATTTTGTGGGTGGGGCCCCTCAGGGTCCGATTTTGTGGTTGGGGCCTTTCAGAATCTGATTTAGTGGGCGGGGCCCCTCCGGGTCTGAATTGGTGGGCGGGGCACCTCAGGGTCCGATTTTGTGTCCGGGGCCCCTCAGGGTCCGATTTTGTGGCCGGTGCCTCTCAGGGTCCGATTTTGTGGTTGGGCCCCCTCAGGGTCCGATTTTGTGTCCGGAGCCTCTCAGGGTCCGATTTTGTGGTTGGGCCCCTCAGGATCCGATTTTGTGGCCGGGGTCCCTCAGGGTCCGATTTTGTGGCCGGGGCCCCTCAGGGTCCAATTTTGTGGGTGGGGCCCCTCAGGGTCCAATTTTGTGGGCGGGGCCCCTCAGGGTCCAATTTTGTGGGCGGGGCCCCTCAGGGTCCAATTTTGTGGGCGGGGCCCCTCAGGGTCCAATTTTGTGGGAGGGGCCCCTCAGGGTCCAATTTTGTGGGTGGGGCCCCTCAGGGTCCAATTTTGTGGTTGGGGCCCCTCAGGGATCGATTTTGTGGTTGGGGCCCCTCAGGATCCAATTTTGTGACCGGGGCCCTCAGGGTCTGATTTTGTGGGTGGGGCCCCTCAGGGTCCGATATTGTGGGTGGGGCCCCTCAGGATCCGATTTTGTGGGTGGGCCCCCTCAGGATCTGATTTTGTGGTTGGGGCCCCTCAGGGTTCAATTTTGTAGGCGGGGCCCTTCAGGGTCTGATTTTGTGGCCGGGGCCCCTTAGGGGACGATTTGGTGGACGGGGCCACTCAGGGTCCGATTTGGTGGGCGGGGCCACTCAGGGTCCGATTTGGTGAGTGGGGCCCCTCAGAGTTCAATTTGGTCAGCGGGGCCCCTCAGGGTCCGATTTTGTGGGTGGGGCCCCTCAGGGTCCGATTTTGTGGTTGGGGCCTTTCAGAATCTGATTTAGTGGGCGGGGCCCCTCCGGGTCTGAATTGGTGGGCGGGGCCCCTCAGGGTCCGATTTTGTGTCCGGGACCCCTCAGGGTCCGATTTTGTGGCCGGTGCCTCTCAGGGTCCGATTTTGTGGTTGGGCCCCCTCAGGGTCCGATTTTGTGTCCGGAGCCTCTCAGGGTCCGATTTTGTGGTTGGGGCCCCTCAGGATCCGATTTTGTGGCCGGGGTCCCTCAGGGTCCAATTTTGTGGGTGGGGCCCCTCAGGGTCCAATTTTGTGGTCGGGGCCCCTCAGGGTCCAATTTGGTGGCTGGGGCCCCTCAGGGTCTGATTTTGTGGCTGGCGCCCTCTGGGTCTGATTTGGTGGGCGGGGCCACTCTTGGTCCAATTTGGTGGGGGGCCCGTCAGGGTCCGATTTGGTGGGTGGGGCTCCTCAGGGTCCGACTTTGTGGTTGGGGCCTCTCAGGGTCTGATTTTGTGGTTGGGGCCCTTCAGAATCTGATTTGGTGGGCGGGGCCCCTCAGGGTCTGATTTTGTGGTTGGGGCCCTTCAGAATCTGATTTGGTGGGCGGGGCCCCTCAGGGTCCGATTTGGTGGGCGGGGCCACTCAGGTTCCGATTTGGTGGGCGGGGCCCCTAAGAATCTGATTTGGTGGGCGGGGCCACTCAGAATCCGATTTGGTGGGCGGGGACCCTCAGGGTCCAATTTGGTGAGCGGGGCACCTCAGTGTCCGATTTGGTCAGTGGGGCCAGTCAGGGTCCGATTTGGTCAGCGGGGCCCCTCAGGGTCAGATTTGGTGGGTGGGGCCCCTCAGGGTCCGATTTTGTGGTTGGGGCCCCTTAGGGTCTGATTTTGTGGATGGAGCTCCTCAGGGTCTGATTTTGTGTCCGGGGCCCCTCAGGGTCCGATTTCGTGTCCGGGGCCCCTCAGGGTCCGATTTTGTGCTTGGGGCCCTTCAGAATCTGATTTGGTGGGTCGGGCCCCTCAGGGTCTGATTTGGTGAGCGGGGCCTCTGAGTTCACTTTGGTGAGCGGGTCCCTCGGTCTGATTTGGTGAGCGGGGCCCCTCAGGGTTCAATTTGGTGAGCGGGGCCCCTCAGGGTCTGATTTGGTGGGCATGGCCCCTCAGGGTCCAATTTGGTGGGTGGGGCCCCTCAGGGTCCGATTTTGTGGGTGGGGCCCCTCAGGGTCTGATTTTGTGGGTGGGGCCCCTCAGGGTCCGATTTTGTGTCCGGGGCCTCTCAGGGTCTGATTTTGTGGTTGGGGCCTTTCAGAATCCGATTTGGTGAGCGGGGCCCCTCAGAGTTTAATTTGGTGAGCAAGGCCCCTCAGGGTCCAATTTGGTGAGCGGGGCCCCTCAGGATCTGATTTGGTGGGCGGGGCCCCTCAGGATCTGATTTGGTGGGCGGGGCCCCTCAGGATCTGATTTGGTGGGCGGGGCCCCTCAGGATCTAATTTGGTGGGCGGGGCCCCTCAGGATCTGATTTGGTGGTTGGGGCCCTTCAGGGTCCGATTTGGTGAGCGGGGCCCCTCAGAGTTCAATTTGGTGAGCGGGCCCCTCAGGGTCCGATTTGGTGGGCGGGATCTCTCAGAGTCCGATTTGGTGGGCGGGGCCCCTCAGGGTCCGATTTGGTGGGCGGGATCTCTCAGAGTCCGATTTGGTGGGTGGGGCCCCTCAGGGTCCGATTTGGTGGGCGAGGGCGCACTTTGGCGCCCATTCTCTCTCAGGGGCATGCGTCATGTGATGAAGCTAGATTTGCATTAGTGCTGTGGGTTTCGCTTTAAGAGCTGATATTATGTGGCAGAAGCTCTGTCCTGGGGGGCGTAATGTGACGTTCGTAGTTTTTGGCATAGTAACTGGGTGTGCCTGTGCATGTCAATGAGCTTTACTGCCATTTCAATCGCCTCAGGGCACTTTTTAAGTTTCCCATTCAAATGCATTGAGACAGTGCATTCCAATGACGGGAAAAAAAATTTTCAAACGCAAATTGCGCAAAAACTACAAATCCGATCGACACGAAAAATACTTAGCACACCTCTCATGGACGCTGGCTTCGAAACAACACCTCAACGGAGTCTGTGCGTGTAGCGGTTCGGGCCATATTAATTGCGGAAATCAACTGAATAGTAATAATAATACTAGATGTGTATTTCCTGAAGGAAGTACAGATAGTGGTTTGAAATGGTGCCCGGGCTGCCCCTTTAAGAGAGACTTGCCTGCTGCCGCTGCAAGACTTTCAACTCAGGATCCGTTTTAACTGTGGGTGCCTCTCAGGGGCCACTTTGGCCTCAGGGCCCGATTTTGTGGGTGGGGCCCCTCTGGGTCCAATTTTGTGGCCGGGGAACCTCAGGGTCCAATTTTGTGGGTGGGGCCCCTTAGGGTCCGATTTGGTGGACGGGGCCACTCAGGGTCCGATTTGGTGGGCGGGGCCACTCAGGGTCCGATTTGGTGAGTGGGGCCTTTCAGAATCTGATTTAGTGGGCGGGGCCCTCCGGGTCTGAATTGGTGGGCGGGGCCCCTCAGTGTCCGATTTGGTGGGCGGGGCCCCTCAGGGTCCGATTTGGTGGGATGGGCCCCTCAGGGTCCGATTTTGTGGGTTGGGCCCCTCAGGGTCCGATTTTGTGTCCGGGGCCCCTCAGGGTCCGATTTTGTGGCCGGTGCCTCTCAGGGTCCGATTTTGTGGTTGGGGCCCCTCAGGGTCCGATTTTGTGTCCGGAGCCTCTCAGGGTCCGATTTTGTGGTTGGGGCCCCTCAGGATCCGATTTTGTGGCCGGGGTCCCTCAGGGTCCGATTTTGTGGCCGGGGCCCCTCAGGGTCCGATTTTGTGGGTGGGGCCCCTCAGAGTCCAATTTTTTGGCCGGGGCGCCTCAGGGTCCAATTTTGTGGGTAGGGCCCCTCAGGATCCAATTTTGTGGGTGGGGCCCCTCAGGGTCCAATTTTGTGGGTGGGGCCCCTCAGGGTCCGATTTTGTGGTTGGGGCCCCTCAGGGATCGATTTTGTGGTTGGGGCCCCTCAGGATCCAATTTTGTGACCGGGGCCCTCAGGGTCTGATTTTGTGGGTGGGGCCCCTCAGGGTCCGATATTGTGGGTGGGGCCCCTCAGGATCCGATTTTGTGGGTGGGGCCCCTCAGGATCTGATTTTGTGGTTGGGGCCCCTCAGGGTTCAATTTTGTAGGCGGGGCCCCTCAGGGTCTGATTTTGTGGCCGGGGCCCCTCATGGTCCGATTTTGTGGGTGGGGCCCCTTAGGGTCCGATTTGGTGGACGGGGCCACTCAGGGTCCGATTTGGTGGGCGGGGCCACTCAGGGTCCGATTTGGTGAGTGGGGCCCCTCAGAGTTCAATTTGGTCAGCGGGGCCCCTCAGGGTCCGATTTTGTGGGTGGGGCCCCTCAGGGTCCGATTTTGTGGTTGGGGCCTTTAAGAATCTGATTTAGTGGGCGGGGCCCCTCCGGGTCTGAATTGGTGGGCAGGGCCCCTCAGGGTCCGATTTTGTGTCCGGGGCCCCTCAGGGTCCGATTTTGTGGCCGGTGCCTCTAAGGGTCCGATTTTGTGGTTGGGCCCCCTCAGGGTCCGATTTTGTGTCCGGAGCCTCTCAGGGTCCGATTTTGTGGTTGGGGCCCCCTCAGGATCCGATTTTGTGGCCGGGGTCCCTCAGGGTCCGATTTTGTGGCCGGGGCCCCTCAGGGTCCAATTTTGTGGGTGGGGCCCCTCAGGGTCCAATTTTTTGGCCGGGACCCCTCAGGGTCCAATTTTTTGGCCGGGGCCCCTCAGGTTCCAATTTTGTGGGCGGGGCCCCTCAGGGTCCAATTTTGTGGGTGGGGCCCCTCAGGGTCCAATTTTGTGGTTGGGGCCCCTCAGGGATCGATTTTGTGGTTGGGGCCCCTCAGGATCCAATTTTGTGACCGGGCCCTCAGGGTCTGATTTTGTGGGTGGGGCCCCTCAGGGTCCGATATTGTGGGTGGGGCCCCTCAGGATCCGATTTTGTGGGTGGGCCCCCTCAGGATCTGGTTTTGTGGTTGGGGCCCCTCAGGGTTCAATTTTGTAGGCGGGGCCCCTCAGGGTCTGATTTTGTGGTCGGGGCCCCTCTGGTCCAATTTTGTGGGTGGGGCCCCTTAGGGGACGATTTGGTGGACGGGGCCACTCAGGGTCCGATTTGGTGGGCGGGGCCACTCAGGGTCCGATTTGGTGAGTGGGGTCCCTCAGAGTTCAATTTGGTCAGCAGGGCCCCTCAGGGTCCTGTTTTGTGGGTGGGGCCCCTCAGGGTCCGATTTTGTGGTTGGGGCCTTTCAGAATCTGATTTAGTGGGCGGGGCCCCTCCGGGTCTGAATTGGTGGGCGGGGCCCCTCAGTGTCCGATTTGGTGGGCGGGGCCCCTCAGGGTCCGATTTGGTGGGTTGGGCCCCTCAGGGTCCGATTTTTTGGGTTGGGCCCCTCAGGGTCCGATTTTGTGTCCGGGGCCCCTCAGGGTCCGATTTTGTGGCCGGTGCCTCTCAGGATCCGATTTTGTGGTTGGGCCCCCTCAGGGTCCGATTTTGTGTCTGGAGCCTCTCAGGGTCCGATTTTGTGGGTGGGGCCCCTCAGGATCCGATTTTGTGGCCGGGGTCCCTCAGGGTCCGATTTTGTGGCCGGGGCCCCTCAGGGTCCAATTTTGTGGGTGGGGCCCCTCAGGGTCCAATTTTGTGGGTGGGGCCCCTCAGGGTCCAATTTTTTGGCCGGGGCCCCTCAGGGTCCAATTTTGTGGGTGGGGCCCATCAGGGTCCAATTTTGTGGGTGGGGCCCCTCAGGGTCCAATTTTGTGGTTGGGGCCCCTCAGGGATCGATTTTGTGGTTGGGGCCCCTCAGGATCCAATTTTGTGACTGGGGCCCTCAGGGTCTGATTTTGTGGGTGGGGCCCCTCAGGGTCCGATATCGTGGGTGGGGCCCCTCAGGATCCGATTTTGTGGGTGGGCCCCCTCAGGATCTGATTTTGTGGTTGGGGCCCCTCAGGGTTCAATTTTGTAGGCGGGGCCCCTCAGGGTCCGATTTTGTGGCAGGGGCCCCTCAGGGTCCGATTTTGTGGCCGAGGCCCGTGAGGGTCCGATTTTGTGGCCGGGGCCCCTCAGGGTCCGATTTTGTGGTTGGGTCCCCTCAGGGTCCGATTTTGTGATTGGGGCCCCTCAGGGTCCGATTTTGTGAGTGGGGCCCCTCAGGGTCCGATGTTGTGGCCGGGGCCCCTCAGGGTCTGATTTTGTGGCCGGATCAACTCAGGGTCCGATTTTGTGGGTGGGTCCCCTCAGGGTCCGATTTTGTGGCCGGGGTCCCTCAGGGTCCGATTTTGTGGCCGGGGCCCCTCAGGGTCCAATTTTGTGGGTGGGGCCCCTCAGGGTTCAATTTTTTGGCCGGGGCCCCTCAGGGTCCAATTTTGTGGGTGGAGCCCCTCAGGGTCCAATTTTGTGGGTGGGGCCCCTCAGGGTCCAATTTTGTCGGTGGGGTCCCTCAGGGTCCGATTTTGTGGTTGGGGCTCCTCAGGGATCGATTTTGTGGTTGGGGCCCCTCAGGATCCAATTTTGTGACCGGGGCCCTCAGGGTCTGATTTTGTGGGTGGGGCCCCTCAGGGTCCGAAATTGTGGTTGGGGCCCCTCAGGATCCGATTTTGTGGGTGGGGCCCCTCAGGATCCGATATTGTGGGTGGGGCCCCTCAGGATCCGATATTGTGGGTGGGGCCCCTCAGGGTCCGATTTTGTGGCCGGGGCCCCTCAGGGTCCGATTTTGTGGCCGGGGCCCGTGAGGGTCCGATTTTGTGGCCGGGGCCCCTCAGGGTCCGATTTTGTGGCCGGGGCCCCTCAGGGTCCGATTTTGTGGCCGGGGCCCCTCAGGGTCCAATTTTGTGGATGGGGCCCCTCAGGGTCTGATTTTGTGGTTGGGGCCCCTCAGGGTCCGATTTTGTGAGTGGGGCCCCTCAGGGTCCGATGTTGTGGCCGGGGCCCCTCAGGGTCTGATTTTGTGGCCGGATCCCCTCAGGGTCCGATTTTGTGGGTGGGGCCCCTCAGGGTCCGATTTTGTGGCCGGGGTCCCTCAGGGTCCGATTTTGTGGCCGGGGCCCCTCAGGGTCCAATTTTGTGGGTGGGGCCCCTCAGGGTCCAATTTTTGGGCCGGGGCCCCTCAGGGTCCAATTCTGTGGGTGGGGCCCCTCAGGGTCCAATTTTGTGGGTGGGGCCCCTCAGGGTCCAATTTTGTCGGTGGGGCCCCTCAGGGTCCGATTTTGTGGGTGGGCCCCCTCAGGATCTGATTTTGTGGTTGGGGCCCCTCAGGGTTCAATTTTGTAGGCGGGGCCCCTCAGGGTCTGATTTTGTGGCCAGGGCCCCTCAGGGTCCGATTTTGTGGCCGGGGCCCCTCAGGGTCCGATTTTGTGCCCGGGGCCCCTCAGGGTCCGATTTTGTGCCCGGGGCCCCTCAGGGTCCAATTTTGTGGGTGGGGCCCCTCAGGGTCCAATATTTTGGCCGGGGCCCCTCAGGGTCCAATTTTGTGGGTGGGGCCCCTCAGGGTCCAATTTTGTGGGTGGGGCCCCTCAGGATCCGATTTTGTGGGTGGGCCCCCTCAGGATCTGATTTTGTGGTTGGGGCCCCTCAGGGTTCAATTTTGTAGGCGGGGCCCCTCAGGGTCTGATTTTGTGGCCGGGGCCCTTCAGGGTCCGATTTTGTGGGTGGGGCCCCTTAGGGTCCGATTTGGTGGACGGGGCCACTCAGGGTCTGATTTGGTGGGCGGGGCCACTCAGGGTCCGATTTGGTGAGTGGGGCCCCTCAGAGTTCAATTTGGTCAGCGGGGCCCCTCAGGGTCCGATTTTGTGGGTGGGGCCCCTCAGGGTCCGATTTTGTGGTTGGGGCCTTTCAGAATCTGATTTAGTGGGCGGGGCCCCTCCGGGTCTGATTTGGTGGGCGGGGCCCCTCAGTGTCCGATTTGGTGGGCGGGGCCCCTCAGGGTCCGATTTGGTGGGTTGGGCCCCTCAGGGTCCGATTTTGTGGGTTGGGCCCCTCAGGGTCCGATTTTGTGTCCGGGGCCCCTCAGGGTCCGATTTTGTGGCCGGTGCCTCTCAGGATCCGATTTTGTGGTTGGGCCCCCTCAGGGTCTGATTTTGTGTCCGGAGCCTCTCAGGGTCCGATTTTGTGGGTGGGGCCCCTCAGGATCCGATTTTGTGGCCGGGGTCCCTCAGGGTCCGATTTTGTGGCCGGGGCCCCTCAGGGTCCAATTTTGTGGGTGGGGACCCTCAGGGTCCAATTTTTTGGCCGGGGCCCCTCAGGGTCCAATTTTGTGGGTGGGGCCCCTCAGGGTCCAATTTTGTGGGTGGGGCCCCTCAGGGTCCAATTTTGTGGTTGGGGCCCCTCAGGGATCGATTTTGTGGTTGGGGCCCCTCAGGATCCAATTTTGTGACCGGGGCCCTCAGGGTCTGATTTTGTGGGTGGGGCCTCTCAGGGTCCGATATTGTGGGTGGGGCCCCTCAGGATCCGATTTTGTGGTTGGGGCCCCTCAGGGTTCAATTTTGTAGGCGGGGCCCCTCAGGGTCCGATTTTGTGGCAGGGGCCCCTCAGGGTCCGATTTTGTGGCCGAGGCCCGTGAGGGTCCGATTTTGTGGCCGGGGCCCCTCAGGGTCCGATTTTGTGGTTGGGGCCCCTCAGGGTCCGATTTTATGATTGGGGCCCCTCAGGGTCTGATTTTGTGAGTGGGGCCCCTCAGGGTCCGATGTTGTGGCCGGGGCCCCTCAGGGTCTGATTTTGTGGCTGGATCCCCTCAGGGTCTGATTTTGTGGGTGGGTCCCCTCAGGGTCTGATTTTGTGGCCGGGGTCCCTCAGGGTCCGATTTTGTGGCCGGGGCCCCTCAGGGTCCAATTTTGTGGGTGGGGCCCCTCAGGGTTCAATTTTTTGGCCGGGGCCCCTCAGGGTCCAATTTTGTGGGTGGGGCCCCTCAGGGTCCAATTTTGTGGGTGGGGCCCCTCAGGGTCCAATTTTGTGGGTGGGGCCCCTCAGGGTCCGATTTTGTGGTTGGGGCTCCTCAGGGATCGATTTTGTGGTTGGGGCCCCTCAGGATCCAATTTTGTGACCGGGGCCCTCAGGGTCTGATTTTGTGGGTGGGGCCCCTCAGGGTCCGATATTGTGGGTGGGGCCCCTCAGGATCCGATTTTGTGGCCGGGGCCCCTCAGGATCCGATTTTGTGGCCGGGGCCCGTGAGGGTCCGATTTTGTGGCCGGGGCCCCTCAGGGTCCGATTTTGTGGCCGGGGCCCCTCAGGGTCCGATTTTGTGGTTGGGGCCCCTCAGGGTCCAATTTTGTGGTTGGGGCCCTTCAGGGTCCGATTTTGTGAGTGGGGCCCCTCAGGGTCCGATGTTGTGGCCGGGTCCCCTCAGGGTCTGATTTTGTGGCCGGATCCCCTCAGGGTCCGATTTTGTGGGTGGGGCCCCTCAGGGTCCGATTTTGTGGCCGGGGTCCCTCAGGGTCCGATTTTGTGGCCGGGGCCCCTCAGGGTCCAATTTTGTGGGTGGGGCCCCTCAGGGTCCAATTTTTTGGCCGGGGCCCCTCAGGGTCCAATTATGTGGGTGGGGCCCCTCAGTGTCCAATTTTGTGGGTGGGGCCCCTCAGGGTCCAATTTTGTCGGTGGGGCCCCTCAGGGTCCGATTTTGTGGTTGGGGCCCCTCAGGGATCGATTTTGTGGTTGGGTCCCCTCAGGATCCAATTTTGTGACCGGGGCCCTCAGGGTCTGATTTTGTGGGTGGGGCCCCTCAGGGTCCGATTTTGTGGGTGGGGCCCCTCAGGATCCGATTTTGTGGGTGGGGCCCCTCAGGATCCGATTTTGTGGTTGGGGCCCCTCAGGGTTCAATTTTGTAGGCGGGGCCCCTCAGGGTCCAATTTTGTGGCCGGGGCCCCTCAGGGTCCAATTTTGTGGCCGGAGCCCGTGAGGGTCCGATTTTGTGGCCGGGGCCCCTCAGGGTCAGATTTTGTGGCCGGGGCCCCTCAGGGTCCGATTTTGTGGTTGGGGCCCCTCAGGGTCTGATTTTGTGGCCGGGGCCCCTCAGGGTCTGATTTTGTGGCCGGATCCCCTCAGGGTCCGATTTTGTGGGTGGGGCCCCTTAGGGTCCGATTTTGTGGGTGGGGCCCCTCAGGGTCCAATTTGGTGGGCGGGGCTACTCTGGGTCTGATTCGGTGGGCGGGGCCACTCTGGGTCCGATTTGATGGGCGGGGCCACTCTGGGTCCAATTTGGATGCCAGGGTGGCTCAGCCTCCTTTTTGTAGGCCAGGGTCTATCAGCCTCCGATTTGGAGCCTTGGGTCACTCAGCTTTCGATTTGGAGCGCCGGCCCTTTAAGACTCATTTTGGTGCGCCGGCTCTTGAAGAATCACTTTGGCGTGTCGGCCCTTTAAGAGACAGGGTGGCTCACTGGGCTTCTAAATCCACTTTGGCGCACATTCTCTCTTAGGGGCATGCGTCATGTGATGAAGCTACATTTGCATTTGTACTGTGGGTTTTGCTTTAAGAGCTGATATTATGTGGCAGAAGGTCTCTCCTGGGGGCATCAAGTGATGTTCGTTGGCGTTGGCATAGTAACTGGGTGTGCCTGCGCATATCAATGAGCTCAACTGCCATTTCAATCGCCTCAGGGCATGTTTCAGGGTATGTGCACACGCTGCGGATTCTGCTGCGTTTCCGCAGCGTTTTTGGCTCTGCAGAAACGCAGCAGATTTTGCTGCGTTGTACAGTACCTTTATTTCCTATGGAAATAAAAAAAAGCTGTGCACATGCTGCGTTTTTTTCCGCGCGGTTTTGCTGCGGTTTACAATCCGCAGCATGTCAATTGTTTGGTGCAGAAACGCTGCGGTTTTACACCTCATCCATTATGAGGTGTAAAACCGCAGGGCAAAACCGCAGAAAAAACGCAGATAATCCGCAGATAAACCGCAGAAAAACCGCAGCACTTTGTCCTGCGGATTTCCTGCGGTTTTCTCTACAAAATCCGCAGACTAAAAACTACGTGTGCACATACCCTTAAGCTTCCCATTGAAAAGCATTGGAGACAGTGCATTCCAATGATGGGAAAAAAAATTTTCAAACGCAAATTGCGCAAAAACTACAAATCCGATCGACACGAAAAATACTTAGCACACCTCTCATGGACGCTGGCTTCGAAACGACACCTCAACGGAGTCTGTGCGTGTAGCGGTTCGGGCCGCATTTATTGCAGAAGTCAACTGAATAATAATAATAATAATACTAGATGTGTATTTCCTGAAGGAAGTACAGATAGTGGTTTGAAATGCTGCCCGGGCTGCCCCTTTAAGAGAGACTTGCCTGCTGCACCTGCAAGACTTTCAACTCAGGATCCGTTTTAACTGTGGGTGCCTCTCAGGGGCCACTTTGGCCTCAGGGTCCAATTTTGTGGGTGGGGCCCCTCAGGGTCCTATATTTTGGCCGGGGCCCCTCAGGGTCCAATTTTGTGGGTGGGGCCCCTCAGGGTCCAATTTTGTGGGTGGGGCCCCTCAGGATCCGATTTTGTGGGTGGGCCCCCTCAGGATCTGATTTTGTGGTTGGGGCCCCTCAGGGTTCAATTTTGTAGGCGGGGCCCCTCAGGGTCTGATTTTGTGGCCGGGGCCCTTCAGGGTCCGATTTTGTGGGTGGGGCCCCTTAGGGTCCGATTTGGTGGACGGGGCCACTCAGGGTCTGATTTGGTGGGCGGGGCCACTCAGGGTCCGATTTGGTGAGTGGGGCCCCTCAGAGTTCAATTTGGTCAGCGGGGCCCCTCAGGGTCCGATTTTGTGGGTGGGGCCCCTCAGGGTCCGATTTTGTGGTTGGGGCCTTTCAGAATCTGATTTAGTGGGCGGGGCCCCTCCGGGTCTGATTTGGTGGGCGGGGCCCCTCAGTGTCCGATTTGGTGGGCGGGGCCCCTCAGGGTCCGATTTGGTGGGTTGGGCCCCTCAGGGTCCGATTTTGTGGGTTGGGCCCCTCAGGGTCCGATTTTGTGTCCGGGGCCCCTCAGGGTCCGATTTTGTGGCCGGTGCCTCTCAGGATCCGATTTTGTGGTTGGGCCCCCTCAGGGTCTGATTTTGTGTCCGGAGCCTCTCAGGGTCCGATTTTGTGGGTGGGGCCCCTCAGGATCCGATTTTGTGGCCGGGGTCCCTCAGGGTCCGATTTTGTGGCCGGGGCCCCTCAGGGTCCAATTTTGTGGGTGGGGCCCCTCAGGGTCCAATTTTTTGGCCGGGGCCCCTCAGGGTCCAATTTTGTGGGTGGGGCCCCTCAGGGTCCAATTTTGTGGGTGGGGCCCCTCAGGGTCCAATTTTGTGGTTGGGGCCCCTCAGGGATCGATTTTGTGGTTGGGGCCCCTCAGGATCCAATTTTGTGACCGGGGCCCTCAGGGTCTGATTTTGTGGGTGGGGCCTCTCAGGGTCCGATATTGTGGGTGGGGCCCCTCAGGATCCGATTTTGTGGTTGGGGCCCCTCAGGGTTCAATTTTGTAGGCGGGGCCCCTCAGGGTCCGATTTTGTGGCAGCGGCCCCTCAGGGTCCGATTTTGTGGCCGAGGCCCGTGAGGGTCCGATTTTGTGGCCGGGGCCCCTCAGGGTCCGATTTTGTGGTTGGGGCCCCTCAGGGTCCGATTTTGTGATTGGGGCCCCTCAGGGTCTGATTTTGTGAGTGGGGCCCCTCAGGGTCCGATGTTGTGGCCGGGGCCCCTCAGGGTCTGATTTTGTGGCTGGATCCCCTCAGGGTCTGATTTTGTGGGTGGGTCCCCTCAGGGTCTGATTTTGTGGCCGGGGTCCCTCAGGGTCCGATTTTGTGGCCGGGGCCCCTCAGGGTCCAATTTTGTGGGTGGGGCCCCTCAGGGTTCAATTTTTTGGCCGGGGCCCCTCAGGGTCCAATTTTGTGGGTGGGGCCCCTCAGGGTCCAATTTTGTGGGTGGGGCCCCTCAGGGTCCAATTTTGTGGGTGGGGCCCCTCAGGGTCCGATTTTGTGGTTGGGGCTCCTCAGGGATCGATTTTGTGGTTGGGGCCCCTCAGGATCCAATTTTGTGACCGGGGCCCTCAGGGTCTGATTTTGTGGGTGGGGCCCCTCAGGGTCCGATATTGTGGGTGGGGCCCCTCAGGATCCGATTTTGTGGCCGGGGCCCCTCAGGATCCGATTTTGTGGCCGGGGCCCGTGAGGGTCCGATTTTGTGGCCGGGGCCCCTCAGGGTCCGATTTTGTGGCCGGGGCCCCTCAGGGTCCGATTTTGTGGTTGGGGCCCCTCAGGGTCCAATTTTGTGGTTGGGGCCCTTCAGGGTCCGATTTTGTGAGTGGGGCCCCTCAGGGTCCGATGTTGTGGCCGGGGCCCCTCAGGGTCTGATTTTGTGGCCGGATCCCCTCAGGGTCCGATTTTGTGGGTGGGGCCCCTCAGGGTCCGATTTTGTGGCCGGGGTCCCTCAGGGTCTGATTTTGTGGCCGGGGCCCCTCAGGGTCCAATTTTGTGGGTGGGGCCCCTCAGGGTCCAATTTTTTGGCCGGGGCCCCTCAGGGTCCAATTATGTGGGTGGGGCCCCTCAGTGTCCAATTTTGTGGGTGGGGCCCCTCAGGGTCCAATTTTGTCGGTGGGGCCCCTCAGGGTCCGATTTTGTGGTTGGGGCCCCTCAGGATCTGATTTTGTGGCCGGGGTCCCTCAACGTCCGATTTTGTGGGTGGGGCCCCTCAGGGTCCGATTTTGTGGGTGGGGCCCCTCAGGATCCGATTTTGTGGGTGGGGCCCCTCAGGATCCGATTTTGTGGTTGGGGCCCCTCAGGGTTCAATTTTGTAGGCGGGGCCCCTCAGGGTCCAATTTTGTGGCCGGGGCCCCTCAGGGTCCAATTTTGTGGCCGGAGCCCGTGAGGGTCCGATTTTGTGGCCGGGGCCCCTCAGGGTCAGATTTTGTGGCCGGGGCCCCTCAGGGTCCGATTTTGTGGTTGGGGCCCCTCAGGGTCTGATTTTGTGGTTGGGGCCTTTCAGGGTCCGATTTTGTGAGTGGGGCCCCTCAGGGTCCGATGTTGTGGCCGGGGCCCCTCAGGGTCTGATTTTGTGGCCGGATCCCCTCAGGGTCCGATTTTGTGGGTGGGGCCCCTTAGGGTCCGATTTTGTGGGTGGGGCCCCTCAGGGTCCAATTTGGTGGGCGGGGCTACTCTGGGTCTGATTCGGTGGGCGGGGCCACTCTGGGTCCGATTTGATGGGCGGGGCCACTCTGGGTCCAATTTGGATGCCAGGGTGGCTCAGCCTCCTTTTTGTAGGCCAGGGTCTATCAGCCTCCGATTTGGAGCCTTGGGTCACTCAGCTTTCGATTTGGAGCGCCGGCCCTTTAAGACTCATTTTGGTGCGCCGGCTCTTGAAGAATCACTTTGGCGCGTCGGCCCTTTAAGAGCCAGGGTGGCTCACTGGGCTTCTAAATCCACTTTGGCGCACATTCTCTCTTAGGGGCATGCGTCATGTGATGAAGCTACATTTGCATTTGTACTGTGGGTTTTGCTTTAAGAGCTGATATTATGTGGCAGAAGTTCTCTCCTGGGGGCATCAAGTGATGTTCGTTGGCGTTGGCATAGTAACTGGGTGTGCCTGCGCATATCAATGAGCTCAACTGCCATTTCAATCGCCTCAGGGCATGTTTCAGGGTATGTGCACACGCTGCGGATTCTGCTGCGTTTCCGCAGCGTTTTTGGCTCTGCAGAAACGCAGCAGATTTTGCTGCGTTGTACAGTACCTTTATTTCCTATGGAAATAAAAAAAAGCTGTGCACATGCTGCGTTTTTTTCCGCGCGGTTTTGCTGCGGTTTACAATCCGCAGCATGTCAATTGTTTGGTGCAGAAACGCTGCGGTTTTACACCTCATCCATTATGAGGTGTAAAACCGCAGGGCAAAACCGCAGAAAAAACGCAGATAATCCGCAGATAAACCGCAGAAAAACCGCAGCACTTTGTCCTGCGGATTTCCTGCGGTTTTCTCTACAAAATCCGCAGAGACTAAAAACTACGTGTGCACATACCCTTAAGCTTCCCATTGAAAAGCATTGGAGACAGTGCATTCCAATGATGGGAAAAAAAAATTTCAAACGCAAATTGCGCAAAAACTACAAATCCGATCGACACGAAAAATACTTAGCACACCTCTCATGGACGCTGGCTTCGAAACGACACCTCAACGGAGTCTGTGCGTGTAGCGGTTCGGGCCGCATTTATTGCAGAAGTCAACTGAATAATAATAATAATACTAGATGTGTATTTCCTGAAGGAAGTACAGATAGTGGTTTGAAATGCTGCCCGGGCTGCCCCTTTAAGAGAGACTTGCCTGCTGCACCTGCAAGACTTTCAACTCAGGATCCGTTTTAACTGTGGGTGCCTCTCAGGGGCCACTTTGGCCTCAGGGTCCGATTTTGTGGGTGGGGCCCCTCAGGATCCGATTCGGTGGCCTGGGCTCCTTAGGATTTGAATTAGTGGCCGGGATTCCTCAGGGTCCAATTTTGTGGGTGAGGCCCCTCAGGGTCCGATTTTGTGGGTGAGGCCCCTCAGGGTCCGATTTTATGGGTGGGGCCCCTCAGGGTCCGATTTTGTGGGTGGGTCCCCTCAGGGTCTGATTTTTTGAGCAGGGCCACACTGGGTACGATTTGGAGGCCAGGGTGGCTCAGCCTCCGATTTGGAGGCCGGGGTGGCTCAGCCTCCGATTTGCAGCCTGGGGTCACTCAGCTTTCGATTTGGCGCGCTGACCCTTTAAGACTCATTTCGGTGCGCCGGCCCTTTAAGAATCACTTTGGCGCATCGGCCCTTTAAGAGCCAGTTTGGCTCACTGGGCTTCTAAATCCACTTTGGCGCACATTCTCTCTCAGGGGCATGCGTCATGTGATGAAGCTAGATTTGCATTTGTGCTCTGGGTTTCGCTTTAAGAGCTGAAATTATCTGCCAGAAACTCTGTCCTGGAGAGGTCATTTTAAGTTCCTAGGCGTTGGCATACTAACTGGGTGAGCCTGTGCATATCAATGAGCTTAACTGCCACCTCACGACTGTCCCATGTTTTCCCTATGGCAACATTTTCCAATTGAAATGCATTGAGGAAAATGTTTTTTCAAACGCAAATTGCGCAAAAACTGCAAATCCGATCGACACGAAAAATACTTAGCACACCACTCGTGGACGCTGGCTTCGAAACGAGGCCTCAACGGAGTCTGTGCGTGTAGTGGTTCGGGCCGCATTAATTGCGGAAATCAACTGAATAGTAATAATAATACTAGATGTGTATTTCCTGAAGGAAGTACAGATAGTGGTTTGAAATGGTGCCCGGGCTGCCCTTTTAAGAGAGACTTGCCTGCTGTCCCTGCAAGACTTTCAACTCAGGATCCGTTTTAACTGTGAGTGCCTCTCAGAGGCCACTTTGGCCTCAGGGTCTGATTTGGTGGGTGGGGCCCCTCAGGATCCGATTACTTGGCCTGGGTGCCTCAGGGCTTGAATTGTTGGTGGGGAACTCTCAGGCTTCGATTTTGTGGGTGTGGCCCCTCAGGTTCCGATTTTGTGTGGGCCCCCTCAGGGTCCGATTTTGTGGCTGGGGCCCCTCAGGGTCCGATTTTGTGGTTGGGACCAATCAGGGTCCGATTTTGTGGTTGGGGCCCCTCAGGGTCAGATTTTGTGGGTGGGGCCCCTTAGGGTCTGATTTTGTGGGCGGAGACCCTCTGGGTCCTATTTGGTGGGCGGGACCACAATGGGTCCGATTTGGTTGGCGGGACCACTCTGGGTCCGATTTGGTGGGTGGGGCCTCTCAGGGTCCGATTTGGTGGGTGGGGCCTCTCAGGGTCCGATTTGGTTGGCGGGACCACTCTGGGTCCGATTTAGTGGGTGGGGCCCCACAGGGTCCGATTTGGTGGGCGGGGCCCCTCAAAGTCTGGTTTGGTGGGCAGGGCCTCTCTGGGTCCGATTTGGTTTGTGGGGCCACTCTGGGTAAGATTTGGAGGCTGGGGTCGCTCAGCCTCCGATTTGGAGGCCAGGGTCGATGAGCTTCCGATTTGGAGGCCGGGGTCAAAGAGCCTCCGATTTGGAGGCCGGGGTGGCTCAGCCTCCGATTTGGAGGCCGGGGTGGCTCAGCCTCCGATTTGGAGGCCGGGGTGGTTCAGCCTCCGATTTGGAGGCCGGAGAGGCTCTGCCTCCGATTTGGAGGCCGGGGTGGCTCAGCCTCCGATTTGGAGGCCGGGGTGACTCAGCCTCCGATTTGGAGGCCGGGGTGGCTCAGCCTCCGATTTGGAGGCCGGGGTGGCTCAGCCTCCGATTTGGAGGCCGGGGTGGCTCAGCCTCCGATTTGGGAGGCCGGGGTCAAAGAGCCTCCGATTTGGAGGTCGGGGTGGCTCAGCCTCCGATTTGGAGGTCGGGGTGGCTCAGCCTCCGATTTGGAGGCCGGGGTGGCTCAGCCTCCGATTTGGAGGCCGGGGTGGCTCAGCCTCCGATTTGGAGGCCGGGGTGGCTCAGCCTCCGATTTGGAGGCCGGGGTGGCTCAGCCTCCGATTTGGAGGCCGGGGTGGATCAGCCTCCGATTTGGAGGCGATCAGCCTCCGATTTGGAGGCCGGGGTCGATCAGCCTCCGATTTGGAGGCCGGGGTCGATCAGCCTCCGATTTGGAGGCCGGGGTGGCTCAGCCTCTGATTTGGAGGCCGGGGTGGCTCAGCCTCCGATTTGGAGGCCGGGGTGGCTCAGCCTCCGATTTGGGAGGCCGGGGTGGCTCAGCCTCCGATTTTGAGGCCGGGGTGGCTCAGCCTCCGATTTGGAGGCCGGGGTGGCTCAGCCTCCGATTTGGAGGCCGGGGTGGCTCAGCCTCCGATTTGGAGGCCGGGGTGGCTCAGCCTCCGATTTGGAGGCCGGGGTGGCTCAGCCTCCGATTTGGAGGCCGGGGTGGATCAGCCTCCGATTTGGTGTGTCGGCCCTTTAAGACTCATTTGGGTGCGCTGGCCCTTTAACAATCACTTTGGCGCGTTGGCCCTTTAAGAGCTATTTGGCTCACTGGGCTTCTTTTAAATCCACTTTGGCGCACACATTCTCTCTCAGGGGCAGGTGTCATGTGATGAAGCTAGATTTGCATTTGTGCTGTGAGTTTCGCTTTAAGAGCTGATATTATGTGGCAGAGGCTCTGTGCTGGGGTTCAAGTGAAGTTCGTAGGCGTTGGCATAGTAACTGGGTCTACCTGCGCATATCAATGAGCTCAACTGTCATTTCAATCGCCTTAGGGCACGTTTTGCCATTTCCTATTGAAAAGCATTGGAGATAGTGCATTCCAATGATGAGAAAAAAAATTTTCAAACGCAAATTGCGCAAAAACTACAAATCCGATCGACATGAAAATTACTTAGCACACCACTCGTGGACGCTGGCTTCGAAACGACGCCTCAACGGAGTCTGTGCATGTAGCGGTTTAGGCCGCATTAATTGCGGAAATCAACTGAATAGTAATAATAATACTAGATGTGTATTTCCTGAAGGAAGTACAGATAGTGGTTTGAAATGCTGCCCAGGCTGCCCCTTTAAGAGAGACTTGCCTGCTGCACCTGCAAGACTTTCAACTCAGGATCCGTTTTATCTGTGGGTGCCTCTCAGGGCCACTTTGGCCTCAGGGTCCGATTTTGTGGGTGGGGCCCTCAGGGCCCGATTTTGTGGGTGGGGCACCTCAGGGTCAGATTTGGTGGGTGGGGCCCCTCAGGGTCCGATTTGGTGGCCGGGTCCCCTCAGGGGCTGATTTGGTGGGTGGGGCCCCTAAGGGTCCGATTTTGTGGCCGGGGCCCCTCAGGGTCTGATTTGGTGGTTGGGGCCCCTCAGGGTCCAATCTTGTGGCCGGGGCCCCTCAGGGTCAAATTTTGTGGGTGGGGCCCCTCAGGGTCCGATTTTGTGGCCGGGGCCCCTCAGGGTCCGATTTGGTGGGTGGGGCCCCTCAGGGTCCGATTTGGCGAGCATGGCCCCTCAGGGTCCGATTTGGTGAGCGGGGCCCCTCAGGGTCCAATTTGGTGGGCGGGGCCCCTCGGGGTCTAATTTGGTGGGCGGGGACCCTCGGGGTCCGATTTGGTGGGTGGGGCCCCTCGGGGTCCGATTTGGTGAGCGGGGCCACTCTAGGTCTGATTTGGTAGGCGGGCCACTCTGGGTCCGATTTGGTGGGCGGGGCCCCTCAGAGTTCAATTTGGTCAGCGGGGCCCCTCAGGGTCCGATTTTGTGGTTGGGGACTTTCAGAATCCGATTTAGTGGGCGGGGCCCCTCAGGGTCCGAATTGGTGGGCGGGGCCCCTCAGGGTCCGATTTTGTGGCCGGGTCCCCTCAGGGTCTGGATTTGTGGGTGGGGCCCCTCAGGGTCCGATTTTGTGGGTGGGGCCCCTCAGTCCGATTTTGTGGCTGGGGCCCCTCAGGGTCTGATTTTGTGGCTGGGGCCCCTCAGTGTCCGATTTTGAGGGTGGGGCCCCTCAGGGTCTAATTTGGTGGGCGGGTCCCCTCAGGGTCTGATTTTGTGGGGTGGGACCCTCAGGGTCCGATTTTGTGGTTGGGGCCCCTCAGGATCTGATTTTGTGGCCGGGGTCCCTCAACGTCCGATTTTGTGGGTGGTGCCCCTCAGGGTCCGATTTTGTGGGTGGGGACCCTCAGGATCCGATTTTGTAGGTGGGGCCCCTCAGGGTCCGATTTTGTGGCCGGGGCCCCTCAGGGTCCGATTTTGTGGCCGGGGCCCGTCAGGGTCCGATTTTGTGGCCGGGGCCCCTCAGGGTCCGATTTTGTGGGTAGGGCCCCTCAGGGTCCGATTTTGTGAGTGGGGCCACTCAGGGTCCGATTTTGTGGCCGGATCCCCTCAGGGTCCGATTTTGTGGGTGGGGCCCCTCAGGGTCCAATTTTGTGGCTGGGGCCCCTCAGGGTCCAATTTTGTGTGTGGGGCCCCTTAGGGTCCGATTTTGTGGGTGGGGCCCCTCAGGGTACAATTTGGTGGGCGGGGACACTCTGGGTCCGATTTGGTGGGCGGGGCCACTCTGGGTCCGATTTGGTGGGCGGGGCCACTCTGGGTCCGATTTGGTGAGCTGGGCCCCTCAGGGTCTGATTTGGTGGGCGGGGCCGTCAGGGTCCAATTTGGCTGGCGGGGACCCTCGGGGTCCGATTTGGTGGGCGGGATCCCTCGGGGTCCGATTTGGTGGGCGGGGCCCCTCGGGGTCCGATTTGGTGGACGGGGCCCCTCGGGGTCCGATTTGGTGGACGGGGCCCCTCAGGGTCCGATTTGGTGGGCGGGGCCCCTCAGGGTCCAATTTGGTGGGCGGGGCCCCTCAGGGTCCAATTTGGTGGGCGGGGCCCCTCAGGGTCCAATTTGGTGGGCGGGGCCCCTCAGGGTCCAATTTGGTGGGCGGGGCCACTCAGGGTCCAATTTGGTCAGCGGGGCCCCTCAGGGTCCGATTTTGTGGGTGGGGCCCCTTAGGGTCCGATTTTGTGACCGGGGCCCCTCAGGGTCCGATTTTGTGGCCGGGGCCCCTCAGGGTCCGATTTTGTGGCCGGGGCCACTCTGGGTCTGATTTGGTGGGCGGGGCCACTCTGGGTCCGATTTGGTGGGCGGGGCCACCCTGGGTCCAATTTGGATGCCAGGGTGGCTCAGCCTCCTTTTTGTAGGCCAGGGTCTATCAGCCTCTGATTTGGAGCCTTGGGTCACTCAGCTTTCGATTTGGTGCGCCGGCCCTTTAAGACTCATTTTGGTGCGCCGGCTCTTTAAGAATCACTTTGGCGCGTCGGCCCTTTAAGAGCCAGGGTGGCTCACTGGGCTTCTAAATCCACTTTGGCGCACATTCTCTCTCAGGGGCATACGTCAATTGATGAAGCTAGATTTGCATTTGTGCTGTGGGTTTTGCTTTAAGAGCTGATATTATGTGGCAGAAGCTCTGTCTTGGAGAGGTCATGTGACGTTCGTAGGCGTTGGCATAGTAACTGGGTCTGCCTGCGCATATCAATGAGCTCAACTGCCATTTCAATCGCCTCAGGGCACGTTTTGCCATTTCCCCATTCAAATGCATTGGAGACAGTGCATTACAATGACAGGAAAAAAAATTTTAAAAGGCAAATTGCGCAAAAACTACAAATCTGATCGACATGAAAAATACTTAGCACACCTCTCATGGACGCCGCTGGCTTCGAAACAACACCTCAACGGAGTCTGCGCGTGTAGCGGTTCGGGCCGTATTAATTGCGGAAATCAACTTAATAATAATAATAATAAGAAGAAGAAGTTAGCAGCGTTCGGATTACAATATAGTGTTTTTTTCAAACCACTATAACTAGATGTGTATTTCCTGAAGGAAGTACAGATAGTGGTTTGAAATGGTGCCCGGGCTGCCCCTTTAAGAGAGACTTGCCTGCTGCCCCTGCAAGACTTTCAAGTCAGGATACGATTTAACTGTGGGTGCCTCTCAAGGGCCACTTTGGCCTCAGGGTCTGATTTTGTGGGTGGGGCCCCTCAGGGCCTGATTTTGTGGGTGGGGCCCCTCAGGGTCCGATTTTGTGGGTGGGGCCCCTCAGGGTCCGATTTTGTGGCCGGGTTTGGTGGCCGGGGCCCCTCAGGGTCCGATTTGGTGGCCGGGGCCCCTCAGGGTCTGATTTGGTGGGTGGGGCCCCTCAAGGTCCGATTTTGTGGCTGGGGCCCCTCAGGGTCTGATTTTGTGGCCGGATCCACTCAGGATCTGATTTTTGTGGCCGGAACCCCTCAGGGTCCAATTTTGTGGGTGGGGCCCCTCAGGGTCCGATTTTGTGGCCGGGGCCCGTCAGGGTCCGATTTTGTGGGTGGGGCCTCTCAGGGTCCGATTTTGTGGTTGGGTCCCCTCAGGGTCCGATTTTGTGGTTGGGGCCCCTCAGGGTCCGATTTTGTGGCCGTGGTCCCTCAGGGTCTGATTTTGTGGCCGCAAAATCGGACCCTGAGGGGCTCCACCCACAAAATCGGACCCTGAGGGGCCCCAACCACAAAATCGGACCCTGAGAGGCACCGGCTACAAAATCGGACCCTGAGGGGCCCCGGACACAAAATCGGACCCTGAGGGGCCCCGGCCACAAAATCGGACCCAGAGTGGCCCCGCCCACCAAATGGGGCCCTGCCCACCAAATCGGACCCTGAGGGGCCCCGCCCACCAAATCGGACCCTGAGGGGCCCCGCCCACTAAATCGGATTCTGAAAGGCCCCAACCACAAAATCGGACCCTGAGGGGCCCCACCCACAAAATCGGACCCTGAGGGTCCCCGCTGACCAAATTGAACTCTGAGGGGCCCCGCCCATCAAATCGGACCCAGAGTGGCCCGCCCACCAAATCGGACTGTGATAGATCCCGCCCACCAAATTAGACCCTGAGGGGCCCAGCTCACCAAATTGGACCCAGAGTGGCCCCGCCCACCAAATTGGACCCAGAGTGGCCCCGCCCACCAAATTGGACCCAGAGTGGCCCCGCCCACCAAATTGGACCCAGAGTGGCCCCGCCCACCAAATTGTACCCAGAGTGGCCCCGCCCACAAAATCGGACCCTAAGGGGCCCCACCCACAAAATTGGACCCTGAGGGGCCCCGGACACAAAATCGGACCCTGAGGGGCCCCGGACACAAAATCGGACCCTGAGGGGCCCCGGCCACAAAATCGGACCCTGAGGGGCCCAACCCACAAAATCAGACCCTGAGGGGCCCCGCCCACCAAATTAGACCCTGAGGGGCCCCACCCTCAAAATCGGACCCTGAGGTGCCCCAGCCACAAAATCAGACCCTGAGGGGCCCCAGCCACAAAATCGGACCCTGAGGGGCCCCGCTGACCAAATTGAACTCTGAGGGGCCCCGCCAACCAAATCGGACCCAGAGTGGCCCGCCTACCAAATCAGACCTAGAGTGGCCCCGCTCACCAAATCGGACCCCGTGGGGCCCCACCCACCAAATCAGACCCCGAGGGTCACCGCCCACCAAATCGGACCCTGAGGGGCCCCACCCACCAAATCGGACCCTGAGGGGCCCCGGCCACAAAATTGGACCCTGAGGGGCCCCACCCACAAAATCGGACCCTGAGGGGCCCCGGCCACAAGATTGGACCCTGAGGGGCCTCAACCACCAAATCAGACCCTGAGGGGCCCCGGCCACAAAATCAGACTGATAGATCCCGCCCACCAAATCAGACCCTGAGGGGCCCTGCTCACCAAATCGGACCCTGAGGGGCCCCGCTCACCAAATCGGAACCTGAGGGGTCCCACCCACCAAATCAGACCCTGAGGGGCCCCGGCCACAAAATCGGACCCTGAGGGGCCCCACCCACAAAATCAGACCCTGAGGGGCCCCGGCCACAAGATTGGACCCTGAGGGGCCCCAACCACCAAATCAGACCCTGAGGGGCCCTGGCCACAAAATCGGACCCTTAGGGGCCCCACCCACCAAATCATCCCCTGAGGGGACCCGGCCACCAAATCGGACCCTGAGGGGCCCCACCCACCAAATCGGACCCTGAGGTGCCCCACCCACAAAATCGGACCCTGAGGCCAAAGTGGCCCCTGAGAAAAACGGATCCTGAGTTGAAAGTCTTGCAGGTGCAGCAGGCAAGTCTCTCTTAAAGGGCCAGCCTGGGCAGCATTTCAAACCACTATCTGTACTTCCTTCAGGAAATACACATCTAGTTATAGTGGTTTGAAAAAACCACTATATTGTAATCCGAACGCTGCTAACTTCTTCTTCTTCTTCTTCTTATTATTATTAAGTTGATTTCTGCAATTAATGCGGCCCGAACCGCTACACGCACAGACTCCGTTGAGGTGTCGTTTCGAAGCCAGCGTCCATGAGAGGTGTGCTAAGTATTTTTCTTGTCGATCGGATTTGTAGTTTTTGCGCAATTTGCGTTTGAAAATTTTTTTCCCCTTCATTGGAATGCACTGTCTCCAATGCTTTTCAATAGGAAATGGCAAAACGTGCCCTGAGGCGATTGAAATGACAGTTGAGCTCATTGATATGCGCAGGCAGACCCAGTTACTATGCCAACGCCTACGAACTTCACTTGAACCCCAGCACAGAGCCTCTGCCACTTAATATCAGCTCTTAAAGCGAAACTCACAGCACAAATGCAAATCTAGCTTCATCACATGACACATGCCCCTGAGAGAGAATGTGTGCGCCAAAGTGGATTTAAAAGAAGCCCAGTGAGCCAAACTAGCTCTTAAAGGGCCAACGCGCCAAAGTGATTGTTAACCCTCCGTCAGGCGCAATATAGATTCTCCTCAGTTCATGCGCAATGTGCCTGACAAGCACAGGTCAGAAAACCACCTATAGTAGCTACATATTTCAATTTCAGGACTATAGAAGTAGTCAGTGACCTTCATAGGAATGTATTAAAAGAGATTACACCAAATCAGATGCAAAAACAAACATTTATTAACCATAAACTTATTAAAACTAAAAGTACCACTTTTCGGTAGTACCGCCAAATAGGCTCCAGTTATCTTTACTTAACTATTGCTTAAATATAAAATTATGGAAAAAAACTTAAAGGATATTGCACTTAGATGTTACTTAATTATTTTCTACTCATCTTCAGTGGTTTCAATTGCAGCAGAAGCAGCACAGGTACACTTAGAAAAGCAAGGCTGGCAGACGAAAGTTGCATGGGAAAGGCAGATTGATTCTTTACATATTTTGCAGTCATATTTAGAAAGCCTTCTGAAACCAGATACAAATGAGCAGGTAGTATAACTGCGTCTTTTAGAAGGTGGTAGAGTCGGTGTTTGTTCTGGAACGTCCTTGGGACGATATCTCTTCAACCGGTGTTGCAGGGCAAGGGGCATTCCAACCGTCTTTGTACTTCTTAGGTTTAGCTCTCCACTCACCAGTTCATTAGCCAATTGTTTTAGGTACATTCTTCTGCGCATTTGTTTAAGTTCATTACCGAGGTAAATTACTTGTGAGTTGATGCCACCCACATTCAGCATTGTAAAGAAGATTACCATCGGCCAGCGTTTGGTATTTCGACTTACATTGAAATTGCCACACATTTGGTCAGCAGTGTCAACGCCGCTTTTGGTCAAATTATAAAAAAAGTTATGATTTCTGGTTTCCTTAGCTCCCCAGACTCTGGATCAATGGTGTAATCATTATGTAATGAAGAGACCAAAATCACATTTTTCCTCTCGCGTGGGTTGTAAGAAACTAAAATCTTTCCATTACTGAACCCAAACATAGTGCTATACTGTTGTTTGCCTTTTGTATATAGAAAATCTGGCGGCAACTGCCTTTTGTTTTTTCTAACAGTTCCCACATATGACAGCTTTTTCGTTTTTAAAAAATCAATCAGATCAAAGTCAGTAAACCAGTTGTCAGCAGTGATATTTCGACCAGATCCAAACATTGGCTCAGCAATTCTCTTTACCACATCACTAGGCTTGTTGCTCACATTGAAAGGACCTGGTGGCTGTCTTCCACAATAAACTTCCATGTTCATAGTGTACATCATCCTTGCATCAACCATGGCAAAAATTTTAATTCCATATTTGTTTGGCTTTGATGGTATATATTGCCGAAAACCACATCTTCCACGGAAACCTGGAAGCATCTCATCAATAGTGAGGTTTTTCCCCGGGCAATAGCTTTTTTGACAATTCATAATAAATTGTTGAAATATGTCCCGAATTGGTGCAAGCCGGTTATAACCTTTTCGTTCTGTCCGGGTACTTCGATCATCGAAACGGAGGCAACGGATCAGGACTTTGAATCGTTTCAGATTCATCACAAGGCTGAATTTTTCTATGCCATCACCGTCTGTCCCCCACAGCTCCTCCAAACTTTGCCTATTTGCTCTGAAAGCACCAGCTAGGTATAACAAGCCAATAAATGCCTTGAGTTCAATCACATCAGTGTTTTTGATGTCCCTCTCTCTGGAGAATTGCTCTTTGATTGTGTCAATATACTGGTTAGTGAACCGAACAATAGTTTCCAACATGCTATCTGTAATTAGATTACTCCAACATTCCACTGCAGTTTTAGCTTTTCTAGCACTTCCAATAACTCCAGGAAGGTGTGTAATAATATTGTGGGATTCTCTGCGCTGTTTGTTCTTGGGTGCCTTTTTGTTCCACTTTGTATTTTTATCTTTGCCCAAATAATAAGCTAGATCTGTGTCTGTTTCCTCTGTATCAGTGTCATCACCATCCTGCTCTGTTCCAGAATCAGTGTTACATTCTGCTACCTCATCTTCAGATGAAATGTCACTAGATTCCTCTAAATCCTCAGTTACTGCTGGTTCTTCCTCATCATCTTCTAACAAAAAAATCTTCATTTCTTCTAAATGAAGGGGTTTAGATGAATCATACTGTTTTCTGGCCATTGCAGCAGAAAATCTGAAGCAAGAGAGAAAGAGTATGTGTTAGGGCGCAATGAGCCTTAGAAGCCACCCTCCTTTTGTCTAAGAAAACAGTACTTATGTACACTAACTTAGCATTAATCCTTCATAAAACAAGCTAAATACACAATCGTGATGAATAAAAAAAGAAAATACTAACCTTTCAATTTGTGTTGAAATCAGGCGCAATGTGCCTGAGAAGCCAAAGTGTTGATATCTGCTCACTAGAAGGTCTGCTGAGTCACTGTGATATCAGGTTTCACAGAGCCTGTAGAGTCAGGAGATAACTAGGAGGGGTGGGGTTTTCTGATAAGTGGGCAAGGAGAGAGAAGTGAAACTAATTACTGTGTGCCTGTCAGATCTATTGCGCCTGACGGAGGGTTAAAGGGCCAGCGCACCCAAATGAGTCTTAAAGGGCCGACACACCAAATCGGAGGCTGAGCCACCCCGGCCTCCAAATCGGAGGCTGAGCCACCCCGGCCTCCAAATCGGAGGCTGAGCCACCCCGGCCTCCAAATCGGACGCTGAGCCACCCCGGCCTCCAAATCGGAGGCTGATTGACCCGGTTCGGGACGCATTAATTGCGGAAATCAACTTAATAATAATAATAATAATAAGAAGAAGAAGTTAGCAGCGTTCGGATTACAATATAGTGTTTTTTTCAAACCACTATAATAAGTTAGCAGCGTTCGGATTACAATATAGTCGTTTTTTCAAACCACTGTAATAACTAGATGTGTATTTCCTGAAGGAAGTACAGATAGTGGTTTGAAATCGTGCCCGTGCTGCCCCTTTAAGAGAGACTTGCCTGCTTCCCCCACAAGACTTTCAACTCAGGACCGTTTTAATAGTGGGTGCCTCTCAGGGGCCACTTTGGCCTGTGCGGCCCTTCCTGGTCTGATTTGGTGGGTGGGGCCTCTCAGGATTCGATTCGGTGGCCTGGGCTCCTTGAGCTTGAATTGGTGGACGGGATCCGTCAGGGTCCGATTTGGTGGGCGGGGTCACTCTGGGTATGATTTGCTGGGCGGGGCCCCCAGGGTCCGATTTGGTGGGCGGGGCCCCTCGGGGTCCGATTTGGTGAGCGGGGCCCCTCGGGGTCCGATTTGGTGAGCGGGGGTCCGATTTGGTGGCCGGGGCCCCTTGTGGTCCGATTTGGTGGCCAGGGCCCCTCGGGGTCCGATTTGATGGGCGCGGCCCCTCAGGGTCTGATTTTTTGGCCGGGGCCCCTCAGGGTCCGATTTTGTGACTGGGGCCCCTCAGGGTCCGATTTTTTGGTTGGGGCCACTCTGGGTCTAATTTGGTGGGCGGGGCCCTTCAGGGTCCGATTTGGTGGGCGGGGCCACTCTGGTCTGATTTGGTGGGAGGGGCCCCTCAGGGTCGGATTTAGTGGGTGGGGCCCCTCAGGGTCGGATTTGGTGGACAGGGCCCCTCAGGGTCTGATTTGGAGGGTGGGGCCCCTCAGGGTCCGAATTGGTAGGCTGGGCCTCTCAGGGTCTGATTTGATGGGTGGGGCCCCTCGGTTCAATTTGGTGCGCAGGGCCTCTCAAGGTCCGATTTGGTGGGCGGAGCACATCTGGGTCCAATTTGGTGGGCGGGGCCACTCTGGGTCCGATTTGGTGGGCGGTGCCACTCTGGGTCCTATTTGGTGGGCTGCTCCACTCTGGGTCCGATTTTGTGGGTGGGGCCCCTCAGGGTCCGATTTTGTGGGCGGGGGCCACACTGGGTCCGATTTGGTGGGCGGGCCACATGGTCTGATTTGGTGGGCGAGGCCACTCTGGGTCTGATTTGGTGGGCGGGGCCACTCTGGGTCCGATTTGGAGGAAAGGGTGGCTTAGCCTCTGATTTGTAGGCCAGGGTCGATAAGCCTCCAATTTGGAGCCTGGGGTCACTCAGCTTTCGACTTTGCGCGAAGGCCCTTAAAGGGCCAATGCACCAAAATGAGTCTTAAAGAATCACTTAGGCGCGTCGGCCGTTTAATAGCAAGTTTGGCGCACTGGGCTTCTAAATCCACTTTGGCGCACATTCTCTCTCAGGGGCATGCGTCATATGATGAAGCTAGATTTGCATTTGTGCTGTGGGTTTCGCCTCAGGGCATGTTTTGACTGTGGCATCATTTTCCCATTGAAAAGCATTGAGGAAAAAGTTTATTCAAATGCAAATTGCGCAAAAACTACAAATCCGATCGACACAAAAATTACTTAGCACACCTCTCATGGATGCTGGCTTCGAAACGACACCTCAACGGAGTCTGTGCGTGTAGCGGTTCGGGCCGCATTAATTGCGGAAAATCGACTGAATAATAATAATAATACTAGATGTGTATTTCCTGAAGGAAGTACAGATAGTGGTTTGAAATCATACCCGGCTGCCCCTTTAAGAGAGACTTGCCTGCTGCCCCTGCAAGACTTTCAACTCAGGATCCGTTTTAACTGTGAGTGCCTCTCAGGGGCCACTTTGGCCTCAGGGTCTGATTTGGTGGGTGGGGCTCCTCAGGATCTGATTCCTTGGCCTGGGCTCCTCAGGGCTTGAATTGTTGTCCGGGATCCCTCAGGCTCCTATTTTGTGGGTGTGGCCCCTCATGGTCCGATTTTGTGGGTGTGGCCCCACAGGGTCAGATTTTGTGGGTGTGGCCCCTCAGGGTCCGATTTTGTGGGTGGGGCCCCTCAGGGTCTGATTTTGTGAGTGGGGCCCCTCAGAGTCCGATATTGTGAGTGGGGCTCCTCAGGGTCCGATTTTGTGGGCGTGGCCTCTCTTGGTCCGATTTAGTGGGCAGTGCCTCTCAGGGTCCGATTTGGTGGGCGGGGCCCCTCTGCTTCCGATTTGTTGGGCGGGTCCCTTCATGGTCCGATTTGGTGGGCGTGGTCACTCTGGGTCTGATTTGGTGGACGGAGCTCCTCAGGGTCCGATTTGGTGGGCAGGGCCCCTCTGGGTCCGATTTGGTGGGTGGGGCCCCTCTGAGTCTGATTTGGTGGGCGGGGGCCCTCAGTGTCCGATTTGGTGGGCTGTGCCACTCTGGGTCCGTTTTTGGTGGGCGGGGCCACTCTGGGTCCGATTTGGAGGCCAGGGTTGCTCAGCCTCCGATTTTAAGGCCGGGGTGGCTCAGCCTCCGATTTGGAGCCTGGGGTCACTCAGCTTTCGATTTGGCGCATCGGCCCTTTAAGACTCATTTCGGTGCGGCGGCCCTTTAAGAATCACTTTGGCGCTTCGGCCCTTTAAGAGCCAGTTTGGCTCACTGGGCTTCTAAATACACTTTGGCGCACATTCTCTCTCAGGGGCATGTGTCATGTGATGAAGCTAGATTTGCATTTGTGCTGTGGGTTTCGCTTTAAGAGCTGATATTATGTGGCAGAAGCTCTGTTCTGGAGATGTCATGTGACGTTCGTAGGCGTTGGCATAGTAACTGGTTCTGCCTGCGCATATCAATGAGCTCAACTGCCATTTCAATCGCCTCAGGGCACGTTTTGCCATTTCCCCATTCAAATGCATTGGAGACAGTGCATTCCAATGACGGGAAAAAAAATTTTCTAACGTAAATTGCGCAAAAACTACAAATCTGATCGACACGAAAAATACTTAGCACACCTCTCATGGACGCTGGCTTCGAAACGACACCTCAACGGAGTCTGTGCGTGTAGCGGTTCGGGCTGTATTAATTGCGGAAATCAACTTAATAATAATAATAATAAGAAGAAGAATAAGTTAGCAGCGTTCGGATTACAATATAGTGTTTTTTTCAAACCACTATAACTAGATGTGTATTTCCTGAAGGAAGTACAGATAGTGGTTTGAAATGGTGCCTGGGCTGCCCCTTTAAGAGAGACTTGGCTGCTGCCCCTGCAAGACTTTCAACTCAGGATCCGTTTTAAATGTGGGTGCCTCTCAGGGGCCACTTTGGCCTCAGGGTCTGATTTGGTGGGTGGGGCCCCTCAGGATCCGATTCGGTGGCCTGGGCTCCTCAGGATTTGAATTAGTTGCCGGGATTCCTAAGGGTCCAATTTTGTGGGTGTGGCCCCTCAGGGTCGGATTTTGTGGGTGTTTGCCCCTCAGGGTCCGATTTTGTGGGTGGGTCCCCTCAGGGTCCGATTTTATGGGTGGGGACCCTCAGGGTCCGATTTTGTGGGTGGGGCCCCTCATGGTCTGATTTTGTGGGTGGGGCCCCTCAGGGTATGATTTTGTGTCCGGGGCCCCTTAGGGTCCGATTTTATGGCCGGGGCCCCTCAGGGTCTGATTTTATGGCCGGGGCCCCTCAGGGTCTGATTTTGCGGGTGGGGCCTCTCAGGGTCCGATTATGTGGGTGGGGCCCCTCAGGGTCCGATTTTGTGGCTGGGGCCTCTCAGGGTCCGATTTTGTTGATTGGGCCCCTCAGGGTCCGATTTTGAGGGTGGGGCCCCTCAGGGCTTGAATTGTTGGCTGGGATCTCTCAGGCTATTTTGTGGGTGTGGCCTCTCTGGGTCTGATTTGGTGGGTGGGGCCACTCTGGGTAAGATTTGGAGGCTGGGGTCGCTCAGCCTCCAATTTGGAGGCCGGGGTCGTTGAGCTTCCGATTTGGAGGCCGAGGTCAAAGAGCCTCCGATTTGGAGGCCGGGGTCGATGAGCTTCCGATTTGGAGGCCGGGGTCGATGAGCCTCCGATTTGGAGGCCGGGGTCGATGAGCCTCCGATTTGGAGGCCGGGGTGGCTCAGCCTCCGATTTGGAGGCCGGGGTGGCTCAGCCTCCGATTTGGAGGCCGGGGTGGCTCAGCCTCCGATTTGGAGGCCGGGGTGGCTCAGCCTCCGATTTGGAGGCCGGGGTGGCTCAGCCTCCGATTTGGAGGCCGGGGTGGCTCAGCCTCCGATTTGGAGGCCGGGGTGGCTCAGCCTCCGATTTGGAGGCCGGGGTGGCTCCGCCTCCGATTTGGAGGCCGGGGTGGCTCCGCCTCCGATTTGGAGGCCGGGGTGGCTCAGTCTCCGCTTTGGTGTGTCGGCCCTTTAAGACTCATTTGAGTGCGCTGGCCCTTTAACAATCACTTTGGCGTGTTGGCCCTTTAAGAGCTAGTTTGGCTCACTGGGCTTCTTTTAAATCCACTTTGGCGCACACATTCTCTCTCAGGGGCATGTGTTATGTGATTAATCTAGATTTGCATTTGTGCTGTGGGTTTCGCTTTAAGAGCTGATATTATGTGGCAGACGCTCTGTGCTGGGGTTCAAATGAAGTTCGTAGGCGTTGACATAGTAACTGGGTCTGCCTGCGCATATCAATGAGCTCAACTGTCATTTCAATCGCCTCAGGGCACGTTTTGCCATTTCCTATTGAAAAGCATTGGAGACAGTGCATTCCAATGACGGAAAAAAAATTTTCAAACGCAAATTGCGCAAAAACTACAAATCCGATCGACACGAAAAATACTTAGCACACCTCTCATGGACACTGGCTTCGAAACGACACCTCAACGGAGTCTGTGCGTGTAGCGGTTCGGGCCGCATTAATTGCGGAATTCAACTTAATAATAATAAGAAGAAGAATAAGTTAGCAGCGTTCGGATTACAATATAGTGGTTTTTTCAAACCACTATAATAACTAGATGTGTATTTCCTGAAGGAAGTACAGATAGTGGTTTGAAATGGTGCCCGGGCTGCCCCTTTAAGAGAGACTTGCCTGCTGTACCCTGCAAGACTTTCAACTGAGGATCCGTTTTAACTGTGGGTGCCTCTCAGGGGCCACTTTGGCCACTATTATCTGGCAGAAACTGTGTCCTGCTGGGGTCATGTAAAGTTCGTATTCGTTGGCATAGTAACTGGGTGTGCCTGCACCAGGGCCGACTCCAGGTTTTTGAGGGCCCCGGGCGAAAAAGTCTCAGTGGGCCCCCCCTTAACACATACCACGACTCATGCTGTGTGACATCCGTGGTGACCGCCAAAAACAGACTTGTCTCCGTGTGGATCACACGGACACGCATGTGATCCACACGGACACTCGCTCTGTGGCAAAACACGTTCATGTGAAGGAGGCTACTGATTAGTAGTGTACACATGAAAGAAAGAAGAGAGAGAGAAAGAACAGAGAGAGAACAGAAAGAAAGAAAGAGGGGAAATAAAGAACAGAGAAAGAAAGAGAGAAAGAATGGAAGGAAGAACAGAGAGAGAAAGATACAGAGAGCAAGAGAAAGAAAGAACATAGAAAGAACGAACAGAGAAAGAAAGAGAAAGAAAGAAAATAAAGAACAAAGAGAAAGAAAGGAAGAACAGAGAGAGAAAGAGAAAGAAAAGAACAGAGAGAAAGAGAAAGAAAGAGGGTAAAGAAAGAAAGAACAGATAGAGAAAGAGGGGAAAGAAAGAACAGAGAGAAAGAAAAAAGAAAGAAAAAGAACAAAGAGAAAGAAAGAGTGGACAGAAAAAAAGAACAGAGAGAGAAAGAAAGAAAGAGGGGAAAAAAGAACAGAGAGGGAGAGAGAAAAAAAGAGGGGAAGAAAGAACGGAGAGAGAAAGAACAGAGAGAAAAAGGCGTCGACAGAAAAAAAGAACAGGGAGAGAGAGAAAGAAGGAGGGGAAAGGAAGAACAGAGAGGTAGAGAGAAAAAGAAAGAGGGGAAAGAACAGATAGAAAGAAAGAGGGGAAAGAAAGATCAGAGAGAGAGAAAGAAAAAGAGGAAAGAGAGAACAGAGAGAGAGAGAAAAAACAGAGACAGAAAGAAAGAACAGAGAGAGAGAAGGAACAGAGAGAGAGAAGAAACAGAGAGAGAGAAAAAAAGATTAGAGAGAAAGAACAGAGAGAGAAAGAAACAGAGAAAGAAAAATTCTATAAAGATACTGTAGCAGCCCAGCTCCCATTGTAGTGCCCACCTGAGCCTCCTGGTGCAGGACATATCATGATCCGCTCACATGCCCGACATCCCCGATTCCAAGGCGATCCCGCTGTCTGCTCTGTCAGAGGAGGACACGGTGATGGATCTGAAGCATTCCCTGAAGTGCCTCCATGGTTCCGTCACAATCTCCTACTGAAATTACCTAATTTCTGGTCAGCTTCCAGCACGTCACTTCCAGTAGAACGTTACGTGCAAGTTTGAAATTGCTCCTTGGGGCTCCGCTGTGTACTACTGTGTCCCACGGGGAAAGTATGCTCCCGGCTGGGGCAGTCTCTCTCTCAAAATCGGGACTGTCTCGCTGGATCCGGGACTGTTGGGACTCGGGAGGTATAAATGCCCCCCACCATACACCTCGTACACACACGGCTCCGCTCCATACACCCCCGGCTCTGCTCCGCTCCATAAACACACGGCTCGGCTCCGTACACACAGGGCTCCGTTCCGTACATCTCGTACACACACGGCTCTGCTCCATACACCTTGTACACACACGGCTTCGCTCCATACACCTCGTACACACACGGCTCTGCTCCGTACACCTCGTACACACACGGCTCTGCGCCGTACACCTTGTAAACCCCTCCTGACCCCACCAAAGAACACACACGGCTCTGCTACATCCACCTTCTAAAACCCCTCCTGACCCCACACAAGTACACACACGGCACTGCTACATCCACCTTGTAAAACCCCTCCTGACCCCACACAAGTACACACACGGCTCTGCTACATCCACCTTGTAAAACCCCTTCCTGACCCCACACAAGTACACACACGGCTCTGCTACATCCACCTTGTAAACCCCTCTTGACCCCAGAGAAGTACACACACGGCTCTGCTACATCCACCATGTAATACCCCTCCTGACCCCACACAAGTACACACACGGCTCTGCTACATACACCTTGTTAAACCCCTCCTGACCCCACACAAGTACACACACGGCTCTGCTACATCCACCTTGTAAAACCCCCTCCTCCTGACCTCACACAAGTACACACACGGCTCTGCTACATCCACCTTGTAAAACACCTCCCTGACCCCACACAAAGTACACACATGGCTCTGCTACATCCACCTTGTAAACCACTCCCTGACCCCACTGTCCCACACATAAACGTTACCTCATCCATCCAGACCAGCACCATAATGAAAAGCGACCAGCACAGCAGAGTCCTGCAGCCGCCCTGATCATGTGACTCCTGACTCCTCCCCTCCTGTGACCTCATCACAGGTCCTGTGTCAACACCGCACACAAGATTACAGCCAAAGGAAGCGATGATCATTGCTGGCTGTAAGGGGCTGCGTCACTGCGTGGGTCCCTCGCAGAGGGCGCAGGATGGGGTCAGTACATGGGGGGCGTGGCGGCGGCCGGCGGGTATCCCAGACACTTGCCCGAGTGCGCCGGGTGCTGACGCCGGCCCTGGCCTGTGCATATCAATGAGCTTAACTGCCATCTCACGACTGCCCCATGTTTTCCCTATGGCAACATTTTCCCATTAAAATGCATTGAGACAGTGCATTCCAATGACAGGAAAATGTTTTTTCAAACGCAAATTGTGCAAAAACTACAAATCCGATCGACACAAAAAATACTTAGCACACCTCTCATGGACGCTGGCTTCAAAATGACACCTCAACGGAGTCTGTGCGTGTAGCGGTTCGGGCCGCATTAATTGCGGAAATCAACTGAATAGTAATAATAATACTAGATGTGTATTTCCTGAAGGAAGTACAGATAGTGGTTTGAAATGGTGCCCGGGCTGCCCCTTTAAGAAAGACATGCCTGCTGCCCCTGCAAGACTTTCAACTCAGGATCCGATTTAACTGTAAGTGCCTCTCAGGGGCCACTTTGGCCTCAGGGTCTGATTTGGTGGCTGGGGACACTCAGGATCTGATTCCTTGGCCTGGGCTCCTCAGGGCTTGAATTGTTGGCGGGGATCCCTCAGGCTCTAATTTTGTGGGTATGGCCCCTCAGGGTCCGATTTTGTGGGTGTGGCCCCTCAAGGTCCGATTTTGTGGCCGGGGCCCCTCGGGGTCTGATTTTGTGGCCGGATCCCCTCAGGGTCCGATTTTGTGGGTGGGGCCCCTCAGGATCCAATTTTGTGGGTGGGGCCTTTCAGGGCCCGATTTTGTAGCCGGGGCTCATCAAGGTCCGATTTTGTGGTTGGGGCCCCTCAGGGTACCATTGGGTGGGCCGATTTGGTGGGCGGGGCCACTCGGTGGTCGATTTGGTGGGCGGGGCCACTCGGGGGTCTATTTGGTGGGCGGGGCCACTTGGGGGCCGATTTGGTGGGTGGGGCCACTCGGGGGACGATTTGGTGGGCGGCGCCCCTCAGGGTCCGATTTGGTGGGCGGGGCTACTCTGGGTCCGATTTGCTGGGCGGGACCACTCTGGGTCCGATTTGGTGAGCGGAGCCCCTCTGGGTCCGATTTCTTGAGCGGGGCCACGCTGGGTCCTATTTGGAGGCCAGGGTCGATCAGCCTCCAATTTGAAGGCCAGGGAGGCTAAGCCTCCAATTTGGAGCCTGGGGTCACTCAGTTTTCGATTTGGTGCGCTGGCCCTTTAAGAATCACTTTGGCGCGTCGGCCGTTTTAGAGACAGGGTGGCTCACTGGGCTTCTAAATCCACTTTGGCGCACATTCTCTCTCAGGGGCATGCTTCATGTGATGAGGCTAGATTTGCATTTGTGCTGTGGGTTTCGCTTTAAGAGCTGATATTATGTGCCAGAAGCTCTGTCCTGGGGACGTCATGTGACCTTCGTAGGCGTTGGCATAGTAAATAGGTGTGCCTTCACATATCAATGAGCTTTACTGTCATTTGAATTGCCTCAGGGCACGTTTTAAGTTGCCCATTGGAAAGCATTGAGACATGCATTCCAATGACGGGAAAAAAAATTTTCAAACACAAACTGTGCAAAAACTACAAATCCGATCGACACGAAAAATAGCACACCTCTCGTGGACGCTGGCTTCGAAACAACACCTCAACGGAGTTTTTGCGTGTAGCGGTTCGGGCAGCATTAATTGCGGAAATCAACTGAATAAAAAGAAAAAGTTAGCAGCGTTCGGATCACAACATTAATACTAGATGTGTATTTCCTGAAGGAAGTACAGATAGTGGTTTGAAATGCTGCCCAGGCTGCCCCTTTAAGAGAGACTTGCCTGCTGCACCTGCAAGACTTTCAACTCAGGATCCGTTTTAACTGTGGGTGCCTCTCAGGGGCCACTTTGGCATCAGGGTCCGATTTTGTGGGTGGGGCCCTCAGGGCCCGGTTTTGTGGGTGGGGCACCTCAGGGTCAGATTTGGTGGGTAGGGCCCCTCAGGGTCCGATTTGGTGGCCGGGTCCCCTCAGGGGCTGATTTGGTGGGTGGGGCCCCTAAGGGTCCGATTTTGTGGCTGGGGCCCCTCAGGGTCCGATTTTGAGGGCGGGGCCCCTCACGGTCTAATTTGGTGGGCGGGGCCCTTCATGGTCTGATTTTTTGGGTTGGGCCCCTCAGGGTCCGATTTTGTGGCCATGGTCCCTCAGGGTCCGATTTTGTGTCCGGGGCCCCTTAGGGTCCGATTTTGTGGCCGATGCCTCTCAGGGTCCGATTTTGTGGGTGGGGCCCCTCAGGGTCCGAATTTGTGGCTGGGGCCCCTCAGGGTCTGATTTTGTGGCTGGGGTCCCTTAGGGTCTGATTTTGTGGGTGGGGCCCCTCAGGGTCCGATTTTGTGGGTGGGGCCCCTCAGGGTCCGAATTTGTGACTGGGGCCCCTCAGGGTCTGATTTTGTGGCTGGGGTCCCTCAGGGTCTGATTTTGTGGGTGGGGCCCCTCAGGGTCCGATTTTGCGGCCGGAGCCTCTCAGGGTCCGATTTTGTGGGTGGGGCCCCTCAGGGTCCGATTTTGTGGGTGGGGCCCCTCAGGATCCGATTTTGTGGTTGGGGCCCGTCAGGGTCCGATTTTGTAGCCGGGGCCCGTCAGAGTCCGATTTTGTAGTTGGGGCCCCTCAGGGTCCGATTTTGCGAGTGGGGCCACTCAGGGTCCGATGTTGTGGCCGGATCCCCTCAGGGTCCGATTTTGTGGGTGGGGCCCCTCAGGGTCCAATTTTGTGGCCGGGGCCCCTCAGGGTCCAATTTTGTGGGTGGGGCCCCTTAGGGTCCGATTTTGCGGGTGGGGCCCCTCAGGGTACAATTTGGTGGGCGGGGCCACTCTGGGTACAATTTGGTGGGCGGGGCCACTCTGGGTCCGATTTGGTGAGCTGGGCCCCTCAGGGTCTGATTTGGTGTATGGGATCTATCAGAGTCTGATTTGGTGGGCGGGGCCCCTCAGGGTCCAATTTGGTTGGCGGGGACCCTCCGGGTCCTTTTTTGTGGGTGGGGCCCCTCAGGGTCCGATTTTGTGGTTGGGGCCTTTCAGAATCCGATTTAGTGGGCGGGGCCCCTCAGGGTCCGATTTGGTGGGCGGGGCCCCTCAGGGTCCCATTTGGTGGGCGGGGCCCCTCAGGGTCCGATTTGGTGGGCGGGGCCACTCTGGGTCTGATTTGGTGGGCGGGGACACTTTGGGTCCGATTTGGTGGACAGGGCCCTTCAGGGTCCAATTTGGTGGGCGGGGACACTGAGTCTGATTTTGTGGGTTGGGCCCCTCAGGGTCCGATTTTGTGGGTTGGGCCCCTCAGGGTCCGATTTTGTGTCCGGGGCCCCTCAGGGTCCGATTTTGTAGCCGGTGCCTCTCAGGGTCCGATTTTGTGGTTGGGGCCCCTCAGGGTCCGATTTTTGGGGCCGGGGCCCCTCAGGGTCCGATTTTGTGGGTGGAGCCCCTCAGGGTCCGATTTTGCGGGTGGGGCCCCTCAGGTCCGATTTTGCGGGTGGGGCCCCTCAGGGTCCGATTTTGCTGGTGGGGCCTCTCAGGGTCCGATTTTGTGGCCGGGGCCCCTTAGGGTCCGATTTTGTGGCCGGGGCCCCTCAGGGTCCGATTTTGTGGCCGGGGCCCCTCAGGGACCGATTTTGAGGGTGGGGCCCCTCAGGGTCTAATTTGGTGGGCGGGGCCCCTCAGGGTCCGATTTTGTGGGTGGGGCCCCTCAGGGTCCGATTTTGTGGGTGGGGCCCCTCATTGTCCGAATTTGTGGCTGGGGCCCCTCAGGGTCTGATTTTGTGGCTGGGGTCCCTCAGGGTCTGATTTTGTGGCTGGGACCCCTCAGGGTCCGATTTTGTGACCGGGGCCCCTCGGGGTCTGATTTTGTGGTTGGGGCCCCTCAGTGTCCGATTTTGTGGCCGGGGTCTCTCAGGGTCCGATTTTGTGGCTGGGCCCCTCAGGGTCTGGATTTGTGGGTGGGGCCCATCAGGGTCCGATTTTGTGGGTGGGGCCCCTCAGGGTCCGATATTGTGGCTGGGGCCCCTCATTGTCTGATTTTGTGGCTGTGGCCCCTCAGGGTCTGATTTTGAGGGTGGGGCCCCTCAGGGTCTAATTTGGTGTGCGGGGCCCCTCAGGGTCCGATTTTGTGGGTGGGGCCCCTCAGGGTCCGATTTTGTGGCTGGGGCCCCTCAGGGTCTGATTTTGTGGGTGGGGCCCATCAGGGTCCGATTCTGTGGGTGGGGTCCCTCAGGGTCTGATTTTGTGACCGGGGACCCTCAGGGTCTGATTTTGTGGGTGGGGCCCCTCAGGGTCCGATTTTGTGGCCGGGGCCCCTTAGGGTCTGATTTTGTGACTGAGGCCCCTCTGGGTTCGATTTTGTGGCCGGGGTCTCTCAGGGTCCGATTTTGTGGGTGGGGCCCCTCAGCGACCAATTTTGAGGGTGGGGCCCCTCAGGGTCTAATTTGGTGGGCGGGGCCCCTCAGGGTCCGATTTTGTGGGTGGGGTCCCTCATGGTCTGATTTTGTGGGTGGGCCCCTCAGGTTCTGATTTTGTGGCTGGGGCCCCTCAGGGTCTGATTTTGAGGGTGGGGCCCCTCAGGGTCTAATTTGGTGGGCGGGGCCCCTCAGGGTCTGATTTTGTGGGTGGGGCCCCTCAGGGTCCGATTTCGTGACCTGGGCCCCTTAGGGTCCGATTTTGTGACCGGGGCCCCTCTGGGTTCGATATTGTGGCCGGGGTCTCTCAGGGTCCGATTTTGTGGGTGGGGCCCCTCAGGGTCTTATTTTGCGGCTGGGGCCCCTCAGGGTCTGGTTTTGTGGGTGGGGCCCCTCAGGGTCTGATTTTGTGGTTGGGGCCCCTGAGGGTCCTATTTTGTGACTGGGGCCCCTCTAGGTTCGATTTTGTGGCCGGGTCTCTCAGGGTCCGATTTTGTGGCCGGGCCCTCTCAGTGTCCGATTTTGTGGGTGGGGCCCCTTAGGGTCTGATTTTGTGGGTGGAGCCCCCTGCGTCCATTTTGGTGGGCGGGGCCACTCTGAGTCCGATTTAGTGGGCGGTGCCCCTCATGGTCCGATTTGGTGGGCGGGGCCCCTCATGGTCCGATTTGGTGGGCGGGGCCCCTGGGTCCGTTTAGGTGGGCGGGGCCCCTCATGATCCGATGTGGTGGGCGGGGCCCTTCAGGGTCCGATTTGTTGGGCGGGGCACCTCTGGGTCCGATTTGGTGGGCGGGGCCCTTCAGGGTCCGATTTGTTGGGCGGGGCACCTCTGGGTCCGATTTGGGGGGCGGGGCCCATCATGGTCCGATTTGGTGGGCGGGGTCAATCTGGGTCCGATTTGGTGGGCGGGGCTCCTCAGGTTCCTATTTGGTGGGCGGGTGCCCTCTGGGTCCGATTTGGTGGGCGGCGCCCTTCAGGGTCCGATTTGGTGGGCGGGGTCACTCTGGGTCCGATTTGGTGGGCGGGGCTTCTCAGGGTCTGATTTGGTGGGCGGGGTTCCTCAGGGTCCGACTTGGTGGACGGGGACCTTCAGGGTCCGATTTGGTGGGCGGGGCCACTCGGAGTCTGATTTGGTGGGCGGGGCCCCTCAGGATCCGATTTGGTGGGCTGTGCTACTCTGGGTCTGATTTTTTGAGCAGGGCGACACTGGGTCCGATTTGGAGGCCAGGGTGGCTCAGCCTCCGATTTGGAGGCCGCGGTGGTTCAGCCTCCGATTTGGACCCGGGGTGGCTCAGCCTCCGATTTGGAGGCCGGGGTCACTCAGCTTTCGATTTGGCGCGCCGGCCCTTTAAGACTCATTTCGGTGCGCTGGCCCTTTAAGAATCACTGTGGCACGTCGGCCCTTTAAGAGCCAGGGTGGCTCACTGGGCTTCTAAATCCACTTTGTCGCACATTCTCTCTCAGGGGCATGTGTCATGTGATGAAGCTAGATTTGCATTTGTGCTGTGGGTTTCACTTTAAGAGCTGATATTATGTGGCAGAAGCTCTGTCCTTGGGATGTCATGTGACGTTTGTAGGCGTTGGCATAGTAACTGGGTCTGCCTGCGCATATCAATGAGCTCAACTGCCATTTCAATCGCCTCAGGGCACGTTTTGCCATTACCCATTGAAAAGCATTGGAGACAGTGCATTCCAATGACGGGGAAAAAAAAATTTCAAACGCAAATTTCGCAAAAACTACAAATCCGATCGACACGAAAAATACTTAGCACACCTCTCGTGGACGCTGGCTTCGAAACAACACCTCAACGGCGTCTGTGCGTGTAGCGGTTCGGGCTGTATTAATTGCGGAAATCAACTGAATAATAAGAATAAGAAGAAGAACTAGATGTGTATTTCCTGAAGGAAGTACAGATAGTGGTTTGAAATGGTGCCCAGGCTGCCCCTTTAAGAGAGACTTGCCTGCTGCCCCTGCAAGACTTACAACTCAGGATCCGTTTTAACTGTGGGTGCCTCTCAGGGGCCACTTTGGCCTCAGGGTCCGATTTTGTGGCCGGGGCCCCTCAGGGTCCGATTTGGTGGGTGGGGCCCCTCAGGGTCCGATTTGGTGGCTGGGGCCCCTCAGGGTCCGATTTGGTGGCTGGGGCCCCTCAGGGTCCGATTTTGTGGCTGGGGCCCCTCAGGGTCCGATTTTGCAGCCGGAACCCCTCAGGGTCTGATTTTGTGGGTGGGGCCCCTCAGGGTCCGATTTTGGTTCGATTTTGTGGCTAGGGCCCCTCAGGGTCCGATTTTGTGGGTGGGGCCCCTCAGGGTCCGATTTGGATTGTGGGGCCCCTCAGGGTCCGATTTTGTGGGTGGGGCCCCTCAGGGTCCGATTTGGTGGGCGGGGCCACTCTGGGTCCAATTTGGTGGGCGGGGCCACTCTGGGTCCAATTTGGTGGGCGGGGCCACTCTGGGTCCAATTTGGTGGGTGGGGCTCCTCAGGGTCCGAATTTTTGGTTGGGGCCCCTCAGGGTCCGATTTTGTGGGTGGGGCCCCTCAGGGTCCGATTTTGTGGGTGGGGCCCCTCAGGGTCCGATTTTGTGGGTGGGGCCCCTCAGGGTCCGATTTTGTGGTCGGGGCCCCTCAGGGTCCGATTTGGAGGCCGGGGCGGCTCAGCCTCCGATTTGGAGGCCGGGGCGGCTCAGCCTCCGATTTGGAGGCCGGGGCGGCTCAGCCTCCGATTTGGAGGCCGGGGCGGCTCAGCCTCCGATTTGGAGGCCGGGGCGGCTCATCGTCCGATTTGGAGCCCGGGGTGGCTCACCCCCCTATTTGGAGCCTGGGATCACTCAGCTTTCGATTTGGCGTGTCGGCCCTTTAAGCCTCATTTCGGTGCGCCGGCACTTTAACAATCACTTTGGCGCGTCAGCCCTTTAAGAGCTAATTTGGCTCACTGGGCTTCTTCTAAATCCACTTTGGCAGACATTCTCTCTCAGGGGCATGTGTCATGTGATGAAGCTAGATTTGCATTTGTGCTGTGGGTTTCGCTTTAAGAGCTGATATTATGAGCAGAAGCTCTGTCTTGGGGGCGTCATGTGACATTCGTAGGCGTTGGCATAGTAACTGGTTCTGCCTGCGCATATCAATGAGCTCAACTGCCATTTCAATCGCCTCAGGGCACCTTTTGCCATTTCCCATTGAAAAGCATTGGAGACAGTGCATTCCAATGACGGGAAAAAAAATTTTCAAATGCAAATTGCGCAAAAACTACAAATCCGATCGACATGAAAAATACTTAGCACACCTCTCGTTGACGTTGGCTTCGAAACGACATCTCAACGGAGTCTGTGCGTGTAGCAGTTCGGGCTGTATTAATTGCGGAAATCAACTGAATAATAATAATAATAAGAAGAACTAGATGTGTATTTACTGAAGGAAGTACAGATAGTGGTTTGAAATGGTGCCCGGGCTGCCCCTTTAAGAGATACTTGCCTGCTGCCCCTGCAAGACTTTCAACTCAGTATCTGTTTTAACTGTGAGTGCCTCTCAGGGGCCACTTTGGCCTCAGGGTCTGATTTGGTGGGTGGGCCCCTCAGGATCTGATTCCTTGGCCTGGGCTCCTCAGGGCTTGAATTGTTGGCGGGGATCCCTCAGGCTCCGATTTTGTGGGTGTGGCCCCTCAGGGTCCGATTTTGTGGGTGTGGCCCCTCAGGGTCCGATTTTGTGGGTGGGGCCCCTCAGGGTCCGATTTTGTGGGTGGGGCCCCTCAGGGTCCGATTTTGTGGCCGGATCCTCTCAGGGTCCGATTTTGTGGGTGGGGCCCCTCAGGATCCAATTTTGTGGGTGGGGCCCCTCAGGGTCCGATTTTGTGGGTGGGGCTACTCTGGGTCCGATTTGGTGGGTTGGGCCACTCTGGGTCCGATTTGGTGGGCGGGGCTACTCAGGGTCCGATTTGGTGGGCGGGTCCACTCAGGGTCTGATTTGGAGCCCGGGGTGGCTCAGCCTCCGATTTGGAGGTCGGGGTGGCTAAGCCTCCGATTTGGAGGTCGGGGTTGCTCAGCCTCCGATTTGGAGGTCGGGGTTGCTCAGCCTCCGATTTGGAGGTCGGGGTGGCTCAGCCTCCGATTTGGAGGTCGGGGTGGCTCAGCCTCCGATTTGGAGGTCGGGGTGGCTCAGCCTCCGATTTGGAGGTCGGGGTGGCTCAGCCTCCGATTTGGAGGTCGGGGTGGCTCAGCCTCCGATTTGGAGGTCGGGGTGGCTCAGCCTCCGATTTGGAGGCCGGGGTGGCTCAGCCTCCGAATTGGAGGCCGGGGGTCGATCAGCCTCCGATTTGGAGGACGGTTTAGCTCAGCCTCCGATTTGGAGGCCGGAGTGACTCAGCCTCCGATATGGAGGCCGGGGTGGCTCAGCCTCCGATTTGGAGGCCGGGGTGGCTCAGCCTCCGATTTGGAGGCCGGGGTGGCTCAGCCTCCGATTTGGAGGCCGGGGTGGCTCAGCCTCCGATTTGGAGGCCGGGGTGGCTCAGCCTCCGATTTGGAGGCCGGGGTGGCTCAGCCTCCGATTTGGAGGCCGGGGTGGCTCAGCCTCCGATTTGGAGGCCGGGGTGGCTCAGCCTCCGATTTGGAGGCCGGGGTGGCTCAGCCTCCGATTTGGAGGCCGGGGTGGCTCAGCCTCCGATTTGGATGCCGGGGTGGCTCAGCCTCCGATTTGGAGGCCGGGGTGGCTCAGCCTCCGATTTGGAGGCCGGGGTGGCTCAGCCTCCGATTTGGAGGCCGGGGTGACTCAGCCTCCGATTTGGAGGCAGGGGTGGCTCAGCCTCCGATTTGGAGGCCGGGGTGGCTCAGCCTCCGATTTGGGAGGCCAGGGTCAAAGAGCCTCCGATTTGGAGGTCGGGGTGGCTCAGCCTCCGATTTGGAGGCCGGGGTGACTCAGCCTCCGATTTGGAGGCCGGGGTGGCTCAGCCTCCGATTTGGGAGGCCGGGGTCAAAGAGCCTCCGATTTGGAGGCCGGGGTGGCTCAGCCTCCGATTTGGGAGGCCGGGGTCAAAGAGCCTCCGATTTGGAGGCCGGGGTGGCTCAGCCTCCGATTTGGAGGCCGGAGTGGCTCAGCCTCCGATTTGGAGGCCGGGGTGACTCAGCCTCCGATTTGGAGGCCGGGGTGGCTCAGCCTCCGATTTGGGAGGCCGGGGTGACTCAGCCTCCGATTTGGAGGCCGGGGTGGCTCAGCCTCCGATTTGGAGGCCGGGGTGGCTCAGCCTCCGATTTGGAGGCCGGGGTGGCTCAGCCTCTGATTTGGAGGCCGGGGTGGCTCAGCCTCCGATTTGGAGGCCGGAGTGGCTCAGCCTCCGATTTGGAGGCCGGGGTGACTCAGCCTCCGATTTGGAGGCCGGGGTGGCTCAGCCTCCGATTTGGGAGGCCGGGGTGGCTCAGCCTCCGATTTGGAGGCCGGGGTGGCTCAGCCTCCGATTTGGGAGGCCGGGGTGGCTCAGCCTCCGATTTGGGAGGCCGGGGTGGCTCAGCCTCCGATTTGGGAGGCCGGGGTCAAAGAGCCTCCGATTTGGAGGTCGGGGTGGCTCAGCCTCCGATTTGGAGGCCGGGGTGGCTCAGCCTCCGATTTGGAGGCCGGGGTGGCTCAGCCTCCGATTTGGAGGCCGGGGTGGCTCAGCCTCCGATTTGGAGGCCGGGGTGGCTCAGCCTCCGATTTGGAGGCCGGGGTGGCTCAGCCTCCGATTTGGAGGCCGGGGTGGCTCAGCCTCCGATTTGGAGGCCGGGGTGGCTCAGCCTCCGATTTGGAGGCCGGGGTGGCTCAGCCTCCGATTTGGAGGCCGGGGTGGCTCAGCCTCCGATTTGGAGGCCGGGGTGACTCAGCCTCCGATTTGGAGGCAGGGGTGGCTCAGCCTCCGATTTGGAGGCCGGGGTGGCTCAGCCTCCGATTTGGGAGGCCAGGGTCAAAGAGCCTCCGATTTGGAGGTCGGGGTGGCTCAGCCTCCGATTTGGAGGCCGGGGTGACTCAGCCTCCGATTTGGAGGCCGGGGTGGCTCAGCCTCCGATTTGGGAGGCCGGGGTCAAAGAGCCTCCGATTTGGAGGCCGGGGTGGCTCAGCCTCCGATTTGGGAGGCCGGGGTCAAAGAGCCTCCGATTTGGAGGCCGGGGTGGCTCAGCCTCCGATTTGGAGGCCGGAGTGGCTCAGCCTCCGATTTGGAGGCCGGGGTGACTCAGCCTCCGATTTGGAGGCCGGGGTGGCTCAGCCTCCGATTTGGGAGGCCGGGGTGACTCAGCCTCCGATTTGGAGGCCGGGGTGGCTCAGCCTCCGATTTGGAGGCCGGGGTGGCTCAGCCTCCGATTTGGAGGCCGGGGTGGCTCAGCCTCTGATTTGGAGGCCGGGGTGGCTCAGCCTCCGATTTGGAGGCCGGAGTGGCTCAGCCTCCGATTTGGAGGCCGGGGTGACTCAGCCTCCGATTTGGAGGCCGGGGTGGCTCAGCCTCCGATTTGGGAGGCCGGGGTGGCTCAGCCTCCGATTTGGGAGGCCGGGGTGGCTCAGCCTCCGATTTGGGAGGCCGGGGTGGCTCAGCCTCCGATTTGGGAGGCCGGGGTCAAAGAGCCTCCGATTTGGAGGTCGGGGTGGCTCAGCCTCCGATTTGGAGGCCGGGGTGACTCAGCCTCCGATTTGGAGGCCGGGGTGGCTCAGCCTCCGATTTGGGAGGCCGGGGTCAAAGAGCCTCCGATTTGGAGGCCGGGGTGGCTCAGCCTCCGATTTGGAGGCCGGGGTGGCTCAGCCTCCGATTTGGAGGCCGGGATGGCTCAGCCTCCGATTTGGAAGCCAGGGTGACTCAGCCTCCGATTTGGAGGCCGGGGTGGCTCAGCCTCCGATTTGGGAGGCCGGGGTCAAAGAGCCTCCGATTTGTTGGTCGGGGTGGCTCAGCCTCCGATTTGGAGGCCGGGGTGGCTCAGCCTCCGATTTGGAGGCCGGGGTGACTCAGCCTCCGATTTGGAGGCCGGGGTGACTCAGCCTCCGATTTGGAGGCCGGGGTGACTCAGCCTCCGATTTGGAGGCCGGGGTGGCTCAGCCTCCGATTTGGAGGCCGGGGTCGATCAGCCTCCGATTTGGAGGCCGGTGGAGTCGATCAGCCTCCCATTTGAAGCCTGTGGTCATCAGCTTTCGATTTGGCGTGTCTGCCCTTTAACCCCTTCACCCCCAAGGGTGGTTTGCACCTTTATGACCGGGCCAATTTTTACAATTCTGACCACTGTACCTTTATGAGGTCATAACTCTCGAACGCTTCCATGGATCCCGGTGATTCTGACATTGTTTTCTCGTGACATATTGTACTTCATGATAGTGGTAAAATTTCATTCAAATAACTTGCGTTTATTTGTGAGAAAAACGGAAATTTGGCGAAAATTTTGAAAATTTCGCAATTTTCCAACTTTGAATTTTTATGCCCTTAAATCACAGAGATACGGCACACAAAAAACTTGATAACTAACATTTCCCACATGTTTACTTTACATCAGCACAATTTTGGAACCAAAATTTTTTTTTTTAGGAAGTTATAAGGGTTAAAAGTTGACCAGCGATTTCTCATTTTTACAACACCATTTTATTTTTAGGACCACATCACATTTGAAGCCACTTTGAGGGGTCTATATGATAGAAAATACCCAAAAGTGACACCATTCTAAAAACTGCACCCCTTAAGGTGCTCAAAACCACATTGAAGAAGTTTATTAACCCTTTAGGTGCGTCACAGGAATTTTTTTGAATATTTAAAAAAAAATGAA